>NC_133617.1:575487211-576110498 GCF_048593235.1 Sminthopsis crassicaudata | reverse complement strand
AGGCGAGCAGCATCGCAAGGAGACTCCGGAGTGAGGGAAAAGACGCCTGATCCTCGGCGTGCGCAGCAACGCCCCCCTCCGGACTCAGACGCGAAGCAGCATGACCACCTGCGCAGTCGGGGATTGGCCAGCGCGGCCCAGCCCTCCCCTCTCGCTACAGCCAATAGAGGGCAGAATAATTTTACCCCTTCCCGGGCTAGAGTTGGATCCTCCAGAGCTCTGCCGCCCCTCTGAGGCTCAAACGCGGGGCTGCAGGGGCAGGATGCACTAAGGTTTTCAGCTGCTGCGTCCCCTTCTTGGCTTTCTAACAGTGCACGACTTCTCCATATAGATCCCTATATAGTGACCCAAAGGAATGTAAACTTTGATCGCTGAAACTTTGCGAGATATCTTGGGGTTTACGGGCCGGGGTCGTGCCTTAAACCCAAATCACTCTAGCCCTCGTTGACAGGCCGACAATAAGGTCGTTGTTTGGGACCTGATTGGTTCACAACTGAGGGTCCTGACCTCTCAAATTGTTTGTGGTTTGTTTTTTTTAAGTAGGTAGAAGAGACCATACTATGCCTCCGCTTTCTTACCCAGCCTTAAACCGATTGGGCGTGCCCTCAGTCAAACTGAGATTTGTTTTTGTTTTTGTTTTTTTCTTTTTTCTGAGGCTGGGGTTAAGTGACTTGCCCAGGGTCTCACAGCTAGGAAATATTAAGTGTCTGAGATCATATTTGAACTCAGGTCCTCCTGGATTCAAGGCTGGTGCTCTATCCACAGCGCCCCCTAGCTGCCCCTGAGATTTGTTTAAAAAAAAAAAAAAGGCCGAGAGCTTCCACTGCATTCAAGGCCCTCTCCAGCCATCCTGATCTATAATCTATATAATGCTCAGGAGGAGAAAGTGACTGGTGACTTTGCACAGCCCTCTATCTATCTATACAACTCACTTGCACATCATAGCATCATCTCCCTGATGCCATGGTCCTCTTCCAGAATAAAGGATAGCCAATAACGACTTTGCCCTAGATTTGAGAAAAAAAAAAAAAAAAGCTTGCACATCCTGTGGAACAGGAATAGGGGTTAATAAGTTATAAAAAGTACACGTGCAAAGAACCATCCTGGAGTAATTTGTAGTAGCTGTATTCAGAAGGTGGAATGTACAGAGCATTTTGCTAGATCGAGGGAAGAGAGTTAGTTACTAAGTAACAAAAAATATGTGTACAAGTAAACTTCCTACAGCAATTTGTAGTATCCGTTCACCTACATTGAACTTTATAGATCTAGAGAACATCTAAAGATGAATAAGACACTGCTTTTTCTCCTTATGGAGCTTGTGAGCAGGAAAATAAAACTCGTCCACAAAGCCCACAAGATGAAGTGAATGGGTGATTTGGTAATCAAGTTGGGGAAAGTTCAAAACCTGAAAATATTAAGGCAAAGAAAATTTCAAGTAGTCCACTCCCCTAATCTTATAAATGAGGAAACTGAGGGCTGAAGTGGAGAAAGTGATTTTAAAAGGTCATATGCATGTAGCTAATGAATGTCAAAATTGAGATATAATGAGGTCTTCTAAGTGTAATTCCAAGTCAACTGCATCTTCATTTGAATTAATTTAAATCTGAGGATAAATTTAAAATGTAGAATCAACATCTACTGAGTCAGTCTTGAAAAATCTACTGAATAATAATAATAAATAATATATAAAATAATAAATAATAAATTTCAAGAAGGAAAGACTACGAATGACCAGGGATCAGGAAAGACTTCATTTAGGAATTAATAACTAGGCTATACTTTGATGAAAGCTACTAATTCTACAAAATTAACCTGAGGAAGGCATTACATTGAGAAACAAATTGTGAAAAGGCATCTCCTTTGTAGAGGTAAATTGGACAAGAACTGACAACTAATTGGATATGGGATTTGAAGAAAAGGGAAAAGAAAGAATGACTCAAAGGTTATGAACATAGATGACAAGGAATACCAACAAAAACTGTACAATTTGACAGAGGGTAGATTTAAAAGTAATAGAAAAAAAAGTAATAGCAAAAAATCATGTCCTTGGGTTCTAGTGTCAATTAGTACTAGCTTTTTGTCTTAATTATATTTTGTGCTATTCTTGTTCTTTGAAAACTTATCCATGGGGCAGCTAGGTGGTGCAGTGGATAGAGCACCAGCCCTGAATTCAGGAGGACCTAAGTTCAAATCTGGTCTCAGACACTTAACACTTCCTAGCTGTGTGACCCTGGGCAAGTCACTTAACCCCAGCTTCAGAAAAACAACAAAAAAAGAAAAAAGAAAAGAAAAAAAAAAAAGGAAAGAAAACTCATCCATGATATGAGTAGATTGCCCCACTTAGAAATCTCTATTTCAAATTCAGTCCCATTAAAAAAATAGAGATGTTGATGTTCATTGGAATGAGTTTAGATTCCTGAGAGGCTTTCTCCCCAAGATTTGGATAATATAATAGATAGTTCAATTATGTAGCAGGGAGTTGAATTTGAACACTTCCTAGCATCTTGTTAAAAAGGCATGCATTACCAGAGCCTCCATTTTGGGTTCTCTAGACTTTATGATAGAAGAAGAAGAAATCAAAGGTAATTAGTGCTGAGCCAGGAAGAACTCCTTGGCAAGCCAGATAAGAAAGTAAATAGAAAACCTCCTATCTTTTTTTGAGCTAGCCTCCTTGTTAGGACACAGCCAATATTTGCTTTTTTCTCAAACTTTTTCATACATTCAAGTGAGTGATATGCAAAGAGGATAAATTTCTCTCCGTATCCTGAGGAGCAGCAATGGTGGTTGGACACAAATGGCAGTGACAATGTGCTTGCCTAGGTGAGCGTAAGATTTGACTTCAAATCCCTGTCCGCCTTACTGATTTGTATTTATATTCCTGAGCGCAGGTGACAACATAGTAATCTTAAGATATCTGTTTCTGATCATGGTAGATATCTTGTGACTTTAAGAGTCCTAAAATCACTGTTCCCTTCTTGGAGGAGTTGGAGAACATGACTACTATCAGAAACATGAGTCAAACATGCCTTGTTTGGCTAGAAGATATGGGCCTTGCTGCTCAGATATGAGATGAATATGCAGTATTTCATATTATGGAATATGCTGTCTGCAGCCATAGAAAGAAATGATAAATAGAATTATGTATAGAATAATTTTACACACACACACACATATATATACATTGCTGTCTAAAAGTAACCATCTCTAAGGCAGGAGTGGATGAAATAAAAGGGGAAAAAAAAAGAAATTTACATGATAACTTTATTATATACTTAAAAGAAATGCAAATTATATGATAAATTTTCATTTTCAGGGGCAATCTTTCTAAAAAATATATATATACTGTTATGGAAATACTTGTTTTATTCAATAAATTTAATTTATAAGAATTTTCTAAATATATCATCATTATTGTCACAAGTTTCTTGGGAGTCTTTATTGTGTGTGTGTGTGTGTATGTTTGTTCCAGATGATACCTGATATTTACTTTTTGATTCAATGAGTCACTTTTCTAAAAGAAACCCTGTTAATTCCTTTTAGGGAGACTTTAAACATATGGCAAAACAAAGCTTTACTTAAGAGATTTTATCTCAGGATTGAGAAATAATGAGTTATGGAGTTTGAGAAAAGCTGAAACCCTTCTTTTGGAGGTCAGAATCTTCATATGAGTCCTGAAACAAGATCTCTTTGTGGAAAGACTAAGAAAAAAAAATGGAAAAGTGAGGAAACTGCATGGAAAGAGGGAGTTGTGAATAAAAGAAGTAGGAAATGAAAAAGAGAAATGTTCAAGCAACTAGTTCAGTGACATAAAGAAGCAAACTATAAATTGCAGTCAAAAGGGGAAAGGCAGAAGTAAGGGAATAAGGTGGAATGGTGCTAATGTGGCATCCCTAAACCCAAGAGTATCTTGAAGAATCCTGATGACTTAAGAGCCAACCAAAAAAGACACAAAGAAACTAAATTAAAAAGTGATTCCTGATTCCCTTGTAAATTTGTCTCTGTGGCATTTCTATTACATTTCTGATCAGGGAAGGTGTGAGAGATGGAACCCATTTGTATATGAGGACAGAGAATGACTCTTCTCGAGTACTTTCACTGCTTTAATATCTACTTAAATGTTTTTTTGCAAATTGGATTGGCATCTTTCATGATATGCCAAAAAAAGAGTGTTATACTGTATATAGGCTCAGGATATGATTTTAATATAAATGCATGTTATACACAGAATATGGTTACATAATTTTTCATTAAACCAAAATACACAATTAAGAACATCCCACTCCCCTAATATTTTAAATAAGCATAAAGTATTTTAATCATATTATTATATCAATCATATAATCATAATTAAGTAAGCATTGAGGGGAGAGATAAATGTGCCTGAAAAGAAAGGGCATTGGACCATAAGCTAGGAGGCCTGGGTTCTATTTTAATTATCCTTCCACTTTATTGTTAAATAACTTTAGGAAGTAATATCATCTTCTATAGACAGAATCAAGATTCAAAAAAATGTCAAGTTGAAACAATAAACTAAAATAATGAAAGAAGTTAATGTAAATTCTTTTATTTAAATTGAAACATTTCACAAGGATGAAGGAGATTTAGCTAAAAGGCAATTTGTGTCAAGGATAAAAAGAGTTAGGAATTTTAATTGACTAATCTGTATTACCTTGGGGAAGTTACTTTATTTCTATGGGTCTTGTTTTCCCTATTTTAAAATAAGGGAAGCAGACTAAATTATATTTAAGTCCCTTCCAGCTCTAAAGAGCATAATCCTAAGGAATGACTAAATATGAATGTTAAGAATTTGGCTTTAGGAAATGATGAGTTGGTGGATTTAGAAAATATGGAAACACTTGGACCTGATAAAAATGTGTGTATATATATGTATACACACACACACACACACACACACACACACACACACATCCATGCTTATCTATAGCCTACTTGGGGAGTTGGAGAGAGAGAAAAGAGGGAAGGAAAAAAAAAGTAAAAAAAGCACCCAGCAGAGAATGAAAGAAAACTTACAAGGTGGCAAAGAGGGACAGTTCTGAATACAATGTACAATGTTTCATATATGCTTTCTTGAAATGGAAATTGATTGTTTCATATTTTGAATTCTCTTATTCTCTGCTGTACATGACTTTTTTTTTCCTTTTGTCTTTTTTCTTTATCTATTTTGTATTTAAGTTTTAAATAAATACATTTAATTAATAAAACCTTGACCCAACTGCAAAAACAGCAACAAAAACGAACACAATCAGACACTGCATGCATAGTGTCTAGAATTATCTCTGGAACATTTCAAATTAAAATGTTCCCAATAAGGGCAATCTGGGACAGAAAAGATCTAGAAACTGTCATATGAGGAATTATTGAAAAACCTAAGGAAAATTTATCGTTCAGAAAGTTCTTCTCAAATTTTGAAGGATTAAAGGAAAGGAAATAAGCCTACAGGCACTTATTCTGAGCTGGGCATCATACTAAGTGCTGAGCCCATTTGATCTTCAACCAATCCTGAAAAGTAAGTAATTTTATTATTCTCACTTTACAGCTGAGGAAACTGAGGCCAAGTTTAAGTGATTAGCCTAGAGTGACACAATTGTTAAGTATCTGAGGCTGAACTCAGGTCTTCAATGAAAGAGGTTTTCTTTTCTTATACTCCTCAGTTCATAAAACTTCTCAGCCAAGCACTGGGGATAATTTCATTTATAATAGAGATTATTAGAATTTCCCAAAAATGGTATTTTTGTTTTGTTTTTTAAAGCTACTCAACATACAATATTAAATATGAGACTGATAATCTCTTTCTACAAAGATTTCAGTTAGAGTTGATATTATTTAGAGGGAAATGATCCTGAAGAAAAAAAAAAAGTTGGGGGGCAGCAATAAAACTTTTTTTTAACAAAGGAAAGATGATGGTAATAGAAAACCAGATAACAGTGTATTCTTCGCAAGTTAGTACAATGATAATGAGTTGCAAAGCAAACTAAAGTCAGACTGGAAAAAAGTCTGGAAAGCAGTGATTAGCCCTTAGAGTGGCAGTTTGGATAAAACAGGAGTGTCTGAATGTTTTACCCTTTTTAGCAGCTGTCTTTAGTCCAATTTAAAATTTTAATCCTAATACCTCTCTCATTTTCTCTTTCTCTCTCCTTCCCTCCGTTTCTTTCTTGTCCCCCCCTTTTCTTATTTTTTTTCCCTCTCCCTACATCTGTTTCTCTCTCTCATCACTCACACCGACCATGGAATGTAACCAATTCAATCATATTCATGAATTCACTCAAGTATTTATGAAGTCATTGATCAATATGTACCATATGGGGGCAGCTAGGTGACCCAGTGGATAAAGCACCAGCCTTGAATTCAGGAGGACCCAAGTTCAAATCTGATCTCAGACACTTAACACTTCCTAGCTGTGCGACCCTGAGCAAGTCACTTAACCCTGGCCTGGGGGGGGAGGGGGGAGAAATGTACCATATGTCTCAAAATTGTTGGAGAGCAAGAATCAAGATGAAAAATCAGTCATTATATGTAGGGGACACTATGAACTTGGAGCTGCTTTAATTGTTTAACTAGTTTCCATGTTCCTCTAAGGAATTCTATGCGAGAAGCTAAGGAGCTTTTTCAACATATGTGCCTAACAAATGGTCAGCAGCAACATCTTAAAACTTGGCAAAAGCAAAATAAAATCTTGATTAGCACAAAGCCTCCATACTGGACTTTTTCCAGAAGATGCACGAGAAAGATGGGCAACCAAAAACTAGCTTCCTGTGTTTTCTGAGCCCTCTGTACCACCCCTGAAATTGGATGTCATACTGACATTTTACTAAAGATCCAGAAATAACTACAGCTGAATTTATTTCCAGGATGTCTTCAAATCAGTCTAACCACAATGAAATATGATGAAGCTAATAGATGAAACCAGTCAAGGAAATGGCAAAAACCTCATTCTGTGACCCTTTTAGGATTTCCAAGTTGATTTTTGTATTTGAAAAAGTCTAAAAAACCAGCTCTCTTTATTCCATTAATAGCATTAACTAGCATTTAATTTCACTGTTTAATGATTGTTTTTAAAAGCCTGTTCACAAAGGTTCTGTGAACCAGCTTAGAATCACACTAACTTCAAACATGTAGCTTCAGCTTCAATTTCAGTCAAGGTATTAAGTATTTACTGAGAACCTACTGCATTCCAACCACTATGTTATGAGGGGGAATGGGCAAAAAAGCAAGGAGATGGAAAGGATGTCATGATTCCTACTCTCAAAAAAACAGTCTTTCTTTGGCATATGGGATAAGGGAGAAGAGGACCTACACATGAAAAGCAATCCCAGAATTATTGTTTAAAGTATGGAAAGAGAAGTTTTGTTCTAAGCTATAGGCAATGAGGACAACAGTAGTTCAGACTCTAAGAGAAACAAGGCTTGGGTTGGAAGACCCAAGGGTTCACATGCTAGTTGGGATTGAGTTGGACTTTGCGGTTGGATAGGATTTTCAATAGCAAAGAGGATTGAAAGGCATTCTGGACAAAAGAAAGAAAAGGAGGAAAGGCATGGAAATAGGAATGAGCACAATAAACATGGTGGGGAGAAATTGTTTCATAACTGTGATAGAATCAGAGAAACTTCTGCTATGGAAATTCACTTCATTGATGCAAATCAAAATTCTTCTGCAAATTATAATGTAAAGGGTATGTTTGTTGCCCATGAAAGTAGCCTATGTCCATATGAATTCTCTAAGTGAGCCTTTTAAGGAGATATGAATCTTTGAGATTTTGCCCTTCTTCAAAGGAGATTTTTTGATTCCTTCATTGGAAAAGTCCCTTTGAAGAAGAGCCAAAGAAAGCACAAGGATGACTTTTGTGGGTCTCCTCAAAAAGAGTGGTACCAGACTGGAATTATATATCTACCTGTCTCCACAATGTTGTTATTTAGGGAAATTAATTGTATTAGATTGATGCTATCTTTCCAAATCACTATCTTTTAAAGAGGAAAGGGATGAAGCCTATATTCAAAGATTTGGTTGCTTTCCACTAAATGCTAATTGTACCTCCCCCACAAAAAAGTCACAATGAATAACAGAGAAACCTATTAATCCAAGCATAGAGAAAACAGAAATAAGAGAAGTTGTTCTGATTAGAATATTCCAGACAATACAAAGAGTGAATGAACTCTTCCACAAGGAAGAAGATAGCTCATCTCCTATCTCAAAGGGATATTCCTTGAAGTCCCTGGGGAGGCAAACTGGAAATCAAGAATATTTTCCTCTACATGTCACCTCCCAAAATCCATTTTCTTTCTCTCTGGATTTCTCCCAAAGAGGGCCTATAGTTTTTCCCAAGTTCGTATTAACCCTGTCCTTCAAAAAGGTACACAGAATTGAGTCCTCATCTTCATCAATGAAGAGAATCTTATGCAAATTATGCATGAATAGCAAGTTATGATAATCTTAGATATATACTTGGGGTATTGAAAGATCGTGACTTAAAATTTCTATGATTTCTCTTGTCTTCAAGAGTTTATCTTTATCCATAGCACTATTTGGTCAAAAACTAAATAAATAAATTCAATTTTATTCTCATATCAAAATTCTCTTCTCTCTTCCTCTTCCCCATTCATTAATATGACATGAAAATTGAAAGAGTACAAATATATATATTCATACAAAACAAATTTCTGCATTATCCATGTCCAAAAAGAAAAAGAAATAGAAAAAATATATATTTGGAGATGGACAGCATGTTTCATCAGGAATTCCTTTGAATTGTGGTTGGTCATGTTGATAAGAGTTACAAAGTCTTTTTTAAAAATTGATTGTCTTTATGATGTTATTACTGTATAAACTACTCTCTTCATTCTGCATCAGTTCATTTAAGTTTTCCCAGGTTTTTATGAAACTATATCTTTTACATTTCTTAAAACATTCTTAAGAGCAGTCTATCACATTTATGTCATAATTGTTGAGCCAACTACACTGTCTTTCAATAACCACTTATATGGATAAATAAAAATAGAATGGGAGAGGCAAAAAGAGGTTAGTTTACACAGGCTGTCACCTATTTACAAAACCCTTTGTATACATTCTCTGAAATGAACCTCAAAACCATTTTGCTTTTTTTCCCCAATATATTTTTGCTTTACTTTTAAAAATACTTTTATTTTTCAAAATACATGCTAAGATAGTTTTGAATATTCACTCCTGCAAAAACCTTGTGTTCCAAATTTGTCTTCCTCCCTCTCTCCTCACCTCTCCCCTCCCCTAGAAAGCAAACAATCTTAATATAGGTTAAACATGCTTTGCTTTATTTTGAATATTTATTTTTCCAAATTCATGTAAAGATAGTTTTCAAAATTCATTTCTGTAAAACTTTGTATTCCAAATTTTTTCTCTCCCTGCCTTACCTCCCCCTCCTCAATTCAACAAGTAATTTGATATAGGTTAAATATGTGCAATTCTTTTGAACACATTTCCATATTTATCATGTGGTGTGAGAAAAAAGGGGGGAAAAAAGAAACAAAAAAAAAAAGTAAAAACTACTATGAATTGATCCATATTCAGTCTCCATAGTTTTCTTTCTGAATGCACATGGCATTTGCCATCCCAAGTCTTGCCCAATATATTTTTATAGCTAACGAACAGAAAACATCTAAGTACTTACATTGTTACTCCTTGAAAACATGGCTTTGCACAATGTTAGTAAAGTTAAAATTCAATATGTGCTTTTGACCAGCTTGCCAAAAGTTTTTATTTTTCTGCTTCCCTAAAATACCTGTTCTGCTAACAAAAAAAAAAGTTATATTACCTAAAACTTGGAAAAAAAACAAACACAGAAATTATAAACAAAAAACATTAAAAATACTACAGTTTGTGGTGACCACCTTCAGCAGAAGCACAAATGAATGTTTTACTATACAAGGATTTTTTATTTTTATTTTTTTGCTCGGGCAATTGGGATTAAGTGACTTGCCCAGGGTCACACAGCTAGGAAGTGTTAAGTGTCTGAAGTCACATTTGAACTCAGGTCCTCCTGACTTCAAGGCTGGTGCTCTATCTACTGTACCGAGCAGCTGCCCTACAAGGATTATTTTTTATAAATTGATTTGAACCCAAATTAATACAAAAATCTGTATTTTTGTAAGTGATCTGTGCCAGGTAGTCAGACAAGCCCCTGATACCTCATCTGTGGAAGACAAAGGGGGAGGAAATGATCAAAATGGCAGGGAACCAAAGAACCAAGGTTCCTAGCACGATGTAGAACTGAATAACACACAGAGCTATGATGTAAAAGGGAAAAACTATAAAAGCAGACAAAGGCAGAGCCTGGTCTGCAAGCCATGTTTCTTGCCTTTGATTATTTGCTTATTGTTAGTGATTCCATATCCAGTTTAAAACACATTTGTGATTTTCCTCATCTCTACCAATCTTGATGGACATAAAGTCAAACATCAGTTTCTTTAATTTTGTAAGGACCCAGGTATTAATCACTCCATTTTACAAATGAGGAAAGTGAAACTGGGAAGTTAATTTACAACAGACATACAATTCCTCCACACCAAGTTGAGATTAACTATAAAATTCTTCTTAACTTTTCTCATGATAGAAGGCAAATGACCATGCACTATACCTATCTCTATTCATAATTTATTATAAATCAACAAGTCTGTTTAGTCTTTCTAAAATTAAGATTGAAAGGACAGAGAATAAGTGGTATAAAATTACTTTATTATTCACATAATTTACATATATGAAAGATTATCACTTTCTTTGAAACAAGAAAGTTTACAAATGAGCATTTTTTCCATTTTCATCAATAGTTTAGATAATCACTTCTACCTCAAATCACAAGTATTCAACTAGTAAGTGTTAACAGAAAGAAATTATGTTTCTGAACTGATCATTCCTGAACTTTTTTATTTGGAAATGCATTCTGAAACAGGATATGTGGTCTGACCTATGTGGCAATTAGAAAAAAGTCTTTGTATTCCACAGGGAAAGAAAAGACACTTAATTATATGTTCTGTAATTAATATTTTATAAAATACAAAACTGTAATCTTTTGAATCTGGCTGAGGTCTAAAATATTTGTGAATAAATCTTTTTTTTTTATAGTAGTACTAAATTTGCTTTAATGTATCTTTTTCTGAGATCATTTTCTCATAGGGTCATTTAACCAACTGACTTGATTCTTTAAAAAAGTTAGATAAAGCCACTGCAACATACATAGTAAAACATAGCATTTCACCAAAAGCTGCTGTTTACAAATGAAATCAGCAAAAGACAAGTTTAATTAGCACTGTTCATACAAGGGGCAAATTAAATCATACAATCTAATCCAGAAAACAAAGTCAGAGAAAAAATTAGCTTAAGACTTTAAAAAAAAATACTAGAGTAGAAAAGCAATGTGATAATTATCATGATTTTTCTGTACCTGATGCTTATTTGCATAAAAGTGTATATATGCATCCCTGAGTGAAGGGAATCTTCACTCTGACTTGTAGGTCTTCCCTTTAACAGTGATCCTATCTCATGGACTTTAGAATTACTCTCCTATTTTATAATGGGTCATACAAAGCAGCAGTCTCTACAGAAGAAAAATTTTCTTGGAAATTTGATTTGAATCAAAATCATCTTTTCCCCAAATTTGGCAGCCTAGGATCATTTTTATTGATTTTTGCTTGCCTTGCCTTTGGTCTGAGGGAAGAAAAAGGAAATCAAGTTAGAAATATTGTAATCAGTTCCCACCAGCCCTCTTCCCTCTCCCAGCTTGAACTCAAGACTATATATTTCCTGATGGTGCTTGGATGTCTCTTCAATGGGTTCTAGGACTCTTCCTGTAGACTGGAGTAGTTCTAGATTCTGTATTCTGGTTCTGTTCCTCAATTACACAATTTTCACAGGAACTTTTATTTTTCTGCATAAACTTTTTTCCTCACAATATGGTATTATGTTTCATTACTGATAGTTACCCAGCCATAAAAAGTAAGAATATTTTTGGAGATGTAGCTGATTTGAAAATTCATTTTTTTCTAGGTGAAATGCAGATTACAGTTTACACTCTGAAGAGTTTTAGTTCAAGGAAACACAAATAATTAATGAAAAACTAAAAAACAAACTACTCATGGAAAACCTGAAATACTCTGGAATGCTTCATCAGAATTGCTGGAGTGGGGAAAAAAAGGATTGAGATGGTACCTAGATTATGCAGATGAAATCACCAGACTGTGAAATTAAAATTCTTCAGTTTACAATGAAAACAAGTTTATGATTTCATTTTAATTAGCTAATTGATACCTTTTAGAAATTTTTTAAATTACAAATTAAACTATGTAGAATTTAGGGGACAAAGAAAGAAGCAGTAAAAAAGATTTGAAATTTATAATCACTAAATTGTGGAAGGAATTTTGCCTAATTAGATTTTTTTTCTTGTTGGAAAGAATGTGCTTATCCTGAATTAGAAGAAAAAAGCCTACTACTGAAAGCCAAGTTAGTCAAGTAAAATATGAGGGAAAATCTTTCTAGCTTCACAATTCCCAAGAGACTAAATATAATCCATTATAATAATCATGTTCAATGGCTTCAATTAAGGAAGAGAGTCCTAATTGGATATATACATTCATTTCTACCTTACCCACAAGTTTGTCAGGTTCAAAGACTGAAAACAGAATAGCATTCTTATAAATAAATAAAAAATAAATAAATAAGCTCTTTGATGTTTCACCTCTGTACAAATATTGAAGTTAAACACTTACTTTTCGATTTGAACCATCAACCTTACATCAGTATGGTTTCTTTTATTACAAAAATACATATTTATAGTCAGACAAATAGCTGATAATAGAAAACAACTGTTTCCTTGCCATTTTCTAAAGTTTTACAATGTTTCTACCTACTTAACAGAGGCAAATTAAAAGGCCCCTACCAAGAAATTACTTCACAAAAAGAAGTGTTCACTATATGATATATACAAACAACCTCCAAAGACTTTAGGCCTACAATTGAAAAGGCATTTAGCTGGGACACCACAAAAGTGTCCACATGTGGCCAACACAGGAGGAGGGTCAAAGTGTAAACAAGAGTCATTATTTGTCTGATAAACCAGTCTTAACTGCTTGACTCAACCAATTTGAGGGAAATCTCAATAATATATTCCAGTGATTTTAAATGTTTCAAGACTGAGTTCATTAAATACAAAATAAACCCAAGAAAAATCAACAGTGATCCTTCTGCTAAATACTGTTTTGTTGTTGAAATTCAGATTTAAAATCCCAAGCTTTGTAAAAAGTTTCAGTTTTGCTCTGCTTCATCCACTTCCATAAAAATATCACTAAAAAAATATTCAGTGACTTTGGTTGGCTCCTCTTCAGTTTCCATCTTTTGGTCACTTTTACAACTTTCTTCCTCAAATGATTGATCACAAGAAACCTAATAATAAAGAAAAATGAATATTGAAAAGCACAACCCTATGGAACAACTCATATGCTGGCAATTTTTGCCAAACCCCTTATGGTTGCTTTTTTAATAAATTTTTGTTATAAAAGGAAGTTAACTGGAGGCAAGGGACACATATTTAGAAATGGAGGTAATGTAGAAAATATAGCAATAAAAGTAACTTTTTAAATAAAGAATACCATACAACACTAAAGTATAAAATTATTTTCTCAACACAACCTTTATACACAGAATCTGGATTTTCTTAGAGTCTTCTTTTGACTGTGGAGGCTAAGGCAAATTGTTTCAATTCTGCATTTTTGAGATTTCCTATCTTTAAAATAGGTTCACATCTTCTCTTCATATAGTATATAATGTATGAGAAATTACAAAGAGCAGATTATAATCTGGAGAGGCATTCAATGTAGGGGCAAACAATTCTAGATTTTATAACAGTTCCTAATGAAATTATTCTACTGTATTAAAGACATAACATATAAACTACATATACTATATTTTAGACAAGTGCAGTGACTGCCCCCAGAAAAATTCAGAGTGCCAGTTACTGATGTTTAAGAAAGAAAGGACATTTTCAGTCACATAGAAAGTACCTCTAAAAATGAATAATGATTTTATTGAATTATAAAAATTTCAGTAACTGAAATTGAACAAACATTTAATTATAAGATGAATGCAATTTTTAAACAACAGAATACATATGGGTTGATGGGGGCATAATTACTCTGTGCTCTTCTTCTCCCTTAGAATAACAAAGATAGAGACCATTTTCTTTTTTTGTTGTTTTTGGGTATTAAAGATTTTAATTTTGATTAGATCAGAGACTCTGACCCAGAAATTTCTACAGGACTGACTTCCTAATTTAAAAAAAAAAAAAAAAAAAAAAAAAAAAAAAAACAGGGGGCAGCTAGGTGGCGCAGTGGATAGAGGGCCAGCCCTGAATTCAGGAGGACCCGAGTTCAAATCTAATCTCAGACACGCAACACTTCCTAGCGGTATGACCTTGGGCAAGTCACTTAACCCCAGCGGGGGGGGGGAGGGGGGGACAACCTTTTCCTCTCCTTTTTCAGTGTTTCATTTTGTACTCTTTGCTGATGTTCACATACAAAGATGCATCATTCTTAACCATTAATTGAGTACATGTCATTTATTCCATTTCACACAGAAACAACAAAATATAGAAGTAACTATCCATACCTGAGGTGTTGAGTTGCTAATAGTACTGGCTTCAGAATGAGATTCAGCACTTGTGGATGGAAGGGGACAAGAGTCCTGCTTTTTTCTTTTGCTTTCATTTAATAGAGCTGGTCTTCTAAAATTATGCCTTGATACAGGTATAAGAGGTTTCAAGCGTTTTTGACTATTTGTTGGTGTAGATTCTTCAGATTCCAAATTATTCTTTGAACATATCAATGATAAAAATCCTAGGGGTCTTCGGCCAGGCCTAGAAACAGAGATAAAATAACAATCTTGTTTATATGATTGGAATTCCTTTATTTCAAGTCAAGAAGATAGGATACAAGTCTTTGATAAATTAAACGAGAAAGGAAAATTACATAGTGAAGAGATTTCTTCATAATACCTGGAAAACAAAGATGATGATTTGTTTCTCTGTTCTGATTGACAGGTAGCCTCACTTCTTTCCTGTGTCAGTGCTACAGTCTCATCTTGAGGTAAATGAGGAACATTCTCTTCTTTCTGAATACATGTCACCTCATTACAAGGTTCAGTTCCTGAAGTCTGAACAATGGGTTCTCTCTCTCTCTCTGTCTTCTGAGGTTCTGCAATTGTACATATGCTTCCCAAGATAGGTACAACTGGCTGCTTTTCGTAAGACTCTCCTTCAGAAGATACAAAAAAACAGTGAGTACAAACAATGAAGCAAGTTACTCAGAAAATGTATTTATTCAAAAGATCTGAAATGCTTTAAAAATATTATCAGCTGAATATGGCTCTCTTCAACAATGAGAGGATTCAAACCAGTTCCACTTATTCAGTGAGGAAGAGAGCCATCTATATCCAGAGAGAACTATGGGAACAGAGTGTGGAACACAACATACCATTCTCATTCTCTCTCTTGTTATTTGCTTGCATTTTTTTTTCTTTCTCAGTTTTTCTTTTTCTTCCTTCTTGATCTGATTTTTCTTGTGCAACAAGATAACTATATAAATATATTGGATCTAACATGTATTTCAACATATATAACATGTACTGGACTACTTCAAGCTAGGGAAGGGGGTGGGGGAAGGAAGGGAAAATTTGGAACAAAAGGTTATGCAAGGGTCAATGTTGGAAAAATTACCCATGCATATGTTTTGTAAATAAAAAGCTTTAATTAAATGTATGTATATATATATACACATATATATATAATTAGCAATTGATAGAATACTTATATATCTAGTTCACTATATGCTATGAGTCATTATGAATCATTAAAAAGTTCATTCAGAATGAGCAGAATTAAAATGGAAAATGATTTTTTAAAATTTAAGCATCACAACACAATAGAAGTAAATGATATACCTAACCCTTAGACTTATCCTTCTATGTAGATAAATTCAGCCCTAGTCTCTCTTCTAAAGTCCTGAATTACCAACTGCTTTTGGGATATCTTAAAGTGTATGCTACACATAGGCATCTCATAATCAACACATCAAAAACAAAGCTCTTTATTTTTCCATACCTTCCCAATCTTCTTAACTGTCTTACTATTGTAGAAAGAGGTTATCACTATCCTCCCAGTCACTCAGGCTTGAAGCCTTGGTTACATTACCCTTAAAACCATACTTTCATTCATTCCACTTATCCAATCAGTTGTCAAATCTTGTTTTGACTTGCACAATTATTTCTCCCTTCTCTCTAATCAAATAGCTACCCTTCCCAGTCCCTGTTCTTAGTATGTTCCCTCATTACACCTCATAAGGATTACTGCTCTCTAATCTCCTGTCAAGGATCTCCTCCACTCCATTCTCAGTTAAGCTGCCAAAGTGACTTTGCTAAAAAGCCCATCCTTCCATGTCACCTCTTTATGCAGCAAAATCCACAGATTCCCTATTACCTCCAGATCTAGCATAAAGGCCTCAGGCATTTAAAGCCTGGACTCTTCTACCTTGTCTGTATCCTTTGCTCTTCAGCTACACTGACTTGTATTAATTCTTGCACATAGATCTCCATCTCTACACTACACCTTTCTCTAGAACTACACCTAGAATCCTCTCTTTCTTCACCTCTGCTTCTTACAAGACTCAGCCCCAATTCTACTTTCTACAGGAGACTTCTGCTGATATTTCCTGATCCTTATACATGCACCCTAAGATTGCCTTCCATTTATTCTTGATATTTCATGATTGAATTTTAACAAAAGAGCAAACTGAGACAAATTTCTGAATAAGATAACATTCAAAAGAGACAGCTATATTCTGGATTTAACATATCTTTTTACCATCTTTAACATATATTGGATTATAGGGAGGAAGTGGAGGGGAGGAATTGAAGCACAAGGTTTTTCAATAGTCAAAGTTGAAAAAAAATTATCCTTGCATATGTTTTGAAAATAAAAAACTTCAACAAAAAAAAATTTTTTAAAAAGAGACACAATATCTATCAATAAATGGATGAGCAGACTGCCTCCATTAATGCCAAAGACCACCCCCTCAAGCAAAAAGACAGTTCCTCCTATGGTCTGGGGGAGTACAGGGCAAAGTAGATGACACCACGAGATTAAAGACAACATGACTGATTACACAGCAGAGATGGAGGGAACAACATAATTGATTAGAAAACTGGTACTGGCACTATACACCTGTCAGATTGGCTAAGATGACAGGAACAAATAATGATGAATGTTGCAGGGGATGTGGGAAAACTGGGACACTGATACATTGTTGGTGGAGTTGTGAAAGAATCCAGCCATTCTGGAGAGCAATTTGGAACTATGCCCAAAAAGTTATCAAACTGTGCATACCCTTTGACCCAGCCGTACTACTACTGGGCTTATATCCCAAAGAATTACTAAAGAAGGGAAAGGGACCTGTATGTGCCAAAATGTTTGTGGCAGCTCTTTTTGGTGTAGCTAGAAACTGGAAGTTGAATGGATGCCCATCAATTGGAGAATGGTTGGGTAAATTATGGTATATGAAGATTATGGAATACTATTGCTCTGTAAGAAATGACCAGCAGGAGGAATACAGAGAGGCTTGGAGAGACTTACATCAACTGATGCTGAGTAAAATGAGCAGAACCAGGAGATCACTACGCACTTTAATAACAATACTGTATAAAGATGTATTCTGATGGAAGTGGATATCTTCAACATAAAGAAGATCCAACCCACTTCCAGTGGATCAGAAATAACTACTCTCAGAGAAGGAACACTGGGAAGTGAATGTAAATTGTTAGCACTACTGTCTATCTACCCAGGTTACTTATACCTTAGGAATCTATACTTAATGTGCAACAAGAAAATGGTATTTACACACATACATTGTATCTAGGTTTTATTGTAACACATGTAAAATGTATGGGATTGCCTGTCATTGGGGGGAGGGAATGAAGGGAGGGGGGGATAATTTGGAAAAATGAATACAAGGGATAATATTATAAAAAAAAAAATTACTCATGCATATATACTGTGAAAAAAAAAATCGAAAGAAAGAAAGAAAGAAAGAAAGAAAGAAAGAAAGAAAGAAAGAAAGAAAGAAAGAAAGAAAGAAAGAAAGAAAGAAAGAAAGAAAGAAAGAAAGAAAGAAAGAAAGAAAGAAAGAAAGAAAGAAAGAAAGAAAGAAAGAAAGAAAGAAAGAAAGAAAGAAAGAAAGAAAGAAAGAAAACTGGTACTGGGAGTTAGCAACAACTCACCTTTCTTCTCCCATGAGACTAAAAAGAGCTCATTGTTTGAGCCCAAGGTTCAAGACAGTAGCCTAAACTTTTTTTTTTTTTTTTTTTTTTTGAGGCTGGGGTTAAGTGACTTGCCCAGGGTCACACAGCTAGGAAGTGTTAAGTGTCTGAGACCAGATTTGAACTCTGGTCCTCCTGAATTCAAGGCTGGTGCTCTATCCACTGCACCACCTAGCTGCCCCTAGCCTAAACTTTTAAAAACAAAGACAACCTTGAAGAATAGCTTGGTAGCATAAAGATATCAGACCCAAACTTCCTTGCTTTCTCACATATTTCCCAAGGTTAGTTAAATTCCTTGAGACAATAAAGCTAGATTTTCAAAATTTAACCACTGTAGGCCAGAAGTATTAACTAAGTTCAAAGATAAAGAATCAAGAGCTGAGCAGTTACAAGAAAAAAAATCAATTATTTGAATCAATAAGAAAATGATGCAGGATCAATTTTAATCTCAGTACATCTTGTATGTACTTTGTTATTTTCATGTTGTCTGTCCCACTAGAATGTAAGTTATTTTGTCTTGACTACCTTTGAAGAATAGGCTTAACAACACAATCTCTGGGTCAAACAATATGGTCACATTTTTAGCACTTTTCCAATCTGCACAATTCCAAATTGCTTTCCAAAATAATTGTGACAATTGACAAATCCACAATAGTACAATGATGAATGAGTCTGTCTTACATTGTGTTTTCAACATTGGCTAATCCTAAATTTTGTCATTTTTAACAATTTCACAGACGTTAAGAGTAGAAACACAGGTTACTGAAATTCTCAAAGTATCAAAACCTCCTTTCAGCCAATGATTCCAAAATACTTCTCCCCCAAATTAGTTGAAGCATAAGCAAAAAAAGAGGCCCACTGGTTCAGCTTTCTGTATTGCAAATAATCTTCCTTCCCATGATAGTTTCTGATGAATACATACAATGAACAAGTAGCCTAATGAAAATGTTATGGGCTCGTAATACTTAAGTCCCACAAATATGGATACAAAGGTTCTTGAGAACCTATGTTGCTAAAGATCTGGTTATAAAATGGTAACTGACACTATATAATATTTTTATTTATGTTAAAAATGAGCATGTTTTTCCCCTTTTAGGACAAACAGTCTCAACTTCTGTACATTCCTAGGACTTTCCAATCACAACAAATCATTCTAGCTTTGGGATTTGAATACAGATGAATTTTAGAATGAAGGCAAAGTCAAAATGCTAACAGGCTTTTGCTAAATCAGATATATCACTAGCTATTCCAGTCTTCACCATGTTACTTTAACCATAATTTCCTTGACTCTAAATATATCAAACATTATTTAAGCAATTACTTCAGGTACAACTGATAGCCCAAAATTACACACAGAAAGAACAGAAGAGCAGAAAAATAAAATTAAAAAGGGAAAGGACAAAAAAAACCCAGAAGTATACAAAGAAAAAGGTACATAAAGAGGGGACTTAGAGGATACCAAATGCCAATTTGATATAGATTTCCCAAAGAATTGTTGTGAAAATATTGGAACCCAAAATTCTAGAACTTAGGAAATTAGTCAAGAGCCAAGGTTTTCTACTACTCTCAAAATGAAATCTTGAGAATAATTCCAGGGAGTAAAGAAAACCCTTTAAAATTGAGAATATGGATACAATTTTGGCTTCTAAGCTTAAAAAAAAAAAAAAAAAAAAAAAAAAGCCTGATAACTATTTGGTTCAGGGCCAACACAATTTGCCAACTAGCAAATTGCTTTGTAGAAGACACCAGAAGCACTCTTGATCCCAATGTAAAGGAAAGAACACAGAAGTGTTGCTAAGACTCCATGAAGGAAAGTCCACACATAGTAATAGTAAAGATTGATCATATAATTTGAGTTACATAATTGATCCTCATTACCATCCAGCAAAGCAGATGACAAGTATTATGCCCATTTTACAGATGAGAGTAGTTGAGATTTGAAAGATTAAGTTACTTGCCCAAGTCCCATAATTACCAAGCACAAAAGTCAGAAGCTGACAGGAGGTCTTGGTACTCTTGGTATTACTAGACAGAAGCTTCAATTATACCAGTGTCTAAAGCTGGCTAACAACTAGATCACCATGCCGCCTTTCAAAGGACCAATTCAAGTTAATGAAATATCCACTTAGATTAAGATCATTCATGATGATGAACAAAATGTAAACACCAAATCCCTCACCTGCAGTATTCTTGTTCATATTTGTGGACTCTTCTGAAGACACCTGTTTAAATAAATGTTATTAAGGTTAGAAATGTATTGCTTTCTTCTTTGTCCAGCAATTTCAATGAGATGACAAAATGTCTTAAAAACCAGCTCAAATAATTAGAGTATAAAGTTGATAATAAGGCTACAGATTCAATTCCAAATTGGAATTATGACAAACCCAGGAACTTATATGAACATAACTACAAAACAATTTTCCCACAAATAATCTCAGATCTAAAACAACTGGGAAAATATCAACTGCTCAGGGGTAGGCCAAGTTAATATGAAAAATAACAATTCTACCTCAACTGCCTTACCAATCCAACTACCAAAAAATTGCTTTATAGAGCTAGAAAAATAATAACAAAATATATCTATAAGAACAAAAGGGCAAGAATATCAAGGGAATTAGTGAAAAAAAAATACAAAAATACAAAAAAATAGCAATATCAGATCCTAAAACACTATTATAAAACAGCAGTCATCAAAACTACTGTCTAAGAAATAAGAGTGGTGGATCAGTGGAATAAGTTAGATACCCGTAACACAATAATCAATGACTACAGTAATCTACTATTTTATAAACCCCTAAACTCTAGTTTCTAGGATAAGAACTCGGTATTTCACAAAAATTGCTGAGAAAACTGGAAAATAATATGCCAGAAAGTCAGCATAGACCTTATATATCACAACCTATATCAAAATAAGGTCAAAATGGATACACGATTCCATAAAGGGTGTATCATAAGCAAATCAGGAGAGCAAGATATAATTTGCTTATCAGGTCTTTGGATAATAGAGAAATTTATGACTAAAGAAGAACTATAGACCGTTATGAAATATAAAATGAATATAAATTAAAAAGGTTTTATACAAATAAATTGGAACTGTGTTCCATGAGTTTAAAGGATTTATCCTAGGTCAGGGAAGTTAGCTAAGAAATGAATTGTACTATTTTTATAACAAATACACATATTGCTACTAGAAAAATAATCAAATCCCTTGGTGTACAATGGTAGATCAACAGACCTATTTTCCTGTAGGGAGAGTACATTTTATAAATCATACTGACAAAATACAAGCTTAGGAACTTTCATGAAATTACAGATTTAATTATGCTAAGATATGAAATAAAGAGCATAGAAAACAGTATTCTTGGAAAAAAATATAATTCATAATGATCTGGGTTTAAGGATGCAAATTATTCTCATATAACTACAAAAAACTTCAATTCATTTAGACCAAATTCCTCTGTCCACAGATAGAAATTGAAACCCTATGAAGAGATTTAAATGACTTGTTTATGGGTCAAAGAGACAAATTAAGTGACAAGAGCTTCTCTGCTTCAACTTTAAACAGAATACTTTCCTTCTTTTCTGCTTTTGCTATGTTCTTTCTCTA
This sequence comes from Sminthopsis crassicaudata, assembly GCF_048593235.1. NCBI lineage: Eukaryota > Metazoa > Chordata > Mammalia > Dasyuromorphia > Dasyuridae > Sminthopsis > Sminthopsis crassicaudata. The sequence continues at coordinate 576,088,549 of NC_133617.1, read as the reverse complement.
TTGGTTACATTTTGAGCACTCCAAGCACTACAGTTTTGCTTTTGGGTTTTTGACAAACAAAAGATGCCATCCAAACTGAACTACCAAAAGAAGATTATTATTGTTTTCCCTTACATGTTCTGAGAAGGAATACACAATAAGAAAAGGAGATTGTATGTAAGTTTGGGCACTGTAAAAATATACCTTAAGACTCATCTCATTCCATGTAATTCTGAAATTTATCACAGCAAGTCATTTGTATTTAATATCTTCACATTTCCTCACCAAACAATTAATTCCTCCTCACCTTCTTATGGTTTTCTGAGTGCTCAGAATGTACTATCACTGGTTTAGGAAACATCAAGATACTCATTCAAACACTCAAATGAATCTGTGATCTCAATGAGGAGGGAGTTCCCAATAATGCATTATTGCAACCCATTTATATCAACCAATGGTATGTGATTCTCTTTCATGTCCTTAGACAACCAAATGATTGATCCACTGTCCTTATTTTCTATTTCTTTTATGCATTTCCTTGATCAGTTCAGATTATTCACACTACTCAAACTAACAAATGGTATAGATGGAACATTCAAAGCAACCATGCAAAGGATCAACATAGGCTTTATGGACAGTTAATTATGCAATTTATTTATCTTTCAGGGGAACCCAAATACTATCCTAATTTATTCTACTGGAGAGAGATTATTGCTCTTCAACTTTCCCCTTAACAAATTTCCTTTTGCCTTATTTTTCTGCATGTACATAATAATAGCTGATGTTTATATGGTACTAATAGCTGTAGTACCTACTGTTTATTTTGTCTCTTTATTGTATTTAGTACATTTCAAAATCCAAACAGAAAAAGAAATGACAGAATATGGTTACTTCAGGTCCTTGATGGTTCTCTTACCTCAGAAGTGATTTTCTGGCAACTGTCTCCTAAAGTAGAAACATTAAGTTCTGTAGGACCAACAAGGGTAGTGCTTTCTTCAAAACTGCAACCAAATGTTTCACTAAAAGAAAGATCCAAATGAGTTGGAGGCTTTTCAGGAGATGGCTGTACACTGTTTCCATGACTAGATGAATGTGTGGCATCTTCATCAACTGAGAAGTTTAAGCTGCAGTTAAATAAATTGGATTTTATAATTTTATAATATATTAAATGTCATTCCAATGGAAAATTAAGACAAATTATTTTCATGTTTAAGTTCTAATCTCAACTTGAATTTTTATGTACTGGATTTAAGTCCGAAAAATTTATTAACTTCATTTTCAAAATGAAAAGATTTAACTTAAAATCTCTAAATTTACTTCCATCTCTGACATTTTAGATTTCTAATATCATTTGTCAAAAACTACATAAAAAGTCCCAAGAATTTTAGTCTAGTTTTAAGTTTTAATAACTTAAAAGTAGCTTTTAATAACTCGAAGTTTCAATATTAAAATTTTTTTAGGATATCCTATATAGGTTGGAGGAGAATCTAATACTTTTCATGAGAAATCAGAATAAGGGATACTTAAGAAAATATCAATATTCAAATGGCATTTTTTCCCCCAAATATGAATAGTCCTTATACATTTTTGTTTACCTGTCTATCCAGAAGTAAAAAGATTTAGAGCAGTGGTCCTCAAACTTTTTAAATAAGAGGCCAATTCATTGTCCCTCAGACTGTTGGAGGGCCGGACTATAGTAAAAACAAAAACTCACACTCTGTCTCTGCCCCTCAGCCCATTTGCCACAACCCGGCGGGCCGCTTAAACGTCCTCAGCGGGCCACATCTGGCCCGAGGGCCATAGTATGAGAACCCCTGATTTAGAGTAACTTTTAAAACTAAGCTTATTTCATTTAAAAATTAATTTGCTAATTTCTTCCCAAAATACTCAGCAAAAATAGTGTCACTCATAATTTACCTCAGGTCTCCCTTTCTTCTTTATTCATTGGTTTGACCAATATGGGTGCTGGCAGTAGAGGGCCAGAAGTTAATGAATCTGACAAACCAGCAAATTGCTCTGCTGAGTCTGTTGGGATTTCCACTAGAGTTAAAATGAATGTCTGCTCCTCTTCTTCTCCTTGATGTTCACCAGCAACTAGATTCACTATCAAAGTTTAACAATCAGTAATGAAAATCTGAACTAGGTTTATTAGCAATTGTCCTATAATTTAAATTAGCCTTAGCATAAAGGTTCACACAAAGTACAAATAATAGTATTTCAAAAAGAAAGATGATTAGAATTGGCTAAAAGAGGGAATAATGTTACCCTACAGGAAAGCTGAAAGTGAAAGAAACAAGAGAGAGAGAGAGAGAGAGAGAGAGAGAGAGAGAGAGAGAGAGAGAGAGAGAGAGAGAGAGAGAGAAAGAGGGAGAGAAAGAGGGAGAGGGAGAGAGAGAGAGAGAGAGAGAGAGAGAGAGAGAGAGAGAGAGAGAGAGAGAGAGAGAGAGAAAGAGAGAGTGTGTGTTTGCAGTGGGGGTGGAAAAACAGAATGAAGGAAACAATATTTAGAAGTAAAACACTTTTGAGATGAACAGTGTGAAAAAGAAGAGAAAGCTAAATAGGGAAAATAGGATAAGAGGGAAATAGGCAGTAATCATAACTGTGAAAAGATTTTTATAGTAAATTTCTCTAATAAAGATTTCATTTCTCAAATATATAGGAAATGACGTCAACTTTAAAGAAATAAGAGCCATTCCTCAACTGACGATGGTCAAAGGCTATAAACAGGCAATTTTCACATGAAATAATAAGTTTTTTTTTTCACATAGGTATATTAAAAAACTCTAAATCACTATTGACTAGAGAAAGGCAAATTAAAACAATATATAAATATATATATGTGTGTGTGTGTGTGTGTGTGTGTGTGTGTGTGTGTGTGTGTGTGTGTATGTATGTATGTATCAAATTGGCTAAAATGACAGAAAAGGAGAAGATAAATACTGGAAGGGATGTGAGAAAACTGAGACATCAATGCACTTTTGGTGAAGCTGCATGCTGATTCAACCATTCTAAAGAGCAATCTGGAACAATGCCCAAAGGGCTATTAAATCACACAAATCTTAGACCAAGCAATACAAGTACTAAGTCTGTATCCCAAAAAGATATTTTTTAAAGGGGAAAGATGCTATATACAAAAATATTTATAGCAGCTCTTTTAGTGGTGGCAAAGAACTGGAAATTAAAGGGATGGCCATCAATGAGGAAATGCTGAAGAAGTTACTATATATACTACTGCTTCGAGAAATGATGAATAAGAAGCTCTCAGAAAAGCCTGGAAAGACTTACATGAATTCATAAAAAGTAAAACAAACAGAACCTAGAGAACACTATACACAGTAACATCAATACTGTATGATGATCAACTGTCAATGATTTAACAATTCTCACCAACTACAATGATGAAAGACAATTCTAAAGGATTTCTTATAAAAAACACTATCCATCTCCAGACAAAGAACAAAATATAAAAAAGCATGCTTTTTTCTTTTCATTTTTCATGTTTTGTCTGTTTCCCTTTCACAATATGAATAATGTGGAAATATGTTTCGCATGACTGGATATGTATAACCTATATCAAACTGCTTGCATTCTCAATGAAGAAAGGATGGAAAAAAATCTGGAACTCAAAATTTCTTAAAAACAAAAGTCAAAAATTATTTTTACATGTAATTGAAAAAGAAAATAAAATTTTAAAAGAGCAAAGATGATTCATTACAAGGAGGGAAATTTAAAAGACGATTTTAAAACTCACTTCAAGATTTTTACAAAAAAAAAGAGATAGGTCCTTATGAATGAAAAAATATTAGTTTTTAATGAAATCAAATAAGGGTAAAATATTGGGATAAAAATATGGGTAACATATATCACCTTATATATAAGGTAGCTAGATGGCATAGCAGATAAGAGTGCTGGGCCTGAAAGTATGGAGTCAAGAAATCCAACCTCAGACACTATCAATGTGACCCTGAACAAGTCACTTCATCCTGTCTGCCTCAGTTTTCTCATTTGTAAAACAAGCTGAGAAGGAAATGGCATACCACTTCAGTATCTTTGTCAAAAACAACAACAACAACAAAACAAAACCAAAAAAAAAAAAAAACAGACAACTAAAAGATTCCATGAAAAGTTGGACACAATTGAAACAACAATTTTTTTTAAATCACTTAATAGAAGTATACTATACCTGCTGTGTCATCTGGAATGATCACATTCTGTTGCTCAACTTCTGTAGCATTGTTCAGTGTACATTGCTATAAAAATTCAAGATTCAAAATTATTTTAGGGCAATATACAATGAATTGATTCTAGATTTGGATTCATGGAGTTATTTGAACCCAATATATTTACAATGTCAAAAAATTTGAAACTTTTCAGTTTTGACAATGTTTTCTATTTATGTATGTGTATGTGCATACAAATGAAAAGATCTAGAAATAAAAACTGACTTGTTACCCTAAGCATGCTGACTAAATCACCCAAATAATTTCTATACTATGAAATAACTTAGATGATGGTCCTAAATCTTCCCTTCTCTATATAACAAGTACTAACTTGATGGAGAAAAAAATTATGTGAAGAAAGAAATTTATATTAGCCATTAGTCTCTGACAACAGCCACATTACTAAACACTTAAATTAGTAAATACATAGAATGGTATGGATGCAACATAGAAGACAGAGAAAATGACAAATCAACCTGGATGTTTGTAGATCTGTGACTGCTGAGAGCTGTGTTGAGGAAAAGGTATGAGAAAAATGAGGTTCAGGTTCCTCTCAAGCATGCAAGGAGTTTAAAAAAAAAAAAAAAAATCAGCACAAGCCCAGAAACAAGACCAAGAATTTATATGCATTTTCTACATGTATGAGTATGTGTGAGAAAGAGAGAAAAAGAGACACAGAGATGAAAATAAAAGACAGGGAAAGAGAGACAGAGAGAAAGAGTAAGAGTGTGTGTGTGCATGTGCGTGTGTGTTTTCTATCAGCTGGGATATTAGAATCTAAGTATTTCCAAAGATATTGATAGGATGCAAACTCAATTACCCAAATGCATAAAAATCTTATTACAATGAGTATCACTATAAAGAAGTGTTTTACACAGATTTCTATGTTTTCATGAGTGGACCCATAAATACAAAGAATTGGCTGTAGGATTATTGGTTTTTCTTAAGCATAAAATGAACAATCCTGTGCAACAAATAAGTATTTGGCCTTTGGCAAGTGATCACACATTTAAAAATCAATTTAATGGAAACTATATAAAGTTCAGAATGAAACTGAACATTTTGTCTACTTGTTATTTTTAGTAACTATCTTTCAACTCCTTCTCATCCGTGCTTACCCTTATACAACCCTACTACAGCCAAAATTAACTTGATATAAGTGTTTAAAAGAGAAGTAGTATGGTAACTCCATCCTGCCAATACTGATTCAAAGCATTTCAATATAAAACAAATTACTAGAATTGACTGATCATCTGCTATTTTATTTCTAGGACTACAAGACAGGAAATATGTCCATATTTTAATAAAATTCTATTACAGTAAAATAATCTGGAATTTGAAAGGAATTCAGGATAGAAGGGAAGCCTAGATATTCTTTTACCTGACCAAAAGGAGTTGTTAGTAAGTTGTGTCCACAACTATCACAGCTAGGAAATTCTCCTGTTGCAGTCTCAATGAGATTACCACTGACGTCATATGAACTCCTCTTGGCTAGTGTAGAGGGAGACTCCATTTGAGACTCGTGAAATTCCTTGTCCTGCTTTTCTTCTCTAAAAGTAAAAAAAATATAGAAAAATAGGCATAAAATTACAATGTTTTTGACATGAAGATCTTAAATAATCTAGTTTAACTTTCACATTTAAAGAGAAAATGAGAAAAATGAGATTAAGAAAAGCTCAGTAATTTTCCCAAGGTCATACTGCTCCTGGCAAAATCAGTATCAAGGATGAGGTCCTTTCACTCACAGTTCAATGGTACTTCTGCTATATAGCAGAAAACTAGTTATTTTTATAGAACATCTAATTATTTATTTTTAGGCTATAAAAACAATTATTTTAATCAATATAGCAACTTGGAAAACTTTTTTTATTTTACAAATACTGCTAATAATAACTAGCTAGCCCTTATTTAGCACCTTCAAATATGCAAAGCACTCACTGATCTTCATGACAACTCTAGCAGGTAGGTGCTATTGTCATTCCCATTTTACAGTTAAGGAAAATGAGTCAGACAGAGGCTAAGTGACTTAACTCAGGGACACAGAGCTAGAAGCTGTGTGAGCTCTGAAGTGAGGTTTTCCTGAGCAGGTTCAGGGTTTTATTTCCTGCAGAGTGTAGCAGCCTCTAGCATATAAATGGAATTTCCTCCTTTTGTTTACCTTTCTATTTGGTTGACTTCTGTGCCTTTCAAGCTGTGTAGATCTGTCAACATGCTGGTCTGCATCATGCCATCTGCCATAATCTTTGATTCTATGTTTATATCCTCTAATACTGCTCTTTTGGAAACTATGCATCCTGTTTCTTTAAAAAAAAAAAAAAAAAATCATTCAATATATTGCAAGATAAGATGGCTTATCCTAAAACCACATTCTTGATTAAGCCACCAACAAAACTTACAAACTAATTCCATCTGTAACTTTTCTAAATAATTCCTAAACAAGAAATACTGATGTATTATTTATAAAAGGGAGAAAAAATGACAATAGCCTATCACATTACTGAACTCTAAATCTGACTAATAATTTATTGTGATGTATATTGCTTGCTAAACTGTGCCTCACTGATGACCCCAATCCAGTTTAAATAATTTCATTTTTAAAATTTGCATGAAAACAAGTCATCCTGTAAAAAGCAACACTGAAAATCATATTTAAAAGATAAAAATTTTATATCTGTCTATATCACTTCTAATAAGTTTATAAATCACTTAATATGCATTTATTCCTATGATGTGTACAATAACTCTATTAAACAGAAGTATTATTATCCCCCATCTAGAGGTTAATAAACTATGGCTCAGAGAATTCCAGAATTCCCTTGACCATACTATCCTCTTGACCCAACAAGATTTCCATAACTTGATACTTCAAAAGAAAAGAATATCTAGATATCTATTTTTATTTACAATCTTAAAACTGTAATAATATGGTTTTCCGAACAAATTGTTTTTGCTTTGTTGAAAATTCCACGTAATGAAGGCAGAACTGTTTTAGACAAGCTATTGAACAGTAAGAAGGAAATCCCTTATAAAGTAAAAATTACCCATAGCCTCAGGAATAAGTGACCAAGACATCTTAATATAAAGAGGGAAAAGCAAATTTCAAAGAATTCGGAGATGTTATGGCTTAATATTTCAACAAAGAAAGACACCTCAAAAGAGATGAGATACACTTAAACATAAAATTAAGATGACAAAACAAAAATGATTCACATAAGGAACAAAATTAGAAACTAGTTAAAAAGTTAGTCAATAAACATTTATTAAGAACCCACTATGTTCCAGATACCACTAGGGATATTAAGAAAGAAAAAGACAGTGTCTTCTCTCAAAGAATTCTCTCTGAAAGAGACAATATGAAAACAGCTATATACAAAGAAGCCAGAAAGAAAATTGTAATGTTCAGTCTAGATCCTCTGGAGGTCCTCTGGAAAGACTTTGCTCTCAGCAGGATAGACACCAGAAGAATGGACAAGAATAGAGTCCAAAGTCTTTATTGTCTCTTACATAGTCTGTGTCTGTCATCGTCTGATCCAGTCTCTTCCAGCAGTCTGACAGTCTTAAACAGTGTCCTTCTGAGTCTGACTTTGTCCCCAGTTTAAATACCCTATTATAATTACATCATTACAGTATACTAAATATATGTGAACTAGAAAACCATTCTCATCAATTATTGAGTAAACACCCTGTTATAAGTATTCTTGTTTCAAGTATACTTTTTCAAAGTTCCAGCCCTCTACAGAAAATAAACTGGAAATAATCAACAGAGAGAAGGCACTAGAATTAGAGATTCCTGTTAAAAATGGGATTTTAGCTAGGATTTGAAGGAGGCCAGGGAAGGTGGGAGATGAGGAAGAAAAGCATTCCAGGCCCTAAAACTGCCAAGTCAGGAGGTGGAATGTCTTTGAATAAGATTCAGCAAGGTGTCACTGGTTTACACAGTAGAGAAATATAGGAGAGGGAGGAGTAGGTTATAAGATGGCAAAAGGGGACATCTCTGAACTCCAGAAGATTTTATATGCAATTTTTATGTTTATTTTATATTTAAACCTATAAGTGATAGAAAGTCAAAGAAATTTACTGAGGCAGGTAGAGGCTAGGGAAAAGGGAATGGGAGAGTGATATGCTTAGTTTTTTAGGAAGATCACTTTGACAGCTGAATGGAGGATGGATTGGGGTGAGGAGAGAATTGTGAAAGACAAACCAGTCTGCAGAATATAGAACAAAACTAATAAGTGTCTGAGGAACAATCTGAACCCAATTCTTCCTGATTCCAAAATCAGGATTAGATGCCCTCCTATAGTTGCCTCTTAGGCTGAAGAAAATGAGATAAAATTTAACAGTGATAAATAAATAGCCATAGAACTTAAGAATTAGTAGGGACTTATGGCAAAATTTAATTGAGACTGTACTTGACCAAGAATCCCTTCCAAAGAATTCAAAGAAACAAAGGAAGATCTATATGGACTAATACAAGATGAAGCAAGAACCAAGAAAAGAATACATACAACAACAATAACAAACAGAATAAAAAACTGAATGCTATGTAATTATAACAATCATCTGGCCATAAACAAAAGTGGAAAAAACACACACATACACACACCCACTCCACTCTGCTGAGTTAAAGATGTTCAACACCACATATACAATCAGAGATAGCTGATGCTGATATGTTTTGCTCAAAAAAATTTTTTTCCCTATTTTTCTTTTAAAATTATAAGGAATTGTAAATTAAAATTGTAAGGAAGCCTTGCTAGGTAAAAGGTGAGAAGGACATACTTAGAAATTAATTTGATATATCAAAAGATTTTATCCATAAAACATAAAAATTTTTTAAAGACAGTTTTATAATATTGGGAATAAGTGGCCATCCAATCTCTTGATTGTTAAAGGGACCTACAGCTCTAATTCTTAAATGCTTCATGAAATGAAACCTGTATCTGTGTCTGTGCAACTTCTATCCACTGCTTCTTAGTTCAAATTTTCTGAGGGCATGAAGAACAAATCAAGACTAAAAGGATACAATATATGGCCCCCTTTCAATAGTCGTGTGTGTGTGTGTGTGTGTGTGTGTGTGTGTGTGTGTGTGTGTGTGTATGTGTGTGAAGAATGAATACTGCTACCAATTTGCACCTAAAGTTTTCTTTTTTTTTTTCAAAGATAAATATCCCAAGTTCATTCAACTGACTCTCATTTGATATATTCTCCAATCTATCCTCCATGGCCTCTGCTGCTCTAGGTTGTAAATACACTGCCTTAAATATGGTACTCAAAATTGAACAAAGTTTTCCCCATGCTGGCAGATACATGTTATTACCCTCATTCTACATACCATCTATGCTTTTCTTAATAAACTTACAGTTCAAAGAAGAAACAGTCTATGTGAGAAAAGTAACTATATGAAAAGGATCATGGGTTTGTGAACTGCAAACTTAACATGAGTGAAAAAATTGTAGTAGTAGCCAAAGAGGCTTAATGTCATCTCAGGCTACATTAACAGAAAGAGGAGACAATCGCAATGAATTCTGTACTGGTCAAATTATATGTGGACTATTAAGTGAAATGTGACCAGGATGAGGATGACACTAGAAACCAGGGTCAAACATAAATTAAGAAACTGAGAATTTTTAGCTCCCCAAAAAGATTTAGGAGGAAACATAAATACTGTCTTTAAATATGAGAAAGCCTATAAAGGAAAGATTCAAAAACTAAACTAAAGCCAATGAATAGAAAGTTGGAGAAGTAGGTTCCCATTAGATATAATATTCCATTTCAAATGCTGATATGCTGTAAATTTAAATGTATGGGCAAAAGTAACTCCATTTCCTACAAATAGAACTACAACACTCACCACTCTGTATATCAGCCTGTTGATCCACAGTTGCAGGAAGACTAGTAACTTTTTGACGAACATGTCTATCTTTACCAAGTATTTTACTAATATTTGGTTTAGGCTTAGGAAATCTGTTTCTTGTTCTCAACAAACTTGTCTTTTTAGAAGACTGGTCACTATAGAAAGGAGAAAAAATTTCATGAGTGTCCCATATGTTAATAAATTATAAGCACATTAATCTTACTAGTCTAAAACAGCTATTCAGTTCACAAATGTCAAACTTACTAGCAAGGAATAACAGATATGGGTAAAAATTTGGTTCAACATTCATAAAAATATTCTAACTACTTTAGCTAAGTTTAAGTCATTTTGGCATAAGTTCAAATATACTGTGATTTCACCACCAAGGTGAAATGTTAAGAGCAAGAATCCCACTGCTTTTTTCAAAATTAATAAACAAATACCATAAATACTCTGATTTGAATTTTATAATTAAATATGCCTCAATACTATCTGGTATATTAAAGGAGTTACTGTAAAATTGTACTTTTAAATGACATTAAAATTTACATTTACTATACTACTACTCAAAAGAAATAGATTTATTAACCTGGAAAGTACAGAATTTTCCTTTATTTGCCCAGGTACAGTCATTTCTTTTCCAGTACTTTGCTCCTCTGATATACTCTTATTTTCATCCAGTGTTGTAAGCAATGTACTAGGAACTGGTGAAGAAAGTACTTCATGTTCAAGAAGTACCCTGTGGTCAAAGGTCTCTGGGTTAGAAGTAGAAATAGGGTTTTTTATATCACCTTCAGGAAGCACACACATTATTCCTGTTATATAAAAACAGAAGAGGAATGAGAGGGACAAGATTTTCAAACTTATTTGATAACCAATACAGCAATACATCCATATGATTTGTTAATCCTCTATAATGAAGAATTAATTATATTTAAAGATAAACCTTAAGAATTTTTGCATACTGAAGTTTTAATATGGCCTGAGTTAAATTAGCAAAACAAATACATATATTAAGTGAAACTGGTTTTTAAGTTTTGAGTTTATGTTGTCCATAACAAAACCCTATTTAGATGGGATAGATAATAATAATTATTATTTTTTGGCTGAGGCAATTGGGGTTAAGTGACTTGCTCAGGGTCACACAGCTAGGCAATGTTAAATGTCTGAGGCCAGATTTGAACTCAGGTCCTCCTGACTTCAGGGCTCATACTCTATCCACTGCACCAACTAACTGCCTCTAAGATAGATAATTATTAAAATAACAAGCATGAGGCTATTGTATAACTACATGAGATTAGCCTAATATTGTATTAATTTAATGAATCTATAAGGAATTCTGCCTTTATATGCTCTCTTAATGAAACCAGAAGTATCACAATAAATTTAAAAAAAAAATAATGCATCTTTATCTAAACTATCATTTTAAAAAATAAACATCTTGAAAACATACAATAGAAAGCAGCGTTCAGGAATTAGATGACCTCTGTGGTATTCTCCAGCTCTAGAATTCTCTATTTCTGTGAAATTTATTAACTAAGAGAATTAACCACATCCAAGTACACTGTCATTATATACATCTTATGGATACTTAATTAAAAATAATGGTAAAAAGAATGGCATAGAATTGGGCCAAAATGATTATAATTACAGAATTATTTCCATGATAACAGCTGCTGCTGTCCAAAAGATCTCAGCAAAGATGTGTTAAGTGTAGAAGCAGACTTTCCCCAGAATGGGCAGACATCATATTCAACCAAAGTGCTATTAATATATGGCTGACTTTCAATATTTTTGGGCAGTGACAACAGTACCACCAATAAAAAACAACCCAAAATGGATGTTATTGTCAACATATTAAAAAACAACCCAAAATGCTTGCTACTAATAACATCTTAGTAGGAAAAATGGTCTTGATATGTGAAAGACTACAATTTTGTTTTCAGTTAAGATGGAAGAATAGGTATGTGAGGAATTTTGGTTTTGCTTTTGTTTTTCTTTGTTTCGTACCTTCAGAAGTTGTCTCTGACTGCAACATTTGATTTCCCATTGTAAGTAAAGCCATGGCAGCTTCTGTGCTTCCATCATTGATACCTATAAAACAATTTACCCAACTTTGAATAAAAAAGAATCATTGTAGAAATCAGTTTATTTAAATTTACTTTCCCCCCCCCCTTTTTCTGAGGCTGGGGTTAAGTGACTTGCCCAGGGTCACACAGATAGGAAGTGTTAAGTGTCTGAGACCACATTTGAACTCAGATCCTCCTGAATTCAGGGCTGGTGCTCTATCCACTGTGCCACCTAGCTGCCCCTAAATTTACTTTTTAAAGAATCTACTTGAAGATACTTTTCTTTATTTATTACTGTCAACATCTTACAAAGAAACACTAGAAATAACAAAATGAGACTGAATTTTTTGATCAGTTTAATTTATCACTAAAAAAATGTTCTCATATTCTTTTGAGAAGAAATCTCTTGATGATATCAAATGACTCATACATTATGACAATGTCCTTCATTTGTTAAAAATATTCTGGGTAAGTATTAGGTCTCTACAAATCCTCAATTATTCCTTCTCCCACCTGACTATCAGAAAAGAAAAACATAAAATTCTTCCAAAAGAAAAAGAATTCACTCATCAACATAGTCCTTTGGTTCTAGAACTATCACCACCATTTAATTCTTGAGTTTATCAACAGTTTCTTAAGTACTTTTCCTACTAAAAGTTACCTGTTTTTTCTTCAGGATATTCAATTGCAGTAATTTCCTAAAAAGAGGAAAAAATTGTGAACTAAATTATCTTTTTAAGCATTATTTCAGCACCTTACCTATGGTACAATGTGCCATCAGGCATTTAGTTCCCTTTTGATAATTCTAAAGCTTAATTTTCTTTTTTTCTTTATCATTATTCATGAAATTACAAGTAGAAAAAAGTAAAACTATTCACTATTCCTACTTTTCCTCTTTCTTTGTATCCTTGTCCTGGCTATGGCCACAAATGAAAACTCTTTACACCTTTTATCATTCGTGTCTTTCTTTCTTCTTCATCATCATAAGCCTCTTAGGACATCTCTCCTGTCAGCTACAACCTAAATAAAAACAAGTCTGAAAATGTCCCTTTCGAATGAACAGATAGATTGACACATATACTAATATATAATGAATGTTACAAAGTCTAGAAATACACATTAAAACTCATAACTCCAAGTTTTAAATAAATAAGGTTAATGTAAAATAATGACTTCCAAATGGTTTGGAAATAAATATATTCTGAATAATTTTAAGTTGGTATTAATTCAATACAAAAAATTAAGGAATTATTGAAATACTAGAGAAAAGGAGGAGGGCCTTCATTTAAAATAGATCAGTATGATGAAGAAAAGTAATACAACTTATTAGTCAGGCAAGTACCACAATAGGATTGCAAAGAAACCTACATGTAGCACCTACTCATAACATACCTAATTTTCACTTGTATTGTTAGTCTCAATTGTCTGCGGGTTTGTGGATAGATTATCTGTGACAATATTGCTCCAGTTATTTTTAAGTGCCTATAAATGAATTAAAGGTAACAAATTGAAGTGTATACTTACAACTGCAGCATTTAGATTTTCTTCCTGATTCAGTCCTTCATTTGACACATTTACATCAGGAAGGAGATGTTCAGCAATAGTAATACATGGTACATCTGGAACATTCACAGAAATTTCAAGCTATAGAAATGAAAACATTTTATTATTTTATTTGAAAGTCTACAAAAATGTAATACTAAACTTCAAAACTTCATGTTTGACTTGAGAATTTAATTTAACCTCTTTCAAGTACTTGTTTTGGTCCTGGGGTGATAAAAAAATCTAAGGATATAAAAGAGTTTATGGCATCATATACTACTATAAATTACAAATGGATAAGTGATATGAATGTAAATGGGGTCATATCATAAGAAATTAAATTTCATTATAGGGCAGTAGATCAAGAAATCTTTCAGAATTATAACTAGGAGAGTATTCATAACCAAATGAGGGATAAAAGATATTAGAAAAGGTAAAACATAATTTTGATTAAATAAAATTTAAAAGTTTTGCACAAACAAAAGCAACGTAATAAAAAGAGAAACTGTAAAATAGGAAAAATAATTAAATGATTAAAGTCTGATAACCAATATATATAAAAAATAATTAAATGATTAAAGTCTGATAACCAACATATATAAAAAATTGACAAATATAACACTAAGAGAAACTGCCCAATAAATAAATGATTAAAGCATCTAAACAGTTCTCAAAAGAAGAAATGTAAACATATGAAAAAATGATCATACCTGAATAAAAGAAATGAAAATTTCAAAAAACTCTCAGATAACACCTTATAAACCACTAAATTAGCCAAAATGACAAAAAAACAGAAATAGAGACTTTAGAAGGAGTTAGAAGAAGGTGTGGGAATCTCTCTGATGTCACTACTGCACATACCTACTGATTAGGCATCAAATGAATAAACTGTGGTATGTGAATATAATGGAATATTACTGTTCTCTATGAAAGGACGACTTGAAATTAGAAAAATACAGACTCAATGATACAGAATGGAGAAAGCAAAACCATGAGAATACTATACAAAATTACTTTAATAATGTAAATAAAAATAATATCCAACACACTTGAACGGGATGACCTATCTTGGTCACAGAAGGCAGATGGACAAAACACACTTTTCTTCTCGAATTAGATTTGAGTGGCTAAGGGTGTATTATGCTTATTATTATTAAATATAGTCCCTAATTAGTGTGATTAGATACAAAAGAAGAGAGCAGGATAGAGGATTATTTTGGGGAAAATAACTATGGCATAAAAACAAAAACAAAACCTAAAAAAAACAAATATCAATAAAACATTTCTTTTTAAAGTTCACAGTTTGGGGGCAGCTAGATGGCACAGTGTTTGATAAAGCACCAGCCCTGAAGTCAGGAGGATCTTTATTCAAATCTGGCCTCAGACACTCAACACTTCCTAGCTATGTGACCTGGGCTTCACTTAACCCCAATTGCCTCAGCAAAAAGATAGATAGATAGATAGATAGATAGATAGATAGATAGATAGATAGATAGATAGATAGATAGATAGATAGATAGGTAGGTAGGTAGGTAGGTAGATAGATAGATAGATAGATAGATAGATAGATAGATAGATAGATAGATAGATAGATATAGTTCACAATTTGGTAGGGGGATAAAACACATATTGAAAATAAAAATCTGCCAATCTTTAGATAGTGCTATATATCAATGTGTCATACTTATAGGTAAGGGATTGAAGGATAATAACGTTTACTATTAGCGATTGTGTACTGGCCAATAAAAATTTATCCTTAAGGTTGCCAGTAATCTTACCTAAACTTAAGTCCCTGACACCTTATTCTCTCTTTTTTTTCTCTGCATAAAGGTGTTTATTGCTGTCCTATTTCGTTATCCAAGGAAAAACTGGAAATAGTTATTTTGGGGAATGGCTGAACAAACTGTGGGATAGCAAGGTAATGGAGTTGCATCATCATAAAGAAGTTCAAATTTGAGGACTATAAAGAAAAATGCTAAAAAAAAAAAAAAAAAAAAAAAAAAAAAGTCATAAAAGAATGCAAAGTTTTTTATAAAGCACAAATAGACATTTTTTTATATAATGACTTCAACTACTCGTTCTTTTTTGTCATTACTTTCTGGCCATACCCTCTAGCCATTGTTTCTCAGTTTTTCTACAAACTGTGTGGCTTTCTGGCAGTTGTATTTGGAATGTACAATAGAACAAGATTCCCTTAAAGTTCTAGCTGAGGTGCTCTCTTCTCATTTCTAATATCTTTATAGACCAACATGATCTAAAAAATTTAAGTAAAAATATCAACATAATGAATTAAGTGTTAGACCTAAACCAGTCATATAAATTCTCTGGGCCTTAGTTTCTTTACCTAGAAAATGGTTTGCTATTTTCTTAACCAGGCTGTTTTGAAGCTAAAATAAAATAAAAAGTAAAGGTACTTTAAAAAAAAAAAACTAAGATTTATAAAACACAAGGCATAGTAATATCAGTTACACATGATACTTAGAGAATAGACAAGATGTTTAGAGAATAGGCTATTTTAAATAACTAAAGGTTAGGTTTTTTTGTTTTAACACTTTTTGATGAACAAGCTAAAATGTTTCATATTTATATGTCCTAGAAAATGAAACTTTAATGACAATTCCTATGACAAACTGCTATTCACAACCTAGGACATCAGTATAATGCTACATAGTCCCCAGGCATACATATATTGAAACTTGTTTTCCTGTAATCAGATAACTAATTTCCATTTACTGTTCTTTCAAAAATAAGCCTAAGTGTAGAATGTATATCTGATGAATTCCTGTGCAGTTATGTAAATAACTATATTTTGGCAAAACTAACTACTAAGAGAAAGGCCAAATTAACCTATGCTTTTTTTTACCTCTCAGAAATTCTCTTTGCCAATTTTATTGGTGTCATCTGAATTTTTGCCAGTACTCAAAAAGATTTTTTTATTTCCGCGCTAGTAAATACTTTAAGCTTCTTCCTAATTAGCTTTGGCCTTCTTCCTAATTACTTTCCAACCACTTTCAAGTTTCTGTGCTTTAATTTTCTAGGGAACCTTTGACTTTAAGACTAATCATTCCTGCTAATAACCAGTGGAAGCATGCTGCACTTACTCCAATGGTCATAAATGGAATTTGGTTTCCTAATCTATTCTTTTGCTTCTGGTCAGACCCTTGCACTAAATGATCTCAGTTTATAATTTCAGTATTACCATCAAAATCTGGCCATCTAAGATTATATAATGATCAATTCTGATGGACATGGCTCTTCTCAACAATGAGACAATTCAGGCCAATTCCAATGATCTTGTGATGAAGAGAACCATCTACACACAGAGAAAAGACGGTGGGAACTAAGGGTGGATCACAACACAGCATTTTTACTACTTCAGTTGTTGTTTGCTTGAATTTTATTTTCTTTCTCATTTTTTTTCCTTTTTGATCTGATTCTTCTTATGTAGCAAGATAATTGTATATATACATATGCCTATATTGGATTTACATATATTTTTGCCACGTTTAACATATTTTACTATTTATTATTTACTTGCCATCTAGGAGGGGGGATGGAGGGAAGGGGGGAAATTGGAAAACAAGGTTTTGCAAGGATCAGTGGTGAAAAATTATCCATGCAAATGTTTTGAAAGTAAAAAGCTTCAATTAAAAAAAAAAGAAAAAGAAGAATCTAGCCTTGTTTCCTAGGCCTTTGAAGTTCTAACAGCCATTAAAATCAGTGGCTCGGGAATTCTTTGCTCTAGTCTCTTGGAGGTCCTAGGAGATCTGTAGCTAATTAAAAAGGACAAAATATTAAGGCCCATGTTTACTGAAGGAACTAGAAAAACACAATGGGCCCAAATAT
This sequence comes from Sminthopsis crassicaudata, assembly GCF_048593235.1. Classification (NCBI taxonomy): domain Eukaryota; kingdom Metazoa; phylum Chordata; class Mammalia; order Dasyuromorphia; family Dasyuridae; genus Sminthopsis; species Sminthopsis crassicaudata. Next base: position 576,071,039 of record NC_133617.1, on the reverse strand, counting down.
GTCCCATTCAATGGGCTCTAAAAAATAATGACAAACATCCATGGGTACACAGCTACCCTGAAGAGCTTTGATGCCCATGTGTAAACAGCTGTTCCAACTACCCACTCTTCTCAAAGTCTACTGCTGTTATTATTGTGTTTGACCCACAAAGTTGAGCAGTGCACATTTCTTCCTTATTTTTATGGATTTAATTAGCCTAAGGCAACATAAAAGGTTTTAAATCCTTCAAAAGAAGAAAAATGTTACATGAAAATAAAAGAAACCTAAGCAATAATACAATATCAGGGAACCAAAAACTTTGCATACCTCTTCCATAGTTTCCTCGATTTGAGCAGAAACAGGTTCTGGTGACCGAAGTCCTATAGGTACAAACACTGGTGCCTTGTTGACTTCTTCTGGTGCAAGATGATAATTTTCTTCCTCATACTCAGATTCTTCTATATCGTCTTCATCCTCTTCCTGAGAAGCTCGGAGTGTTACTAACACTGCCTTTGAGGATTTAGGTTCTTTCCTAGAAATCCGCCCACGGACACGTTTGGACCCACGTCCTTTGCTGAAATTTTGTTTAGACTTCCGCTGTATTCTCCTGTCTGTATTATCCATCTCACACTCAGAGGTTGAAGAAGTAACTATTCTTCGACCCACAGTATTTTTAAGACAACCTGGTTCTTTTGATTGTTGTATATATCTAAATGATCATTTAAAAAAAATATTGTGGTCACTTGACAAAAATAACATTTTAGGAAGTTTTATTAACAACATTATTAATTATAAAGGCCTAATATGAAGTATAAGTTTAAGTCATTAAAACAAAAATTATCACCACCCATTTTAATGGCTTATTTCTTTAAAGAATTATAATTCATGGAAAGAGTTCATGAGCAAAGTGAAATATACTCTGGTGTGTGTGTATGTGTGTGTGTACACACACAAAATAATAGCAATGTCTGGAATGACCAGCTGTAAATGACTTTGTTATTCTCATTAATACAATCGTACACAACTACTCTGAAGAATTTACAATGGAAAAATCCTATCTATATTCAAAGAAGGAATGATTACCTCTGAATATAGATCGAATCAGTCTCTATTTCTCTATCTATCTATTTTTAACTTAATTTTTCTTGAGGTTTTTATTTTCAATAGGGTGGGAGATGTATGTTTTCTTTCACAACTTAACTTTTATAGAAATGTTTTGTATAATTTCACATGTAGTTTCTTAATTGTGGGTGGGAATAAGGGAGAGAACATAGAATTCAAAAATCTTAAAAAGAATTTGTTTTGAATGTAACTGGAAAAAAATATTAAATAAATTTTGTAAGAAAAAGAATTATAATTCAGTTCATCAAAACTTCCTATTATTATTTCATATTTCGTAGTAAATTCAAGTTTTGATCAAGCACATGTGAAAACTCATAGCAATACTTTCATCCTGAGCTAGCTTCTCTTTTCCAACCAAATGGAAAATGGAATAGGCAATTATTTAAGTGTAGAAATAAAGGTAAAGAGGTATTAAGAACTTGAGAATAGAAAGCTTGTTATTTTTTTTTTTTTAATTCATGAGGATATTCCAAGAGGCAGGTAAAAGAAGCTAAATAAAGCACTGGCAGAGTGAATATTCTCTGAGTGAATGGCTTAGACTTGTTAGAATGTGATAATGAAAGAACCTGGAATGCTTTTTTCTATTTCTCCATTTCCATTGCAACATTACCTAGTCTCCCAATTCTCCCTACCTGTTCACTTTTATTCAGTGGGGACATTTCCTACCTGGACAGATTCCAACAAAGTATGAGATGCATTCTATACTAAAGATTTTAAGTTGGCATAGAGAAATAAAAAATTTTATATTCATTCATAGATAAGGGAGAAAACCTTTTTGAAAAAGGAGAATATAAGGCAAAAGGACAAGAATAATCAAAATTTAGAAAAGAAACTGAAATGACTAAAGAATCCTTATCCTCTATGAATGGATTAAATAAAAGGTACTCATAGAAGACTGGAGATATGTTTAATTTTCTAAACAGAGAAATTATGTTACATTAAGCTAAAAGTAGTTAGGTAAGTCTTAAGCATAGAATACTGGATCTGGAGTTGGGAAGACTCAAGTTCAAACCCCCTCTCAGACAAATCATGTGATCCTGGACAAGTCATTTAACTGTGTTTCCCTATCTATAAAATGGGGATAATAATAGCCCCCTATTTCCAAGGGGTATGGTGAAGATCAAATGAGATAACAGTTATAAAGTTCTTTATAAATATTAAAGCACTATGCAAATATTATTATTGCTATTATTATTCTGTTATGAAACTGTACCTTGTTGATTTATTTAGAAGTTGCTCTTCAACAACACCTACAGATGATGAAGAAACTCCTGGAGCACTGTGACCACCATATTCCAACTGTTTGTCAAAGGAATCCAGTTTTTCTGACTGACTATATTCTTTAGGCAAGGTAGAATCTCTAGAATCCACACATTCTTTTCTTGCTTCAATCCCCAAAGATGACAGTAGCTCTGTTTTATCCTTAAATATGAATTTTTTAAAAAATGTTTTAGATTTCACAATGTGGTTTGCTTCTCTATTTTGACCTATACTTGTTCAAAATATACATAATGAATTCAGGAATCTTTTTAACATTCAAAGATCCTAAATTCTCAGAAAGAGAAGTAGAAGACTCCCAAAAGTGTGCTTTCCTCCATGACCATGATAGAAAAGAATTCATTAGATCAAGGTGACTCTTAAAAAGCTTGGATTTTTCTAAAAGGCATAATTCAACAAAAAGCAAATACCAAAATAAATTACAAAAACATTTAAGATAATTGCTATAAATAAAAATAAATTAAACACTAAATTTTTTCTCAATATATAATTTGACAATGTACTTTTGATTAAAAAACTATCAAAAAAACAGTAGTCTTCAACAGACTCTTCAGTATCTATTGAAACATTAAATCAGCCTTTTTAAAAGATATGAAATCAATCTGTAGAGGCAGGTTTAAAAAAAAAAAATCTCACTTTTAGAGACTGGTGGATATCAGAGTCTTCTTGCTGAAACAACTTATCTTCTATTTTTCTTGTGTCATTTTTATTTGGTACAATCTTTTCTGTTCCAGGTTCTTCTTTCTTTCTGTACACCCTCCCCAAATTTGGCTTAGCTGTTTGAAATCGGCTCCTTCTCCACTGTGCAGGACTGATAGCATGAAGTTTATATTTATCATTGCTTTAAATTAAAAATTTAAAAATTAGTGACAGTAGTAATTATTTATAGCAAATATTTTTAGAAGAAAATTTATCATTGGATAAAAAGTTTGCATGTAAACTGACTATATAAAAAATAAGTATATATTTCATATGCCATAATGAATTACAAAATATTATCCATTTAGAATAGAACCCAGAAGATCGCTGTACACTTCAATGCTGTATGAAGAGGTATTCTGATGGAAGTAGATATCTTCAACATAAAGAAGATCCAACCCACTTCCAGTTGATCAATGATGGACAGAAATAACTACACCCAGAAAAGGAACATTGGGAAGTGAATGTAAATTGTTAGCACTACTGTCTATCTACCCAGGTTACTTATACCTTCGGAATCTAACACTTAATGTGCAACAAGAAAATGGTATTTACACACATATATTGTATCTAGGCTATACTGTAACACATGTAAAATGTATGGGATTGCCTGTCATCGGGGGGAGGGAGTGAAGGAAGGGGGGGGTTTAATTTGGAAAAATGAATACAAGGGATAATATTATTAAAAAAATTACTCATGCATATATACACTGTGGGGAAAAAAATTCAAAAAAAAATTATCCATTTATATTTTTTAAGTTTTACATTTTCTTTGATGATGTCAAGGCCAAACTCACCTTATCTGTTCACTTACAACTTCAGTTCTGCTAACTTGCAAATTTTGTTCTGCTATCCTTTGATTTTTATTTCCACACAGACTGTAGGCTTCAGAAGGTCCAACTTCACTTTCAATTTTAGAATTTGGCTAAAAAACAAAGTGAGGCCATGCTATGTAATAGAAGAAAAATAAACATGTAGGATTTGTTTTTCTGAAAAGCAGAAAATACCTAGGAATTATATGAACCAAAATAATGTCTAAAACAATACAGTCTTTGCATATAAAATTTGTTGGTATAAATTTCTTTAAAAGATTATAATATAAACAATCAAATTAGCAACCAATTGTTAAAAATCTACTTACAATTAAATAATAGAACAGAAAAGAATAAAAGGATTTATTTCCATCTACATGCAAATTTCAGCATACATTTTTTTTTTCTTTTTTTTGCTAAGGCAATTGGGATAAGGTGATTTGCACAAGGTCACACAGCTGAGATCACATTTGAACTCACATCCTTCTGACTTCAGGGCTGGTGCTCTATCCACTGTGCCACTTGGCTGTATACATTTTTTAAACTATATTTAAACTAGAGATCTGGTAAGGTACTTCCTCTACCAAGGCAAACTGGTATCTTATCTATAAGCACTGAGTGCTCAGCAACACAAAGTTAGGATATGAACCTGAGGTTCTAGACTAGGCCAATAACCACTATTCAATATGCCATGTGGCCACCTCATCTATTTGTTACACGAATTAAAAATGTCCAGTTTACAGATTGCATCAAGTGTTAACCCAGGAATAATTTACCTTAAAAATAAAAAATTAAATAAATAAATAAATAATAAATAAATAAATAAATAAATAAATAAATAAATAAATAAAAATAAAAAATTAAAAAAAAAAAAAAAGGTGTAAAAGCACAAAAAAAATTTTTTTTTTAGCTCAAATGAAAAAAGACCAAATCATCTTTAATCTAGTGCCTTTGTGAGGGAAGATAGGACTAAAAAACCAGAACTAGATGATACATATTTCTTTAGTCATACAACTAAATACTAGTAAAACAAGTGACACATGTAATCTTGGAGAGACTTAGTGATAGATTCTTGTCATATAAGCAAATTACCTAATTTGTCCCTGGGATAGTTTCTGAGTTACTACCCCATGCATTTCTATCAATATTCCTGACACAATTCAACAAAATTACAGAAGACTAACTTACAATGGTGAAGAATTCACTTTCAGATTCATTCTTTTGCTGAATTATTCCTTCTTCCTTATCCCCTTCTTCAGGAACACATTTTCCTGTTGTCCTGGATCCTCTCCGTTCTGCTTTGCTTATGTTTGGCCTAGGCCTCTTAAAACGGCCCCTCATTCGTTGAATAGGTTGGGTTTCATTTGTCTTAATTTCTTGCTGGGAATTCTTGATGCTAAGGGTGCAAGGGAATGGAGAGGGGGGGAAAAAAAAGCTATTATTATTTAAAGCTTTAAAAAAGTATCCTGATGGAATAAAACTTGAATCTCTGAACTATTATAAATTAGGGTTATTTAATTTCATAAGTGACTTCCTTTTATGTTAATATTATCAAAGATGTTAGATTAAAATTACTTAATATACTTATTATTAATAATTAGGGAACATAAATTTTTAAAAAATGTATCTCCCCCAACAGATCATGAGTTCCTTAGAAGGTACTATCTTGTTTTTCTAGTTATAACCCCAGAATTTAACCAAAACTTAGCATATAATTAAGCACTTAAATGCCTTTCATTCATTTTTAAGGAAAAAACAAGTTTAAATATCTTTTGTACATTAACTATAACCTAGGGTAAAATGGAAGATAATTATACAGTCTTAAGAGCTAGAAGAGGCCATCTTATCAAATTTGTAATTAACTATCAATCACATCTACAATATAACCAACAAAAGGAGACCTAACACCATTCAGCTTAACAAAAATGCATATAAAATTTCTCAATTCTTAAAACACAATGACTAAAAAGGTCATTAAAAACTGCTGAACTTTAAATGTTTACTTTGGCATTTTTGACATTAAATATACCAAAAGATAAACCAGATTAATTTTCACATATGTTTTATATGGCTATAAAAATGAATGGAATTTTTTAAAAAGTCTACCCTATTTTCCCTTTCCCTTATCCTACCAAACAATAATAAGTAAAACTTTTTACCTTGCAGAAACAGTGAAACCATTTTCTTGGGCTTTTGTAAGTGGAGACCTCTCTTCACAACTCTTGGAATCTAAAAGCTTTTTTGGGCTCTGTTCATTTAAAAGCAAGTTTGTTTCCCCCTTTTCTGGACCTGGTTTTTCATATTTAATTGCTGTCTTTTGAGAACATTCAGCTGCATCCTGAAAAGCATATTACACAAATGAATTATTTTAAATACCAAGAAGATAACTATAAACACTATTAATAGGAAAGCACTAAGATACTTTAAAACAAGTTGCCAAATTATTTTTAACTTAAAAAGGTTTCTATTTATATAAAATACTCAAATATTCATAGGTGTGAACAATGGATTTCACTTTACATTAAGTATATGACCATATATCATAGGAAATAGCATGGCTCTGCACTAACTCATGAAAGCTGTGTTTAAAATAAACAAATATGTAATAAAATATATATAGTTCTTAACTTTTTATAGAATATTTTTACTTCCACTATCTGACATTGTCCAACAACCCAGTGAGACAGGTTAAGTCACTATTATTACCATGATCAGATGAAGAAATTGAATCAGAGAGTTGTACATTTAAAATCAATGTAGCGTTAGTGAAAAAGGCTGGTCAAGAACCTAGGCTTGCCAACTTCATGATAAGCTCTTTCCATGTTCTTATCTATAATTGTCTGTGATTATGACTCCTAAGTGTTTATACCTTAAGTTATATTGTTTGACTGAAAGAACAAATAATGGGAAAGCAAAAACCATGTGCAGAAATCCTGAGATGACTAATTTCAAGAGCCTAATATCCATAGCTAGTCATAATTAGTTATGCTTGTGACTAAAAGACTAAAAATATTAAGTAGAATCACTTACATTTTGACTTACATCCCATTTGATGTCCTGAATGGGAAGGGCATCATCTTGAGGAAAGGAAGCAGTAACTTGAACAGGGGAGTCTTCATCTTCAGGGGAGAAGGCAACAACTTGAGTGGGAGAGGCACTGACTTGAAGGGAGGAAGCAGTGACTTGAAGGGGGGAAGTACTGACTTGAAGGGGGAAGACATCAACCTGAAAGGGGGAGGTATCATCTTGAGTGGGGGAGGCAGTCATTTGAGGCGGAGAGGCATTTTGAGAGAGAGAGACATCATCTTGATGAGAGGAGTCAATGACTTGAAGAGAAGAAGCAATCAACTGAGGAGGAGAGGAAGCATAGGCTTGATAAGGAAAAGCACCAACTTGAAGGGATAAGGCATTCTCTTGAGAGGAGATATCACCTTGAAAAGGGGAGGCTTCACTTTGACAAGGGGAGGCCTCATCATGAAGAGAAGAAGCATCACCTTGAAAAGAAGAGGCTTCACCTTGAATGGACAAAGCATCACCTTGAAGGGAAGAAGCATCACCTTGAAAGGAAGAGGCTTCACCTTGAATGGACAAAGTATCACCTTGAAGGGAAGAAGCATCACCTTGAAAGGAAGAGGCTTCACCTTGAATGGACAAAGCATCACCTTGAAGGGAGGAGGCTTCACCTTGAATGGACAAAGCATCACCTTGAAGGGAAGAAGCATCACCTTGAAAGGAAGAGGCTTCACCTTGAATGGACAAAGCATCACCTTGAAGGGAGGAGGCTTCACCTTGAATGGACAAAGCATCACCTTGAAGGGAAGAGGCTTCACCTTGAAGAGAGGAGGCTTTATCATGAAGGGAAGAAACTTCACCTTGAAGGGAGGAGGCTTTATCATGAAGGGAGGAAACTTCACCTTGAAGAGAGGAGGCTTTATCATGAAGGGAGGAAACTTCACCTTGAAGGGAGGAGGCTTTATCATGAAGGGAGGAAACTTTACCTTGAAGGGAGAAGGCTTTATCATGAAGGGACAAAGCATCACCTTGAAGAGAGGAAGCCTCACTTTGAAGGGAGGAGGCCTCATCATGAAGGGAGGAAGTTTCACCTTGAAGGGACAAAGCATTACTTTGAAGGGAGGAAGCTTCACCTTGAAGGGAGGCAGTACTTTTAAGTGAGGAAGCATCACCTTGAAGACAGGAGGCCTCATCATGAAGGGAGGAAGAATCATCTTGAAGAGGGAAGGAATCATTTTGAAGAAAGGAAGCATTTTGTTGAAGTGGGAAGGCTTCACCATGTAGGGGGGAAGCATTGTCTTGAAGGGGAAAGGCTTCATCTTGAAGCAGAGAGCTTTTGCCTTGAAGGAGGCAGGCATCATCTTGAAGGGGAGAAGCAGTGTCTTGAAGTGGGAAGGCAGCAAGTTGAGAGGGGGAAGTAGAGATCTGAGGAGGTATGGAATCACTCTGAGGAGAAATGGAATCATCTTTAGGGGAACAGGCATCAACTTGGGGAGAAGAGGCAGTGACTTGAGTTGGGGAGGAATCATCTTGACACGGGGAAGAATTAACTTGAAGAAGAAAGGCATCTTCTTGAGGGGAGAAGATGGTATCCTGTTTATGATCAAGTTGAATCATAATCTCCAATTTTCCTGTTTCCTTTTTCTCTAATAACTCATATTTTTCTGCTTCAAGAACTCCACTTTTTTCAACCGCTCTTCCTAAGTTTGGTCTTGGTCTCTTGAATCGACTTCTCACAAAAGGGTTTTTTTTAACTACAGGGAGCTTTTCATCTTGAGAACATTTGCTTTTGAGAAGAATAATATTAAACATAAGAAAGTAGTTAATACTACAAAAGCAACTTAAAAACAAATTCCTTTCTACCTGTAATTAGAAAGGGGCCCTGCTTTAAAAAGCAGCCATTTAAGCACCAAAAAGAAATAATTAATACTTTTGAGAAAAGGTGACAGTATGGAGAGAGCATTTGTATGTATGTAAATAGTATTATGTCAACAAATTGGGGTTTTGAGCTAGGACACAACTGTGTATCATAAGTCTCATCAATGAAATAAAATTTGCATTACTTAAACACTTAAAGAGTATTTTTCCACACCTAATAAGCTTTGCCTTGCTAGCTCCCTCTTCTCCCATAACTATCAAATTCTCCAAGCTTATTCTTGTGCCTAGGGAAGCTGTTCATTTCTGTTTTTTTCTTCCTTTTTTATTTTACTACTGTAGTTCCATAATCCTTATTCTTTGATGATCACTCTATTACATTTTTTTCAACCTGGACTGAGAAAAAAACATTTGGCAATTAAGAAATTCTTGCTAACTATGGAGAAAAGCAGTTTCATTCGAGTGATGAGGACAGAAGAGACTTCAACAAAGGGTTTTGGGGTAAGCTGAAGTACAAGGGAAGAGGAATCAATGTGTTTAGACAAGTTTTTGAGGAATGTATCTGAAAAAGGAAAGTGGGATAGAGGATAATCTATTTAAGGAACTAGAGGACTTAGTAAAGGTTTCTGAAAGATGGGGAAGGCAAGTTTGAAGATAGTAGGGAAAAAGGCAGAGAAGCAATGAAGATGAAAAAGAAAGACAGAAGAATCTCAGAGGAGAAAGATAGAACAATGTGCTGGAAAAGATCAAAAGAGAGGGGGGGATCAAGGGCACATTAGGAGAGGTAGCAGGAAGAGCTACTTTATTATCAGAGACTAGAGGAAAGGAGAGATGATATTAAGAGGTTTTGAGATGATGAGAAAAAGAGAAGACCAACATTACCAGATCTTCTATAAGACAGTGTTTTATCTCATTTAAACTTTGTATTTTCTACACTGCTTAGTAGATACAGTAGATATTTTACGTTGAATATATTATATATTTTTAATTTATTCCTCCCTTTTTATTTTTATATCCCTAATTTTACAGACTTATTTTCATCAAGAGCTGAGACAAGCTCTAAATTAATAAAATTGTCTCCCTTTTGAGTCATTTTATCCCCAGATGATCATCTAATAATTTAGCATTATTTTCTTGGTTTCCCTTTTGTTACAATATTCTTAGATTTTGTTTCTCTCTTCTAGAGCATCAGAAAACCTATCTATCAATATATCAATTATCAACAAATTTTTTCTTCCTCTTATAAATAAATATATCCCCTTAGATACCTTTTGACAACATCTGAAACTTGCTCCAGTTCAGTTGTAGACTGTGTTTCCTTATCTTCTTCATATCCTTCTACAAAAGATATGCCAGAAGGCTTCAGAGGAGTTACTGGATTTGAGATCTCCTTTTGAGAAGGTGCTTCTTTTTTAAATGCTTCAACAGGAAGTGGCACTCCACAGTTTATGATCTAAAAATGACATATATAATAATGAACTAATGCACAAGTATTGTTTCAAGTGTCTAAAATTTCTTCAAGTAACTTTATAACCAATACATTTTTATGAAGCCAGGACAAATCTTTATCTCAGATAAAAAAAGAATTCTGAAATCGTGAGTTCTTCCTAGCTACTTTTATGTTAAGTACTCTTCTATTCCTTAGGCTACTTTATTAAAACTCAGAAATCTAACAGATAAGATAAATTAGAAAGTGATCACTAATCAAATGCCTTAAGGATAATGGAACTTCAATTAATGCAACCAGAACCCTCAAGTAAAAAGATTTTTTTTTTAAACATCAAAGAATCAAATAGTGGGTTAGTATTAGTTTAAAAATTAATCCTCAGAAATATTCTATAATAAGAACAGATTCATTCTAATTTCCTATATACATCTTACATCTTCTATCTACAACAATATTATCTTATATTTGGAAGCATCACCTTGAAGGGATATCTACAATAATACAGAATGATAATTCACAAAATAAATAATAACCTTGAGGTATGATAAAATCTCAAATCAGGGCATCTTTAGAGTCTTTCAGATACTGTCTTAAACCAATTTTCTCTGCTTACATATGAGATTACTTGGGATTGAAAAAAAAACTGACCTATCCAAAGTAATTCGTAGCATTAATTTCTGCTATAGCGCATACCTAAAGACTATATTATGTCTGCTAATAACTTTCTCTGAAAAATTAACTAAAAATATTTCTAACAAAGAAAAATGCATAAAACTTACATCTGGGAGGGGAAGAGAACTGAATTCACCATCGGTTTGAAGCAAACTTGCCTCTATTTTCTCAGTAACATTTATTTCCTTGGGCGCCTTTTCCCCTATTCTAATTTCATTTCTTCCAGTGGCTCTTCCTATGTTAGGTCTTGGCTTCTGAAATCGTGTTCTCCTTAATGGTCTTTGTTTGAGTGTATCTGATTTATCACCATCTTGCAGACTGTCAAAAACAATGCAAAATCACAAACGTTTCATTCTTTTAGTGAAAGTTATACTGTTGGAGGAATTGTGCTATAATATGCAGAAGCCTCAGGAAGGAAAGGAAAATAAATATTTCATCTTATAAAAAAAAAAGTAAATACCAAAACCAATAAGTACTTAAAGCTGATCTAGATAAGATCATAGAAAAAGCAATAAGATATAGTGAGCTGCCTCTTTTTAGTATTATAATCCTGAAAATTAACACAATCCCACCCCAAAAGAAAATCACAATATCAGCAAATAGGAATGGTACAATGATATATAGAAACTATGCTATTTGTTTCCTGTAATGACAAGAAACTAAATACATGTGTGCCATATGCAGGGTGGGAAAATGGGTGAAAGGTTAGGGGGAACAACTTTACATTCTCTAGATCATTCTCTAGATTATATACCTTGACAGAATGACAAGAGAATTTAATAGAAAAACAAAGAAGGAAAAAAATCTGAAGAGGTTCAGAGTAATCCTAACTTTTTTTCAAGAGGATATAGCTAATAAAAAATTGTCACAGAAAAAAAAAAAAGTAAAGGGCCTTCATTAGCACGATCTAAGAGTTTAGAGGATCTTTTTTAAGATTACGTTATGGCGCTAGATCTTTGATCACAGTAACATAGCATGAGAAGATAAAGATGGGGTTGGAAAAAAAAAATTTTTTTTTTTTTTGATGAGATCAAAGATCCAAAGTATTGAAGAGAAAACTCTGCAGTCTGATATGTATGCAGTACAGATTTGGGAAAAAGAGGATTTCAAACTGTTCACAATTTGAATAAAGGTAATGAATATTAAGCCCTATAATTCTGTTGATATAATTGTCAAAATAGTAGTAAGCTATCTCAGAGATAAAATTCTGTTTTGAAACACAAGTAATTACAATGAGGAATGCCAGGGGAAGTTATCTACAGACATCACAAAGATATAGCTATTCAGTTCACTGATCAAATGAGATTTTTAAAGGATACCTACACTGCCACACTTTTTTATAGTAGCAAAAAACTGGAAAATGAAGTAGATACTGAGACTGAGGAATGATGCTGGAGAAACAGCAAAAACAAGATTTACACAATCTGATGCAAAACAAAATAAGCAGAACCAGGAAAACAAAATGCAATTACTTCAACAATAATGCAAACAAAAAGAACAAAAACACCAATTGAATTTTGTGTAATTATAAGACCAACCAAGCTTTGTTCTTGAAAAAAAGTTAAGAAACTATCACTATTTCTTAATTACATAAAGGGAAGCCTAAAAGACAAGTAAGATAGATTTAAAACTATATGTTAAATTATATAACTAAAATGAAAAGCAAGCTATACATAATGTAAATTTGAAAGTTTATGTACAATACTCTTTTCTGTTCTGTTTCATACATAGAAATATACATGTGTGTATACATACATATTATATATTATTTATATTTGGCATTATATTGAAATTTTTTTTAAATTAAGGAAAAAAGAATACTACTACTGTCAGATATGACTAATTTTTACTTATTGGATTTGGTGAACTGTTTTATTTTTGGGAAATGAATATGATAACATGTCCTAGCTTTGTGACCCTGTGCAAGTCACTTAACATCAATTGCCCCACCAAAAAAAAAAAAAAAAAAAAAAAAGGAATGAAATTAATGTGATATAAAACAAAAGACTGACTTAAAAAAAAAAAAAAAAGGTAAAAGTTGAGAGGGCTAAGGATAACATCTTTTTAACTATATTGGGGACAACAAAAAGTCAATAAATGGATAAAGCTACTGCATAGAGTGAAAAGGATAATAATTAATACATTTTTTCTGAGGTTCCCCCCCAATATATATCTTCATACTAAGAAAGAAGTAGCAGTACCTCTTAGACTAAGAGAACTAAGTTTAAAAAGAAGCCACGATGAAACTTGTCAATGTTTATAATGATGTACACTCTATTTTACTGTTGATGACCAACAAATTGGTTCAATCATATTGGAAAATAATTAAGTAAAATTATTAAGTGACTAAAATGTCCATAGTGTTCATGGTAAAAGTAATATTTTAACCCCTAACCCAAATGCAGATTAGGATAGTTTTTCCTTTCAAAGTACTGAAACATTTCATTAAACTTAGTGGATGAGGAAATTATGATCTCTGACTGTTAGCATTACTTTTTACCAATCAAATGAACCTCAAGGATGAAGGTAAGATAATTCTCAGAAGTTTGTCCAATAGGTCACAATGGACTAAACAGGCATGAAAACTGCTTAGCAGAATTTGAGATAGTTTTAATGACTACACTTGTTGAATATCCTTCTCCAGTTGTGGGTAAGCCATTTTTCAGTGGTGTTTATCTGTCCATGCTCTTACTTAGAATTCCTTGGCAGGTATATTACAATGATTTGCCATTTCCTTCTCCAGTTCATTTTACAGATAAAAAAAAACTGAAGCAAACAGGGTGAAATGATTTGTACTGGGCCATATAACTAGTATGTTTTATGTTGTTGTTGTTTGTTTTTTTAATCTAAGGCCAGATTTGAATTCATGAACATGAATCTTCCTGATGCCAGGCCCAGAACTTTATCCACTGTGCCATCTTGCTTCCCCTAGTAACACTTCTGTTACAAGCTAAGTAAATCAATCCCACTTTGTTTACTAGTGATTTGACCTATGTATAGATCATTTGTCCCAGTACTGAATCTAAATTATCAGATCACCTGACCTAAATCATCTTTTGACTCCATCCCACTGTTATGCATGAAATTCAAGAAATGGATATAAGAAATAAAAAGGTCCATATCAATTTTATTTATAGCATAATGCTCTTTGCAGAGGTGAAAAACTAGAAATAATGTAGATACTCAACAGTTGAAGAAGAGTTAAACAAATTATAGTACATAAATGGCATAGACTATTACCATATTGTAAGAAACAATAAAAATGATAATTTCAAACAAATCTGAGAAAGTCTGTATGAACTGATACAAAATGAAATGAGTAAAGCCAAGAGAACAATTTATACAATAATAATATTGCAAAAACAAACTATGATAGATTAAAAACTCTGATCAATGCAATAACCAACTACAATTCTAAAAGTCTCATGATAAAATATGCTACCCTATTTCCTAACAGAGAAATGATGGATTCAATGCAAACTGAGATATATATTATCAGGATGTGGCCAATGTGAACATTTGTTTTAACTATTACAAGAGCTTGTTTTTCTTTCTTTTTCCATAGGGTTAAGGCCAGGAGGAGGACCATGAGAATGAGAAAAGGAAGATTTTTTTTTTTTTTTTTTTTTGCTGAGGACTGACTTCAGGGCTGGTACTCTATCCATTGAGCCACCTAACTGCCCCTAGGTGACTAACTAAAAAAAAATAAAATTTAATTTAAAGAAACAATTATGAAACATACAGAAAAGCCAAAAAAAGAATTATAAACTGAAGGAAAAAGAAATAACCAGAAACAGAAAAACAATATACACAATGACAGCAATAATGTGAATGAAAAGTAAAAACTTTTTTTAAAAATGAACTTCTTCCTTATTTGCTTAAATAGGGGACTGTTAGTATAGAAAGCAGTATAATATGTCAAAGTGTATTAATGTATTTGTTGATTTTGTCAAACAGCTTTTTTTTTCCTCTTTTAAATTCTTTGTTATGTCCTGAAGTCAGGAAGACCTGAAATAAAATCTGGCCTCATACACTTAACATTTCCTTGCTGTGTGACCCTGGGCAACTCACTAAACCCCAATTGCCTTAGCAAAAAAGAAAAAAAACTTTGTTACAAGGAATATCTATTATCTCCCTGATTAAGGAAGAAGGGATATATTTGCAAGCGAAAATGATATAAAAATAAAAAATATTAATTAAAAAATTAAGAAATAAATACAAGTAAGAATTCAAAGAAGTTTTCTTCATCAATCATGCAATCTATTCATGAATAAACATTTACATCTATGAATTCAAGGAAAAATTCCAGTTCCTATCTTTATAATGCTTGTGGGAAAGGCTAAGCAGAATATAGAAGAAACCTCATAGAAACACTAATATAACAAAACCAGTCGAGAGTATAAAACTTAATGTTAAAAAATATATATAAAATTATTTCAGACTTCCAAAAATTTAAAATAGTAGGTTTCCACACTTTCTCATGAGTTAAGTATGAAGAATTTTTCCTACATCTTCCCTATAAACACAGATGTTTTAAGAAATTTAATGCCCATTCAGGCCTTCCAGCTAAGCTTTGGATAAATTAGCATGTGTAAACATAACATTTTCAATGACAATTAACCTAGAAGCATTTATATTAAGCACATACTGTGTTGCTAGGACTTGGGAATACAAAGACAAAACTGTACCATTCCTGCTGATACACTTACCTCTGATTTTCTTTAAGGCTCTCTGGTTCATTTGTTTTTGACTTCTGAAAAAATTCATCTTCTTTTTCATTCTGTGAACTATTGTTCCCAACATCTAACTTGCTGAATGACTGATCTTCTGTTTCTACTCGGGCCTTCAGAATAAAAAATAGTAAATATCTTATATATTTCACAATAAATGTTATTCTAAGAAAAGCACATGCGGTACTCCAATAATTCCTAAGTTCTTGTTGGTGTGAGTAATTCCTCTATTAATGATCCCTCCACACAATAGTAAAGCTTCTTGAGTGTCTATAACTAAAAAATCCATTGTCTGGAAATGAACCTTAAGATGACGAGTCTTTCTGAATTTGGCTATGCTGAGGTTCATATATCAAACAAAACATGTCATTAGTATGTAAACGGAAGTCTTTCTATTTTGGAAGAATCTGCTAGTACTTATTACTGAGATAGCCTCTATATACTCTATATCACAAAAAAGCATCAAGAGTAGAACTTCAGTGGAGGAAGAAATATACCCAGTGGAAAAAGGAATTTCATTTGAAAACCCAAGTTATTGTACTTCTAGAGAAAAAAAAAAGGTTAAGGTATCATATTTATAACTAAAATTCCAACACAATTTCTTAAAATTTAGTCTTTCAATATTTGTATCAAATAGTGATAACATTTTATATGCCTTAATTTCCTTTTTTTTAAATTTTCACATCTCTAAGGACCCATTCTTTCTCCCCTTTTATTAATACGCAAAAAGTTACTACAATGTTATCCCTCCAAATCATGAATCTCAAAATTATCTTTCCAAAAACTTCTTCATTCAGTATCTTCTCTTCAGTATATTAGTCAAATGGGGATAAATATGATAATGTATATGGTCAGACATTGCCACAATTTATGTCACTGAGATTCCCCTGAGTCATAAGGAATCATTACAACACTCCAAATTGGACTCTGAAAAACCAAAGATATTCAAATCTGCTAATAAGAAAGCTATATTGATTAATTTCATTTATTACTTTAAATATACTTATATGACTGATTTTAATACAAGACATTTCCTAAAATACAGTTTATTGTTCAAAAAGCACAATTATGTTTTACTTATTAATAAAGTGAAGAATGTGTCCCTTAACTCTGATATTATGGTACTAACAATGACTATTATATGTAACTAGTGTTGTTGACTGACCACTATAATAACATCAACATAAATGCAGATATGACATTTGCACTCAGGTCTCACAGTTATTTCAAAATTTGATTTCAGACTTTTGTTGTCATATCAATGACATTTGTTGAATGCCCACTGTATATTAAGTAGAATAATAGATGCTATGAGCAAGACAACAAGACAAAATAATACAAGTAAAGAATCTATTAGGAATTAATTAGATTGCCCATAAGGGAAGTATTATAATTCAATTTTAAAAATTTAAGTTCTACCAGTTTTTTAGAATACAGCAGCAGGGTACAGTGGACAGAGTTCAAATCCAGCCTCAGATACTTAACATTTACTAGCTTTGTAACCCTGGGAAAATCACTTAGTCTCAATTGCCTCTCTAAAATACAACAAAAAATAACAATAACGGGAAGAAACATAAAATTTTAAACATCACTTGCAGAACATTAACAGTCAGTCTTATATACAGACCAACTTAGGAATAACTCAAAGCCACATTTGTTTTGTCCCTGGTTTTCTTTTTCTTTTCCAAACTGTCAGCAGTACTCCTACACTGAGAGCTGAATAGGGTGTCCCAAAAGTCATAGCACAATTTTTGTTGCTTGGCCACTAATCATCTGTCACTATATCCATTAGATTTTTATTGTGGAGATTACATCAAAACTGTTATGTTGCATAAAAACCTCATTTCTGCATATTATGGTCAGGATTACAAATGTGAAGCTTTCAGTCACTGAGGAGCAACTAATGAAAGTTTTTAAGAAATCTGAAAATTGACTATGGCACAAAACTGGTTATTTCACATTTTAATCAGGAACACAAATATTTTTAAATTTTAAATAACTAACCTTTCAAATGTCATTTTTATAAAACTGTAATACTAAATGCACTAAAACTTTCATATATTATATATAAAATATCTAATTTCAAGTTTATTGAAAGATTATACTATTCAATATAAATCTAAAATTAGATCCCAAAGTCTTCTTAATAAAATTCACAGAGAAAGGCAGCTAGGTGGCACAGTGGATAGAGCATCAGCCCTGAAGTCAGGAGGACCTGGGTTCAAATCTGGTCTCAGACACTTAACACTTCCTGGCTGTGTGACCCTGGGCAAGTCACTTAACCAGAATTGCTTTGGGGGGGGGGGGGGAAATTCAGAGAGACATAAAGATATAGGCTGATATGGATTACTTTATATTTGCTATAAGTACAGAATATTATCAATCAGTTATGCCAAAGAGCCAAAATTCATAATGTACTCTAAAAAGTAAAAGTATTTATACCTTTTAAAATAACATTGTACGTGGGTAAATATTAAAAATTATTCTTTATTTTCTAAATAAATAACTTCTGCTGAGGCAGAATTGAAAAGGAACAGAAGGTAGAAAGCAAGAGTTATTTAAATTTGAGGTCATGGGAGAAGCCATGGAATTTCAGGAATTAAAGGATTGGCCACAACTACTAGGTCTGTATCCCAAAGATATCATAAAAGAGAGAATAGCACCCACATGTGCCCAAAAATGTTTAAAGCAGCCCTTTTTATAGTGGCAAAGAACAGGAAATTGAGTGGATGCCCATCAGTTAGGGAATGGCTGAATAAGTTTTGGTATATGAATGTTATGGGATATTATTGTTCTGTAAGAAATTGATGAGTGGGCTGAGTTCATAAAAGCTTGTAAATAATTGATGCTGAATGAAGTGAACAGAAGCAAAAGAACAATGTACACAATAACAGCAAAATTATAGAATGATCATTTGTGATGGATTTGGCTCTTCTCAATAATGTGGTGATTCAAGACAATTCCAATAGACTTGGATCTGCATCCAAAGAGAAAACTACAGAAACTGTATACTGAATCATAGTATTTTTACATATTTTGTGTATTTCCCTTTTCTTTCTTGTGGTTTTTTTTCCCTTTTGATCAGATTTTTCTTGTACAATATGACAAATATGGAAATGTGTTTAAAAGGATTGTATATGTTTAACATCTATCAGATTGCTTGCTGTCTTGGGGAAGGGAAAAAAATTGGGAACATCAAGTCTTACAAAAATCAAAGTTTAGAAACTATCTTTATGTGTGTTTGAAAAAATAAAATATTATTGAGGGAAAAAAAAAACAAAAGATTGGCTACAGAATATCCATAAAGTAGATCTCTTCAAAATTCAGATAAAATTAAGGTTCTCTTTCTTTTTTTTTTTTTTACACTTGGAAAATCTGCTAATCACAGTATCATAGTTAACAAACTGTTAGATTTTATCTAGAATCCAAGGATTTTTTTTTTATATTGGAAAAAAATAAGACAATACTTACATCTTTGGTGACAATGGACTCATTTTTGTCCTTTTCTTCCTTAGTTCCAGTTTTGTCTTCTGTCGCCAATACTTCTTTCTGGTCAACTACATGTGGTTTTGGTCTCTGCATTCGATCCTTCATTAATCTCAGTGATCTGAAAGTACTTGTCTTAGTAGTTTCTTGTAAACCACATTTTTCACTGGGGTAAAAAAATAAAATAAAAGTGATAAAATAAGGGATGTATTCTTTCTAACACATGATCTGTTATTTAGCATTTTACTATATGTGAATAATTAAGACAATATGGAATATAACTCACTTTGTGAAATATTTTCTTAAAAACCATTTGTAAATTTATTAAATTTTTTATTATTATCAATTGTAAAGTTAGAAATGTATACACAAACTTCTTGTCATCTTTTAGGCACTCCATTAAACTTCTATAAGACAAAAATAAAGGGAAAGAGAAATAAGACAAGGAGAAAGAAGAAGGAAGATTGAAGAAAAAAGGAACATGTTGGAGTGAAGTATTCTAGCAGGCAAGGATATGTTATGAATGAATTAAATAGGTACCAAAAACCAAAAGCAGTTGAAAGTTTCTGTAATAAAAGTTTCACTTCTCAAATATATAGAGAACTAAGTCAAATTTATAACAACAGTTATTCCCTAATTGACAAATAATCAAAGAATGTGAACAGGCAAAAAGAATGTGAACAAGCAATTTTCAGATGAAGAAATCAAAGCTAATCATATAAAAAAATGCTCTAAATCACTACTGATTAGAGAATTAAAACAACACTAGGGTACCACCTCATACCTATTAGCTTGTCTAATATGACAAAAAGAAAAATATTGGATGTTTGGAGGGGATGTAATAAAACTGGGATACTAAAACACTGTTGATGGAATTTCAACCAATCTGATCTTTAAAGCATATTCAGAATTTTGCTCTAAGACCTATAAAACTACATAACCTTTCACCCAGCAGTATCCCTAACAAATTAAAAAAAATAAATAAATGAAAGGAAAATGAATTAAGTATACAAAAAAAAGGTTTTTTTATAGTAACAAAAAACTGGAAACTGAGGACTGTCTATTAACTAGGGAAATGGTTG
This sequence comes from Sminthopsis crassicaudata, assembly GCF_048593235.1. Taxonomy (NCBI): domain Eukaryota; kingdom Metazoa; phylum Chordata; class Mammalia; order Dasyuromorphia; family Dasyuridae; genus Sminthopsis; species Sminthopsis crassicaudata. The sequence goes on along the minus strand of NC_133617.1, from coordinate 576,050,845 downwards.
AACAAACTGGGTACATGATTGTTTCTTACAGTACAGTCATCACATTTTATTTTTCTTAGTCTGTTTTTTTTCCACAAGATGATTAATATAGAAATATGTTTTGCAAGACTGCATATATATAATCAATACAAATTGTTTTGTATTGCTTCTCAATGAGGGAGGAGAGGACGGAAAGGTGAGAATTTGAAACACAAAATGTTGGGAAAAAAAGGTGAAAAACTGTTTTTACATAGAATTGGAAAAAAAAAAGTGTTTTAGGGGAAAATAAGTTTTTGGGTTTTTTAAGCAGTTGATAATGTTTACAAAGTGAATTTTTATATATCTCAATGGGTCTAATAAGCACATATAAGTGTGATATCATTGCTTCTTAGTTCTTGATCATCTAATACTCAAACTATAGTAGTGCAGTGAGAGAAAAAGCACCTGGTGACATAGTGGACAAAGTGCTCAGTCTAGAATGAAGAAGACCCGAGTTTCAAACATGTCTCAGACACTCATTAGTTGTATGATCCTGAGTAAGTAATGTAACCTGCTTGCCCCAGTTTTCTGAATTGCAAAATGTGGATAATAACAGCATCTATCTCATAAGGTCACTAAGTGGATCAAATGAGAATGTATAAAGCATTTAGCACCATGTCTGGTACACAGCAAGCACAACATAAATGTTTATTCCTCAATGAAGTACCCACTTATTATTTGGCTTCCTTTGATACACATGGCATCGTTTTTTCTCATCTCAGACATCATAGCACTGGAAGAGCTCTAAAAATCATCTAGTCCAACCCTTCATTTTAAGATAATGAAACCCAAAATTATGAAGTGAGTTGCTAAGTCCCCTAGGTTGTATAAAAAACAAATTCAAGATTGAGAAACAATACTTCTTCTGTGGATCACTACAGAGAATGATACTCTTTTTTTTTTTTTAAGTAAATGTTCCTTTCTAAAATTCTCATGCTGCTATTGTTGTGGAGCTGTGAAATGGTCCATCAATTCTCAAGAACAATTTGGAACTTTGTCCAAAGTGTTATAAAATCAAGCATATACCCTCTCACCTAGCAATACTATTATTAAGTCTATACCCCAAAGAGAATAAAAAAAAAGGACCTCTATGTATAAAAATAATTATAGCAACTCTTTTATTAGTAGTGGCAAAGAACTGGATATGGAGCAGATACCTATCAATTGAGGATTGGCTGAACAAGTTATAATATATGATTGTTATGGAATACCACTTGTATTATGAGGAATAATGAGCAAGATGGCTTCAAAAAAACCTGGGAAGTCAAGATATTTTACACAGTAACAGTAATACTGTAATGATGACCAACTGTGAAAGACTTTAGCTACTCTAATCAATACTGTGAACTAAAACAATTCCAAAAGACTTATAATGAAAAATGATCCCCACCTCCAGAGACATCTGATGAATCATGAGTACAGATTAAAGCACATTTTTTCTTTCTTTTTTTTTAAATGTGCATGACTTTTTATGTAAACTGAGTACTGTATTTATTGCCTTCTCAAGAGATAGAGGAAGAACAGAAGGCAAAGGAGAACTTGAAACTGAAAATTAAAATTTTTAAACTTTTTTTAAATCAAATAAATCAGTAAAATTCCCATGTTGTTAACCTCTTTGTTTTTTAAGTTTGGATTTGTTTAGTATTCTTTGATAACAGCAGTAAGAAAGGAGCTTTATAATCTATAAGAATAACTGTCATTTTGGCATGGTACTCAATGTTCAAATATCTTAAATACAATCAGTGGAGACAAAAACAAAAAAAAACAAAAACAAACAAAAAAAAAAAAAAACCAGAAATTAGAATTGCATTTTTAGACAAGGACAACATAGTCATTTGCCTTGCCTGACTATGCTTATTTGTTACATGGGTTTCATTTTTCTATTTTACTTTTAAATTAAGAGGAGAAAAGAAAAAAAATACATATTAGTTGAAAATCAAAATAAAATGAAAAAATCATCTTAAATCATCTTTTACCATTAATAAAGGCTATTTTAAAAACTATTTTACCTGATACTTACTCAAAGTTAGTTTCAGGTCCTTCACTCTCTGTGACCTCCTTTCCAGTAATATCAGGAGAACTGCACTCATCTTTTCCTATGAGATTCTAGAATATTGTAAAATGTTAACCTATTTATACTTGATAGTCTTACCAAAATAAGCTTTTAAAATTTAATTCAATGGCTAAACATAAGAAACACAAGAAAATCCCATACAACATAATGAAAATTTATTAAAAAAAAAAAAAAACCTGACACCATTATAATATGGTATGATAACATTTTAAACAAATGCACCGGAACTTAAGACATCCAAATGTAACTTTCCTTCTAAGGTATCAGAGGCTTACTCAAACAACATTTACTAATCACTTAGTATTTTTCTATGTGCTAAGCTAAAGGCTAACGATACCAATTCAAAAAATCAAACAGTCCCTACTTTCAAAGAGTTTACACTCAAAGAAGGAAAACATATATACATCTATAAGTATATGTTGAATAAATATAAACAGAATACAAGATAACTAAATATAAGTCATAGAAGTAGGGCACTAACAGCTGGAATGATCATATTAGGTTACATATAGACAGTGATAATTGAACTGAATATTGAAATGAAGGCACTCTAAAAGGTAAAGTGAGAAGGAAGTGCATTCCAGGCACAGGGGAGGACTAATACAAAAGTACAAAGACAGGAGAGCCCTAAGGAACAGAAGGCTCATCTGAGTAGCCAGCACGATGTAGGGAAAAGGAATAATTCAGAATAAGGCTGGAAAGACAGGTGGGATTGTAAAGAACTTTAAAAGCTAAACAGAGACAACAGGGAACCCTGAAATTTAATGAGAAGAGGAATAACAAATGGTCATATTTGGTGCCTAAAAAAATCATTTTAGCAGCTATGTGAAGGATAAACTGAGGAAGTCAGACAAACTTGAGAAGATCAATTACTTGTGTGAGAAAGAATAAATTGGGTATGAAAATTTTAGTAGAGGAAGAAGTAGCAAAATTTGGCAAATGATTAGATATTTTGGATGAAGTAAAATGAAAAGGTAAAAATAAACCAAGATTGTAAAGCTGAGAGTCTGAAAGAATGATGGTGGCTTTGACAAAAATAGTAAAATCTACAAAAGAAGTGAATTAAGGGAGAAAATTATGAATTTTGCTTTATATACAGTGAGATAGAGATGCCTCTAAGATATCCAATTTAAAATGTCAAATAGATAAAAGACTGAAGTTCATTGGTCTGTATCCCAAAGAGATCATAAAACACTAAAAAGGACCCAGATGTGCAAAAATATTTGTAACAGCCCTTTAGTAGTAGCAAGGAATTGAAAACTGAGTGGATGCCCATCAGATGGAGAACAGCTGAGTAAGTTATGAATAGAATATATTGTTCTATAAAAAACAATCAGAAGGATAAGAAACAATCAGCAGGATGATTTCAGAAAGGCCTGGAGAGACTTACATGAACTGATGCTGAAGTGAAGTGAATAGAACCAAGAGAACATTGTACTCAGCAACAAAATTACATGATGATCAATTCTAGACATGGCTCTTTTCAACAATGAAGTGATTCAAGCAAATTCCAACAGATTTGTGATGAAGAGAAAAGAACTATGGGGACCGAATCTGCATCACAACATAGTGTTTTCCCCTTTTTTGTTGATGTTTGCTTGTTTGTTTTTTTTCTCAGTAAGTACTCAGAAAGTACAGGACAGATTCAGGTGGAATTAGGAGTTGGATATGAATGAGTCAGAAAAAAAGAAAAGAGAATGAAATTTACCAAAAAAATCAAAAGAAAAAAAAAATAATCAGAAAAGAATAGTGTCAAATACATTAGGGAGGTCAACAAGGAAAAAGACTATGAAAAAAATGACCAAAATAGGCAACAACAAAGAGATCATTAGTAAAAGTAAAGAGAGTTATTTCACTTGAAGGATGAGATATCAGGAGATTTCAATAAAAAGTTGAGGAAGAATAGGTTTACAATTAATAAATGATGAAAGGATATGAACAGGCAGTTTTGTTTTCAGAAAAAGAAACCTAAATTATATATATAACCATAGGAAAAAGGAAAAGAAATGATGGTGAGAGAGTACATACAATTTTTTCAAGGAAAAAATGAGAAGTATGGGTATACCTTATTGATATTTTTTTTAAAGGTTAGAGGAGAATTATATACATTGAAAGTCATAGGAAAAGAACCAATACAAAAAGGAGATGGTGAAGAAAGGAGAAAGAAAAATAGTGGTAGCAACTTGGTAGAGAATATGGAAAGAGATCATGAAATCATGCAAAAGGACCTCAGCAGGGGTTGTTATCAGAGTGAGAAGAAAAAAAGGGGAGAGAATGATATAAAAGGGGTTTTAAGATAAAATAAAGAGGAAGAAAGTAAGCATAATTCATGACTGGGAAAGAGATGGGCAGTGTTAGAAGTAAAAGATCACTTGATATCAGACTAGAAAACAGTATGCAATTGAAATGTTTAACTATAGGACTGAAAACAGGAAAAGAAAAAAGGCAAGTTAAAGTAGGCATGATAAAGTACCACATGGTAGATGGATTGAAGTTTACAATGAAGACAACGCAAAAAGGTTTAAGAGGAGATAGAATAAAAGGTTATAGTAAGAAAGAGGAATGTTAAGAGTTTTTGACCAAGATGATATCCAATTTGTGACCACCCCTCTTTATGATGGAAGCTAAGAAAGTCATAAGAAATGAAAAAACTGAGGAATCAGAAGTTTAGGAAGTTTGTGGCAACATCAATATTACTGTTTAAGTCTTAAGTACAGGGTATTAAGTTTTAATAGCTTAAAACTACACTAAGGCTTTTAGAACACTTTAGAAAGTAAACAGCAAAAGAAGACAGTGGTCCAAATGCTGAACTCCTTGAGAAAGGCAGAAAAATGTCCAGATGGTCAGTATAAGACAGGTCAAAAGAATATTCAATCATGTCCATTTCAAAGAAGCAGCAGTTGTTAAACATAAAATCTGAGTGTTTCAAGGATTGTTTAGACACTTAGACACACACACACACACACACACACACACACACACACACACACACACACACACACACACCCATATTATGTTGGTGGGTACTGAGTATAAATGAAAGTTTAGCCAGTACTAGAGATAAAGGCCAACGATTTAGAGACATCTTGGGGCAAGACAGATTTCAGTGAGAACCAAAAGACAAAAGAAAGAAGAGAAAGAAGCCCAGAAATGAAGGGAAGCTTGATGCCTATAGAAAAGCAAATCCAGAGGGCATGGGAAGGGAAAAACTGAGAAGGATAGGGATGAGAAAGGAAAGTGGACATTGACAAGGTAGCTTCCTCTTAGGTAAATAGTGTGTAAGTAACACAGAGTTGGGAAAGCTAGATAGCTTAATGGATAGCAATAGATGGAAGATGATTTTAATAATTATATTCACAAAAGTGGTATTTCCTGGAAATATCCAAGGCTATTGGACTTTAAGTGTTCTGTGTGTGTCCTCCAGGTTTGTGTGGTAATGATGATGCCATTTCTCAAAAATATTCTTGGAATAATATTTTCAAAAATGTTTTCAGAAAAAGTTCACAAACTATACAACTAATATATTTCCTTTAAGATTGGCACATCTCAATGCAATTATAATAATCCCATTATAATTCATTTTTATGCAAAAAACAATATTATTTAAGTTATCAGCTGTGGTTAAATTTATTTTTGGTTATTCCCTAAAATGATATTTATTTTCAAATGACAAACATTGCTATCAGGAAGTTTCAAAAATGTCTTCAGTAATGGTAATATTAGAATAAGTACTGTGATTCATCTAGAAAACTATCATTTGGATTCAAAAATTACAATATAATGGTTTTTAAAATATATAATATTATTTCAAAGTCATACTGCAGGCAGTTTAATCAACAATTTGGGAAAAAAAATTTGTCATTTATTTTCAACTTAGTCTCTCCTGTCTCTCCCTATTCCTTACCTTTTCAATATTTTCTGGAAGTTCTGGAAACGAATTTTTGCTCTCTATTTCAATTTCCTTTTCAGTAGTTTCTGCTTTTTTTCCAGATGGTCTTAACAAGTTGGGTTTAGGTCTTAGGGGACGCCCTCTCACTTTGGGCTTGCTGGTATCAGTTTTTTTCAACTTCCCTTTAAAAAAGAAAAAAAAAATTAATATTTAAACTATATTCAAACTGACGCCAAAGACATGTAATTATAGAAAATAATGCAAAAAACAAAGTTATTATAAAAGAGACAGTCTACTGAAATATGGTCTCATTTTAAAGAGGTATAAGATTGTAGAATGAATCCCTAATCTGCCCCTTAATATCTGTGTGACCCAGGTCAAATCACTTAACATCTGTTCTATTATTGGTACAAAATGGATAATGATACTTACACCATCTCAGTCAAGCTGTTATTGTGAGAAAAGTATTGACCAGAAAAAAAAAAAAAAAAAAAAAAAAGGAAGAAGAAATAAAAGAGTGATTGAAATGCCTTAAAAAATACACATAAGGAAATAAAAGGTCAAGAAAAACAAATAAGCAGAACAGTCACAACTATAGCATGGTGAATTTGACATAACCTTTTTTTTTTTTAAAAAGCCATGTGAATTTATGGTTTCAAATATAATACATTTTCTGCTCTATTTTTTATGGAAAAAATGTTCTCTTTTTTAGTGTTCATTAAATTTAGAATAGAAAAAATGTCTTTTTAAAGATAATTAAACTCATGAGTTTTTATGACACTCTTTGAGAACCACTTTAATCAGTGATACGTAGCTTCTACTTTTTAATCAAATGAGTGGATAATGAGTAAACTAGAAGTTACCATTGACATCAGGGTTATCTATATATTCTACTAGTAGAATCTAATAAATTACATCAAGTCCCAAATCCTCTTTAGTTTAATCCATGCAGTACAAAAGACTAGTCTAACTATCCACATGCAAATAAATAAATGTACCAAAAATGGGTGAGAAATCTCCACACATACACACATCCTACCACAATCACTACCACCACCACCACATGCAAAGGATTTTCAAGGGTCTCAAATTGTAGACTTCCACAAAGACTCTGCTCCTTCCCTTCATCATGTCCCCAGTGATGTTACATAATTACATACAATAAAACACAAAAAAAATCCCTAAAATGGCAAATGGGAAGGTGGATTATAGACATAACTAAATTGTACCATGTAACTAACAACTTGGAAAAAAGAAATGGCATAAAATATATAGTTTCGTGTCAGTGGAAAACAGTGTTAGGCTGCTCACCTAGTCAGAAAACTGTCCAAACAATACAACAAGCATAACTGGATTATTAAAAAAAGAGGAAGGTCTCTAGTATGTTGGCAAAGTAACACTAATGGGGGGGAGGGGGAGAGACAGAAAAAGATGAAAATATCTCAAAGGATCAGGATGTGCAGTGATGGAAAAAATAACCACATGGATAATATCCTTGGTTCTACAAAATTCAGGAAAGGTAAAACTGAAAGCCAAAACACTTAGGGCTTAATGTCTTATAAAGGCACTGTTATAATATATATATAATAATTTACGAGGAATGATATGCCTATTCTAGAGGATCTAAAGATAAAAACAATGGCAGAATTCCATATGCCATTAACACATTCACTTAATTGCAAAAGAAACACACACTGAATGTAACCCTTGGAAGTGTCATGCACATTCAACACGTAATTTCTCTTCATCTTGTAATTTCTTCTATAAAAAATACTTACAGGAATTTAATATTATCACTAATTTTTCCTCCTATGTTGCTCTCAATTTCAACAATCTGAAGCAATTCTTTACTTTTCACTTTTGAAGGAGACAAATCTAAAACCTCTGATTCAGATGATTCAACTGCAGCTACTGATGTGGCATCACCTTGATTACTGAAAAAAAAAAAAAAAAAAAAAAAAGCATAGTGAGAGAGAAGTGGTAGTATTATACTTTATCAAACACAGACAATCAGAGGTCATTACAGCAAGGAAATTATAAGAAGTGTGAGGTTCACACTTGAGAAGATGATCTCACACAATTATTTAAGAAATGCAACTTGATATTGTTCCTATAGCTTTTTTGTACAGTATTTTCAGTGAATAACATTCAAAATTGTTCCTAATTAATACAATTTGTTATAGAGTGTACCTATTTTCTAATTTTACATTCATTCAAAAATACAGAATAACACAGTCTACCACATGAAAAATGCCATCTACATCCAAAGTCTATAAAGACTGAATGTGGATGAAAATATAGTATTTTCATCTTTTTTTGTCTGTTTACTTTTTTTTCTTATGGTTTTTTTTCCCTCTAGGTTTGATTTTTCTCGCACAACATGACAAATATAGAAATATGTTTAAAAGGATTTTACATATTCAACCTATACCATGCTGTCTTTGGGAAAGAGGAAAGTAAGGGAGAGAGGGAGAAAAAAATCTGCAACACAAAATCTTATTAAAACAAATATTGGAAAATGTCTTTATGTGTATTTAGTAAAATTAAATACTATTGAGGGGAAAAAAAATGTCTATCACCATCAAAAATTTACATGAGTTTTACAATTGAAATGAAAATTGATTTAGCTACTAAAATAACAAAAAAATGAAATTATTAAAGCAACCTGTATTATTTGTTTGAATGGAAAGTGCACCTGAAATTCATATGCAAAGAAAAACTGAGTTTCCTTAACTATATTTTAAAAAAAAGATCCATCTTCAGAGTAAGTAGCTACTACAAAGTTAAGTCAAACAAGCTTTGTTCAAGAGAGACCTTAAGAAGTAGCAAAATATAAAATGATTACCGCATGAGGCTGAGTGTTCAAATTTATATATATACAAAGTATCTGAAGCTATACAATCAAGAATAAATTACATTATGTGTAATGTGTGACCATAAAATAATATGGCCATTTCCAGAAGCCAAAAAAGCAAACAAAAATCAGTGTATATCTATTTTTTAATGTAAGAGCCCGAAACCAAAAGGATAAGAAATAGGAATTTAAGGAATTGGCCATTGATTGGCATTAGTTGAAACACATATAAAAGAGCATTAAGTGACAGAAAATACTAGGTAGTAGATGTCTTCCTCTTCTAGATAATACTAGAAGACATTTTGGAGAAGTAGAGCTAACAATCACAGTTCTAAACCTACATTTCAAGTTCTAACTCTTCACCACTCATTGAAAACAAAATGCAATCAAATCCTCCCACTTTTCAAATCAGGTGGCTATGTGCAGAAGTAATCAAATTTTATTTTACTGGGGCAGCTAGGTGGCGCAGTGGATAGAGCACCAGCCCTGAATTCAGGAGGACCTGAGTTCAAATCTGATCTCAGACACTTAACACTTCCTAGCTGTGTGACCCTGGGCAAGTCACTTAACCCCAGCCTCAGAAAAAGAAAAAAAAATTATTTTACTTTACTGTTCACTTATTTTAAATGATTTAAATAACAAACCATGCACATAAATCCAGCATAATGTAGAACTAGAAAAGCAAAAGCAAACTTTTTGTAAACATTAAAATTACCTTGCTAAAGAGATGTACTCAGTTTCTTTCTCATCATTTTCACTCAATGGTATGCAAGCATCTAGGTTTTCTAAATTGGAAACTTCCAAGTCTTTATTACATTCATCCCCATTTATTACAGTTACCAAAAGTTGACATTTCTCTATTAATAAACAATGATAAAAAATGAATGTTATTTTCAAAACATGAGAAAAATTTTCCCAATAATTTTTTTTTAAATAAAGAAGCATCTTCTGATGGTGTTACCTATCAGGAGTATAAAATGTTTCTAAGCATATAACCTGAAAAATACTGAATATTTAATGATTGATTTATTCAATAAAAAAAAATTTATCATCATTAACCACATATAAACCACCATACTAGGACTCTCTTAAAATCTAAATGCAGAATTACAGTAGAATACTAGTTATCTTCTTATAAAACATAACTTGAGTAAAAATAGTATTTTTTAGGTGCATGACCATCAGTAAATGACTCAACATTTCTGCATTCTAATTTCCTTATGAATAAAATAAGAATGATACTTGGCTACCTATCTGAAAGGTTATCAGGAAGCAATTTACAACCACTTTGAAAATCAAAAAGAACAAATAATATAACTGTAAGCTATTAGTATTATTTTACCAGGCAATACCCATTTACTCTGAAGGCATATCTAGATGGACCAACTATAATTAAATTAGTGACACAAATGACTTGTGGTTCTTCTGATCTGTTACTCTTCTTTTATCTTTATGTCTCAAGCAATACACATTTTTAACTCATGATGGCAAAAACAATGTCTGATCTATATCTAATACTTTCACTTCCCCACCTCAATCTCAAAGTAACTAGTGGTAAAAACATGTAAGTTCTAATAAGTGTTGTTATGCTTCCGATGAAGATCATTTCCAAATGCCAATCCATCTCTGTCAAAACAATAAGTAACTTGGACACAATACTATGAATATAAATCCACACTCAATAGTCATTATTTAACAGGAATTATTCTAAAGCAAAATTATTTAGTTGCACAATAAAAACTGCATAACCTTTAACTTTACTCTAGATCAGTGGTCCTCAAACTTTTTAAATAGGGGGCCAGTTCACTGTTCCTCAGACTGTTGGAGGGCCCGGACTATAGTTAAAAAGAAAAACTCACACTCTGTCTCTGACTCTCAGCCCATTTGCCATAACCCAGCAGGCCGCATAAAGGTCCTCAGCGGGCCGTAGTTTGAGAACCCCTGCTCTAGACTTCTGCTAAAAATTGTCACTTACTCTTATTTGGTTTTTCTCCTTTGGGAGTGTCTGAAGGACCAATGGCCTCTTTTAAAAGATTTTCTGCTTCTTGCTCATCAGTATCATCCTTTTTCTTCCTTTTCCGTTTCTTTCTGTTTACAACAGACTCTAATACAGTCTGTCCAGCTACATTCAAAGACTGGTCATTCTCTTTCTCAACAATTTCAGCATCTATTTCAGTTCCTTCCACGTCTGAAATTCTAGCATTCAAAGAATCATCTGGATCATCACCCACTTCACCAATGGCAACTCTATTTACTAAAAACAGAAATATCTATGAATTTCTATTTTCACTTTCAAACTGTAATATATATACATATATATATATATATATATATGTATATATATATATATATATTTTTTTTTTTTTTAAGGCAGGCTAATTGCCAATTTTAAAGAAAAAAAAAAAAGGTAAAACAATGAAATGAACATAAAAATGAAGCAAATCTTCTCCACATCAGAACAGTAAATATTATTTAAACATTCTGCATACCAGCTCCTGGTTTTAAGAGTAGTCTTGATATAAAACAAATTGTAGTGAATTGAAGTTTCTTGCAGATATAGATCTGTGAGCCTATGAACTAAGAATGTTCTAAAAGGAACTTACTAAATTAGAATTAATAGATTTTAGAATTTATCAATGCATAATTGATGTTATTTCTTTCCATATAGGTGGCAAGAGAAAAATAGCTAAGAATTATACTATGAAATGAAGTATGATATTCTCAATACTATTTCCACAAAAAGACAACAAAGTGGAAGAAGCACTTGTGAAAACTTTGGATCTGGCCTTAATTCCATCACTAACAAGATGTTTTGACCTTGGTGAAGATACCTGAGTACATCAGGTTCAAATTCCTCAGGCGTAAAATAACCTTCTAGCTCTAAGATCCTATGATTTCATTATTTCAGCAGTAGATACTATGAAAGGACCAATAAGTTTATGTAGAAATAATTTGCTAACAAAAACCAAAATTCCCTTTCAGATGCCAGCAGTAACTCAAATGCATTAATGACATAAAACAAATCTCCTAAAATAGAATTAAATTTTTGTTAAAAAAAAAATAAATTAGAATCAAATTCAGAATAATTAAAAGAATGCTTCTATACCAAAAATCAGTACAAAAGTATTTTGATATGATGTTAACATATATAGGCCTATATAGACAATATATGATACCCATCATACTCTATGATTTTAGAATACCACTTTAAAATATATATGTATCAAGTTTGGTAATAAAATGTTCCAAAAAATATTTAGGGAACAACTCCTATACTATACTACTCATAAATAACTATAAAGTCAAAGAAAAACCAATTACCCTTTAGTTGAATGCTCTGATCCTATGTTCCCAACTTACACAACCAGTTATAAAACCTTAGACACAGCCAAATCAATATTATTCCATATTCTCAGTTGCAATAAATACCATTTTGTTTTTTTCGAGGCTTAGAAGACTTCTTCTCTTTTGTGCTTTGATTTTTTACAGTTTTCTGTTTTCTTTTCTCCTCTTCAGCAAGAACTTTCTCAAGCAAACGAGCAAAGAAATTGAAGTCAAAGGGACGTTTTTCTTCTGTCCAAAATAAAATGTTAAAAAAAATAATTTTAGTCATGACTTTCAAAATATTCTAAAAGTTAAGATAAATACATTATCTAATGAACTCAGGGCATGCCAAAAAGCCTACCCAGTTCCACCTGCCTTCCTGCTACTATCAACCCTCTAATACTATAGGAAATACAACCTGATAATGACAAAAAAATCAACTGGGTGGCAGAGGGATTAGAATGTTGGAAGTCAAGAAGACCTAAATTCAAATCTAGGCTCAGATATTTACTGTGTGACCATGAGCAAGTCACTTCACCTGACTGCCTCAATTTCCTCATCTATAAAATGCTAATAACAACAACTCTCTCCCAGTGTAGTTGTAAAGATCAAATGAGATACTTTTTGTAAAGCACAGTTTCTGGCACACTAGCTACCATATAAATGCTACTTATTGTTTATTACTTCTATTATCACCACCATTATCATTATTATTACTATTATATCCCTTTTAGCAGCATTGGGAATAATACACAAATTAATGTAAAAGAAAATCATGAAAGAATGAATCCAAAAACAGTGGCATTAAAAGAATCATAGTTAGAATTCCAATGATTTATAGGTAGATCTGGAAAGGGCAACAAAATATCCTGAACCAAATTCTGGGTCACTTTTGATGCTTTTAGTTGCTATGGGTGGTGTGGTTATAGTCTAGTCTTAGAAAAGTGACTTTGATCTAAGAAAAAACTTGCTGCCTCATAAAGTCAATCACTACATTGTATCTTTATCAAGTTCTCAATACTAAACATCCTAAATCAGTCTTAGGACTAAATGTAAAATATTCTTATAATCTGTAATCTTATGAGTCTATTCCAAAAGTTCCTAACATGTTCTCTGGCAAATTGAATCAGATGATTTGAATTTGAGTCCTAATTTTACTTCCTTACTATTTTTATGTCAGCCTCTCTGGGCTTTAGTTTCTTAACTATAAAATAAGAAAATTGGCCTAGATGCAAAATAAAAGTTAAAAAAAGTGCATATTAAAAAATTTAGATTTGAATGTACAGAAAGAAATTAACTTAAAAAACATATTTCATTGATGACTTTTCTCTTCATATCACAGTCATTTCAATACTATTTTCCTTATGATAAATAATTAAGCAAAAATAATTGATAAAGAACCTTGGCTGACGATGCATATAGTATTTTGTCATATTTGTTTTCTACCTTTCTGCTATGAGGAAAAAGATATGATCGATATCTGTGCTATTATTCACTGGTTGACTTTTTTTTTTTTTTTTGCTATAATGATTACATGATTTTTTTTGGTTCTTCATATTTTATTCTGTATTACTTCATATTGATCATTCTACATTCCTCTTAATTCCTTATGTATCATTTTCTACTATACCTAATTAACTTTTTTTCCCCAGCGGCAAGTTTTATAAAACCTCCAAAATGGAATAGACCTGAGATTACCTAGTCCAACCTTGCAGAAATTCTCTCTGTAAAATAATCCTAACAGGAGAATTCAGTCTTTGTTTGAAGACTTCCAATAATAAGAAATTCATTATCTCCTAAAGTAGCCTATTCTACTGTGGGATATCTTTAATCTTAATCTTTATCTTTAATCCCCAATTATACACAAATAAATACTGCTTTAATCCCTTTGGAGTATATTTAATCCTCTGTGGCACAGCATTCCAAGCTCATATTAGTCTGATCAGCCATCATCAGACACACTGATGAAATTTTGGTCTTCTTAGAGAATGAAGACCAAGCAACCAATCCCCAAGGAGAAAGTTCTGAACATTTAGACAAAATTTTGTCTACCAAAAATTTTCATTCATTTCTCTTACCTATGTCTTCTGAGGCCAAGGAAAACAAGGCCAATCCCTCCAAGAAAGCCTTTCAAGCACTTAACTATAACTATATAATGTTATCCTTGCTCTCTTCCAGACTTAACTGCTCCAGTCCCTTCAATTGGTAAGGCTTGACTCTTGGTTATCACCGCATTAAACATGCTGCTTTGTCCCACCACTACAATAAGGCACTCAGATCTGAACATGACATTCTACATGTGCTCTAAGGTAGCCTGAGATTGTGTTCAGTGTTTTGGCTGCTCTATCAATGTTACTGACCAAACTGAATTTGTACTCCGCTAAATACTCAAATCACATAACCTGCTGCCAACTTCCACAAGCCTTAATTATACAACTAGTTTTTATAATCCAACAAGGATAGGGCTTTACACTTATCCTATTAAATTTCAACTAAGTAGATTTGTTCCATCTGTCCTAGAGATCTTTCTGAGATCTGGGCTTTGTCACCCAACATACTTTCCCTTACCTACCTAACAATATACTATTCTTTCCAATTTTATGAGCTCACAAATAAAATAAGTGCAAATAGCACTAATGTCTTTAAACAAATCACTGATAAAAATTTTGAGAATTCCCACCAAGGACTGATCTTTAAGGCTCTCTGCTAAAGGCTAATTTTACTTTTGACCTCAATCCATAAAATACAATTCTCCAAACATCAAAGGCACTATCAATGAACCCACATCTCTCCATCTTTCATAAAGCTATCACAAAACATTATTAAATGCTGTCTGGATTCAGGTATACTAAATTTATACTGCTTCCCTTCTCAACTAATTTAGAAAATTAAAATGAGGACTGGCTGATCAGTTTTCCCTTTAAAAGCTCACAAAGTGTTCATTTAATGAAGTAACTCTAAAATTTTTCAAGTATACATATAAAATGTACAGATCTTTAAGGTGAAAAATCAACTTTCTCTACTTTTGGAGCGAAATCAAAACATTTCATTTGTTTATTTTTAATCCCACTGTGCCTGTCTTCTTTGCCATGATTTTTCAAAGTCCACTGTTAATATGTCAATGATTGTATTGACAGTAATTTTCTTAACGGTCTAGTAGACATGTACTACAACTTGAAGCTGGTGTCATGAAAAGTGGTCTTTGGTCCCGATGAACTGTTTCAAAGCCCAAAGAATTTTAGCAACACTGCTCTCAAAATAACATACAGCCAAGTAAACCAGGCTGTTCAGGTCTCATCCTAGACAACACTGAAAATTCCCAAAGGACCTGGTTGGGTATAGGGGAGAAGGAGATGTATCTTATTTATTGTCTCCATGTACATTAATTTTTTTTAATTAAGTATATATTCAAAACACCTTAAAAATATTTTTATAGCAGTATTAATTTGTATTTCTAACAGTACAAAAGGCTTCTCAGGTCTCTCCAAGAGTGTCTCTGTTCTGTCTAAATTCTAAACAATACCCCAATACTTAAATACTTAGCATCTTTGCAGTTTTACCATGTGGAACACTTCCAAAGGAAAAAAAATTCTAGGTAAATCCTCAGACACAAACCTTAAATATCAAAGAGCATTGAAGAGAAACAGCAAACATTCATATATGGAAAAAAAAAAAAAAAAGCTACTACTAGGATGTTAGTGCCACCATTTCTTCCTCGATCAAATGAGAGAGAACTTCCACTGCAGTAATTTTAACCAATGACTAACACTTATATAATCAGACACTTCTATGTATCAGGTAATATAAAACAAGGAAGAAATCAGTTGTAGTCCTAAAATAGCCTACAATTAGTGTTCAAGCCTTACTATCAACCTCTTCGAGTTTGGATCCTCCATCAGCTTATATAGTACATGCTTACTGTATCATATGTTCAAAGACCTCCTGAGATCTGAATAATGTTTCTATATTCAAGGTATTTGTCTATTCCAATCAGCTTTAATTTGAAATGATCTGTTTTATTCCAAAGCCTGTGTCAAATAAATTTTTGTTTACCATGTGTTTTGGGGTTAGAAACTCCTAGATTGGCTATATTCTAGTAGTACCCACATCTCTGAATTATTACAACAAAAAAGTCTACTTTGAAATAAAGTTAATAAAATATAAGGCTTATTAAAAAGGCTTTCCAAATAACATGAATTTTTTTGAAAAGTAAAATACTTACGAAATGCTTTATCAATTCTCCACCCATTTGCTTTTTCCTCACGTTTAAATTTATTCTGTGAAAATAAAATAAAATTTCATCTGTGATTTTCATTTACTAGAAAGAAAGCTAAAATTAGGGAGCATGGGGTGGAAGGGATTTGGACTTGATGATCTTTAAGGTCCCTATTCTATCAAAGGTTAAAGAAAAGAAAGATATCTACCTAAAGAAAAAGGGGAAGATCTCACCTTTACAAAAAACTAAGTTAAGATACGGTTTGAAAAATGTGTAAGATTGTGATGGGTGGAAACAGTGATGCAGAAGTGGGAAAAAGCAATGAATGCTAAGGGAAAAAAAGTGGTCCAATTTATCAGAAGCACTGAAGAGTAATAGGAAAAAATACTAGGATTATAAGTGAATAGCAGAATGTAAAGGAATGAATGTAAAAGTAAAGGTTTAGATTTTATTTAATAAACAAGAAACTAACACAAGATTTTCAAGCAAAAAACAATATGGGCAAAGCTTTGCTTGAGAAAACTTAAAGATAAATGTGAAGATTTGAGATCAAAGAAAGCAATATCAGTTAAGAAGTACTGGGGGGTCAGCTAAGTAGGACAGTGGACAAAACACTGGTCCTGGAATCAGGAGGACCCGAGTTCAAGTCTAACCTCAGACATTTACTAGTTGTACTATCCTGAGGACAGTAGCAACTACTATCCAACTCTATCTCCCAAAAGAAAGCATTAAATAATAGGTAAACAATAGGGTGGCAACAACAGGAAGAAAAAAGAAGCAATGATTTAGAGTCATTGTGGACACACAAATTAACAGACTTTGACAACTATCATTGAAAACTATTGAGTTAATAGGATAATACTTCTATTAATAAAAAATAGGAAACTCAGAAATAGTTAAGCAAATTAAATAAAGAAAATAAAGAAAACCCACACAAAAATGCTAGCTCATGCCATAAACATACTATAGAACTCACTCTAATATTAATCCTTCCCAAAACTTATCATTATGGCAGGCACACAACAAAGAAGTGACCCTCAAAGACTCTTCCTCTTGTACAGATGTATTCACACAGTGAACACAAAAAGTTAGAATTTTCTAAAAAAAAAAATTATTACAAATACCATGTCGATTCCATTCTATCCTGACTTTAGAGAAATAGTACCGACAATAGATATGAGGGTACTACCACTCTCTTCTAGGATTGGAAGTAATGTTACAGTTGGCCTCAATGTCTTGGGGTGATAGATAAGAGTAGAGATGGCTGAAACAGGGGCCAGGCCCCAGAATTTTGGTAGAAAGGGTCTAAGCAGACTCCCAACCACTCACTTATTGAAAAACTTAAAACAAAAAATACATACTGAGAGAGAGTGGGGAATAATGAAAACTATAGAGACATGGAATGAGGAAATTTGGCTTTGGATACAACATGTCATTTTCTCATTTTGTTACTATGGGCAAATTATTTAACCTCTCTGATGCCCAACTGTCTTATATGTAGAAATGTAGAAATAGTAACTTGTATGTAGCTCATGAGGTTGTTGTGACAAATAAGACAAAATATCAATGTCACATCTCAATGCCAGCTATTACATTATTATGGATAATGCTATTTAAATGCTGTTGAATGAATCTGTTTATATTATATATTTTTTTAAGGCTGAGAAACATATTTTTAATATAACAGAGCAAATATAAAAGAAATTAATTAAATGAAACATCAAAAAAAAAACAATAAAAACCAAAGATTAATAAGAAAACACATTAAGTACTTCCCAGCCCCTTTTGTAATTATCACCATAGCTTACATTCAATTTTACCTTAATTTCTATTCTTGCTCTGTGAGGAAAGAGTTGGCCAATCATGGAAAAGTCTGTTCCTACCATACTGATAGCTAAAAAGAACATGTCTGTTTCTGTTAAGACAAAGTTTCAGAAAAATTATAAATTAACTTCAATATCTGAAAGTAGAGAAATTATAAATAACATGTATACAACAATATTTACATATATATAAATAGATCTTTTATTTAAAGCTTTCTGCCTTAAGTCCTTAATATCAGCAATCATAGAAAATACC
Source organism: Sminthopsis crassicaudata (assembly GCF_048593235.1). Taxonomy (NCBI): domain Eukaryota; kingdom Metazoa; phylum Chordata; class Mammalia; order Dasyuromorphia; family Dasyuridae; genus Sminthopsis; species Sminthopsis crassicaudata. The sequence continues at coordinate 576,032,391 of NC_133617.1, read as the reverse complement.
TGACACAAAGTAAAATTCAGGCACATAAAAAATATCATTTTATAGAACATTCATAAAACCTAATTATATAGAAATGAAAAAGATATTCAAGATGTTATTACAATGAAATTACTTTAAATACAACTTAAAAGATACTAATCAATCAAGAAATATACAGAATGTAAAGTGAAATGCAAGGTAATTTTTACAAAAATAAAGGAAGAACTAAATAATTCATTAGTTAAGCAAAACCAATGTAATAAAAATCAAAGATAATAAAATCCAACAAGCACTTAGTAAATAGAAGGCTAGGTGTGCTAGGTGTCAGTACATAAAGATTTAAAACCAATAAATTGTTCCTGCTCAAAGATTCTTGTAGATCATGTGACATGACCTAAATCTTAAAACAAAGCCAGGAATCGTAAAAGGTGAAGGTAAAAATGGAGAGCATTCCAGGCAGTAGGTAAAGCCTGTATAAAGGCAAAAATATGAGGAAATATCTTTTTCAGGAAAAAACAAGTAAACCAAACTAGTTGAAATATAAAGGCAGGACACAGTGGGGAGTAAAGAAATCAATCTTGAAACACTGGCTAGAATCAGATTATAAATAACTTTGAATGATAAAATCTGTCTCTTATTCTAAAGGAAAATAGGAGTCACTGGAGCTTCTTAAGCAAGGAAGTGATATGATCACACTTGTGCTTTAAGAATATTTTACCAACTATGTGGAAATTAGGTTGAGGAGGGAAGAGATAAGACAGTAGTAACACTAAACAAGAGGCTAATGGGTGCAGATGGAAAATCTGAACCAGAGTAGCCAAGAGGAAAAGAAGATCTAGGCAAATCTTGCCCAAATGGGAATACATTAGAATCTTTCCCAATAAATACAAGAGTAAAATAAGAAGACCTTATCTCTATCATTTGACATAGTTCTGGAAATTCTAAAAGCAATATAAGAAGAATGAGAAGAGAAAAAAATTAAAGGAGTAAAAGATAGGTAAAAAGGAAATGAAATTATACTATTTACTGAAGATAAGATGGTTTATTTAGAAAATCCTAGGGAATCAGCAAAAATATTAACTGAGACAAGGAATATTTTCAGCAAAAGATGTAGACTCCAAAATAAATAGCACTTTTGCATAATGGTAATAAAATTCAAGTGAAAGGGCAGGAAACCCCATTCCAAATCTCTACAATACACATGAAATATCTAAGGACCGATCTGCCAAAATAAATAAAAATCTCAATTGACTAGACAACAATAGAGAACAATAGGAGAGGGAAGAGATAGGCATCAGTAATACTAAAGAGGAGTCTAATAGGCACAGATAAAGAACCTGAACTAGAGTTAAGGTGTTAATGGAGAAAAGGGGATAAAAAGATCAATAAAAACAACTGCACTTAAAATTCCATTGAAAAGGGGCAGCTAGGTGGTACAGTAGATAGAGCACCATCCCTGAATTCAGGAGGACTTGAGTTCAAATCTGGTCTCAGATACTTAACACTTCCTAACATGTGACCCTGGACAAGTCACTTAACCCCAGCTCAGAAAAGAAAAAAAAAATTCCATTGAAAAACAAATTTATAGCTGGGTGACCCTGGGCAAGTCACTTAACCCCAGCCTCAGGGAAAAAAAAAAAAAGAAAAACAAATTATTAGCAAAAACCACTCTATATGACAAATACTGATGAGAAAACTAGAAAGCAGTCTGGCAGAAACACTTCCAGGACCAACACCTTACACAATGTTTCTTAATACATCTTAAATGGGTTTTGCTGTTGTTTATCAGTCGTTTCAGTCATATCCAGTTCTTTGTGACTCCATTTGGAATTTTCTTAGCAAAAACACTGGAGTGGTTTGCCAATTCCTTCTCCAGCTCATTTTACAGATGAGGACACTGAAGCAAACAGGATAATAAGCGTCTGAGATCATGAATTCAGGAAGATGAACCTTCCTAATTCCAAGCCTGGCATCACTATACCATCTAGCTATCCCAATACATGACCTTAATGTGAAAAATCATATTATGAGAAAAATTAGAAGACAAGCAGATCATATATAACTGACAGGAGACATATTTTTAACCAAACATGGAATAGAAGAAATTATAAAAGATTAAAAATATATATATATATTTTATTATATGAAACTGAAAAGCTTCTTTCTACACAGTCAAAATTAATGCACTTATATTAAGGCAAGGAAAAAATTTTTGTAGAATTTTCTGATAAAAATTTGATATCCATGAAATGTAAACAATTAACAGATATCTAAAGAAGTTCAAAAGCTATTCCCCAATAAATAAGCAGCCAAAGGATATGAACAATTCTCAAAAGAATTACTATTAACAACCATATAAAATCACTGTAAGAGAAATGCAAATCAAAAAACCTCAAAAAACCGCAAAGATGTCAAAAGATAAGAATAGTAAAAATTGGAGAGATTATAGAAAGATAGTGCATTGTTGGAGCTTTCGATCAGTATAATCAATTTGGAAAGTAATTTGGAATTATACAAATAAACTGACTAAAATGTCCATAACCTTGGACTCAGAGATTCCACTAACAGGTTTATAATTCAAGAAAACCAATGGTAATTAAGTATCAATATACATCAAATTATTTTTAGCAGCACTTCTTGTGATAGAAAAGAACTGGAAACAAAGTAGATAACCATCAATTAAGAAATGGCTAAATTATAGTAAATTGATGTAATAGAATATTACTATGCTATAAGAAATGAAAAATGTGATAAAGAAAAAAGCATAGCAAGATCTACATTTGATACAAAATGAAATAAGCAGAGTCTAGAAAACAATATATACAAAGATTACAATATAAATGGATCACCCAAAAGAATGAATTTGCAAAATTACTAACAAATCTGGCTCAAGGGAAGAGATATGAGAAAGCACCCATATTCCAGGGATAGGAGGGCCACAAATGTGATACATTACACATAATTTCCAACATTTTTTAATGTACTTACCAATTAAGCTAACTTTCCCCTCATCTTTAAGTATATTATTTATTACAGGTGATAGATTTTAGGAAGTGAGGAGGAGGAAAGATTGTAGGGGAAAATTTTAGTCATATAAGAAAAAAAATCAATAAAAACTTATTTTGAAAAGTATCAAGAATATATATGATCAGAAAAGTAAATAGGTTTAGAGGTTCTGTAACACTATCCTCTTCTAATCTATTTTGACCTGACTTAACCACTCCTCTACCTCCTTGAGTAGATCATCATTGATATCCCACCCCTATTTGTACTTAAAAAGTACATGGCACATAGGGCTCCAATTTGGGATTTCTTGACTTTTTTTTATTTCCTGTGCCAGAGAACATAGATATAAATTACCTAGGAAAAGCACTAAAGAACTATAATCTATACTGGTGAGGGCATACCCATTTCAGTGAGAATAGAGATCAAAGAATACATGAAATAATACATGGGACAAGAGAATACATGGGATAATCTGTGAAACAGGCTATGGAAATATTTTGTTCCAGTAAACTATTTCAATTAAATTGTTTATTCAAGAACAGGAATTCTTAATTTTTAAGTATCAAAGACTTCTTCCAGCAGTCTACTCAAGCTTATAGATCCATTCTTGGAATGTTTTTAAATGCATAAAATATAATGCAAAGGATTGGAAAAGGAAATCAATTATAATGAAATAGTGAAATATTTATCTTTTTTTTTTTTTTTTTTTTTTGGAAAATGGAACAAGTACATGAACTCCAAGTTATGTACATATGTATATATGTGTATATGTGTGTATATGCATACTTATACACACACAACAGCAAAATTGGCTGAAATTCTTATTTTTTCAAAAAACTTTCACAATAAAAATAAAAGACATAGTTTTATGGGGGAAAGTAGAATAAAGTTTTAAAAATTATAATAAAAGTAATAAAATAAAATATAAACTTTTCCTTGCTTTCTGAATGGGGGTCTACAGAGGAGAAAGTACTGGCTTAAAAATAAAATAAAGCTAAATTTGAATAAATAAAATAAAGGAAGTCAGTATGAGCAAAGGTAAAAAAAGAATTAAGTAGTTAATAAAGAATAAAGACTTAACTAAATTATATTTTATTAGTAGAAACCCAGCTAATTTAGAAAAATCCAGAAACATAACCTAAAAAGTATAATATAATTATATTTTGCTTAAAAAAAATAATAATTTTACATCTGCCCTGAGATTACTTACTTCAGAATAACATTTCAACATCATGGTTATTTTCTTTTAAAAACAGCATTTATTTTAGTGAGAGAGAATCATACTATTCTAGGACTCTAACAACATCAATGGAAAATGAATACATTAATACCTGGAGCATATTAACTTATTTTAAGCTAGTCCATTTTACAATAATAAACAAGAGTAAAATGGAAAATGAATGACTTCTATCTTACAAGTATAAATGTAAGTTGAACTTACATGAACCCATCATTAAAAAAACTACAAGTAAAACACAACAGTAATTTTACCAAATAAATGATCATCAAAAAAATTCTATGAAAGAGTTAGATATTTACTGCAGTCCTAACTTTAATTATACTTATAATTTATACTGTTAGATATCACACTGAAATGTTTCCATATAAGCCCCCTTCAACTGAAATAGAATAATGATTACCTTTATTTGACCATGGTTTGGAGTAATAATTTTTCCTAAAGCTGGAATATGTAGTTGTGGAACCTCTTTCAAAAATGGGATCATTTTCTTCAACAACACATGGACCTTTTGTCCTTAAAACTTCAACAGTTAAACTGAAAGAAAAGCATTTTGAAAAACTTGAAGAATATGAAGCCTAAAAAAGAATTGTCATTTTTTAATTACCATGACAAATTCATGCATAAAAGCATGTTTCCTTAAATTTGAATGCAAATTTTATTTAATATTTATTCTCCTTAGCTAATATTTAATGTGCAACAAGAAAATGGTATTTACACACATATATTGTATCTAGGTTATATTGTAACACATGTAAAATGTATGGGATTACCTGTCATCGGGGGGAGGGAGTGGAGGGAGGGAGGGGATAATTTGGAAAAATGAATACAAGGGATAATATTATAAAAAAAATAAATTTAAAAAAAAAAAAAATATATATATATATACATATATATATATATATATATATTTATTCTCCTTATAGTTATTATGACATGACAATGTTGTTTCCCTTATTGGTAGAATTTACAAGTAAACATTGTTTCATACACTGTATTTGTATATCAAAGGTCTACCATGGCATCTAGAACATAGAAGGTACTTAATACTTGGTGATTACATTTACACATTTAAATTCAGTTTACATTATTAACTACAAGAATAATTCATAAAATACTTCAGAATCCAGTCAAAAGAAAAATTCTATTGTAAGAACTCATCATCATTTAATATTCCTTTCAATATATATTTATTGTGCTCCTACAATGTAGTTCCAGAACATGAAGAGCTCAGCATAAATTTAGCATCATTACACTAAGGGGAAAAAACCTAACTAGATGGCCAATTAGTAATGTCATTTTCATGTATAAAATGCAACATAATTAAAATTTCCAGAATGGTATCTCACTATATCCCAGTTGGTACCAATAATATTCGTACAAATTATAGTTTATGTAGATAAAAAAGCTGGAATACAAAGAAGTTAAGTTACAGTAGCCCATAATGGTTTGACTACAGAGTATAATTTCTCCTCTGTTCCAAGAACACCCATTTTTTTCTTTCTTTACCTTTCTTCATCCAGAATAATAGATCCATCTTCTGCCACTTTTACACGAGGAACAAGTAAAGGACCATCATTGCTCTCTTCCTCCATTTCTTCAACCTCATCTTCAGCATCAGGAATATTTTTCTCTTCTTGACTAAAATATGCCCCAAAGTAAAAATAGTTTAACTCAACTTTAGCAATAGCATTTTCTGATCAGTATGAATTTATAAAAATTTATATTACTAATGTCATCTTTCATTAGAAAGATTAAAAGTGCAATGTATTTCTAAGAACATGGTTTATAAAAAGCCCTCACATTATACTATAATTAAACTTAGGTAGGCAAGTGTTTTCCCAGTCCAAAAAGACCATTTATCCTTTGTGAGCAGTCTTAACATCAGTACTATTGTGAATTCCCTTAGTAACTATGAAATTAACATAAGATCATTTTTTAATAGAAAAAAAAAATGTAGATGAGCGTTATGGATATTGGGATATCAGGAAATTATACAACTTAGTGGATGAGTTTCAGGCAAATCAACACATAGTGTACCATTAATGGAAAGTAATCCAGCCATTTTGGATACTCATTTGTAACACGACCCTAAAAGTGTCTAAATCATACTAATCAGTGGGATTAATAATACCACTACTACTAGACAGCCTTCCAAAGAGATCATCCAAAGAACAAAAAGACTAATATGTACAAAAGCATTTGCAGCAGTTCTTTCTGTAGTGGAAAAGAGCTGGAAACTAAGAGGATGTCCATCACTTGGGGAATGGCTGAAAAAGTTATGTTAAATGAATTAATGGAATTTCTGCCATGCCATAGAAAAATGACAAAAGGCCAGTTCAAAGAAATCAGAGATTTGTATAAAATGATAGAGTGAAATGAGCAAAACCAGATAACAATTTATACAAAAACGACAGACAACTTCGAAAGACTTTAAATAAAGCAACTTTGAAAGACTTTAAATCAGTGCAATGACTAACCATGACTCTAGCATGACTCATGACTAAGCAATATTCTCCTGATAAAGATATGATATTCTAAAGATAGACATACACAAACCGTGTATATTTATCTTGCCTGTGCTTATTTGTTAAGAGTTTGGTTTTTTTTCCTCTTCTAATATTTCTAGGCAGAGGGAGAAGTTGAGGAGAAAGGAGTGATGAGAATGACAATTAAAAAAAGGGGCTACTGAAACATTTTTAGCAATGCCCAGAAAAAAAGAATATTTAGATGAATGCACAAAAGAAATTTCAAAAGTAATTTGTGGAAAATATTAATTTTTTTTAAAGTATACGATAGAGAGTCATGGCTTCATATATACAATCCTTCTTTGTGTTCTGTTGTGTATGAAAATGATGGAGGAATGATAGAGAGATCCATCTGCCTCCAGAGAGAGAGGACTATGAGGACTTAATGTGGATCACAACATAGTATTTTCATCTTTTTCAGGTTGTCTGGACAATTACAAGGTGAGAACTCAGGTTGACTTGACAGTTCTCTGGCTCAGACCTTTGGTTTGGGCCTTTAAAGGAAGTTTACACCACGGGAATTCTAAGAGGAGCAAGTTCATTGGTTGGAGTACTTCTTCCCAGAAGCCCTTGCATTATCCCACGCCCATTCTCTGGGAGGATAAAAAGAGGCAACATTGAGCCTGGAGAGCAGTCTGGATTGGGGAAGGACAAGAGCTGGAGGAGATTCGGAGCCAGGATTCAGGAAGAAGAAGAGGCTGGCTGGAGGCTCCAGAAGCCTCCCAAGAAACCTGCTCATAGAGGAAAAGATTATACAGAAAAGAAACCTCCTCCCAGAGAAGGATTACAACTGAGAGACGATAGAACTTTACAAATTGGCGCCCAACGTGGGGCAATGACTTTTGCTTATCCTGACAAGGACTTATTCTGAGCCCTTCAGAAGAGCTAGAATGGACCATAGCAGTTATTTGCTTGCTTGTTTTTTTCTTTCTCATTTTCTTTCTTTTTTGATCTATTTTTTCTTGTGCAGCATGATAAATGTAGAAATATGTTTAGAAGAACTGCATGTATAACCTATATTGGATGATTTGCTGTCCAGAAGAGGGGGAAAATGAAAAGAGAAGGAGAAAATTTGGAACACAGGATTTTGCAAGGGTGAATGTTGAAAACTATCATTGCATGTATTTTGAAAAATAAAAAGCTATTTTTTAAAAAAAAGGAAACCTGTGCATATTTGTTTTTCTTCCCAAGTTATCTTTACCTTTCTAAATCCGATTTTTCTCGTGCAACAAGAGAACTGTATAAATATGTACACATATTTTGTATTTAAGACATACATGTTTAACATGTATGAGACTGCCTGCCATCTAGGTGAGGGGGTGAAGGGAAGGAAGGGAAAAGTTGGAACAGAAGTGTTTGCAAGCATCAATATTGAAAAATTACCCATGCATGTGTTCTGTCAATAAAAAGCTATTAAAAATAATAATAATAATAATAAAAAAGACAGGCAGGAAATAAACTGTGGAATAAATATAATAGTTTAACTCACTTTGTAAAACAAATAATGCTGGGAATTGCTGGCATGTAAGTTCAAATTTTAAAATAAAATTAAAAAGAAATGACAGTTCCCAATAATTCAGCTAATTATCCCTGCTTAAATGAAAAGACCTCCATTAGTTCTAGACCTCATCATGCTATAGCAATGACCCAGAAATTTAAAGTGTGACAACAGCATTCATCACTAACATTTTAGAAAGCAGTAACCTTTCAGAAAGCATGAGCCCAAAGATAAAATATTTTCATCATCTGAGGTCCAAACTACCTAAGTTCAGACTCACCATCCAGATGATCTTAAAGTCATATATTTTTTTGACCACAGTAATTCTCAAAAGTGTTATTTCAAATTATAGAAAAGTTTTCGTTTATGTAAATGGAAGGAGTATTCACACTAATAAAACCATAGACCTTGAAAAAGAATGAACAGAACCAGTAACTCTTGTGCTATGACTTGCTGCTTCACCTTTTAGAGTAACTGTCTGGAAATTAACTACAAAAAAGCCAATGGAAAGATAAGGGATAAAAGCCAAATGCAAGATAAATCCTGAAAAGCATTCTATAAAACTGCACAAAAAAACTCTTGTTAACCACCCAATAATCCATCTTTTAATTCCCCCAAAACCCTAAAAATAAAAACTTTAGTATGAACTAAATTTTAAATGCAAAAATGTAAAAATAGTTTTCCACATCAATTTAAGTGATTATTATATTTGTTAATAATTCTATTAAGTAGAATCTAACCAACTACACTTGACTTTAACACTAAAACAACTTTTTTCCCTAAAACATGTATTTTTTAATTTTTTTTCTGTTTATACATGTATATTAACTTTTAAATACATAATTCTTTATGAATCATATTAAGAGAGAAAACCATGACCGAAGAAAAAGAACAGAAAAAAAGTGAATACCCCATTTGTTGATTTACATTCAATCTCCAGAGTTTTCTTTCTGGATGCAGATGGTGTTTTCCATCCAAAGTTTATTGAGATTGCCTTGGATCACTAAACCACTGAGAAGAACCAAGTCTTTCATAGCTGATCATTGCACATTCTTGCTTCTACTACATACAATGTATTCCTGGTTCTGCTTGAAGTAATTCTTTTTAAAAGCATACATAAAAGAAATTTTCACAATTAAAAAAAGAAGCTTACTCTTTAGTTTGCACTGGTACTGCAGATTTTTCACTTTTTGCTTCTTGTTCCAAAGAAGACCTAATAAATATATAACAACAGAAATTTGAACAATTATTACTTTTAATTCTTCTTTTAAAAGATATTTAATAGAGCAACTTTATATTATTTGTCAAATCAATCAATTAAAAATACAGTGCTATCTTTGTCAGTGAAGAAAATGAGTCCCAAAGACATGCTTTTTCATACACTTTGTTATTAGATAGAAAATAATTTGAAGGAAGCACAGAGGTGTGATCCAGGAAGCTTTCAGTAATGTGCCCTTTTCTATTTCTTTCCCTGCTTGCAAAGCAGGGTAGGATTTCTTTGCCTTCTCAGTAAGTATTCCTAACTCTGTCAATTCAGTACCAGCTAGTCATGGGCCAGCTGCCTATGCCCTAATGTTAAGAGTGATTTTCCTGACCCCAAAGCCATGGCCTTCTGATACCTCAAAATATGGTCTCCCTTTCAGCTATAAGCTAGGGTTCTAGCCCACTGGGAAGATCATTCAGGCTAATTTTGTTAAAAAGAGAATTCCCAGAGGATATGTTCTTTGAACATCACTGCACTTAATTATTTCAGAATCAGTTTTAATTATGTATCCATATTTAAAATTAAAGCTTGAAAATAAAAGTTATGGCACATTTATGTGCTAGTTTATGATTTAAGTGCTTTCCTCACAATTATGTGAAGCATGTGGTCCACATATTAATATGACCATTTTATATATAAGAAAAGTGAGTCATAGGGAAAAAAAATCCCTTTTGGATAAGAAGAAACTAAGCCTTTGGTTACTCATAAATACTGTCAAACTTGGTTTCACACATTGTACCTCGATAGTTAATAAATCCAGGCAAGTACTTTTAATCTCAAAGAGATTATAGTTAAATTTCACGTTATAGTCCTTTATAGTTAAAGCCTCCCCATAAAAGTTAAATTGCCAATTTTTTTTTCCTTTATAACAATGTAGGTGAAAAGAACTTAAATATTCTATAAAAGCATGCCAAGGAATCTGAGTCCTTAATTTAGGAAAACTTTAAACAAATTCTTAGAAATAATACTTATATCATTAAAATCAAATCAAAGAAAATAAAAAAAATGCAATTAAACTTACTTCATAGGATTGCTGTCCGGCAGGTAATATATCAAGTCTCTCATAGTCATTTTAGAACGGTCTGGTGGCATTTGGCTTTCATTTCCAGCATATTTGTTTTTCCATTGCTTCTACACATACACACAATTATTTAATATTATAATATACATATAAATCTAAGTCATGTTGAAACAAGGAATGTAATGCACTGTCATTATTACTGCTTTCTCTAATGAAATCTCCTTATTTTAAGGAAAACATTTTCAAAAACAATATAAAAAGATGAAACACAAGAAGTCACAGATTAATAAAGTTAGGATAACAGCAGCTCATTTTTATATAGCACTGAACAGCTAAATGATAAAATGGATAGAGGGCCAGTCCTGGAAGCAGGAAGATATATCTTCCAGAATTCAAATCTGACCTCAGATACTTAACTATGTGACCTGATCAAGTCACTTAACACTCTTTATCTCAGTTTCCTCATATGTAAAATGAGCTGGAACAAGAAATTGCAAAGTACTCCAGGCTCTTGGCCAGGAAAATTCCAAATAGGATTGAAATGACTCAACAAGAAAACTACAATTTACAAAGTACTTCCTTCACAATAGCCTTGTGAGAGTAGTACAAGTATTATTCTCATTTTACAAAAAAAATTGAAAAAAGATGAAACAGGGATAAGAGCTGTAATTCATCATATATAATATATAATAAATTTAAAATAAATCAATAATTTAAATATAAAAAAATTATTTTTAAAAATTTAGCAGATGGTAGGATATTATATAATTTCACAACTACAAAGGTTTTGCTTAATATTCAAACATTAAAAATTAAAGGAGACAAAACTAAAGCAAAAGAAGTTTTAAATGGTAACAAGCAATGTACCCAGAATAAAAAGGAACATTTTTTACTTTATGTATACTTTTCATGAATCTAACTGTGAAATTGTTCAAACTCTCTAATAATCAAAGAAATTCACACACATAAGTGACCTTGGAGGTCATCTTTCGTTTTCCAGGTAAGGAAGGACAGGGGAAATGGCTTGCTCAGATCCTCAATAACTTAAGTTTGAAAGTTCTTCTTAATGTCATGCTACTTGTCAAATTAAATTAAAACTGGAATATATCACAGTTGGCAAAGATAATTAAAAGCAATAAAATCCAATGCTAGCAGGACTGCATAGAGACAAACACTGTAGTAAAAGGCTGGTCAAACTGTGAATTGATGCAATTTTTTCCAAAAAGTACAATGACAATTTAAACTAAAAGACATCCATTATGCAGTAGATGAAAAATTGGTCTCAGAGACAAGTAATACAGTTTGAAAGTGTTATATTAATGAAATTGATCTCTACCCCCATAGTTAAGAGTGGAAGACTTGCTTTTATCCCTGGATATAATAAATATCACTACTGTAGACTATATAAGCATATTATTGACAGGAAAAGGAAATGGTTCCATGGTTAAATTTTCTATTTAAATCTGAACTTGGTCTTATTAAATTTGTCCTTATTCTGTACATATACACTTATAGCAAGCAATATATATTGACTTTTGTGCTATCTTTTCAAATGTATGCTATATATACCTAAGACTTTAATTTACCTTGTGTGAAAAAGCACTGATTTCTCATTTATAACACCAATATGGAAATTTTCACATTTTAAAGGCTTTCCAGGCCAGCCATTTTAAATAAAAATGAAGTTGTAAACTGATAACCCTTGTTTCTTTTCCAGTATAGAATGGGAAGTAGGAGAGTACATGGGTAAATAAAAACTATTCCTTCCCTCAAAGGCCTCCAACCAGGCATGGATAAAAGCAGATGACAAAGTCCCCTCTGTTCCAGAAATGGTTTGTTCTCAGAGGGAATCTTTGGCTTTTAAGAATTGGCTTCAACAACAGAAAGTACAATGTTGCCTCCCATCTTCAAGAGGAAGGACTGAGAACTGCAGACCTAAACTAACTGCAAATTGTTGCTAGAACATTTAAGACCCAGGTTGTTTGAGGGATGTTTCTCTGGGTTCTTTTTCTTTTCCTATTTAACAATGAAGTCACAATCTAGGCCCTGGAGTAAAGTCGTTTTCATTCTGTTCTTCCTTTTCACTTTTAGTTAAAAGTTTTAGCTTTTTCGATCACTTTTGTTCTACCTGATAAACTAGGACTTCTTGCTTCCAAACCATCTATATTTCCCATTTATGTATATCACCACCCATACACCTCCTCCCAAAATCATTCCTATAATAAATAAAAAGGTACAATAAATTTCACAAAATTAACCAACATATCAAAAAAAAAAAAAAAAAAAATCTGATATGCAATCTCTGCAACCATAGGATCCCCTACTGCATGCAAAAAAGCAGGGGATAGAGGGACATTTCTTATCTCTTCTTTGAGATCAAGCTTGCTCATTATTTCACAGGATTAAATTCTGATTATTTTGCTCTTTTCATTCATTTAGTATATCCATAATGTAGTCATTGTGTATATAGTTTTCTGGGTTCTGCTTGACTTTGTCTTTCCATAGCTCTCTGAATTCATCATGCTTATCATTTCTTACAGCACAGTAATATTCCATCACATTAACATACTATAATTTATTTAGCTATTCCCCAATCCTTTGCTATGACAAATATGCTCTAAATATTTTGGCATATATGAGGACTTTTGTTTTGTACTGACCTCATTTGAGTATATGCTTTGGAGTAGAATCTCTGGGTCAAAGGAAATGGATATTTTATCATTTTATTTGCATAACTCCAAATTGCTTTCCAAAATAACTAGATGAGTTCACAGCTCTCCCACTCTATACTTCTGATGTACCTGCCTTTTTACAGCCCCTCTAACACTAAGCTTATCTTTTTGCCATGTTGGTCAATTAATTTGGGTATGAACTGAAATCTCCAAGTTGTTTGGTCTATATTTCTCTCATTGGTGATTTGAAGCATTCTTTCAAAATGCTATAGTTTGCAATATTTTTGGGAACAGTTTGCTCAAATTCTTTACTACTTATTTAGTACAGAATGGTTTTTGGTCTTTTATATATGTGCACTGTCTATATGTAATTCTGGGTGTTGGACCCTTATCAGAGATATTTCATAGATTTTCCTGAGACAACTCCTTCCCTTCTTATTCTTATTCTAATCATATTAATTTTGTTCAGACAATCTTTTCAATTTAATATAAGCAAAATAAACTATTTTGTCTTTAGTAATTGTCTCTATTCCTAGTTTGAAACCGAATTCACCTCTCAGTAATAACTGTGGAAGGTTTATGCCGATTACTTTATCTTCTAAAATTTTATGGCATGATCATTAACATTCAGGTTATATACACAATTTTAACGTACTATGGAATATAGTATAAGATGTTGGTGAGAATGTAATTTCTAACAGATTACTTTCCAGTTTTTCTAGCATTTCTTCTCAAGTGAGCTCTTTCTTAAGCAATTTATGTTTTGGAGGTTATCAAACACTGGTATTGAGTTCAATTATTTCTGATTCTTTCTTGTCTATTCTATTGGTTTACTTTTTGATTTTCTTAACCAGCACCATATAATCTTGGTGATTTTTTGCTTTATAATATAGTCTGAGGAATGGAAGTGCTTTTCTTGTTCATTTCCACTTCATTATTTCTTTGTTAAATCATTTGTTAGGACAAATGAATTTTATTACATCAAAATCTTAAAAATGTCCCTTTACTAGTTTGAATAGAAGAACATTTTATTAAATTAATTGTAACATAACTTTGGTAGCACTGTCATTTTTATACTACCACAGTCCAGTCATTGGATTTTCCTCCAATTATTTAAATTGTCCTTTTTTTGAGTCATTTTTAAAATTACATATACATAAGTATTGAATTTGTTTTAATAGATTGATTCTCAGATATCTGGTACATTTTGCATCTACCTTGAATGGAACATTCCTTTCGAATATTGTCTAGTAGATTTTATATAAGTACATAAAAATGCTGCCAGATAATGTGGGTTTATTTTGTTGCCTGCAAATTTAATGAAGAATTAATTTTCTTAAGAGATATCTTTTCTGATTCCCTAAAATTTTTAGTTAACCATTATAACATTAGCAAAGATGACAGTTTTGTCTTTTTTTAATGTCTTTATTCTTTCTTAGTGCTATTGCTGGTATTTCTAGAACCATGACAAGTATTATTGAGGAAAAGGTGCATATCTTCACTCCTATCTTTATTATGAAAAGTATCTAGGATTTGCCTTTTGCATATAATGCAAATTTAGGGTTTTTTGATAAATAACTTTCCAACATTAAAAAAAAAAAAAAATCACTCTACACATACTTGTAGAGTTTTTAGTTTAAATGAGTGTTATATTTTGTTTAAAGGCTTTTTCCAGAAGGGATCTATTGATTCTATCTTTTTGTTTTTCTTTTTTTTTCTGGTACACAAGGAGAAGATGCTTTAATTCCCTCTTCCTGGCAGAAAACTTAAGAAAACTTAATAAAACTTATTCTCAAATTCCATCCTTCCCTAACGACAAAGTAGCAACTAACAGTCTTTTTTTTTTCCCTCTCTCTCCACTAAGAGTTGTGAGGACTGAGTAGGTCTAACTGTACATAAGAAAGATAAACAATTTACTATCATCTTCCATTCAGAAATGAAGTAATTCTGAATTCTGAAATAAAGATTATCTTATCAATATAATTACTTTTGATAGATGTGTATACAGAGATAAGAAAAATCTTGATAATCCATGTGCTTGCCAGTCCGCATTAAATCCCTTTCGGAAAAAAAAAAAAAAAAAAAACTAAATTTTTTTAATAGACTTTAATCTTCTGGGTGTTACAGTGACCATCAGTGAAAGTTCTGAGAACTATGCTAAATGCTTGGGGTACAATATTCCCATTAATATAAACTAAATCCAATAAACCAGAGAAACTATCAACCTCATGAAACTGTAAGCAGATTCTCAATATAGAGCATTTAGAATTTCTATTAAAAATGTAAATTCAACAACTTTTAAAATTAGAATACCTTTCCACACACTCACATCCCAAAAGCCTAAATGTGTGCCCACATGCTATTCCCACAATTTTGCTCTCAATGAAAAATGAAAGTTTTATTATCTTTAATTCTCTTAACAATATGGTTTTCCATACACATTACATATTCCTTGATTTAAGTCATCATATTATTTGGAAAGCTTTATTTGAAAGTATGATTGATTTGACCTAATATTTTAAAGCAAAATATTACATATGAGAATACACAAAAAAAATTTTAATTAAACGTAATAAAAGTAGTAAATTGTCCCAATCATTATGGAAAACTATTTGGAATTATGACAGAAAAGTGATGAAATAATTCATACCCTTTGAAACAACAAGAGTTTCTGGAATATATTCCAAGCAGATCAAAGACAGATGGAAGAAGGCTATGTATACCACAATATGTATTTATAGAAGTTCTTTTTATGGTAGCAAAAAACAAAAAAAAAACAAAAAAAAAAAACTAGAAAACAAAGTAGATTCATGTTTATTACAAAGTGACCGAATTGTACTATATAAATTTAATGAAATATTATTTTGCCATAAGAAATCATAAAAATGAGGGATTCTAAGAAACTTGAGAAACTGTTTGAAATAATACATAATACAGTGAGAAGAACTAAAAGAACAATAGACACAACAACTATGATAATATTATAGAAAAGAACACTTAAAATCATCATAATTCAAATCACCCCTCCTTGTGGAGGGGTAGTATATTATCATATGAGAAAACTTAGAAAATAACAAGTAGGTTTGTTTTGCTTAGCTGTACTACTTTGTTGCAAGGGAAGTTCTATATAAATTAGTACCAAGAAGTGACAGTGAAGTTTAAAAAAAAGAGAGAAAGAAAGAACCGGTAAAACATCTTTAAACGAAAAATAGACTTTTACAACAAAAAGAAACAATTCACATTACAAGCCATGCTATCTTTCATTAGTTTCCCCCAAAAGAATTAAAAGAGATTATTTGCATGGATACAAGACTCTCTGGACTTGTTTCTAGGTAACAATTCCCAGGATAGTTTACTGATACTTGAACAGAATTCCAAAAGAACTCCAGAATCAAAATTCCATTCTTTGTCCCCTATCCCATTCTTAATGGAAGTCCTTACCCTTCTTTTTGTCATTTCTTCTCTTAGCATTTCTCTCAGCTTTTGAGCTTTAAGTATCCTATAACGGTCTGAGCATGGCTGTTTTTCCTTTCCTGCAAGAGGACTTGGTTGTAGTGCTTCCTGTTGAACAGTACACAAGGACTGAGGAACTGATGGAGCAGGTGCACTAGATTTAGTAAGATTAGGCACAGTTGACATTCGCTTTCTTCTTTGTAAAGCAGTCGGTGAACATTTACTGGATTGTCCAGCATCATCCACAGTGGGCATTTCATCACTGCTGAAATATCCAAAAATGTGTCATAAACTATCTTAAAATATTTATCACAGTTATTTTCTAATATTAAAACTCATTTCAATTTAAACCATAAACAAGTACTAAGACAAATGTGATATAATCTTATTCATTCAGATGCCATTAGTTCAAAAGAGAGATTAGGGCTAGAAATAGAGCTTATAAAATCACCAAACCAAATAGTAAGAAAATACAAAAAGACCCAGGACAGATTTGTGGAGAAGACCCCAATTAACAGCTGTTACATGGATGAAGAACCAGCAAAAAAGAGTGAATTAAGTAGCTGGATTAGAAGTGGAAAACCAGGAGAGAGATATGTCATGAAAACTAGAAAAGATAGTAATATCCTAAAGGAGGCAATTAAATATCAAATATAGCAGAGATCAAGTCAACAAAAATTCAATAAATAACTATTATGTACCAGGCATTTCTGCTAAATATAAGGGACACAAAGAATGCCCCCCCCAAAAAAAACCTATGTCTATTAGAATAGAGATTAACAAATGGGCCTATGCAGAGGGCAATTCCAGATTAAAATGTAATTGGAAAATATTTAACAAAATAA
The DNA here is from genome assembly GCF_048593235.1 of Sminthopsis crassicaudata. Classification (NCBI taxonomy): domain Eukaryota; kingdom Metazoa; phylum Chordata; class Mammalia; order Dasyuromorphia; family Dasyuridae; genus Sminthopsis; species Sminthopsis crassicaudata. The sequence continues at coordinate 576,014,888 of NC_133617.1, read as the reverse complement.
AAATACAATACAATATGTTAATTTGAATCTTTCTAAGTATATGAATGGGGGGTAAAGGGGGAGCATTCTGTTTCTATTTGTATTTTGATACCACTGCTCTAAAACACTTGATTCATAATAACCAAACTTCTTTCCATCTTAAATTTCTTCCTTTCTTATTCCTCTTATTCTATAGCTCTCACTAAGACTTGGCTCTTTTTTCTTAACACCATCAACTGGCCACTCTTTCCCATAATTCCAGCTATTCCTTTTTGCATATTCCCCCCCAATTTACTAGTTGGAATGAAGGAAATGAACTATCCATCCCCATTTCCTCTACTCTCCTTCATCAAATATTATTTATTCCGTAAAGGTTCATGCCATCCAAAATTATCTCCCAAGCAAAATATTTATGGTTATTACCTATTGCCCAGGATATACTCTTCCCCTCAATGAATTCATTGCCTAACTCAGTCTTTCTTCCTCTTTTCCTCTCCTATTATAGTAGTTCAACATACTAATGCTCTCTCAAAAATCTTAAAATATCAGTTCTTCAATTTACTCAACTCACTGGAACTACTCCTCCACTCCACCTCAATTCTAGGCAATAACAGTCCGATACTTAATCACTCCCAAATGTTCAGCTAGCATATTAATAAATTCTGATATTCTTTTTCAGATTATAATCTTTGATCATTGTATCATTACCTCTACCTCAAGACCAAAAAGCTTGTTCTTAAATGTAATCATGATCTCCTTTTACCTTTCAGTTCTTTCCTAGACCTTCATCCCTACACTCTCCTCCATTCCTTATCTCAAAATGCTTGATGAATAGGTTCAACACACAATCTTCAAAGCCCCCAGTCTTTGTCTTATCCCCATCACATACTATAAAGTCTTAACCCTGGACCAGGGATTCTTTTGATCTTATTCACAATGATACTGACAGGACATGGAGAAAATTATGAAAAGAAGACAAGTAAAACCAATCAAAATTTATGCCATTCTTAACTGGGCCCTCACTTCAACAAAATAAACATTCCATTCCTTCCTAACTGACTGGAAGAGCATCTCTTCCAAACCATTATTATCTCTATGGTCTAAGGATCTATAGGACATTCACTGTTCCCTCCTCAATAAGTTGAAACCATGCCTAACTGACTTTCTCTCCTTCCCAAGTCTTACTTTCATATTGGAGGACTTCAACATACATACTCTCAAAAAATCCAACTCTCAATTCCTCAAAATACTCATTTCTGATGATCTACTCCTCTACCACACAACTAGCCAGGGAGATAGATATATCCTTCAGCTTACCATCACCCATTATGTGTTAGATATCTAAAGTTTATGAACTCTGAAATTCTTACAACTGATCACAATGATGGGGAGTGAACCCTGAAATTTTCCTCTGAAAGAGGACCACCCTTCAGGGCAGTTAAGTGGTCTCATTCAATTGTGGTTGCACCCTCTATTGAGTTGAAGATTAGTCTGCTACTACTCCTAGTAGCTCACAACTCCCAAAATAAGTAATCTCTTTTCAATTAGAGATTTAAGCCTGAGGCATTGACAACATGGAAGGAATCTCATTCAATTTTGAATTGAAGCCCCAAGCCTCAGATGGCTAATAAAAGACAATTCTGAACCCCAAATCTTTGCAGAAGTCCAAAACAGGATTATGCTTTGCTAAGGAAGCTCTCTTCTTAGCAAAACTGCCTGCCAGGATATTCTCTTCTCAGTGTTAACATTTGTTGTCTTCTTGACAGGACCTTGCCACTAAGAAGTCTGTCTTCCTAGCAAAGCTGACTTCTCAATGCCAAACTCCTAATGAGGAGCTAAGAAAGCTTCCTTCTTAGTGAACAATAAAATTCCCTTTCCTACCACTCAGATTTGGACTTGCTCACTAGAGGGGATTTCCCACCCCAATTCTCATACCTCTTCACCACCGTTAACCTCATCAAAAATACATCATTACTCTACTTCTCTCTGCTTTACAACTTCAATTCTATTGTTTAGCTTCACTATGATTTCCAATCCCTCCAATCCTCAGTTATTTCCAAGGTTATTCCTACTACACTGGACATGTTTTCTTTCTTACCGATCTTGACCCCCATATCAAATGAGAGAATATTTGTAAAGTGTTTGATACATAATAGGTGTTTAATAAATGCTTATTCCTTTCCCATCTTGACCTTCTAGTGTACTGATTCAACAATAACTTTTTTTCTTAGATCTCGTGTCTTTATTATACAAAAATCTTGCTCTCTAAAACCTCAACCCAAGATAACTCCATCATCCACTGCATTCAATTTTAACTCCCATGCTGCTAAGAAAAATCATGAAACTCTATTGAGTTCACTTCAAATTTATGCTATACAATATCAATGAGGTCTCCAAAGCTGTTGAGGCGACCCTTTTATAGCTCCATGATCAATTCACTAGCCCATTCACTATAGCAGATGTACCAAATTTTTAAATTTAGTCTTAAAACTCTAAAAGTTTCATATTATCTACTCCCCTCAATTGAGAACCTTGCCTCATATTTTATTGAAAAAATTGAGGACATTCACTGAGAACTCCTCGTTCTCCCTATTCCTCATCTTATATCACTAAGATGCATTCTGTCACTATCTCATCTTTCATTCCTATTTTCACAGGAAAAGGTGGCCTTTCTACTTAGCAAGGCACATGTATAAATAACTTACATGCACAAATAATCCTATTTCCTCAAGCAGAATACTCCTCTGGCAGGCCTACTTCTCTCAATTTTCAATTGTTCTCTCTATGGGATGCTTATTTACTACCAACATATCCACATCTTCTCCATCCTCAAAAATACTTTCACATGATCAATCCATCCCTGCTAGCTATCATACTTTTATCTTTCTTCCCTTTGTGGTTAAACTCATTGAACAGACCATCTAGAAAAGATGAATCTATTTCCTTTCCTCTCATTCTCTTCTTAACTCTTTGTAGTCTGGCTTCCAACCTCATCACTGAAATGAAACTTCTCACTAGTTACTAATGATTTCTTAATATTCAATTCTAATGGCCTTTTCTCAATCCTAATTTTCTGCAGTCTTTAACATTGTTAAACATCTCCTTTTCCTTGAGACTCTCATCTCTCTAGTTTTTATAACAATACTCTCTCCTGGTCCTCTTCTTACCACAACTCCTCAATCTCCTTGGTTTGGGTCACCCAAGCTTTATCCTGGGCCTTAATCTCCCTCTGAAGTATTTCACTTGGTTTCAATTGTCATCTCATATCTTTTTGTCCAATCCTAACTTCTCAGTGGTCCTCCAATCTTGCAACTGTTTACTAGACATCTTGAAATGGTCATCCCATAGGTATCTTAAACTCAACACATCCAAAACTGAACATTATCTTTCTCCCAAAACATTCCCTTCTTCCAAATCTCACTATTATTATTGAGAATACCATCTTCTAAATCAAAGCTTGTTAAATTGTGGATTGCATATAACTGAATATGGAGGTAGCAAAATTATGATTTATTATCACTATGTTTGGTGTGTATGCCTATTTTATATACCTAAATATACCCAGTGTCACGCAAAAATTTCTCAGGAGAAAAAAAGTTTAAGAAATCCTGCTCTATTGTGGGAATTGAGTGTGGACCACAACATAGCATTTTCACTCTTTTTGTTGATGTTTGCTTGTATTTTGTTATCTTTCTCAGGGTTTGTTTTTTTTTCCTTTCTTGATTTTATTTTTCTTGTGCAGCAAAATAACTGTATAAATATGTATACATATATTGGATTTAACATATATTACAACATATTTAACATGTATTGTACTACCTGCCATCTAGGGGTGGGGAAAAAGGAGGGAAAAATTTGAGGGTCAATATGGAAAAATTACCCATGCATATATTTTGTAAATAAAAAGCTTTAATTTAAAAGAAAAAAAGAAAGAATCCTACTCTAAGGCACTCAGGCTTACAACACAGGTGTCAATCTTGACACTTTACTATCTCCCCTCTCCTCCCCTATCCAATCAGGTCAAGTCCTGTTATTTCCATCTTTGTAATATATTATGTTTTCTACAGGGTCCCAGATACATATTGTTACCACCATAGTGCACAACCTTTTTATCAAATACCTCAGACCACTACGACAGCCTGCTAGTTGGTTTTCCTGCCCAACTTTCTCCCCACATACATATCCACTCAGCTGTTAAACTGCTCTTCTTAAAACACAAGTCTATCCACATCACTGATCTAGTCAATTTCAGTGGCTCCCTAAAATCCAGTATCCTGATACCTTACTTTCCTTCATGTACACTTCTAACATTGGCCTCCTTGTGGTTAAAGTCAACAAGTACTTCTTATGTGCCTTCTATGCACCAAGCATTCTAAGTGATGGGAATACAAAGCAAAAAAACAAACAAACAAAAAAAAAAAAAAAAAAAAAAAAAAAAACAGTCCTCGCTTTTGAAGTGCTCGCAGTCTTAATAAGTGAGACAACAGAAAAACAACTATGTCCAAACAAGCCATCTACTTGACAACTTGGAGATAACCTCCAGAGGAAAGCATTAAGAGAGATCAGGAAGGGACAGGTGAGATTTTAACTGAAAGTCAGGAAGTCAAGAAGTAGAAATGAGGACAGAGCCCAATGGAGACGGTACTTTATGCTATGAATCGCAAAGAAACCAATGTCACTGGGAGGAAGAAGAGTACATGGGAGAGAAAGGTTTCAGAAAACTGAAAAAGGAGGATGGGGCCAGGTTACAAAAGGCTTTAAAAGTCAGAGCATTTTAGACTGAATGCTGACGTTAATAAGGCGGCACCGGAATGCAAGGAAGGGGAGGCTGACACAGTCAGGAATCCTTTCTTAGGAGCATTAATCTGACAGCTAAGTAAAGGATAGACTTGTGTGCAGAAAGCTAAGGCAGTAAACAACCAGAGAGCTATGGCAATATTTTGCACCACCCCAACTGTCCAAGGGTGAAATGAGAGTCTCCACCGAAGTAACGGCAGGGAACTGGGTCGGTACAGAAAATATCATGAAGATAAAAGTCATAGGATTCTGCAACAGACCGGACTGAACAGTTAGAGGAGTGAAAGAATCCAGAATTGAGGCTGACACCAAGGCAGTGAGTGTAGGGGACTGGAACATATAAGTGAGGTTACATAAATTAGGACGAGGAGGCAGCTCTGGGGAAAGAGATGAGTTCGGTTCTGGACCAGATGATTTTCTAAGGAACTTCAACACTGGAAAAGTCCAACAAGCAGCAGGAGATGTGTATGGAGTGGAAGGTTAGAGCTCAATAAGGAGATGGACGCATCCTCACATTCTGCAGAGCTCATGTTCCCTCCACAAATATACTCCTGGCCTGAATTCTCTCCTCCCTGCCTCCCAGCTCCCTTCAAATCCCACATTCCACAAGAAGTCTCTGGCAATCCTTCCATAGTAGCACCTTTCCTTGAATGATTACCATTGGAGTATTCTAGATCTGTGTTCTTATTAAGTTTTAATAACTTATCAGTGAACTGATACTTTGGGGTCACTATGGTCCGCATCCAGAGCTCTTTTCCCACATGCTTCCCTCCGTCTTTCTCCCTACCTCCCTCCACCTCTTCTCTCGCTCCCGTCAGACTGGTAGCTCATTCACTGGGCGAACCCGGCGCTCAGCACCCACCGCTGAAGGCGCTTACTGGTGTCTCCTTCCTCCCACCCCGCGTCGGGGGAAGAGGCGGGAGGGGTTCGGGGTTGGGTGGCAAGAATCGGAAAAGCGACTCGGCCGGCTCTTACCCACACTCGGCCGCCTCGTCCTCCAGGGGCTGGGGGCCCCCGGAATCCAGAGGGGGCGCGGACGGGGTCTCGGCTGCTTCAGGCGCTGGAGGCGACGGGGGAAGCGCAGCCGGCTCGGGCTCTCGGGGAGCCTGCTGGCCGCGCGGGAGCTCTGGAGCGGCCGGGCCCCGGCCGCCAGCCCCGGGTCTCACGTTGGGCTTCACGCTGAGTCGCGCCCTCCGGAACATGGTGGCGGACTAAGGGAGGCGCCGCCACCACAGCTCCTAACGCGGCCCGGACCCACTAACTGGAAAAGGGGGCTAGGAGGTGACGCTCCCACCCCGGAGCTACACCAGCCACCCCAGAGGACGTAGCTACCGCCGCTGGGCGGCCCCGCCTCCGTCTGCCTCCCGCCGCCGCCTCTTCCTCATGTCCCCACTCCGGGTCGCGGCAGGCGGGCGGGCTACCGTCCCCCTCCAGCTCGGGGCCCAGCAGGCAGACGGCCCCGGCCGGCGCCTGGCGTCATCACGGCGCGCGACGACGCGAGCGCGGTGACGTCAGTCACAAGCGCCCAGGGTAATGGTAGCTGCTCATTCCCTGTCCTAGGTGTAGGGATCTTCTTCCTTCTCCTGCACTCTGAGATCTGGGAGCTCGGTGTCCTATTCCGTAAACCCAGCCTTGCCATGGTTGCCTGATACCCAGGAAGTGACGCTTGTTTCCCAAGGCCGTAAACGAATCCGGGAACCGGACTGTGATAAATGGGAGAAGAGAGGATAGTAGTTCCGGGGTGCCGGAGCTGGGCTCCGAACCGCCTGACAGTCTCGGCTGCACTTCGTGACTTTTCTCTTTTCTCTCCATGCCCCCGACCCTGACCCGAGCAAATCGGGCAGGTGAACCCCCGAGATGTCGGGCCACGTTTCTCTCGCATAGAACTCTGCTGGGAGAGGGGATAAAACTTATTACGCATCAATTCTTGAGAAGATCCTGATTCCCGGGACTGGGATTCGTTAGTCCTAGCCCCTTCTTGCTTCTGTATAAAATGTTTGAAAGCGTTAAGGCCCGAAGGCCTCATCCTCTGATGACAGGAGCCTCTCCAGACCAGGGTGCTTTCCATAGGTTTATATTCCTAGAGTATTTGTTCGTCTGAAGAAGCCTTGGAAAACTCACCAGTAGCAATCTCTTTTCTTCGATGAAGTGTCAGACAAGTATGAAATCAAAGGAGAGTATGAATCAACTCACGTTATGTATAAGTACTTTTCATTGTACATTTTTCCTACCATGTGAATGAAGTAATGCTATTTCTATAGAAAAACTTACTGAGGCATTTTGGACAATTTTTCAAATCTTTTGACCATTTCATTCGTTAGAGAATAGCTCTTAGTCTTCACTGTTTCATGTACAATTCTCTTGAACCCCCATTGTATATAAAAATATTCAAGTTATTTGGTAAGTTCAGAATTTTTAAAAATGTAATTTAAAAAACTTAAAACAATTATTCAACTCTTGATGGTTCATTGTTGGGTTGTTGTTTTTTTTAATTTTGAAGAATCCTATTAGGTATACAAAGATAACGCCAGCAATCATTTCAACTTGGCCTGCTACAAACCAAGTGACAGTGAAGAATCAGGAAGACTTCTTTTTGAATTCAAATCTGACACTTAGAAACTGTGTGACTGTGAGCAAGTCACCTAATACTGACTCAGTTTCCTCATGCGTAAAATGAGCTAGAGGAAGAAATGACAAACCACTCCAGTATCTTTGGCAAGGAAATGCCAAATGGAGTGATGAAGAATAGGACATGATAGAAAATCCATCAAACAAATAAGCAGTTTCTCTGCCAGGCACTGGGAATACAAGACAAAAAAAAAAAAAAAAAAAAACACAACCAGTCCCACATTGGAAGTAAGGAACATATAAATAAAAAATTAAATGCAAAAATTATACAAAGTAATATTCAAAAGGAGAGTATAAATCTAATTTGAAAGGCATATTAGCACTAGATTGGGAATTTCAAAGGGCATGTTAAAAGTGGATTTGGACATGGAAAAGATAAAGTGACATGGTTAAGTACAAGGTAACCTATGACTAATCAATAATTGAATAAAAGTTTTAAGTTCTTTCTCCTGAAATAGTATTATCTATTTCATAAAGTTGATACAAAAAATGTACTTGTAAACCAGCAAGGACTATATAAACATCAGCTATTATATTATCTCTGCATTATTCATTTATAATCATTTGCTTTACCTTCAATAGTCTTTGATTTTTACAAATAACTAGTAGCATATACAAAGTGACACTCAACTAGTATCTAGGAAAGCTAGTTCTAACAATAATTTGCTCAATGATCCTTGACATATCATTTAATCTTTTTGGTCCCATCTAAATCTAAAATTTTTATTCAGGTCATTAAATGTTAATCACTTAGCACTGTGGTAGGTATTTGATAAAATTAGAAAATAAATAAATTGTGGTACATGAATGTAAAGGAATATATTACTGTGAAATAAGAAATTATTAATATGTGGAATAGAGAGAAATATCGAGTTGTGTAATCTGATGTGGAATGAAGGAAGCAAAGCCAAAAAAACAATAAACACTATTACTACAACAATGTAAATGGAAAGAACAACAAAACAATAAAAAATGAATGTTGCAAAAAATACAAAGAGATGTGAGAAAACATCCTCGCCCCAATCCTTTGCAAAAGTGGGAGGTCTATAATGGTGATACATTGCATATATTTTCAAGACATGTCTTTGTGTGTGGATTGATTTTGCTAATTTATTTCTCTTTAAATTTGATAAAAATATTATATTTGATTAACTCTCTGCAAGAGAAGGGAGAGGGATAATAAAAGAAATTCTGGAGATTAAAAAACAAAATCAATAAAATTTCATTTAAAAAATATATATATACCATTGTCACTTCACTTAAGGTAAGGGAATAAGCATTTATATAGCACTTGCTTGATGTGAGGCACTGCATTAAGTTCTTTTTACAAATATTAATCACATTTGGTTCTTACAACAACACTTCAATGTAGGCCATTTCATTAACCTCATTTTACAATTGAGGCAAACCAAGGTTAAGTGTCTTGCTAGAGTCATTTTGTTCATAAATATCTAAAACTAAATTTAAGCTCAGGTTTTCCTGACTCCAATCCCAGCATTATATTCATTCTTCTATCCTCTTCCTTTAGACTTTATGGTTTAATTACAGAGTCAAGATTTATGTTCACCAAGGGCATCATCTCTAAACTGATTGTTTAGACTCCTGATTTAATTTTCCCATAAAATGATAATAGTGGTCATGTTTTCTGGCCAGTCTTTAAACTCACCTAGCTCAAAAAAAGTACTATACTGATAATATTGGTGGGCAGCTAATTGGTAAAGTGAATAAAGCACTGGTTCTGTCAGAACAACTTATCTTCCTTAGTTCAAATGTGACTTCACATACTAGCTTTGTGACCCCGAGAAAGTCTTTGCACCCAGCTGCCTCAATTCCTCATCTGTAGAACAAGGTGGAAAAGAAAATGGTAAACCATTATCTTTGACAAAATAATCCCTAATCACAAAAAGTAGGACACAACTGAACAACAATAGAATCTCCTCCCACATACACATACAAAAAAAAAAAAGTATCTTGTACATATTTTATATACAAGTTACTTTATATATGTATATTATCTCTCCATCTAAAATTTAAGTTTCCTGAGAACAGAGACTGTTTATATTTTTATTCCCAGCACCAGAGAGTGCTTAGTGACGTTGTAGTTGTTGAATAAATGATAGTTGATTGTTTTTTGTTTTTGTTTTGCTGAGGCAATTGGACTTTCCCAGGGTCACACAGCTAGGAAATGTTAAGTGTCTAAGACTAGATTTGAACTCAGATCTATAGAGGGCTGGAACTCTGGAAAAGTATACTTGAAACAAAGGTGTTAACTCAGTGTAATTGATGAGATAATGGTTCTTTACTTCACATATACTTAGTACTTAGTATGGTGATGTAATGGTTCTCTAGTTCATACATACTTAGTGTGCTATAAGGATGTGATCATACTGAGGTATTTAAGGGCTGAGAAGGACTGGAAACCAGACATTCCATCTTTGACTATCCTCCTAATGGCTCTCCTGCCTTCTGCACTCCTCCACTAAGATCAAAACTGGGCCAGACTGTGACAGACACAGACTGTGAAGGAAACAGACTTGAGACTCAAAAATAAAGACTTTAGACTCTATTCCTGTCTATCCTCATGGTGACTATCCCATCCGAAAGACCTCCAGAAAGCTAGCCCGGACATTACACAAGATCTTCCTGACTTCAGGGCTGGTGTTTTATCCACTATGATTGTTGATTGATAACAGCCATGAATAATGATTTTTTCTGCATTTGAAAAATGCAGAATATCAATTAGGAATGATAGAAAAGCATCTTTCCCCTTCTCCCCCATCTCAACAACACTGGTCATGAGAACAAAGACTCTTCCTTCCTGACTGTACCTTTCCTGTCAGAAAATAGAGACGGAATTTTTTTCAGTTGTAGCTATTTGAATGATCCTTTTAATGACAAGGGCAAGGGAGCTAACAAGTTGGGAAAAATCTATAGAAGGTTAAAATGATATTTTTTAAAGTAACATTACCATTTTCTCAAAGATGAAGGCAGAAATGTGGAAAATCTGTGCCAGAGAATACTTATATTTAAAAGAATCATCTGTTAACCTTAAAGATATTCCTAGGAGAATATTTTTAATGGAAAATAACACACATTTTTGTGCCATCAAAAAAGAAAAATTGGAGATACTGGCAATTACCAGTCTAGATACTTAGTTTATTAAAATTTGGGGAGTATTTTCAATAAAAACATAAGAGAAAACATTAATATATCATTTTTCATAATAGATCTCATCTTTAAGATTACTTGGCTGATTGGAAAATATAAACTCCCTTTACTCATTAATTTTAAGGAAGCATTTAACTTCAGAGATTGAACTGCATCCTTGAAAACTATCCTCAAGAGGTTGTCATATGAGACTCAAAATTACAGAAAATTCCCACTGTGAATATAACAAGATTAAATTTATATTATCTTAGCATTGGCATCAAATAAGGTGCTTAAGAAAGATAGATATATGTTCACTAAAAATATTTCTCAGCATCATGCAAAATATATATTGCATAATGGCCAAATAAATTGTTGATTGTTTTCTAAATATTGCCATTTACAAATGAAATTGTACTTACTGAATCAAGTCCCCAGAACACATAGCAGAACCTCTTTAGTAAAATGAAATCCACAGAGAATGATCCAACTAACCACACTAGTAAAACTAATTAGACAAAAAACTCATTACTCAGATTACGGAATAGAAAGAATAACAAACTTACTGAATTAAATCAATGTATGTATCTTTGATAAATATTTGTTGCTTGTTTTTTGGCAAATTATCTGAGAATAGACTTGAGTAAAAGGGGATATGGGTCTTGCTTTTATTTGGGAAATCATTCAGTGCATTCACTGATTATCAAACTGCTGATGTTTGTAAATGTCCCTCACTTTTAACACCTTTATTTCCTTAGTCATACTATATATCTTTGACTCAGATAATATCAACTTTGGAAAAATTAAAATTATAACTAAAATTTATAAGACAATGAAGTTACATAATAGGTATAAGGTAACTATAGAATGTCATTCGTTATGTTTCAAGAAAATGTTGAAAGAAGAATATCAAGGATATGAATGACCAAAAAATATAGGGTGGTCACTTATCAAGAATGAGAAAAGTTTGAATGGGAATTATATTGATGTTCTCAGAGGAACATTAAAGAACCAGAAGAAAGACTATTTTATATTGGATCACCATGAAGAATTTGTGATAAACCATGAGCAATAATTATAAATGATGAGATGCTATAGAAGAGTTATGATTTTCATTATTATAGGGAGCCCTCAGAATTAAAATTATAGATCCTGAGGATATATTGTATTCTTCCTATTTCCCTCCATTTCTATTAACAAATCTTATCCATCCAACTTTAAAGTTATTTACAATCTTTTGATTCTTTTTTCAAGACCTTTGTCATCTCACACATAGACCATTGCTTTTCTGATTTTAGTTACTGTGTTTTTCCCATAAATACTCTATTAATAAAATTTTTTAAATTAAATTGAACTTCCATCAGATCACTCAAATAGACCTATCATCTAATTAGTATAGATATGCCCTCATGTAAGTTCACATTAAGTGATTTGCCCAATATGCTTACTTTCTTGCTTTCTCTTGATATTATGAGGATACTGTTGGAGTACGCAGGCTGTTCATCAATTATTCCTGTCTTGCAGTGAGACAAACCAGTCTTTTTAACTCATGCCAGGTACTTTTCCAGTGCCTTCTATGTGATAATCATTTTCAATTTTTTAAAGATTCTATTATTCCAAGTTTCACAACTATGCAATATTAGTGCAAAGAAAATGAGATTTCCTTTCAGGAAGAAATTTGTAATCAAGAAATGAACTTTGCAACTTCCCTTCTCCTGTTTATCCTGTCATCTGTTCAGAATACATAAACTGGTAAGCTCCATGAGTTATCCATTAATACATGTTACATTCCAGACAATGAGTATTTTTCCTCCACATGACATAGATAATTAGGCCAGTCTTTGGGGTGGTTAAATATCTCTCCCTTTGCAGTGTTCCAAGTAGTGACATCTAAAACTAGGAGCATCTGAAGTACCTAACTCTTTATAAAGAATTCTTCAACTTGAAGTCTGGGCTAGATCTCATTCATGACAGTGGTAAAAACTTTTGACCAAGAACTTTGTCCCATGGTATGCCTTATCTGATATTAATGATTAGAGGCTCATTGGACATGTTTCTTTCTATTGTATCTTTCAGAAATCCTGTATAACCTTGTATTTAGGTGAGGCCACTCCCTGCAGGAAACTGTCAGGATACACTGGAGTCCAGTTATTGGAGGCAGTGTTTAGCATTAATAAATTAAATGCTTTTTTAAAGTCCATAAATAGTAGGTACAGTAGAAGGTTGTGTTCTCTACATCTTTCAGTTAATTTTAGGATATTAAAGAAGTGGGAGATCAGATCCCATGACTGATGAATGAAAAGAGTTGTCAGAATTTTATATGGCTAGGAAAGAAGGATGAAATTTTGGATTTTAGAGCCAGAAGAGACTTGTTAATGTCTGAGACCAGATTTATGTTCAGGTCTCCCTGACTTTAGGCTCAGCACTCTATCCAATGGAGCACCAGCTGCCTGTAGTAGGTGCATAACTGCTACTGTAATAGTACTAATAGTGTTTTCAGGTTTGCAAAGTACCTTACAAATATTATCTCAAGCTACCTATATCTATATAATAATCCTAGGAGGTACTTTTGTCCATTCATATCCAATAGTCTGAAGTTGTTTTGCTTTCATGACATACCTTTATTCTTTATAAGAGAGTCTATGTTCAGTGTATTATACTCTAACAAATCTGTTATCTTCTGATTCCCACAAAATAAGTTTAATTCAGAGCACTTAGATGAGTTCAGTAGATAGAGCACTGGCCCTGGAGTTGGGAGGAAGTGAGTTCAAATTTGACCATAGACACTTAATACTTAATAGCTGTGTGTCCCTGAGCCAAAGAAATAATAATGATTTCAATTTTTTAATATTATTTCATGTTTACTCTGACCATTTCCCCATGATTTTTTCCTTATAGACAGTATTCATGATAGAGAGAATAAAGCATTTGTATAATGCATAAAAGTTTACAATATAAAAGTAAAAATTCTTCAACAATCTGGTACCTATCTGAAATTAGTTGATCAGAGGGATTCAAAGAGTACTGATTAATATAATCAGTGTTGACCTAAGTGTCAAGCTCTGTCAGAGGCAAGAAGGTCACACATTGTGAAGACCGAGTTAGCACCCTAGATACCTTAGAATCAGATGGAATCAGGATAAGCAAAAGTCTTTGATCTTTATTCTTGTTCTTTTGGAGTAGCATTCCAGGGAATGGACATAGGAATCTCCACTCCTTCTTTCTCTCCACCTCGAAAAAGTAACTCCCCCTTGTCCTACTCCACCCTCTCATCTAATCTTACAATTCTCTATATACACCAACAGATCAAGCCAGCACAGAATAATGGGCAGGGCCATTCTCCAAGCATATGCTAATAGAGTATTGTCCAATTGGTAATTAGCCTTAAGTGCTCCTTTATCCTACCTCAGTGTATCAACTCAGTTTCAGCCCTTTACAACAGATGACTAAAACAATTCATGGGTGCTGTTCTTTAAAATGTAAAATGTAAAATGATGTTTAACAAAATAAATAAAAATACAACAGGACATAGGTAATATAAATTTGTGGTTTCCTAAGTCAGTCCCTGACGGGACCATGTTCTCTTCACCATTTTTAATCAATGACCTGAAGAAGATATAAATGGTATGTTTGTCTTCATCATTTTTAATCAATGACCTGAAGAAGACATAAATGGTATGTTTGTCTAAATGACATATTAGATAACAATAAGTATTTCATAAAAATTTCACTTACCTGGAATGATGAAATTTAATAAAATCCTTCACTTGATTTTCTCTTAATCACCAAATGTAATAGTCTTTTCTCATTCCTTAGCCTTTTTTACTTATTTGCCACTTTTGACCAACTTCTCCTCCTGGGAGCTCTTTCTTCTCTAAGTTTTGGTTACCAGGGAAAAGCTATATTTTACCTACATTTTTCTGGTCTGTGTCATTTGGGTTCTTATCTTCCTTTCCCATTTCCCAGCCCCCAACATGTTTAATAATATTCAAGTCATTATCTAAGAATGGGTCTCAAAATTTTTGACTTAATGAATCATTAAAAATTATAGAGTTTATTACTTTTTATAACATTTAACTGAGAGCTTCCCATGATCTACTGCATACCTAAAAAAGTTATTTATTCTCATTCCTGCCTTTTAGAGCCTAATGAGTACCAGATGTTTTTTCCCAACAGGTTGTCCTTCTCTACTGAACAACAAAAAGCTTATATCCATACAGTAATATATGCTGGTAAATTCTTTGAGACTCTTCATCTTTTTGCTCTAGCTCTATCTTTCTATTAGCTTTGTGACCTTGAATAAATCTTTTCTGAGACTCATCTTTAAAATATACTTCACCAAATTGTTGTAAACAAATGATTAGAATTAAGTTAATGGCCTTATTTCTCCTCATACCCTACTCTACATTTCCCATCTTTATGCTTTTGTACTAGATGTCATTCCCCACCCCCAATTATTTAGAATATACTTCCTCCTCAAATCCATCTCTTAGAAACCTTGATCTCCTTCAAAATTCAATGCAAATGCCAGCTTTATAGGAGGCCTTATCTTATTGCCCTCTCCCTACTACATAGGATCAGCTAGGTGGTACAGTGGATGGAAAGCCAGAGTCAGAAAGACTGAGTTCAAATCTGGCCTCAGATACTTACTAGCTGGGTGATCTAGATAGCAAATCCTGTTTACCTCAGCTTCATCTGTAAAATGAGCCGGAAAAGGAAATAACAAATTATTCCTCTATTTTTGCCAAGAAAATCCCAAATAGGATCATGAAAAATTGGATACAAACTGAAATTACTTGACAACAATGACATATATACATAGGGTCTTTCTTATAGAATATAAGTAACTTGAGGGCAGGAACTGTTTCATTTTCTCTATCCCCTGCACTTAGCATAGTGTCACAAAAGCACATACTAAGCTCTTACTAAAGGTTGATTGATTGCTTTCTGTAAAGGCAAACTTGTCTGTAGAACTGGTATATAGTATATAGCAAGTTTTAACAAATGTTCATTGAAAACATAACCCCAAAGTAGAAATATGAGAAGACGCCCCCACACTATTTCTTTGATGAAGTGGAACATTCATGGATATGGAACATTACATGCATGTTAAGACTTTTTCAATGTATGGATTGGTATTTGCTCATATTTTTTTCTCTTTTTCTTAATAAAATATTTGTTGAAAAGGATGATTCTCTGAGAGTGGGGAAGGGGAGTGATACTGTGAGAAATTTTAGTGATGTAAAAAATCAATAAAAAATTGTTTTAAAAACCAAATGTTGATGTCCAAGAAATACTTAGGAGTTGATTGTATTGTGTACAATATTCTTCCTCTTCCCCATTAGAAAGCTTTTTGAGAACATGGAATGAATGAATGAAAAATATTTACTAAGCACTTATTGAGTGCCAGGAATTAGGCTAAATGTTGTGGCTACAAATACAAAAATGAGAGCCTGCTGCCCTCAGAGAGTTTATATTCTAAAGGGAAGAGTCCACACATATATAAGGAGGTGATGGCCAAGAAAAGATGGATTTCTCCAGGAAGTCACTGGCATGGGAAATAAAACCATAGGGTTGCTAAATGACACCCCTGTTCCATAAGCAGTTGATAGTATTGATTTGAACTCAGTTTCCAGTAAAAAGTGCAGAGAGGGTTATTAGAATGATTGGCAAGAATTCTATGTCCTGAGCACATATCAAGAAACATGAATTTTGCCTTATCTAAGTTGTGTACTCTGTACAGGATGCACACTTTATAAAAATTTACAGGTTTCTCACATGTTGCCAGATTCTGACCAATCTTCAGTCTTTCTTCAGAGTTGATGATTGTTTTCAGAAGGACTTCCCTCAGATGTTTAGTTCCTTCTCAGTAATCTCTGATGAATCACTGAGATTAGGAGGTTGGATTGCTGCAGAGATATGTTGCTTAAAAGAATTCCATGGATCCTAGATATAGGTTGTTAGTACTGAGTACCTTGACATTTGGGGACCTTAAGGTTTCATACAATCTTACATTTGATAGAGTATGAAGCAGATGTGGGGAAATCCCCAAGAAATATTTCTTTACAAAGAAATTTCGCTAAATCTATGTCCACTTCTTCTCAAAGGATAATCAGGAACCATAAATTAAATGGTTCCAACAAATGTATTTTTTTAAACAACTTTTTTTTTTTACAAATCCAAAAGACTGATTTAAATTCTCTTATCATTGTTTAAAATTAGGCTAATAGTTGTATCAGCTGGGTTCAACAGAAATCTGTCTTCTTGAGAAACTATTCTTAATCTAAAGACCATCTATGCTGAGGTTAAACATAGCATTCAGGGGTGCTGCTCTAATGACTTTAGGATCATCCCTTTTTTCCCCTGGAGGATGAATGTTTCTGTTGCCAAGTGTACAAAACATATTCTAATGCCTATTTCAGTTCCTCAACAGGAAAAGAAATTAGGCAATATTATTACCATGAATAATAATGTACCTTAAATCTGACCTGTTAATTTTTAAATTCCAGCCTCTATGATGTTATTAGAGTTCAGTAGCATTTTAATTATATTCATGAAATGTCAAGCCCATGTTGCAACAAAAGACAGTCCTGCTAAAAATCCTTAGTTCCCTAAAATGAAGCTATCTCACAAAGATAACGTTTTTAAGCTAAGGAAGGAAAATCCATTTGAGTCTTGCTAATAGCTTATGTTCTGATTCCTCCTCCTTTCCTGTAATTTATCTTTGGAAGCTTTTCACTTGGATAATTTTTTCATATCTGTTTCTAAAGGAGTAGGTTTTCCTAACTCCAATCATTCTTTCAGCATGGATCCTAAAAGAAATCACTGCAGTTAATTCCAGTGACCAATCCTGGTTTAAGACTGAAGCATTCCTTTTCTCTCTAAGCAGAGGCAATGAATTTGTAACAGCCTTTTATAATAAGATGATCATTTTAAGGCTACCAGTATAGATGACTCTCTAAAGTCTACTTGGTTCTTTCATCTTTGGTTTGGGGGGTAAAGGGTGTTTTTGTTATTTTTAGATGAGAAGTTCTAAATTCAGTTACAGTTGCTCTGAATCCTCATTTAGGAAAATTCCTAACACATATGCAGAGATTGGGCTTCTGCCTTAAACTGAATTTATCTCTAATTAGAGTTCTTTGTGAATGAGGCCAAAATTAACTTTACTGGAAATATTTGGGTAATTAAAGCTGATAATATTTAATATTTGTGGCTAGATAGGCATCAAGAGATGAAGTTTGGGAAAGAACTGACTGGAGAGGACTTCACTAAGCTACAGTTCTCTAAGCTACCTATAGAGACACTGACTTTCAATATATGTTCTGGACCACATCTCAGTTTTCCCTTTTTTCAACCCTTCGGGTCCAGAAGCTCAGAATTTCTTAATTTGAATAAAAGGGAACTGGGGCTTATTTATAAAGTGACCTATTCTCTCAGAAGCACACAGTTACTTTAATTGATTCAAAGTAGTTCTGATGGATTAGTTCAGTCAAAAAGTGTCACATCTAATCAAAGCACCAGAACCAAAGTTATCTATCTCCACCCTTACAAATTATAAGTAAAGAATGGCATTTTTAGACAGGTCACAAAAAGAGGAGTCTGGGGAGATTTTTTTAAAAAAAGCATTAACATAACTTTAAAATATTTACTATTCGAAATGAAAAAGAAAATCAAAAACAAGAAACTGGAAATAGTTCATAAAGTACCACAAACAAGGCAGTTTTGTTACTATGTTAATTTAATATATACTTTAAAACTATGATGTAACAACGTCAGGAGTTCACATACTTTGTGATGTTTGCTGGATATTGTTACGTTCATTAAAAAAAAATTAGAAAAGAATTAGATTTAAAAGAGCAAGTACTAAAGGTCTTTGGGAAGAAAGCAAGACTAAGAAGAAGAGCACTCTCAGGACACAAATTTACCCTTAACGAGGGTTCATCTTTAACGCATGCGCCTTAGCAACCGCTGTTTCCATCGAACAGCGGCGAATGTTTTTCTCGTTGCTGTGGGTGGAGTCTGGTGACGACACAGACACCTGGGCCTATTTAAGGCCGGGTGCAGCAACGGTTGCTGTCCAGATCGGTCCTGTGGCGGTGGTGGTGGGACGTTTGCGTGAACGGTTGATTTTCGGAGTTGTTGGTTCCCGTCAAGACTCCTACGGTCGCGATGGCCCGTAAGTGTTAGCGGATCGGTTGCAGAAACCCTGAATACAACATGCCGAGGTGGCCCCTTCCCCGGGCCGCTGCCCCGTCGTTAGCATCCTTAAGAGACTGCCCTTCGGAGCTGGGGGAAAGGACCTTACCGACTCGGTGACCCCGAGCCGACCCTGGGCTATACCTCTCTTATCCCTAAGGGCTCGGTCGGGTTTCGAGGCAGGATGCAGACCCAACTCTGCAGTCTTACGCTCCTGGGGGAAGGAGAGTAGCTAGCTGGGAGGGAAGGAAAGCTGGGCTGGCCCAGAGCATCCATCAGAATGCAGGACCCATCAGCCCCGGTTTCAAAAAGCGACAGTTCCAGTTTCCTCCGGTTCTCCCTGGTCCCCATCCCCTTTACTTACGGACTTAAGAGGTCCAACTTGTCATTTTCAGCTTCAGCTCTTTGAAATCCTCTGTGGTGCGTCAGTCCTTTCCCTGGTTTCCCATTCATTTTAGATGTAAACATTTAATAAACCGTTCCCTCTAAGGTAGTATATTGTCTGAGCCTCACCTAGACAAGGGAATGAAGCAAGAGCGATGGGATGAAAGAAGAGAAATGTGGCCCTATTGTATATGGTGATCTGTTTATAGATTATGCCTTTCTAAAGCCATGATGTAACCAATAGTAAGAATAAAGAACCAGGCTTGTTTCTCTCCCACGATCTTTTTCTCACCTTTAAGAATTAGAAGGACTTTTTTTTTTTTTTTTTTTTTTTTTTTTTGGCGCAAGCCAAAATGTAAAACATTCTATGTACAAGTTAAAAATCTTAAACATTTTCGTGGGAGCACTGACCTCGTAATAGGACCTTTTCTAATTAATTTATCATACTTAAAAGTATGTCTTGACTCCTGCCCACTGCAATCAGGATGCATACAGAGTATGGGGTTTGGTCAGAGGACCTGGACTTGAGTCTTTTCTCTGACATTTAATTATTGTGTAATAATGAACAAGTCACCTAATTTCTCTGGGCCTTAGGAAGTAAGGAAGGAAAGAAGCATTTATTAAGTACCTGAAGTGTGCCAAGCACTGTATTATCTCATTTGATCCTCACACAGGTAGGTGCTATTTTTACCCCCATTTTATAATTGAGGAAACTTGAGGCAAATGGCAAGATTAGTGACTTGCCAAGGTTATAAATTGCTAGTAAATGTCTGAGGCAAGATTTGAATTCTGATCTTCCTGATTCCAGGTAATGGGCTGTAGTCACTGCATCACTTACAGTGAAATGTTACATTAAACTAGATAACTTCTAAAGTCTGTTCCAGTCCTCAATCTATGATGAACTTTGAATCATTATGAATCATTTTAAGAAAGGATATTGTAGCAGTAAATGTTAATATTGTTTATAGTCCAGTACTCTTATGTTATGTTTTCATATGTGTCTACTAATTTTTTCATATCTGAAAGACCTGCTGGCAATTCATACTAAAGATTCACATAAATGTCCTTTAAACAGAACTAAGAATATAGTGGGGGTTGAAAGTATGAGTCTTACTTTTTTTGTAGGTGGGAACCAGCGGGAACTTGCCCGTCAGAAAAACATGAAGAAAACACAGGAGATTAGCAAGGGAAAAAGAAAAGAAGATAGCTTGT
The DNA here is from genome assembly GCF_048593235.1 of Sminthopsis crassicaudata. Taxonomy (NCBI): domain Eukaryota; kingdom Metazoa; phylum Chordata; class Mammalia; order Dasyuromorphia; family Dasyuridae; genus Sminthopsis; species Sminthopsis crassicaudata. The sequence continues at coordinate 575,994,545 of NC_133617.1, read as the reverse complement.
CTGCCTCCCAGAGAAAGCAAAGGTAAGTTTTTGTTTTTTAATGGGGGTTATCAAATTAACTGTGTATTCATTTCACTCTTGCCTATTTGTCATATCCCTTTATCTAAACCCTTTATGGCTGTAATAGGGGAAATGCCAGGTCAAGTCCTTTTTCATTGCAGATTGAGGCTATGACTTGCTTGTCCACTTGGAATATTGAAACTGAAAATCAGAAGTGTTACACTTCTTTTCTAAATAGATGTTTAGATTGGTTTGTTTTGGTGGGAAATCAATTGAGAGTTAAGTGACTTGCCCTTTAGTCACATAGCTAGTAAGTGTCTGAGGCTGCATATTAACAAATCCTCCTGATTCCAAGGACAAAGCTTCTATCCACTGTTTCACTTAGGTATTTTCACTTGAAATCAAATAGATTTCATTAATATGTTTTGTAATCACTTAGATTTCTTCTTGTATTTCTTCCCTCTTCCCACGTAGATAGCTGTCCCTTATAATAGAGACGTTTTTAAAGAGGAAGAAACAAAATCAAATATATGAAAAATTATATAAGCAATGTACCTATATAATTGCAAAGAAGTGAAGGGAGTTGTCTTTTCATATGTCCCCTTTGTGAGGCAAATTTATTATTTTTAATTTCACTACATTTCATTTATACTTTTGTGGTGGTAGTGGTTCTTTTCATTTACATTTTTCTTGTTACATTTTGGCATGGCTTATTGGCTCTGTTTACTTCTTTGCAGTGCAATTATGTCATGTTCTCTGCATTTATGATATTTTTTCTTACAAGCATAGTAATCCATCAGGTTTATGTATGCAATTTAAGTATTGTTCAGTCAATGGACATATATTTAAAGTTTTTTGCTACCACATGGATTCTTCTAAATAAAATTAGCAAAAATGATTATCCATTGATTAAAAAGATTTTACAAAATAGCTCACAATTGTTCATTATTAAATGGGCCATACTATTATGCTTTTCTTCAGGCACTTTGTACCCCATATAAGATATTTGCACTCCATACATAGCTAATTTGTGTGCACAGATTATCTGTTAAGAGCAATAAATATCTTATGCAGTAAGTTCCAGGATTAATCACAATGTTAGGATGACTCTTCCATGACAGCACTGAATTAACAAATTCAGATAAGGTGGATTTGTTTTAAAATGTTTTAAGTATATCTGAGTCTTAAGTAATAGTGAGAAAAGAGTGGTCAGAATTAGGATTAAATTGTCCAAGAGATATTTCCTAAATGGATTTATCTTGATGGAGATTTTTAGGCACAGGCTAGAGGGAACAATTTGTCAAGTGAACAGGTTTTTTGGGAGAGTATGAATTGAACTTTTGATGATCAAATGAGGTTCCTGTCAGTACAAAAATTTTGTGATTGCATAACATTGACTATTGTAGCATGGAGCCCATTGGTTTAGACAGTATAATTTTTAACACATTATCTTGTGACATTTCATTTATATGACATTACTCATCAAATTAACACTTGAGTTTCTAATTAGTGCAAGCTCTTTAAGATAAAGTGGAAATAAGCACTTAATATAAAATAAACAAGTTAATAAGTTATGTATTTTAGGAATACAAAGTGAAGCACTCCATTCTCATAGGGAGTTTACAATCTACTAAAAGATTGAAATGAAAAATAAAGGAGAGGGGCAGTTAGGTGGCTCAGAGAATAGAGGACCAGCCCTGAAATTTGACCTCAAGACACGTAACACTTCCTAGCTCTGTGACTCTGGACAAGTCACTTAATCCCAATTGCCTCAGAAAAAAAAAAAAAAAAAAAAAAAAGAGCTTGCATGAAACTGTCATTTATTGCTGGCTAGAAAATATATTAACTTCAGTGGAAATTATAGTAATATCTTGTTGACTTCATTGTCCCTTCTGAACTCTTTTCTTTTGTGTCTGGACCTCGTGCTGCAATTTGATTTTTATATGGATGCTGCTACTGTCAATATGTTCTGGTTAATCATCTTCATTGTTTTACAACCATCACGTTACCACATGCTTAGTCACCCTCTAGTCACATTATATCCTTGGATGTTTTTTACAATTAGCAGATAAGAATTCACCTATCTTTATGGATTTCTTTATGGAAATGTGATTGTGTTCCTAATATCCACTTGCAAAAATAAAGGGATACATATTTTGGATTAACAAATTTAACTTTTGACATCTTTTTAAGAACTTGGGCTCATTTCCTGGCCTATTCATGAATGATGAGTTTAATCTAAAAGTGAAACCTAGTAAGGGGACAATGTTCTCAGGACATTAGTGAAACAAAATCTAATAAGAATTATAGTTGCATTAGCAAAGCAGTATATTTCCATTCTCATCTATTCTTTCTTATCAAGAACAACAAATGGGGAGAAAATTGAAATGTAGTTGCTTGTTAGTATTTGTTTTACAAATACCTCATGCTTTTAAAAAATGCATAAGAGAAAGGATATCTATGGAAAATAGCAAAATGTTTTTTTGTTTTTGTTTTTGTTTTTTTTTAATGGCAACCCATGTTTTTGTCTTTCATAGGGATTCTGAAATCATGCAACAAAAGCAGAAGGCTGCTAATGAGAAGAAATCTCTGCAGACAGGTGAAAAATGATCCACAGTAATTCGAAGAACCAGGTGGATCACAGGATCTGAAATCAAGAGTTTGTAGAATGACCAGCCATTAAATATCTAGCAGTTTATCATATCCTTAGACTCGTTTACTTCCTACTTATTTCTTTTTAGTTCATGATAACTTAAGATGCATGGTATAGAATAGTCTTCTAAGAAGTAGAACATTTCTTCATGCTTATAAAAATGATAAAAAAAATTAATGAATCCTGTGGTTCATATTAATAGCTAAATTATGTAGATAAGTAATTTGATACCAAAATTTAAGCTTTAAATCTTAAGCTTCAAATCTTTATTTCTGTAGTATCCTCATATTAACTTTTTGTTGGAAGTAAATTAAGATCCATTACAACTCTCCATTACAACTCTTATTATTGAATTTATAAAAATCAAGTTTCCATGTAAGAGCATGTTTGCATGAAATATTACCTAAATATGAGACTTCTCTGATTAGTAAACAAATGTTTTCACATCAATCTAAATTGGCATCTTCATATTTTCCATTTAACTTTTTAAAAGTTGGTAAGGTATGCTGACTACCATCTTTCAATCTAGTATTGACCTCGCCTATAAAATGTTACTTTCTGGAGAGAACAGGATACAGATCTAAGAGAGTCAGCATATATTAATAGATAGTGAAAATATAATTCTGGAGGAAGGAGTAAAATGCCATTCAGTGACATTTTTATTAAATTACACATGACCTTCCTCCTTTTTTACAACTGAAGAAATTGAGACCCAAGACACAAAGTTAATACAACCAGTAAATGCATAAGTTCCATCCCAGATTTGAGACTTTTTATAAGAATCCCATCTGATTCAATAATGAAAAGTTAATTTTTTTTTAAATGGACTTGTGATTTCATCTGTGTAGGGAATTCAATGTAAATATGCACCTGCTCTGCAATTTATAAGTCTCAGATTTGTATGAGGCACCTGAGATCTTAAGTCCAAAGTCACAAAAGCATGTATGTCAAAGGAGGACCTTGAATGTAGTCCATCCTGACTCTTAAGGCAAATCAGTAATCTATTCTACCATACTACCTCTCAGATTTATGATGGATAAAAAAAGAAAGCCATAACATGGCTACAGTAACTATTTGTGGTACAGTAACTATGTTCTAGAAATAGCTCAAATTATCATTTGTTCAAAATTAGACTGGTTGAGCATTAGAGCAAGAAAGAACTTCTGGCTTTCATATTAATATATGTAGTATATTGTCTCCTTCACTAACAAAATTTCTTTTTAAATGACTAGTCCACTATATTTCTGATAACAGTAAATGAAAACATGTGAAGTTAATACTTTAAAAGATGGCCACATAACAATAAGTTTACTGCAAAAACCCATTTTTAAAAAAAACATAACTTTTTTTTTTGTTATATGCAACCAAATTAGTGGGATGATAAAGTAACACTTATCTAGTTTACAAATATATATATATTTTTAATTCTCAGAGCTTTAGCTTTACTACAAGTAGGACACTGTTTGAGAATTGTGGAAACTGAGGCTGAGAGTACACAACTAATATATGTCAGACATAGGATTCAAACCTAGACCACCTCAGTCCCAAGTTCAGCATTCTATTATATATCATATTGCCTACCCCATAACCCAAAAAGCATATAGTAACATTTCAGCCTAAAATAGGTTGTGACATTCAACATAGGATAATTAGAAAAGGTAGAGGACTTTGTTAAAAGTATAGAAAAATAAGATTGGTGGAGCATTAGCAATACAAAATAGTCTTAATTTTTAATAAATTCAATGTCATGAATGGGAAACAACAGAAAGAGTGGTGGGTATATCTGAAGATAGTACAGGTTAGTGGAGGACTTCTATAGAAGACCTGAAATAGTTGTAACAGAATACAACATAAATTGACAAACATCAGCCTTTCTCTATAGTACTAACAGACCCCCAAAAGAAATAAGAAATTGCTTTCAAAATGAATATAAAATGCAAAAAGCATATGGAAGTTAATCTTCCAACTCCAGAAATATTCTTTAGAAAAGTAAATGAAGGCAAATAATTGGAAGGCTATGCCAATAAAATAATAATAAAAAAAATTATACCTAAATTTAGGGAGAGGTTCTTTATAGAATCAAGACAAAAATTCTTAAGGAAAGTGTGATAAAGGAAATAGAGCACTTGACTGGAGCCATGACCTGGGTTCAGCTCCCACTTTGACACACACTACATACTCTTTGTGTGACCTTGGCCATATTACCTCACTGGACATTAGCTTCCTCTTCTGAAAAAATAAGGGGGTTACATTGATGGCTTCTAAGGGCCTTTCTAATACTAAAACAAGGTTCTTTGTTTTTATGGAAATGAGATGCATCTTTAACTCAGTAAATAGATGTAAAGGTTTGGGAGAGAAAAAAAGGTGTAGATTGCCAAAGAAAATAAGAAAAAGTACAACGGGGACAGAGAAGTATTTCCAGTCTTTATTTTAAAGTAGTTGGTTACCAAAAGTACTTGAGTACTAAAAAAAAAATTGATGGAATAGTAGCAATAGAAAATATTAATCTAGTTATTCTTTTTGTTTTTTATAAATTTAAGATATTACTGGGAGAAGGGCTCCTATTTTGATTGGGAAGACTGGGAAGCAGATGAGAATAAATTATTTAAATCAATATTTTATATACCATAAGCTGAAAATAGATATTTGAACTGAATAAAAAAGAGATGGTTGAGGGGAAATTATAAACAAATAGAAAAGAAATCATAAAAGGCAAACTGTTAATCTTGATTTATCTAAAATTTTAAAAGATGCATTTGGATTCATCAATCAAGATGAAAACAAAACTTAAAAAAAATTTTAATAAGTCTTATGTATCCAACATTATTAGGAAACTAATGCAAATACATAGAAACACCAAGATACACCTTTACATGAATAAGTTTCTAAAGAACTGCAGCTTATAATCATTTCAAAAATTTCAAATTACTGATTCAAATTGAAACAACTTGAGATTTCATTTATTACTCTGTAGCATAAGATGATTAGATAGGAACAATCAATGTTGCAAGGGTTAGGGGAACATGGACACATAAATACATTTTCAAAAATACATTTTCTTGACATTTTTTTTCTCACATTTTTTCTCTCACATTTCATATTATCCTTTTATAATTCCTCAGTAAGCGAATCCCTTCTGATGAAGAAAATGATTAAAATTAGTTATATCAGCACAGCCTGATACTATATATTTTCTTCCATAGAGTTCCCCACCTCTGCAAAGAAACCAGAAAGGTTCCTTGTATTGTCTTTAGTTGTTATATAATTTTGCAACATTCAGACTTAGTAGGTTTTTTGTTCTTTGTATTTATATTTGAGTCATCATGAATATTTTCCTGGTTCTAAGCTGCTTACTCTTTTGTATCCATATAAATCTTCCTATGCTCTGTATTTCTTTTCTTACAGCACAGTAATAATCTGTCACATTCATGTACCAAAATTTTAGTCATACTCCAAATGGGCACCCATTTTGTTTACAATTCTTAATACTACTATAAAAGAATGTTAATGATTGATGAGCAATTCAAATGATGTGTCTTAGGAGAGCAATTTCTGCACCAAATGAGATTGTTGTTGGCATCAAATGTTGGGGTTTGGTTATGTAAAGAATTCACAATGGCCATTCTCTTTGGCAAAAGGTAGGTTGGTTTAGAAGAAAGGGGTAACATAGATACCAGGAATGGTAAATATGAAATAGTTGGGAAAGCATATAGTTAGCAAGGAAAGGGGACAAAATCCCCAGTGGAACTTATAATTAACCAGGAGAAAGGGTATATTCCATAAAGTTGGAATATGCCCTCAGCAGGCAAGGCTAAATCCTTAAGAGGATTTAGCACTCTTGATGAGAGAAAAGACACCATGAGGCATGGTGGGGTAAAATGAGATACCAAATAGCATAGAGTGAGAAGACACCATCTATAAAATTCTATATTTAAACTTAGCAGTATAATTTAGCTTCAAAAAAATTGCACGGGAAGAGATTTATATAAACAAAGATGAAATGGTCAAAACAGTAAGTTGCACAATGGCAATGTATCACTGGAAGTTGGTGCTTTTTAATGTGATGGTCCTGGAAAACATGATAAAACACATATACCTCCTTTCCTATGGTTAAAAATTGGCAAATTCCTGGTAGAATATTGTGTAGTTTGATGCAGTTACTGGGTATTTTTGCTTAATTGGTTTTCTTTGTTAATATGAAGGGTTGGCCTGTGGGGAGGCTAGAAATTAAGAAAATGGTATTTTTCTAGAAATGACTTATGTAAAGCAATCAATAAAATTTTTTTTCTTAAAGTGTGTTTGGTATAAGAATTTGGGGAAAATCAAATCTGAAATTTACAAAAAAAAAAAAAATGACTTATGTACTCTTTGACCCAGAGATTCAACTGATAAGCATAAACCCTCAAGGAGGACAATGATAAAAGGCTCCATGTATACCAAAATACTTAACAGCATCACACTTTCTAGTACCAAAACCTGGAAAAACAAGGGATCCATCTCATCAATTGGAGAATGGTTAAACATGATGGTACATGAAATGTAATGGATTATTAACACTGCTGTGAGAAATGAACAAGATGAATTCAGAGGGGTACAAAATGGCTTTTATTGTTGGAAAATCAAGTAGAACCAGGAAAACGAGGAAAGATCAAAAGATTGAATGCTGTACAATATAATGAATTCGTTGGCTCCAAGAAGGACACAATAGATCTTTGCAGAGATGGAGTACTTTTAGTACGCAACATTGTAATAAAAGTGTTTTCCCCAAAATTTTTAGGTTTATTGAACTTTGTTCCTCTTAGAGATACTCTCAAAAGTTCATTATGATTCAATATTTTTTAAAAGATAAGTTGAAAAAACATGAACTTTTAATTACAATGACCAATTTGGGTCCCAGATTAAAGTGGTCACTTTGTGGCATACAACTTAATTTCAAATTTCCTTATATATAAAATGAAATGGGACTAGAGATGGTCTTTGAGGTCCTTAAAGAGTTGTACACCTATGATCAGTTCGTTTAAACAAGCTTGGCATAGGTGTTTCCTGTCTCCTGTGCTAATTGCTCCAACAAAGAAAAGTAGATGAAATATAAATTCCCATGAAACCCAAAAACTTTTTGGAGTGATCCTGGATTGAATAAAAAAAAAAAAATCTTAGAAAAAAAAATTGCTTCTTTGAAATAATTGGAATCACCTTAATAGCAACAGCCTCTGATAAAAAAAAAAAAAGCAGTAAATACAACTGCCCAAGGTTAATAACCAGGAGATTAGCACAAGTCCCTTTATCTGATAAAGAACTCAGCAATGATAAATTGTAAAAACAAGCTTCTCCAAGTCCAGAACTACACAAAAAGCCTGATAATGGACTGGCAATTGACTTAAGAAACCAGTTTGAACTCTTAAACACATCTAAAGCTAGGCAGTATTCTATGCTCTATAAAATCCAGTTTTGCCCTTGATAACATCTGCAAAAGCCCTTTCCAGTCTTTTTACTCATTGCCCACCACTTTGATTCAGTGACACTGGCCTCAGTTGTTCTTGAGCTTTCCATCGCTCCAGGCATTTTTTTTTTTTTGGCTGTCCCTTTTTCTGGAATTTCCTCCATCTCTACTTGCTTCCCTGGCTTCAAGTTTGAGTTCAGTCTTCTACAGAAAGCTTTTTCCATCCCCTTTTGTTACTTTTTTTATTCCCAGTTTTTCATTTTCTATATATAGTTTGCTTGCACATATTTGTCTCCATTAGATTGTGAGCTGCTTGACGGCAGGATTTGTCTTTAACTGTATTCTGAGAACTTAGTGTTCGGCATAAAGGTAGTGCTTCATGTTTTCTGACTTAACTCCAATAAAGTGCTGGCAGTAGAGAAAAGGAGCAGGACTGAGGATTCTTAGAAACATAATTGAGGGGAGGGTATTGCAGGCATGGGGAAGGGATAAAATATCTTGTGTGAAGGAAAATAAAGTAGCCAATTTGTATTCTATAGGGTATGATAAGGAATAATGTATCCTAAATCTAAAAAGGTATATTGGAACCAAATTGTCCAAGGATTTAAATTCTAAACAGTGTTTATATTGATAACTAGATAATATAACAAGGAACATCTGAGTATCTTGAAATGGTCAGACTCTAGAAATATCATTTTGGCAATTATGTGGAGAATAAATAGGATGGGAAATTCAGGTGACATATAACTGTTAGGGTTAAAAAGCCTCTAGAAGCAAGGAATATGCAGTTCAAGGCATGTGGGAGGACCTGAGGGAGGAGAGGTTCTGAGGCGCAGGCAAGTCCTACATGGAGGTGGGGCACAGCCCTATGAGGCGGTGTCTGATTCCAGGTACCACGCCTCCCTCCTCCTTCTCGGGCCAATCCCATTATGCCAGGTTCCTAGAGGACCTCCCCCTTCTAACCACTTATGGGTTTTCAAGTCAAGAGGTGAAGAAAGCTTTATGGTAATTATAGGTAGAATTTTTAAGAGTTAATTGTTCGAATATGGAAGAAGGGAGAAAGGAAAGAGTTGGAGAATGAAAAAAGAAGGATGATTACAAGCTGTGGTGCTTTCAATCATGAAATCTGGAAAGTTAAAAGAGTTGAGAAAAAGTTACTTCGGCTAAGTTGACAAGTGACCCCATTTGGATTTTTTTGGCAAAGATACATAGGAGTAGTTAAATGGGGAAAACAGGTGATTTTGAAAATATGTCTGAGGCTCATGATTCCAAGCCTAATTCGCCTAGACGCCACCTAGGGCTCCCAATAATGATGGCCGATAGCTGCCACAGTAGTTGAATGGTTTTATAGATCGAGAGAGCTCTGGAACCTTAATCCGCAGGGCCACAATTGCAGTTACTCGAGTGAAAATGATAACTGGGCCCAGAATTGGACGAGGTCACCAGGAAACACAGTATTGGAGGAAAGAATGGGGCCGAAGAACCCCGAGGGACCCCAATTGTGAGGTGATCCAGCAAAGTAGCAATAACAAGGATAACAAGGGAGCGGTTTAACAACCACGGAGGGAAGTATGCAAGTATGACTGGGAAAGGCCTTTTTTGGGACCTTGGGGAGAGTAGGTGGAGTCGAGTTGGATGCTAGAAGCAAGGGACCGAGAAATGTGAGAAGGAAGAAAGCGGAGACAGAGTAAAGCTTTTGTGTTTGTTTTCTAAGCAGTTTGGCTGTAAAAAAGAGAATGACTTCGGGGACGGTGGGATCTACTGAAGACTTTAAGGATAGGAAAGTCAGGGTCAAGGTGAAGGACTGAAGAACAAGGAGGTAATGAGTTCATGGCGAGGGTGGGGGTGGGGGGGCGCGTAGGGAGGCAGGGAAGGAAATGGAATAGAAGACAAATTGAGGGTATAGGAAGAGTGGTTAGGTTACTCCATGGTTAAACTCAGTTCCAAGAAGAGATGAAGTTAAATACGAATTAGAGAACCTGGACAGTTAACAGTGGGACAGGATCGGTCGACGGGTTTACCTTCCTTAGCCTCCCCTTCTCTGACCTCTCAGCTCTTCTCCCACACCCACCAATGCCGCCCGTCTCCCTTCAAGTCCTACTGTTTTGTTTCCGCCGTACTCGACAGCGTACTTCCGCTTTCACGGAAGCCGGAAGCCGCGTGTCCTATCCCTATCCGGTCCGCGTTCCTCATCCTCTCCCAACAGCCTTAGGGGCGGGAGGAAACTGTCACAACCGGAAGTCTTCCAGAGGCGGAGCTGAGCCGTGGAGCCTGCCCCTCGAGTCACTCGCCATGGCCGCGTTGGGCAGCGGCGTCCGGGAGCACGAGGAGCCGGTATTGTTCCGCAGAGGTACCGGGCAGGTAAGGGAACCCGAGGCGGGGGTGGGTGGGGGTGGGGTTGTCCCGGGCGGGGGTGGCCGAAGGGTGGGACCGTGCCCCTGGCACAGGCTTCCCCCTCGGGGACCAACGTGCTCCATCTTCTTCCCGCTTCTCGAGGCCGCGGTCGTCTAGAGGCGAACGAGCCCGGAGCTTCAGGCTCGCGGCGGAGCCGGGATTCCTCGGCGAGGGTCTGGAGCTCACCCGGGCCACCCTCCCGGGGAGCGCAGCACGCACGAACGCTCCGGCGGCAGAGAGCAGTTCCTGAAGGGCTGCTCAGACGGAGTTAGATCTGGAATCACGCATGACCCCCCCCTACACTCCCCCGGAAAGTGACACTCAAGGACTTTCTGCCCCTTGTCAGCTTCGGGCATTCTCTGTCTTCTAACCTTCCCCCCCTCCGGTGCTCCTCGAGCTGAAATCTTATCTTCTGCAAGAGGGTGCTCCCCCTCTCCCGCTCCCCGCGGCCTTCTGCGAGATACCCCTCCCACGTAATCTTCCCTCGGCCTTCCCTCTTTAGAGTGAGAGCTCGGTGAGGACCCAGGCCCTTCCTTACGGTGCCTGGCGCCGAGCCGCTTAGTAAGAATGTTTGCAGATTGCAGCGGGGGGAAACGGGGGCAGCCTTATTTGGCTCCTGTTCCTTGCTCATTCCGATATGTTAGTTTGAACAGTTTCCTCAACTTTTAAATGAGAGTTGAAAGAAGCTACAGTTTTAAGGTTCTGTTCAACTGGAAATCTTAGGATCTTAAGCTGCCCGCTGGTTACTGATCTCTTAGTGACAATGAATTGGTAATTAATTGTATGTGTTGGAGATAAGTTCTAGAAAAAGTAAAAATTCTTCTATTTACTCGTGTGGTAGCATTTCTCCTTTCTATGTGGAGGAGAACCTTGTGGATTACATCTGTGGCCTTCCTGAGAAACTGCTTCTCTCCCAGGCCATACAGGGAGCAAACCGCAGAGCATCTTCCCTAACCCCATCCCGTTGCCTTCACTGAAATTTTACTCCATCTAATCATTTCTTTTCTCTCATGCATATTTCTAATGCACATTGCTTCTATCCTGAGACTGATTATGGAAATTTCCCCATCATTCATTTCTTCAACCCGTGGATTTGAGTTTCTGCCACCACTGTCTCAGATTATTTCTTACCTTCTATATATTTCTACAGCATCTGATGCTGTAGGTCACCTCATTCTTAATTTTTCTCTCATTCCTTGATGTCTCACTTCTGCCACCTTTTTAAAGCTTACTTTCTTTTTTGTTTCCTTCAGAATGCTTTACATTCTTCCCACTCTTTCATTTAAATTCAACAATCAGTTTATTAAAACACCTACTTTGAGCCTAGCTCCCTATCCTGGTCTCTGAAATTCAAAGCCAAACATGTTATGATCTCCTGGGAGGAAATAATATGTACACAGAAAAGTAAATACCAAATAAGTACAAAGTAATTGAACTAAACAGAACTCATATTCCACATGTGATTTGGCAAAGATAGTGCACAGCTGGACTGTGTCATTTGCATGTAACTGGAACTATGCTTCTATCAGTGCATCTTAAGATCCCATTAGCTCTTTGGCTGTCCAATCACACAGTTGACTTTAAATTAAGCTTTCAAGTTTTCCACCAACATCTTCATATCTCTTTTATGAAATACTTTCTAGCCGTATCTACTCTGTCTTTGTGAAGCATTGTATTGTTGTAAAACCCAAATACAAGGTTTTTACATTATCTTTGTTACATTTCCTCTTGATTTGACCTTTAAGAATATCTCTGAATTCAGATTCTGTACCTAGTGTTAACTGTCCCTCTTGGCTTTGAATCATCTGAAAATCATCCTGTCCTGTCTGTCCTTTTATCCAAATCATTGAAAAAAATCTTATTGCAAATTCATCACAAATTTTAGGGGCACTCTTCTGAAGATCTTCCAAGTTGATAATGAACATTGACAACTACAGTGAGGGGCCAGCTAGGTAGTGTAGTGGATAAAGCATTAGCCCTGAATTCAGGAGGACTGAAGTTCAAATCTGGTCTCAGACACTTAACACTTTCTAGCTGTGTGACCCTGGGCGAGTCACTTAATCCCAGCCTCAGAAAAAAAAAATACAGTGAGCAACTCCACAAGCTCTAAATACTTAATTGTATAAATTCCCACAATGTTAGTATGAAAAACTTTCTATGGAATGCTTTTCTCTGCCTCCTGGCTTCCTTCAAGTTCCAGCTTAAATCTCATTTTCTAAAAGAAGCTTTCTCAAATTCCAGTGCCTTCCCTCTGTTGATCATTTCCTACTTATTTCTGTATTTAGTTTATTTTGTAAATAATTATTTGCATTTTTTTCCTGTTACATTGTGCACTTGTCAAGGACAGGGCCTGTCTTGCCTTTCTTTTTTCTTTCTTTCTTTTTTTTTTTTTTTTTAAATATATCCCCTAAACAGTGCCTGGCAGGTACAGAGTAAGTACTTATTATGTTTATTGGATAATTTTGCTAAAATAAGGATTTCTTCACATGATGACTGGATAGTTAGGTGGCTCATTGGTTGGATTGATTGCTAATTGATATTGGAATTGAAAAGACCAAGTTCAAATTCTTCCTGCCTCAGAAACTTATTGGCAGTGTGACCCTGGGCAAATTCATTTAAAACCTCTCTCAGCAGTCTCTTCCTCTGTAAAAATGGGACTGATAATGAGCACCTAAACTCAGAGGATCATTGTGAGAATCAAATGACCTAATATATGTAAAGGGCTTAGCAACCTTGGAGTCACTATAAATGTGAATTGCAACTTGTTACTTTCCCCCCTTCTTTTTAACTGGACTGTTTCTCTTAAGATACACCCTTTTAGAATGATAATTCTTGAATTCATGAGGCTTCTCACTTCTCTGTTGCAATTATTGAGCATCTACTTAATTATTGGTTATTGAGTAGAACTCTTGGGGATCATTTTACTTAGTAGCAAATGTTTATTAAAACAAGATATGGACACAGGCAACATAATATGTAATTTGGCAGAGAAGAAAAAAGGAATACAAAACTTAAGTCAGATCTTTTGCCCTTTCTGAAGCTACTTTTGTATTCTTTCCTCTTAGTCACTCATGGTGTTCTATTGATGCTCCTAAAAAAGATCAGGATTTTTCTTCCCCTTTCTTCTTATTTCTAACTAAACTAGTTCAAGTCCTCAACATTTTTTGGCTATCCTTTCTAGATCCAGTATCACCTGTGCTTAGGCAGTAAATGTAGGCAGTTTAAAAAGCTTGACGGGAAAAAGAATACAGAATGATAGCATTAAATAGTATGATCAAGATAAATGTTTAAGGATTGAGGAGCTTCTGAATATGTTATGCAATAATCAGTCAGCAAGCATTTATTAAGAGTTTACAGTGTGCTGGGAAATAACAATGAAAAAAACAAAAAACAAAAACAATCTGTACCTTTAAAGAGTTTATAAAAATGTAGGAATTGGTCAATTGGGGGAAAAAAAAAAAACCTGAAGAATAAATGATTGATAGGGCTTAACTCCTGAAGGAAAAGGTATAGGATTGAGATTAACCCTAATAGGGGCAGCTAGATGGTGTAGTGGATAGAGCATCAGCCATGAAGTCAGGAGGACCTGAGTTCAAATGTGGTCTCAGACACTTAACATTGTGTGACCCTGGGCAAGTCACTTAACCCCAATTGCCTCAGCCCCCCCAAAAAAAGAGAGAGATTAACCTTAATAGATTACCTTTATCTTTGTGACTAAGGCCACATAGAAAGACTAGGAAAAGGTGTAGAGAGAGAGAGGTTGTGGAAGGAGGAGTAATAAAATTGAAGGCTCTAATCTTACTTAGTCTTTATTTTGAGAATTCTCACAAGAGATTGCCTCAACTTTTGTAGGAGGTAGATTTATTTGCTTGGGAAATAGGGTAGAAATTTTAGTAGAGAGTTACTCCCTGGAATAAGGGATAATAAAAAAATTTTATGTCTACATTTTCCAGTATATTTCTTCCCTCTTTTTTTCTTTCTTTTTTTTTTTTTCCTTTTTTTGACATTTTAATTGTTTTTTTTGTTTTTGTTTTTAACTTTCCCTAGTAGTTTAGCAATAGAAACTAGAAATAGCTGTGGTAGAGTTAGCCCAGATGATTTAAAAATTAACATGGTATGATCATCAGGAGATGAAGAAGGGATGAGAGGTTCCAAATTGGATAGTACTATCTTTTCAAACTGGTGTAACTCTGGGGTTAAGACTAAAGGAAGAAAAAGAATGGGACTGATTGAACTGAGACCAGGAAGGATAAAGGAACCAATATTTTGGTGGAGAAAGCTGGGAAGGAAATGGAAAGGTGAAAGGCTAGGAATTTGCGATAGCCCCAAACTAAGCCATTTCCAAATCATATCACCATGTTTACATATTACCTTACCTATCCAGCTTCCCCCAAGATCATCCCTGGAACCCTCCTACCCTGGCACCCTTTTTATATGTTTTTTCATATTAATTATGTAATTTCCTTGAGAGCAGAAACTATGTTGCTTGCTTATATTTATATCCCCAGCACTTAGCTCAGTAAATGCTATTTCCTTCATTATTTGAAAGCCTGTTAACAGAAGAAAAAGTAGGATTTAAACCTACAGCTGATAATCCCATAAAATCAGGGAAGACCTCAGGATATTTGTCATAGGGCTACATCTTGGGAAATATAGTTTTAAGCCAAATTTCACTTCTACTTAGTAATTATGTTGATTTTTAATATTTATTTTCAGTTTTGGTTTTGAAGGCAATATAATTCACGCTTTAGTAATTTGTACTGTTTTTTTCCCTTAGAGTGATGATTCTGATATATGGGATGATACAGCATTGATAAAAGCATATGACAAAGCTGTGGCATCATTTAAGGTATTAAATGCTTGTGTCTTTTTTTTCTTATTTAAGCTTGAATGTGTATTTATAAATTTAAATAGAAATCTTTATTTAACATTTTATTGTACATGCTCCACCCCCATTCCTACACCTCCAACTCTTCCTTATAACAAAAGAAAAAAAGTGTGTGTAACATTAAGTATCTATACTCAATTTCCTTTCTAGAAGTGAGTTTCCTCATCTCTTCTCCAAGCTAAAGATTGATCATTACAGTTCATTTTGATCCAGTTTTGGTTTGGACATTATTATAATTAGTGGTCCTGCAGGTACTTTTCATTTTTTCCCCCACTATTATTATATACATGTCTTCCCATTTTTCTGTTTTCATTAAATTAAATTAAAATCTATTTCTTAAAGCACAGTATCTTTCCACTACACTTATAAATCCTGCTTTGTTTAGCCAGTCCCCAATTCAATAGGGTTTGTTTTGTTTTTGTTTTTTGTTTTTTTCATCCCCCCCCCCCATCTCTGTTTTTGTTCTCCTTGAGTATATATACCCATTTAGGATCTCTGATGAAAAAGACAATTTGATGAGTTTTCCTGAATAATTTCCAATTGTTTCCATAATTGGTCCAATTTATAACTCCATGACTGTTTATATAGCCTCTCTAGTAAATTGTTTCCTTATCATCCCTGCCAATCTGGTGGGTGTAAAGTGAAACCCCACTGTTTTGATTTGCATTTCTCTTGGTGATTTAATTAAGGACACCACCGATCCTGAGTGCCTGGTTGCCATAGAATCTAGCAAGGGAATCCCTCAGCACCCAGAATTTTCAGGGTATTCTGTGTTACTGTACTTTGTCTTCTTTATAGGCATTGATTTCTTACCTTCAATATTTGGCATCTTTAACAGTGCTACAAAATTTCAGTATTTTCAACCTCTTCAGGGTCACTAAACCAGTTCAAACTTCATCTCTACTCCCTTTATGAAGAAGTCTGTTGGCCAGTGTAGTTTTTACATACTTTTGTATAATGTTGGTGGTGGTGGTTGGCATTTATATAGTGTGTACTATATGCCAGACACAGTGCTAAGCGTTTTTACAAATGTTATGTCATGTGATCATCATAAAAACTCTAGGAGGTAGTGCTATTATTATCCCCACTTTTTTCTTTTTCTTTTTTTTTTTTTTTAAACAGATGAGGAAACTGAGGCAGACAGAGGTTAAGGGACTTTCCCCAGATTCATGCAGCTAGTAAGTGTCTGAGGCTAGATTTGAACTCAGGTCTTCGTGATTCTAGACTTGGAACTCTTCCAATTGCACCTAGGTACCCCTTCCTCAGATTTTGTTTAAGACCCATCATTAATGTCATTTCCATTTGAAAGCTGAAAAATTATGACTCCCAACAACCAATTCAAAGCACATTTATTGAATTTTGCATTAACCTATCAGTAAAACTTGTACAAATGTATTTTTTCTTTAGAGTCTTTATTTTGCTTCAAGGTCCAACTCAGGTCCCTCTTTGTTTTGCATGTTCTTTTCTCCCATATGCACGAGCTCTCCCCCCACCCCCCCTATTTTTCTCTCCCCTTAGATTCTCTGCATATCTATTCTATAACCCAGCCCAGACCAACATGCATATAATGTGTATCCAGCATTTATATGGCCCAATAAAAAAGTAGCTCAAGGTCAAAAACTTTTTTCACTTTGGTACCAGTTGTCTTGCATTTAATATACTCCCCTTTTTTTAAATTAGTATTTTATTTTTCTAAATATATGCAAAAATGATTTTCAAATTTTTCTCCTCTTCTTCCCTTCTATAGAAATCAAGTGATCCAATGTAGGTTAAACATGTGCAATTCTTGTAAACATATTTCCATATTTATCAAGCTGTGCATGAAAAATCAGATCAAAAGGGGGGAAAAACAAGCAAACATGACAACAAAAATGAAAATACTATGCTTTGATCCATGTTCAGTCTCCATAGTTCTCTCTCTGGAGAGGATAGCATTTTCTTTTCCAAGTCAATTGGAATTGCCTTGAATTACCTCTTTGTTAAAAAAGAGCCAAGTTCATCACAGTTGATCATCACATAATCTTGTTACTGTGTACTATTGTTCTTTCTGAAATCAGCCTGCTCATCATTTCTTATAGAATAGTAATGGAATTGTAAGCACTAATAATCTCATAAATTATTGCTTGTTCTTTTTTGTCATACTGTGCTACAAGACCTATAACTTTAGTTAGCAATTAAGGGAGACCAGTTTGAATTAGTGAAACGTGGATTAATGAATCTTTTAAAAGAAATATTCTTTACAAACCATTCTCCAGTTGATAAATACTCAAAATATATGAACCTACAAACAGAATTTTCAGATGAAGAAATTAAAACCATTTT
The DNA here is from genome assembly GCF_048593235.1 of Sminthopsis crassicaudata. Lineage (NCBI taxonomy): Eukaryota > Metazoa > Chordata > Mammalia > Dasyuromorphia > Dasyuridae > Sminthopsis > Sminthopsis crassicaudata. The sequence continues at coordinate 575,976,848 of NC_133617.1, read as the reverse complement.
AGTCATATGAAAAAATGTTCTACGTCACTATTGATCAGAAAAATGCAAATTAAGGCAACTCTGAGGTACTACTACACACCTCTTAGATTGGCTCAGATGATAGAAAAAGATTTGGAGAAGATGTGGGAAATGGTGGAGTTGTGAGATGATCCAACCATTTTGAAGAGCAGTATGGAAGTATGCCCTAAGGGTTATCAAACAGTGTCTTTGATCCAGTGTCTCTGCTAGGTCTGTATCATAAAAAAGGGGAAAAGACGCACATATGCAAAAATGTTTTATAGCACCACAGTACTGGAAATTGAATGGATGCCCATCACTTGGGGAAATGGTTAAATAATATTGTCTATTAATGTTATATAATATTATTCTATAAGAAATGATCAGCAGGATGATTTCGGAAAGACCTGGAGAGAATTATGTGCACTGATACAAGAGAACATTATACATAGCAACAAGATTATATGATTATCAATTCTGATGGACGTGGGTTTTCTCAACAATGAGGTGATTCAGACCATTTCCAATGGTCTTTGTGATGGAGAGAGCCATCTGCACCCAGGGAGAGGATTGTGGGGACTGAGTGTGGATCACAACATAGTATTTTTACTGTTTTTGTTGTTAATTGCTTGCTTGCTTTTGTTTGTTTCTCAATTTTTTTCTTTTTGATCTGATTTTTCTTGTGCAGCATAATGTGAAAATATGTATAGAAAAATTGAACATATTTAACATATATTGGATTACATGCTGGATAAGGAAAGGGGTGGGAGGAAGGAAGGGAGAAAAATTTGGAACATGACAGGCTAGAAATGAAAAATTTTATGTGTTAAAATACTAAGATATCTACCATTATGCTAGCATGTGAAACCCAATGTTCTTATAATGCAGTAATAATTCCGTTTCAATTCATATTTCACAATTTTTCAACCATTAAGTGTGTCCACTTTATTGTTGATTGTTAGAAACAACAAAAATGCTGTTTTATTTTTCATATAAAGTTGGTCTTTGCATATGAAATAATAAGTTTTTAAATAGTCTAAAATATTTATAAATGTTCTTAAAAACTCATTCCTGATGCTCTTTGCTATGTCATCTATCTTAACAGCAAAGTGAGGGGGAGAAGTAGGTTAAAAATTGTGTTCTTTATTTCACTGGTTAAATGAGGAAAAGGATTCATAATCTGCTTGTCAATCTCCTGGTAATTAGCTGCTTTCTTTTAGTTAAGCTGTTCTTCAGATAACAAAACCAGGCTGTCCTTAAGAAAGGACTTGGTGCCATAATTCCTTGGTAGAGGCTGCCAGACTTTGCACTCCATTTTCATGATCTTCAAGAACACACAATTGCCTTTCATACTCAGGATTGTGACATGAAGGGAGAATTACTCCAAGTACAGAGCTAAAGAGAAAGGGAAAAAGAATTCATAGAGAAAGTAGCTCCAGAGATGAGTCTCAGTATAGGGGAAGAATTTCAGCAGGCAGAGTTGAGGTGAAGCAATAAAGCAGACAGAAGTAAACTATTGGGAGGAGAGGGGGAGTTCACATTGCCTGGAGAGAGGATGCTTGTATGTACATGCACATATGCTTGCATGAAATAATTAGGGGTTAGATTGGAAAAATAAGAATTTAGACTTTTTTGATTGACAGTGGAAAATCATAAGAGTTTTTAATAAAGATCTTGAAAAGGAACAATGAGAAAGATATCCGAACCAGGATAGAGTATTGGCATCAATAAATCAGGGAAACAGGAATGCTAAGCAATGTGAAATGGTTGTAACGTTTAACCAGAACAGAAGCATACCTAAGTAAAAGGCCAGTAGATATGACAAACAGACTGATAATTTAAAGGTTGGGAAAAGGGCCTTTATAGATCCTTCTCTTTGTATCCAAAGTCTAAAGTCATGCAGGGAGTAGAAAAAATTCATCTCACTGCTTATTCAGGTAGGGATCTTTATGCCACATTGCTTGCCTTCAAGAGTTAAAAAAGTTAACAGTTAATTTTGCTGTAGAATGGGCAAAATTGTCTGTTTTGTGCTTTAGACTTTGCCCTTCTGTGGGAAAGTATGTGTGCAAACCTGTTTGTGTGTGTGAGAATGTGTGGGTATATACCTCTGGAAGTTTTATACATATAAATCTTTGCTAGCGTAAAACTGCAATAAGACTTAGAAAAACATCTTTGAATTTCATAATGTCCCTTTTTTAAAACTTATTTTAATTTTTTAAGATTCCTTACTGACTTTGTAAATTACCTCCTAGATTCTTAGAAAATTAGAAGTAACTGGGCCTATATCCCAAAGAGATCTTAAAGGAGGGAAACAGACCCTCATTTACAAAAATGTTTGTGGCAGCCCTTTTTGGAGTGGCAAGAAACTGGAAACCGAATGGATACCCATCATTTGCAGAATGGCTGAATAAATTATGGTATATGAGTGTTATGGAAAATACTTGTTAATTGTAGGAATTGATCAGCGGGATGATTTTAGAGAAGCCTGGAGAGACTTACAAGAACTGATGTTAAATGAAATGAGCAGAACCAGGAGATCATTGTGCATAGTAACAACAATATTATATGATGATCAATTCTGATGGACATGACTCAACAATCAAATGATTCAGGCCAGTTTCAATGATCTTGTGATGAAGAGCATATACACCCAGAGAGAGGACTGCAGGAACTGAGTGTGGATCATAAGATAACATCCTCACTCTTTCTGTTGTTATTTTGTGGTGTTTTTTTTTTCTTATTATTAATTTTCTTTCCTTTTTGATCTGACCTTGTGCAGCAAGATAATTGTATAAATATGTTTACTTATATTGAATTACTTGCTATCTAGGGGAGGGAGTAGAGGGAAGGATGGGAAAATTCAGGTTTTGTAAGAGTCAATGTTGAAAAATTATCTGTGCATAGATTTTGAAAATTTAAAAGCTTTAATAATAATAATAAAAAGAAAAAAATTAGAAGTAGATGATGTCTTATAGATCCTGTAGTCCAATTCCCTGAAGGCAAATCACTTGCTCAGGGTGAAACAACTTGTTTCAGTGCCAACAAATCAAGATTTGTTGAGATGTTTGAAAGAACAGTTTCAATAGAGTGTAGGGTAAAGAATATTTTATAATAAGTTTATTAATGTAGTTTATTTTGTCCTGTTAATGAATGGAATGATAAAGATGTGGAAACCTTGTGCTTTGGAGTGTGACTTAGTAACCTGTTTGTAAGAGATGAATGGTAATCTAAATGTTTATAAGTAAAAGTAACATCTATGTTTACTTTGATAGAATGCTTTAAAGAATGGTGAAATTTCTGAAACCTCAGACAAACAAAAAAGTGCTGGACCCAAAAGAAAAAATATTAAGAACAGAAACAAGAAAAAAACTAATCCAGCACCATTGAAACAGGTATTTAAAAACATAAAGTTGGCTTTTTTAATGTATTAAGTAAAATGAAATTGTCGATTGAAAAAGTAATGCTTTTTTTAGCTCAACATAATTTCTGGCATTTATATAGTGATTTAGGATTAACAAAGCATATTTTATATACATTGTCTAATTTGAGCTTCACACTAATACTGTTTGTGTAAAAGTAATACTCTTATTTGAGATCACTGAAGCTTTTAATTTAAGCATAAAATTGCTTGCTCCTTTAGGAGGTATGTGTACATAAAACTCATGTGAGATTTATTTATCAAACTCAGCTTCAGGAAATAAATTTTTAATTTTATTGATTGCTCCTAATTAAAATTATAGCAGGCTAATTGTTTTGATGATTTCTTGATGATATCATAGATAAGGATATATAATATGTAAATAAAAGTTTTTAAAAGGTGTTGGTTTGTTGCAGTGGAAAGTTGGTGATGCTTGTTGTGCAGTTTGGTCTGAAGATGGCAACATATATCCAGCTACTATTGCGTCAGCTGATCTGAAGAGAGGGACATGTGTTGTAGTTTATACTGGCTATGGAAATAAAGAAGAACAGAATTTGTCCGATCTTCTTCTTCCAAATAGTGAAGGAGTTCATGATGAAGAAACTCTTCATGAAGTAAGAACATAAATATATAATTGCCTTAGCGATAGACTATTAAATTAAGAATAAAACTTGGTTCTATGTCTTTTAAAATCATCGTTTGAGGGGTAGCTAGATGGCACAGTGGATAAAGCAGTGGTCCTCAGACTTTTTAAATAGGGTGCCAGTTCACTGTCCCTCAGACTGTTGGAGGGCCAGACTATAGTAAAAATAAAAACTCACACTGTCTTTGCCCCTCAGCCCATTTGCCATAACACGGCAGGCCTCATCTGGCTCGAGGGCCGTAGTCTGAGAACCCCTGGGATAGAGCATCAGCCCTGAAGTCAGGAGGATCTGACTTCAAATCTGACCTTAGACACTTAATACTTCCTAGCTGTGTGACCCCCTTGGCAAGTCACTTAAACCCAATTGCCTCATTACAAAACATATATGTCACTTTTTGGTAAATTCAATTGATTGAGGTATACTGAAAGTTTTGTGAAGAATTAGAGCAATATAAATTAATATTTTTAAATGTCAAAGATATGTAGTATTTTTGTATGAATATACATTGCATTTCTAAAATGAAGTCTATTTATATAGACAGATGTAAAAAGATAAAAGTATAGAAAAAAACAGGATCTGTATTCTTGATACAAGCTATTTTGCATTTAGGTCAGTGTGGTGTTTAAATCTATATTGCATGTTTACTTTTTTTTAATAGTACTTTATTTTTCTAAATATATGTAAACATAGTTTTCAATATTCATTTTGTAAAACTTTGTGTTCTAAATTTTTCTTCCTCCTTACTTTACCTTCTCCTTCCCCAAAGCAGCAAGCAATCTGACATAAGTTAAATATGTGCAATTCTTTTAAATATATCCCCATATTTGTCATGTTGTGCAGGAAAAATCAGATCAACGGGAAGGAAAAAAACATAAATAAAAACCTGAAAATACTATGCTTTTGATCAACAATAACAATGAGTCTCCATAGTTCTTTCTCTGAATGTTGATGGCACTTTACTTCCCAAATTTATTGGAATTACTTTGAATCAACTGAATTGTGATCACAGTTGACCATCACATAATCATCTTGTTAACTATGTTCAGTGTTCTAGTACTATTCATTTTACTCAGCATCAATTCACGGAAGTCTTTCCAGGCTTTTCTGAAATCATCTTGCTCATCATTTCTCATACTACGATAATAATCCATTACTTTTATATACCATAACTTTTTCAGCCATTCCCTAACTGATGAGCATCCACACAACTTCCATTTCTTTGCCATTACAAAAAGAGCTGCTTCAAACATTTTTGCATACAAAAGGTTCTTTTTTATCTTTTGGGGGTACGGGTCTAGTAGTGAGACTATTCAGCAGATCAAAGGGCGTGCAGAGTTTTACAGTCTTTTATATTGCAGATTTTTAGAAGCTATAATTACCATAAAATATGCTTTAATACAGCACTACAATTTACCAAGTTGCCAGTTTGAAACAAGGTGTTGGCATTAAGGTCTTGTGGCCATTATGTTAATTAGTAATTTTTCCATAACTGGTAAAACTAATCTTTTTTTTTTTTTTCCCCAAGAATGAAAATGAAAGTCAAAGTCAGTATTCAACAGATGAAAGTGAAAAGTCCTCCAGATCACCTGGAAGCAAACAGAATCGAATCAAATCCAAAGCTGCTCATTGGAATTCTTATTTCCCTCCTCCACCACCACTTCCTCTCCCAGTGCCAGGGCTGGGCAAGGTAAGCATTGGAAAGTTGCTTAGTTATATTTGAAATAATGAAACTTTAGAAGATAGAGAATTTTCCTTTGAAATATGACGCTAGGTTATTTGAATATGAGTTGGGCCGCTTTAACCTGCTGGGTGAGTCTACTGTGAAATTAATGAATTCAGAGAATAAAAAAGAGATTGAACAAGGTTGTATCCCTGGAAACTAAGAAAGATGAGTTAATGAAGAAGTGACCACTTAAGAATTATGAAGTCTAACTTCATTTGTCCTTTCCTGAAGGCTGTGGACAAATAACACCCTTTAGAGGATTATTGTGAAGATGAAATTTATAAAGTGCTTTGTAAACTGTTAAGTACTATATGAAAACTAGCAGTTATTATTGTAAAACAACAGATCCTTTTATTGTAGTTGAACAGTGTACATTAATAGTCATGACAGGTCGATATGATCAAGTGTTATATTCTTTTCTTTAGGTTGAAAAAGCTTAAATATTTGTCATTTTAGTTAAGGCTGTGTAGTCAAAAACAGCTAAATGATTCAATGGCTAGAACACTGGGTCTGGAATCAGGAAAGTTGAATTTGCACTTACTAGCTGTGTGACATTGAGAAAGTTATTTAACTTCTGTTTGACTTAATCCACTGGAGAAAGAAATGACAAATCACTTCATTATCTTTGTCAAGAAAGCACCATGGACAGTATAATCCAAGAGGATATTAAGAGTGGGACATGGCTAAACAGCAATGTAGCCAAAGACTTATGACTGGAAAAAAAGATTTACAGTTATCCAAGCATTTAATCTGAGGAGTTTAGAAAAAAGAAATTATCTACTATTAGATAATTTTAAAGTTTTTGTTTTGCCTTTTAGATCTAGCTAGTATTGCTTTAAGAGTAGCTTTAAGTAGTAAATGCTTAACAAATGATTATTGATAGATAGATTTCCTTACTGGGAGTTCCATCAGTGAAATTTACAAGACCATAATAAACCAAAAACCCTTTTTTGTGACCATTTTTGTGTCATATGAATAGTGCTTACAGTTTGGAAAGGCCCCACCCCCCTTTTTTAAGATAGGCAAATTAAGGCTTAAAACTATTCATCATCTGTGTTATTTGAAATTCATCTTTTATTTTAAGGGCATAAATTGCATTTCTTCTGAAATATAATTAATTGATTATTTTTACATAGTAATTTATTTATTAGGTAAAATCATGAAAATTGTAATCAAGAAGTTAAATACTATGATAGACCATATGTAAAAAGCAAAATAGTTTATTGCTATCCCTTTTTTTGCCCTCTTTGATTTTGAATGAAAACCAAAATAATAATAATAATAATAATAATAATAATAATAATAATAATAAATAAAAATGAAAGTAGCAAAAAAGTTACCTATCTTTTTTGAAGTGTCTCAATGGCATGAAGCTAATTAAATGGGTCTTTTTGAGCCCATATTGCTAATAACTGCCTAGACTTACTGAGATGAATAAATGTCATTTTAGACTTAGGTTGCAATATGGTACTGAACATGGACTCAGGAAGTCCCGAGTTCATATCCAGCTTTATTAGTTGTGTGGCCCTGGTCAAGTCATTCTGCTTTGATTTTCTCATCTGTAAAATGGGTATAATAATAGCATCTATTTTCCAGAGTTAATTTGAAGATTAAAATGAGGTAATATTTGTGAAGTGTTTTTGCAATCTCAAAGAACTAAATACTAATTGTTATTGTTGTTGTTAAGATAGAAATTTCAGATGGTATTATTTCATTTTGTTTTAGGACAGTTAGACCCTTTCATTTTGAAATTGCCATTTACTTTTCTTTTTTTTTTTTAAAAAATACTTCATTGTAGCCTGGACTGAAATTCAGTGGCCCACCACCCTTCCTTACAGGCTGGCCTCCACCATTTCCTTCAGGACCACCAGTAAGTATTGATTTCAAATTAATCTGAACTCTTCAGGAGTCTTCCTAAAAAATTGAGTTTCATAAGTTTTTTTTTTTTTTTTTTCATGAATGAATGAATTTATTAATTCAAGCTTTTAGGTTTGCAAGAAAGGCAGGTTTATATATATTCAAGAGAGATTTAGGGTATCATAGACTTACTAGGTTAAATAATTGGTACAGGATGGCTCTAATATATTGGCTAGGATCTAGGATTGCTAATAACCTAAGCTTTTTCTCCCAAGAAGGGGACAAAGGTCTTAATATTAATTAATTTTTCTAAACATTCATCATTTCTTCAGGCCATAGATACCCTTCTATCTACCTATCTATGCGAGTTTCATAAGTTATATTATTAAGTGAGTTTAGTAGAAAAAGCTATTTGAATTGTTTTGGGGCCAGCTTGGCCTTGAAAACTCATCTCTGCTCTGCATTTCCACCTACCTTAGATCCTTTTTGCTTCCCCAGTAATCTCAAGTAGGTTTGCATTTTAATGTTTCTTTAACCTAAAATAATGAATTTCTAAATGGTGGAGTGTCAGAGACAGACCAAAAGAATTTTGGGACTGGGAAGAACATATTTCTCATATTATGGATTGTGTGAGATTGGGTATGTATGTGGATGTGTATGAGGGGGGTGGGAGGATGGATGCGTAAGTAACTTTCTTCTCAGACCAGCCCTGTGGTACATCTATCTCTGATCATAAGACAGTTTTTTTCCCCCAAGGCAATTGGAGTTAAGTGACTTGCCCAGAGCCACACAGGTTGGAAGTGTTAATTGTCTGAGGTCAGATTTGAACTCAGGTCCTCCTGACTTCAGGGCTGGTGCTCTATCCACTGCACCACCTAGCTGCCTCCACAATTTTTTTAGTAAGAAGAAAATATTCAAGATTCTGTTCTGATTAATTAATTCATAATCTTAGATCATCCTTTTTTAAGAAATCATTTTTATTAGTCTTCGTTCTTTCTATACTTAGAAATAACATTTTTCATTTTAAATTATTCTGTGGGTTTATTTTTAGCTGGTTTCTTTCCTAAATATTCTTTAACTTAATCTTTATTTTATATAAAGAATTGCATACAGCAATAAAGATTAATTATGTAAATGGATTGTCATCTATCACTTTTTGCTTATTGTCTCTAATAATAAGTATTTTACCATTTGCAGTTGATTCCCCCACCTCCTCCCATGTCTCCTGATTCTCCTGAAGATGCTGATGCTTTGGGAAGTATGTTAATAGCCTGGTACATGAGTGGCTATCATACTGGTTACTATCTGGTAGGTGACAAACCTGCTTCTTTACTTGAATGCTTCTGTAGACATAAAGCTTCTTTTCTGCAGCTGCAAAGAGATTTTGGTTATTGTCTATTTTGTAAGTTCCTTTTCTGAAGTTTTGGGACAGCCTAGTTATATGTTTTTAAAACTAAATACTTTCAGGTTATTTTTTTCTTATAAAAGATTTTGTTTATTAAAACTGAAATTAGTATTATAGTTGCCTTATGTTATAACTCATTTAAAAAATGAAAATACCTTTAAATATAAGATTAGCCAATTTTGTTAATATTTAAAGTTGTTTATAATATGTTGGGTTTTTTGTTTGTTTTTAAGTATAGCATATAAAGTCCTTAGAGATCAGAAATGAGCTCCTATGGAGCTATTACAATGTCATATAATGTAATAAAGGAGTATTCAAATGTTGATTGTGTAAAAGAAAAAAGTTACTGCTGTGACAGTGGGATTAAAGGGAGTGCTAAAACAGGTGGCTGAGTAATCATAATGACCAATTTAAACTTCAGAGAAAAATGAGGAAGTTACTTTTCTCCTTTCTAGGAAATGTGGAGGTTTGCAAATGTTTTTCCTTCTTATTAGAGGGGTCTTATTACGGGGTAGGAGAAAAGGGGGTGTGGTGAGATCATGTAGAAATAATGATATATTATTTGTATAATTAAATATATATATCTAGAAATAATTTTCCAGTAATGGAAAAGCAAAAGACACCAACAAATCTGATATATGTAGATGAGGATATACTCCTACAAGTTTGTCACAGGAGATCCATCCTGACATATCAAAGTTATTAGTGGAATCTTTTTTTCCTCTTGCCAGTGCTCTTTGAAGAACCACTTTTAATCCTTTAGGAATTGTGTGTGGTAGTAGGGGAGTGCCTCAACAACTTATGAAAATATGAAATATTTAAAATGGCCTGTCTGTCTTCTATAGTCTTCTTGTACCTATGCAGTGATTAAGGAAGAACAGCAGGGAAATGGATGGAGGGCACTAAGACTCATGCAGTTTTTAGACTGTAAACAAATTTTAATTTGGCTCTTAATACTCTAAATATCAGGGCTTTGTCTCAGAATCGAGGAATAGACTTATAAAGAAATCTAGCTCTGCCTACATTAATCTGTATCATTTTATACATCTTTTTGTGTTTCTCTGAATCCTTCATCATTTTATAGAATTCATTCATTTACCATTACATTTTAGTGGCAGGTTGTTTAGACATTTTCTAGTTTATGTATGCCAACTTTCATTTCCATTTTATTTCTACCACAAAAGACACAACTATGAGTATTTTGGTTTTTATGGTATCTTCCTTTGCTTAACTTACTTGGTGTTTATGTGTAACAATGGGATCATTGGATTAGAAAGTTCTGGTACTTTCATCTTTTGCTTGGATTTTTTCAAATTAATATGCAGAAGAGCTGGACTAGTTCACAGCTTCACCTACAGTATATTATGTGCTTGTATGCCTGAAACCCTTAAAGCTTTTCTTTCCTAGTCCTTGCTGTTTTGTTAGGTGGCTCACAGAGTTTTGTTTTGGGTTTTTTTGCTGAGGCAGTTGGAATTAAGTGACTTGCCCAGGGTCACACAGCCAGGAAGTATGAGGCTGGATTTGAACTCAGGTCCTTCTGACTTGAGGGCTGGTACTCTATCTACTATGTCATCTAGCTGCCCCATCACAGGGTTTTTAAAAGCAAAATTTGAGATAAAGTATTAGGAAAGTATTTTGAAAATTGTTTTGGGAATTGGGGAGGGTATGACCAATGATCTGTCCTTGCAAACCAGCAATAATCCTGCAATTTGGGAGTTTTAGAGGATTAATGATTTTCTTAAGGTCAAACCACAAAGAGTTCTCTGGGATGCAGCTTTTAATCCAAGCTTTCCCTTACCTGTTCTATACTCTCTCATTATAAAATGTTTATGTTTTACTGATAGGGGATCATTTTGGTTTATATCTAAGCACTTATTGAATCTACTCAATTCTGTTTCCTAATTAAAGAGTCAAAATCCAGCAGTTTTTATATGCTTCCAGTTCTATTTTAGCTGCTATATCCCTAAATCAGAATGTAGCAGAATCTCTAGTTTGCTGCCCAATCCCATCAGTAGGGTTGTCCAAAATGTATTAACCATTAACCACATATTTCTAACCCTTGACTAACAGGAAAACCAAAAAGCAAATTGGTCTGGCATGTGTATTAACACTTTCTGTAACACTTGGCTGGGTTGCCAAGTCAATGGATTTGTTTCCCAAACTTTTCTCCTTATCTTCTTCTCCATGGCACGAAGATAAATTAATTCATTTATTAATGTTGAGGTCACTCAGAACACAAGAATGAATAAGGCACAGGTCTGTATTTTAATTGGTTGACAGTATAATTGGGAAATGACCACAAAGCAAATTAGTATCTGAATGTATAGAAGTACAGATAAGTATTTTTGTTGATTACCAAGTTAATAGTTTTATGAAGCTAATGTATATTCCCTTTGTAATATATTTTTCTTCTTTTCTACAGGGCTTAAAACAACATCAGAAAGAAGGAAGGCATCAGCACTTCAATTAAGGAGTAAGTCTGCCACTGCTACAGTAGCTATCATCTCACTTTTCTTAAATAAACCTATTTTTGTTAAGTTGTATTGAAATAAATTTTGAAAAAATCAGATATTTTTCTATTCCTTTTCAAAATGAAAGGTGCATCATAGAGGAAAAGATATGAACCTAACACTAGGGGACAACTGCAACCATTAAGGATGTGACAAAGCCTCTCTTGATTTCTTGTTTGTTGGTTGTGTATTTATGTGTATGTATCCAAGTAAAGCATAAGCACAAATAAAATAAATTAAAATATATTTTAAAAAATAAAAGGTCACAATGGAGAAAAAAGACTGAGGAGGAGAGTACAAAGTGGGCTTATCAGTTGATGTTTTGTTCTCCAGATCCTGTTTCTGAGATTTAAAAATATATATATATATTTAGTTCTATTTTTTTTTAATGTTTCAAATAAGAAAGCTACTTCTGATAACGATAAATGTTTAGTTGGTGAACTAATCCTGTGTATTTATATGAATTTTTTTGTGATAGTTTCTTGAATTTCTGTCTATGGAATCATAAAAAATACACAATTATATACTATTTGTATTACGGGGAGAGGGATATTGTGGAAAGAGCATTGGAACTGTTTTTAAGTTTTTGCTTGTTAGATATTATGACTTTGGATAAGTCACTTAAAGCTTCTCTGGACCTTATTTTCTCATCAGTAAAATGTGGGAGTTGGTCTGGAGGGCCTAAGATGGCCTTTCACCTTGATATCACTTGTGCTATGAGCTTTAAATTTCCTGAAGTAGAAATTACTTCCGAATCTAGTCCTTTCCACTGTACAGCTCCCCACCCACTGTAGAATAAATATTGCACAATTTCATACTTTTTTTAGAATGACTTATACAGAGAGTAGTCAAATTCCCCACCTAAAACATTGAAAGCAACTTTCAACAGAACTCCCAAATAATTTTCCAGACACCAAACTTGAAGGATGTATGAAGCTCTGGATGTCACCAGTAAGACTAATAAACCAGACCTCTGGCAGAGGAATAGAAAAGCTGAAAGCTATGATAGAATAAGAGAAAGTGAAAGAGAAGGAAAATTGAGTTTGGGGAAGTGACCATCAATAAATGGACTTAATGGTCAGTGTACATTAGTGCTGTAGCTTGCTTACTATCCTTCAGGGTTTTTCTTTTCATATCCAGATTGATTACAGAGAGGCTTTGACATCAGCTTTGTTCTGTCTTCAATTCATAAAAGCTAGGAATGAGATTTCCAATGTTTTCATTCAAATATACTACACACACAAAACGTGTTTCTTGGAATTGTAATGGAATTTCTTTTTAACAAGGTTACTACTGTAGGGCTAGTTGCTTCTTTAAAGTGGTTTTCACCTTGAATGGTTGAAGCCGTAAGAAAAAGGCAACATAGTATATTGTGTAGAGAATCTGGCTCTGCTACTTGATGTCAGTGTGATGGTAAGCAAGTTATTTAATTTCTCTGGCCTCCATTGTTCTCCCACAAAGTGAAGAAGTTGGCTACATGATTTATTAGTGATGATGATAATTTGAATCTACCAAAAAAAAAAAATCAGCTCCTTCATCTCATTACACTGGATGACTGGGATGTGAGTCAAGCCAAAGTTAAAAAACTTAAATATTAAAGCTTGACTTAGAGGTCACATTGAATCACTGGATACAATTACCTTAATTTCCTCCAGACAAGAGACACTGAGCAATAAAGATATCAATAAAAGTGTTTCTGAACTTGTTAAGAGACCCACTCGCACCGTGAATCAAAGCTGAATTTGAAGAAGCTACAATACCATGTAGTTTATTTAATTTCACATATCTTGATGTGACATTACATTTGGAATCATGAAATGTTCCATAACAGACATGTAAAGTTGCCTAACAAAAACTCGCACAGTAAAGCTTAAAAAGATGACTATTTTGGGGTCAAAAAGGAGAAAAAGAGGATCAATGTACATTCACAGAGTACATGAAAAAGGGGATTTTAAAAACTTAAGAGAAATACCTCAGAATAAGTAGACATATCTTCACAAAGCAATGGAAGAGATTGTAAGCCAGTTGTACATCATTGGACTTTGTCAGATATAACTGAAAGTAACTATTACATAAACTGCCCAGAAAATTGGAAAGTCGAACTGGGTTTAGACCAACTCCTTATGTTGTATATCCAAATGGCTGATCAATTTCTCTGTTTCTCTCGCTTGCACCCACCCACCCCAACAAAGGATAGAATTGGAGAGGATGAAATGGACAATTCTGGTTATATAAAATTAGAACGTTTTTACACAAACAAAACCAATATAGCTAAGATTAAAAGGAAAAAAGCTAACTGGAGCAGCTAGATGGCACAGTGGATAGAGTGCTAGCCCTGAAGTCAGGAGGACCTGAGTTCTTAAGACATTTAACACTTTCTGGCTGTGTGACCCTGGGGCAAGTCAACCCCAATTGCCTCAGAAAAAAAAAAGTGAAAAAATATTTGCATCATTTCCCTGATGGGAGTTTCAGTTCTAACATAAGGAACTGATCAAATTTATAAAAGAGTTGAGAAATGGACAAACAATAATAGAAGTTCTCAATAGAAGAAATCTAAGCTGTCTATGCATATGAAAAAATTATCAGTGATTAGAAGAAAACAAATCAACTCGAAGTCCTATCTCCCATCAGATTGGCAGAATTGATCAAAAAAAGGAATAAAAGTAGGGGTGGCAGGAAAATGAGCACTGTAGGTGGTACCTGAGTTGTTCTAGCCTTTCCAGAAAATTTGTTAACTAAATTTTATAGATGCTTTTACCCCAAAATACCATTATGATGACTACTGTCCCCCAAGGTAATCAAAGAAGTCTCATCTACAAATACAGTTCGTTTTATAGTGGCAAAGGAGACCAGTTGTAGAATCACAAATCAATGGTGGAATGGCTTAATTACAGCATATGAGTATAATTTAATACAATTGTTCCTGTAAGAAATGAAGAAAGATATCCACAGAAGGAACTGATTGTGTATGAAGCATACTCTATTTTTTGATTTTTTTTTCTAATAGTAATAGCTATTTTTCAAAATGCATGCAAAGATAGTTTTCAACATTCACTCTTAGACAACCTTGTGTGTTACATATTTTTCTCCCTTCACCTAGACAACAAGCAATCCAATACAGGTAAACCCATTTCCATATTCATGCTGCACATAACTTTTATTTTTCTTGAGGGTTTTTTTTTTAGGGTGGGAAATCTTTTTTCTTTGTGGTTTCTTCATGGGTGGGGAATGAGGAAAAGGGGGAGAATCTGGAACTTAAAAGTTTTAAAAATAAATGTAAAAAATTGTTTTAAATGTAACTGGAAAAAATATTAAATTTTAAAAATTAAAAGGGGAGTAATAAGTTTTTAAAGAAATGAAGAAAGAAGTCATTTCAGAGAAACCTGAGAATTATTTGAATTAATTGATGCAGAGGGAAGGTGAGCAGAATGAGAATAGTTTGTAATATTAACAATGACTTTGTAAAGAAAAATAACTGAAAGATACTTCTGATCAATGGAGTGAGGAAGCAAGATTCCAGAGGACAGATGATGTACAAATACTCCCAACTCCTGAAAGAGAAGAGAGAGACTCAAGACTCAGAATAGGCACACTTTTGGACATGGCAATATGGGAATTTGTTTTGCTTCATTAAGTGTGTTTGTTACAAGTATTTTTCCCTCCTAAAGACAAGAAGGCAGGGGAAAGAAAAATACATGCCTATTAACTGAAAATATTTAATTTTAAAAATTTATTCAACTATATAAGTCATTTTATCTACCTGTACAATTGTTCATAAAATATTAAATATAAAAGATGAGCAATTTAATTGTCTCAGAATTTTTTGTATTTAGTTGGGAAAGATAAGAGAAACAAGATGACAAGTGAAAATTGCTGACATTTTGTTAAAAATCTTAGTTCACAGAACATCTTTTAAAATAACTGATGAATTTGATATTGTTGCTTCATAATGGTTTTTGATCTGGTAGGTTTAAAATATATCTTTTGATATTCTTGCTTGTTTATTTATCCTTAAGTTCTAGAAAAATAAAGATTTAAATTAACATGCTAATATAAAGAGCATTATGAACTCATCATTTATGTACTCATCAGCTGCGAAACTTAGCAAGGCTTATATGTCCCATTTATCCATGTCTTTTATTTGTCCCACTAAAGTTTGATAAGAAATGGGACCTTTATAAACAAAAATAATTGATTGCATATTATCTTTTCTTTCTATTAAATTCAGGTACAAATCTCTCCCAAGGAGAGTGGTATTTTTATCCTGTCCTGGTTGTGATGAACAAAATTGGTTTTTCCCCCCTCTAAGAAGATTTGACTGGAGAGCACAATCCTTTGTATAATTGTTGAATATGTTCTAATGTACACAAGTTTTTAATTTCCTAATCAGCAAAGAATATTTAGAAAAAAGGATGTTTGAATAGTTGAATAAAACAGTGAGAATGTGAAAGTCCTTTTTAAATGTTGAAAACTCTTAGTCAACTTTATTACTGATGTCAATAAAAGTTTTACTTTTTAAATTTTGTTTTTTTAAGAACATCACTATATATGTTAAAAATCTAAACCCCATATTTTGAGCAAAATTTGTATTTAATTATGAATGTTAAAAGTGTTTTCTGCCCTATGGTCACCCATGTAAGTGACAGCAGGTTCTCTGACTATCAACATTCTCCCTATACTATGCTTTCTTGTGCACATTCTATTTCCTCCAACATAATGTCTTTGTATCCCTAGCATCTTGGGTTTGGGTTTTTTTTATCCAAGGTTGCAATCAATGAAAATTCTCAAAAACTTGAAAACTTTTCTTTTTTCTTTTATTGATGGAGAAACTTTCAAATACTCGACAATATGCCAAACTTAATTTTGTTTGGAATGTGAACAGGTTCCTCATAAATTTAATTAAAGCTCAAGCAACAGCTGTCAAGTCTTTAATTTTAGTGTGTCAATACTTACCTGCATTTGTAGATTTTGTCATGTATTGATGATTTATTGATAAGGATGTCTAAGTGCTCAGTACTATGAAAGAATAACATCCTCAACATTTGATAATTTTCCTAGAGATGGAAATTGTCACATTATCCAGTCATAGAAAAACAGAATATAATGAAAATTCATTTTATGTCATTCCAAAGAACTAGTTTTTCCAGCAGAAACATATTTTTGAGTATTGTTTCTTAAATTATTTAATACCTTTTAGTCTACAGAACATTTAAGTATATATTTTGCATCACTCTCTTGTGTTCTGTCCCAGTCTCCCCACCAAAGCCATGCTCCTAAAATGGCATTTTTTTTTTTTTTTTTTTTTTTTTTGTCTTAAGAGGTAGGTTTTAGTACATTTCTAAGGAAACAATAAGCATGAGAATCAGCTAGGGAAATTATAAAATCTTTGTTATGGGGTTTTCTGAATTCCAGCTAGTCACAGATAACAACAATGTAGCTTACAGAGAAATCTTTTTAATGCATTTTGCTGCAGGTAATTAGTGAGCTAAACTGTTTCTTATACCAGACTTAAAAATAACAACTTTAAAACTTTTTTTTTTTTTTTTGAGGCTGGGGTTAAGTGACTTGCCCAGGGTCACACAGCTAGGAAGTGTCAAGTGTCTGAGACAAATTTGAACTCAGGTCCTCCTGAATTCAAGTTGGTGCTCTATCCACTGCGCCACCTCGCTGCTCCCAACTTTAAAACGTTATATTAAATTCATTTATTTAAAGATTTTCTTCCTTTTACTTATTACCTAGATCAAAAAGAATATACCAGTAAAAAATGAGATCACTGCTTGATACTTGTTTTCATAGTAAAGGTTTTTAATTTGATATTTAATGGAAAAGCAATATTTATACACTAGGATTGCTGGCTTTTCATGATATAAAAGCTCTTTCAAAATTTAAATTATCATAGCCTCAGCATTTAATCTACTAGAGCTTGGTTTGTGACATTTTGAAATTTCCTATATTTTCCACTAAAAATGAACACGGTTAAGTTATTCAGAAAGTAGGGACCGAGTAACTTGCTCTACACACCCCTTCTCCAGGTGTCACATCTCTTCTTCTTGTTAATGTTTGATGCAAATTATTTTTCTCATTGCCTCAATGAAATGTAATTATGTCCAGTGGAAAGATGAATTTTTATTTCACTCACCAAAAGGATCTTGATCCCTAAAATATACCACCATTAAATACCACGCTTACTGTCCTTATACCATACAAGTTTATTTAGTATTTTTTACTTTGCTTTGTTCTTTGTGCCCAGACTTTCGCTCCTGTAAGCGAACTGGTTGTATATTTCTTGGATGACCCAGGAATGTAATTCATTTCATGGTATCAATGATGAAATTTTAAAAAGTCTGCTACTGAAATTTGCTCAAATAATTTAAACATACTAATTTTGCCAAGTAAAAATAAATTCGCAAATAGCATTTTTTTCCCACAAAAAAATCTTTGATGGATTTATTCATACTTTTCCTATCTGATACCATGGTATCAAGCTCCATGACTTTACTATGGAAAAACCCATAGGTCATAATAACCTTTCTTCTTTACCAGAAAAGATTGAAAGTTTGGAGAGAGAAATGGTTTTCCTACAGACTATAGAATTTTATTTCTGCACTGTGTAAACTGGAAGCACTACTTCACATTTTGTCTAGCAGAGCAAGTTTAAAGAAAAAAATGATTTCCACTAGTCCATCATTATTCAGACTTCAGGAAGAAAAGGACTTGGGGATGAAAATACTTTGAGGGCTTTTGACCAATGTTTTGCTGTATGGTGTATTCCCTGCCTGTAAGGTAGGATGAATTCCTCTAAATTATTTTTTAAAATTAAAGTTTGCTAAAACAAATTTTTCTTAGTGTGCTTCCTCTCTTTTCTCTAACATCTGCTACCTCAATTATACATAGTGTCTCCTTTCTCCCCACTCTGAAGTTCAACAGTGCTTGTGTTCATGGCATGACTGATGACCAGGTCAGTAATGGAAGCCAATAGGAAATGGCATCAAATGGGATGCCATTAGCCATTTATCTTCAGTGGTAATTGATCTTTTTACAAATACACTTGATCATATCATCACATATCCCTGTCCTCAATAAAATGTAGCGTCACTCATCTCCAGGGTCAAATATTAAAATCCTCTGGTGTTCAAAGTCCTTCATAATTGACCCTTCCTTTTCTTCTCTGTTCAGTTTTCTTATACATATTTATATCCCCCCACTACATATTGCAAAATGGGAGATAATCATTTTGCTTTTCTTCAAAGGGGATTTCTCTCATCCTACTCCCCATTTATTGGTTCCATTTTCACCAGCTCTCCCTGAATGCTGTCATCTCTTCTGGCTTCCTTGAAAATCCCAACTTTTAGAAGAAGTTTTCCCCCATTTTCTCAATTCTTGTGCCTTCTCTCTGTTGTTTCCAATTCATTCTAGATGCGACTTGTTTGCCCAGTCACTCACATTAGACAATAAGCTCTTTGAGAAACAAGATTTTTTTTTGTCTGCCTTTGTATCTACAGTGTAGCAGTGTAGATGTCTGGCACATAACTAATAGTACATGCTTATTGACTGATTGACTAAATGATCTTGACAATACCTGGAGTAGATGTTGACCAAGATTTCTTTATGTTATAATATTTCTTGTTACAGTATGGATACTTCACTTTACTCTTCTCCTCTCCAACCAAAGAACAATGTGACCTAAAAGAACAAAGCTTGCCCTTCCAACATTCATAAAGCTGGTTACAGACAAAGTAGATCAGGGAGAAGAGGCCATATGGTAAAGTGCAAAGCTCCAGAATTGGAATCAGAGAACCTCGGTTTGAATGCAAATTATGTTATTCACTATCTTGGGCAACTAATTTCACTTCTGGGCTAATTAATTTCCTCATGTGTGATATGAGGTGAAATTCAATAACCCTTAAGATCCTTTCTAGCCCTAAATAGCATCAGGGTCTGAGAGTTATAAATGATGAGAATAGGTGCCACTAAAGAGAAATGAAGAGACAGGTTCTAGGCCACTAAAGGTGGAAGAGGATTTTGTAGAGGATCTCACATCGGTTCATGTAACTCTTCCCATACTACCTCTATATGCATCATATTTGTTATAGTATACTTGTTTCAGTAATATTCCCTTTCATTCATCAACCACTATTTTCATTCTTTCTTTGCTACCACATTTTGAGGTCTATAAAACCTTCCAACTACTTCTTTAGAGTAGAGCCTTTGCCATAGAATCTCCAGATCAGAGGGTAGTTTTCATTTCCATAATCCCAAATTGCTTTCCAGAATAGTTGTTTAGTTCAGTCATCTCCTACTCTTCGTGATTCCATTTGGGAATGTTTCCTTCTCCAGCTCGTTACAGATGAGGAAACTGAGGCAAACAATGACTTGTCCAGTATCACACAGCTAGTTTCTGAGGCCAGATTTGAACTTAGGAATCTTAATTCTTCCTGACTTCAGAGCTGGCACTTTACCCACTGTACCACCCAGCTGCCCAACACCAAAGCTGTCCTTTTTGTATGGAATTAAGTTCCTTGTCGGGGAACCAGCTCAGTAAGTGGAACACCAATGTCATTCTTATGGTTTAAATTTTGCACGAGGCAAATAAGGATGTTCTAGTGGCTTCATGCTGCACTACATCCCAGAAACCAGAAAAGAGCTTTTTCTTTTTGGCCTTAACATAATTCTCTGTGGGTGGCAAAGTGAATGCCATTGATGGACCTGTGCTAATGAGAAATTATTGGCAGCAGTGTGTATAACTGAAAAGGAAAGCTACTAGAGGCAGACACAGTTTAGGTTCTTAAAGCTCAAGAGATGAAGGAAAAAAGGGGAAGTGATGTTCAACAGGATATATTGACTTATTAGATGCCATCGACATGTGAAATACAAAGGTCAGAGAATCACAGTACCGCAAGGGACCTAAGCAGTCATCTAGTCTGACTTTTACCCATAAAAGAATACACTGATGTGGTTATCCAGCCTTTGCTGGAGTAGGTCCCTCAGCAATAGAAAACCAATTTATTCCCAAGGCAACCAGCAATCTGCTCCTTATATCAAACCCTAAATTTTGCCTCCTTGAAAAGTTTGTCCTTAGACTAAGGTTAATGGAGCAGTAAGGATTAAAATAAAAAAGCAAAAAAAATAAATTAAAAATATTTAAAAAATTAAAAAAAAATTTAAAAAGCAAAAAAATAAAAAAACAAAAGAAAAAATTTTTTTACCTAGCTAAAAAACTTCCAATCTGTTTCAATTAAAAAAAAAAAAAAAAAAAAAAAAAAAGCCAAATTCCTCCCCCAGTCTTTCATATAGCTAAGAAACATCATATCTACTTATAAGTCTGCTTTCCTAGCCAAACATCCCAGAATCTTTTCTGATAAGGGATATGGCATCAACTTAAAGCCTTAACCATGTTGGTTTTCCTCTTTCTTCTGCTTCCTTCCTCTGGCATTCTCTGAGCTGATCAATCTTTGGAAAGAATGTGTTGTCCAGATATGAAACCAATAGTCCAGGTGAGGTCTGACCAGAGCACAGGATGATCCCATCACCTCCTTGTTCCTGGAAGACTCAATGTATGTAGCACAAAACCTTTGGCTACCACATATATCACACTGTTGACTTGTGTTGAGTTTGTAGTCCATTAGGAAAAAAACCAACAATCCAGGCCTTTCCCAACTTATTAGAATTCAATTTCCTAACATGATCTTAACCTTTATCCAGCATATTAGCTATTTCTCCTCACAGTCATTTGCAAAGAGGATTATCTGTCTTTAATAGCTAATACAATGCTTATGGCAGATCCTGGGCTAAGCACTTCACAATATATCATTTTATCCTCAAAATCATAAATCAAACTCAAGTCTTCCTAAGTCTTAAGCCTTGAGTTCTATATTACCTGCCTATCCAAGTTTCTGATAAAAATATTCAACACAAGACCCAGAAGAAATTTCTCTGCCAATCTACAAGACAGAGGAGACATCCTTCTAAGCTGAAAACAAACACTAATAAATTCCTGTGTCACCATAAATAGATTACAATTGGCAAGTTCAGTTCTTGCATGTGCATAAAGGCCATGTTTCTACTAGGGACATTAATCATAAGGTCGAGTTTTGCACAATTTTCTAGTGGGATATATGATAAAGAGAAGCAAAGTTTATTGTCATAAAGTAAGCGCAACTTTAGAAAGTATGATTCAGAATGGAAATGAAAAACTTTGTACAAGATATTGATGTTCTCATCCCACTGTCAGGTATAGTCAACAGGATCTATAAAATGTATTTCAGGAACAGTTTTACACCTGTTTTGAATTGTTCCACTTTCTTCCCTGGTTACCTCACAAGTAAGAGGTGACAGAAAATCCACCACTGGCTCATTAGAGTGATGAACATCAGCCTCAAGGAGAGTAGTATATTCCAAATGAATTTTAAAAATTTTAAAAACTGGAAATCGATTACAAGTTAAGAGGTTAGGACATTAAATTTCATTTTGCAAATTTATCAGCTAATTCTCAATTTACCATCCAAAGAATCAGGTTCTTATGTAAAAAGAAAGCCAGTAAGACACACTACAATGATATAATCGTACATTTTAATTAGTGACATTACAACCATAATCTGCATCTTATTCAGAAATAAACTTAATAATGAGTATAGAGGATCATAAAATTTAGAGCTGAAAGGATTAGAGATAATTTAGTTTATCCCTCTCATTTTACAATAAGCAAACTGATGCCCAGAATGGAGAAGTGACTTGTCCAATATCCTACAGGCTAGTTAGGAATGCAGTTAATATTTGAGCACAGGCCCTGTGATGGCAAATCTAATTTTTTTCCCTTACTTACAACAAGGTCTTCTGTGACTCACAAAAAAATAAATAAATAAATTTAAATGGAGCCAAAGAGATACACAGAAATTACATAACACAAGAAAAAATTTATTAAAAATATGAAAGTTTTTGAAACACAAAACATTTTCTTAAAAAAAAAACCAACCTATTTCAAATTATTCTTCATGTTTTACTACAATCCAGAGAGCTATTTCTCAAGTCACCCTACAATAGGTTGTATTTTTCTTTTTTTTATATAGAAATAGAAGATGTAGGAAAGGATGTAGTTATACACCAGCAGGAATTGGATTCTTATGAATACAACCAGGGCAGCAATGAAGAGAGTCATGAATAAACAAGTCACAGTCCACACAGAATACATTTTGGCACACAGTGCAAATATAAACCTGCAATAAAGAGTGGGAAGAAGAACAAAGAAAAACAAGTTAAAATTAATTGTCAAATGTTAAATTTAACATAAGAATTTAAGAGAGACATGGCTAGCTACGAGTCCCTCGATAGAAGAGTATTAGTTATTTTATTATTTTTATTTATTAACTCTTCTCCCCCTTTCCCCATTTTATAACAGTGAGTTAAATTTTGTTTTGTTTATAGTGATCAAACTAAACAAAATCAACAACACAAAATCAGGAAAATATTTTTAGATGATTTTTCCCCCTCGTTTTTATTTTTGCTTTTCCCCCAGTAAAGCAGTTGAGGTTAAGTGACTTGTCCAAGGTCACATAGCTAGGAAGTGTATGAAGCCAGATTTGAACTCATACAAAGGTTTCTCTGACTCCAAAGCCAGTGCTCTATCCATTGCACCATCTAGCTGCCACCTTTTAAATCATTTTTCAAAAATGTTACTAAATGGTAACAAAATGAAATGGTAAATGGTACTAAACCATTACTAAAATGGTAACAAAGTAAGGCTGATTTTAAAAACAATTTTTAAAAATCTTTATACTTTCAAATCAATTTTGTTATAAAATTAACATTATAAAAAGGTATCTAATGATAGAGAGTGTTTTATGAATATGACCAATATTGAATGTAATAGGCTCATCCAGAAAGTACTTTATATTAATTTTCATTTCCTCCTTATTTACAAGTCAGTATTTTACACCTAGGTGCTAGCTACTGAATTCAAAAGAAGACTGTTTCAGCTGATCAAATTTTCACTTTAAAACTGAGAGAGAGAGAGAGAGAGAGAGAGAGAGAGAGAGAGAGTGTGTGTGTGTGTGTGTGTGTGTGTGTGTGTCTTGTCTGTCTCTCCCCCCCCCCCCCATCTATCTCCCTCCCCTTACCCTCACCAAACATTTTGGTAATTAGAAACCAGTGGACTTACATGTTGATCTTTTAATTCCCCTAGGCATCCCTGACAAAATCTGGGGAGGAAAAAAAGAAATATTCTTAATCATTTTTTAAAAATATAATTATCTTAAAAAGACATTTTATGCTCAGTTCTATTAGGCCAAAATTCTAAGCACTGGAAATAATGCCAGAAAAAAACAGATTATAATAATATATTGGGATTCTCAAACAGATTTTGTCACATTTAGCTTTTAGAACAAAGACATAAATGACGCCATTAGTGAGAGTCAATAAATAATAAGGGCATTTATATTGTTCTTTAAGATTTGCAAAATATCACAAACATATCATTTATCCCTCAATAGTTGCGTGCTATTATCCCCATTTTTCAGATGAGGAAATAGACAGAAGATGCATGATTTACACAGGGTTTTCTAGCTATAAAATGTCTGTGGTGAGATTTGAACCTTAGTCTATGATTCCAAGTCCAGAGCTATACACTGAAGCACCTAGTAATCTCTAACAGTTCTCTCAATCAAGCCAGCACTATGTAGCAACTACTAAATGCCAGGTACTGTGCCAGGACCTAGAAGAAACTAAGACAGAAGAGAAATAGTTTCCAGTCTTAAGAAGCTCACATTTCAGCAGAGGAATCAAATATATAGAAATTGCATAAAGAGGTACAGGGGAACCATAAAAGGAAAGAATATGCTTTCCATGGGGGAAGCATGGACACATGGACCTGCCGAACAAGCTGAGCCTTGAAGGTAGGCAAAGTGCCTAAGAGATGACCCTAAGAAGGAGTGTGTTCCAGGCAGAGGTAACAATACAAGGACATGGAAAAAAGGGAATAGGAAGGGGGAGGTAGAGAGAGAAGGCTTTCTGCGTTGGCTATAGAGTGCACATACAGTATAATTAAGGCTAGAAAGTTATATTGGGACCCAACTGTAAAGGGAGAAGTCTTAAATGCTAAGCAGCTAGGCTTATATCTCACTCTGAAATTTAATGAATAATTCAATCAAAAAAGTCTCCAGGATCAAGAATGTTACCATAAGTACAAAGGCACAACAGAAACTATATAAGGACAGGAAGAAAAGCAGGTAATGCTGAAAAACACATGCAGGAAGGCACCAGCTCTTTTCCCACTGACATGCACTATGGGCAGCACACAAAAAGTAGAGACACCTACCACATCTGGGCCTGGATTCAGAAGAATTAAAACAACTTGATTCTTATAAGGCCAAGACTTTCCTATATTATCCATGCATCATTCTTATCTAAACTTTGCATTTTCTCAGAACCTAGCATAGTATTCTGTACACAGTGGGTACTTAACAAATATTTAATTAAGTAAAATCTTAGTTCTTCTTTAAAGCAGAACCTCTATTATAAACAAGGACTTGGGTACTTTATGTTCAATAGTAAGACTTCTGAAAATAATAAAAATAATAAAATAATAATAAAAAAGTTTCTTTCAAAATACTCTCAAATTCAGATTGATATTCCCCATAATTAGTCAAAATTATTGAGTTTGTAAACTACAAGATCATAAAACATAGTTGTCATGACTCTGATATATGTTCCAAAACGCCAGCCTTGGCAATTGCTATATTTGAATTTTTGAGCTTCACTGTATTACAGCAGAATTCCAACAAGGATAATATATATTTACTTAGTATTTTATGGCACATATCCCCATCCCATGCAACTTTGATAGTACAGAGGAAATGTGAAAGAGAGAGAGAAAAAATGAGAAAGGCAGAGGGAGAGAGCGAAAAGAAGGAAGAGGGAAGGAGAGAGAGGGGTTGAGAGAAAAACACACACACACACACACACACACACACACACACCCTCTCCAGTGACAGAACTCATAAAAAGATTTCCTACTCCCAGATAAGTAATCATTTCACCACACTACAGACATGGAAAGGCTCCTGAGAAAATGTGGTTCTAAACTCTCTTTTTACTGTACATACTCTTTAATCCAGCACTGTTTCTACTGGGTCTATCATAAAGAGATCATAAAAAGATGGAAAAGGACCGACGTATGCAAAAAATGTTTGTAGCTGACCTTTTTGTGGTGGCAAAGAATTGGAAATTGAGTGAATGCCCATCAGTTGGGGAATGTCTGTATAACTTATGGTATATGAAAGTTATGGAATATTATTGTTCTATAAGAAATGATCAGGAGGATGATTTTAGAGACTAAATGAAATGAGTAGAATCAGGAAATCATTGTACACAGTAACAACAAGATAATGAGAAGACCAACTATGATGGACTATGGAGATTGAAAGTGGATCAAAGCATAGTACTTTCACCTTTTTTTTTGTTGTTGTAGTTGTTTGCTTGGTTTTTTTCTTCTTTGTAATAGTTTTTACACTTTTGACATTTTTCTTGCACAGCATGATGAATGTGTAAATACATTTATAAGAATTGTACATGTTTAACCTATATTCGACTGTTTGCTGTCTTAGAGAGGGAGGAAAGGGAAAAGGAAGGAGAAAAATTTAGAACACAAAGTTTTGCAAAAGTGAATGTTGAAAACTATCTTTGTATGTTTCTGGAAAAATAAAACTGTATTTAAAAAAAAACTCTCAAAGCAGCTAGATGGAGCAGTGAGCAGAGCACCTGGAGTCAGAAAGACCTGAGTTCAAATATGATCTCAGATACTACTAGCTGTGTGACCCTGGGTAAGTCACTTACCCCCAACTGCTTCTCCCAAAAAAGAAAACACACACACACACACACACACACACACACACACACACACACACACACACACACACACACACAAAACACCTCTCTTTTCAAAGATGAGGAAAAGGAAGGCCAAAGAGGTTAAATAATATATACCAAAGGACAATCAGGACTTGAATTCACAACCTTTTGATCCAAATATAGCCCTCTTTCCACTGGGCTGCACTTGCTTCCCAAGCAGCATTTTATTTTCCATTCACAAGAATTTAAATAATGTTCACCTTTAGCAGACCAAGACATAGCAATCCTACCAAAAATGAAAAACCTTGCTGTCTTGTTATATTTAGGAATTAACCATTTACCTAAATATTTCTAGATTATTATAACTTGAAGTATATTATAGCTATAAACCAACTTTACCTCTCTCCATTATGTTCTTCCAAAGAAACTTCTTGAAAAGCCTCCAAAGGAAACAGATGATGATAAGACCGTGCCAGATGGGGAGCAGATACCAATGTTAAACCTAACACTCAAAACAAAGAACAATTAATTGCTGAAAATAAAGGACAATTACCAAAAAACAAATTGATAAATCTCAACTAATATCCCTTATCAGTTCCTGGGAATATAAATTTCATACTTCATTATTTAAAATTTTAGCCACATATCATAACAACAAAATCATTCAACTATATACAATTAATATGCAATAGCCAAAACCTCTTTTATTTGACCATCTGCTAGAGTTATCACTTCCTTAGGTAGAGAAGAAAGGCACTCATTTCAAAACCTAATTTACACTTGAGCTCCAGCAGAGTTACCTCCTGTGTCTGGCAGCTTTATTTGAATATTTTTTTAAATCTACCTTACTAATCAATGCACAAAATCATCTATGCAGCAAATCTTTAAGCAAGAGATTCTTCTCTGAAACGATACACAAGGAAATGCTTGATTCCACACAGAATAGCAAATGCATCATACATGCAGCATAGAAAGAAATCCTTTCTACTGGACAACAGTAAACTCAAAAGATAGAGGAAAGACTGGATTTTTAGATTCACTTAAACCAAAAATCACAGAATGGCCTTCAAGTTTATCTAGTCTAGATTCAAGGCCCAAAGACCCAAAAAGCTTACTTATCCAAGGTCATGTAAGTAGTAAATGACAAAACTTATGATTGGAGGCAATCACTCAGATCATCTAAAAGTAAATAAAGTGAAATTATGAGTAATAGTGACTTACCACAGATTTTGCATTCAACTGGAAGTTCGGAGTACTTTGCCCGACACTGTGGACAGAAGTACCCTCCTAATGTAAGGCCTGGCTCAGAACTGCTATCCAAATGCCTTTAGGGGAAAGTTTGAATGATCACTTTTTTGAGTATAATGAACTATTCTGAATAATAATGAATAAGAAAGAGGGGAGATAAGTTCAGTAAAACTAATCAACACATCAAAAAACTCTGACATCATATGTAGTATTCCACAGTCTCTCACCTCTGCAATAAAGAGTGAGGAAATACTTCTCATGAAGTTCTTGGAGTTCAAACTTGGCCACCATAATTTTTCACTTAATTCAGTTTTGACTGTTCTTTGTTATTACTGTTCTTTCCATTCATAGTGTTTTAGTCATTCTCCCCCTGATTCTGATTATACCCTCCTAGGCTCCTCTGAAGTCATCATATTATTATGTCTTATAACAGGATAATATCCCATTAAAGTGAGGTATTATAAGTTGTTTGTCCATTGCCTAATTGATGATAATATTTATTTTGATATAAGATATTAAAAAATTGTTGCCATCCTTAACAAGGGATTTATCCACATCAATTCCAATAGCAGCCAAGTAGTAACAATCTGGCCAAGAAAATATTTTAAATTAAAATCATTTCCTTAAACTTTATTTCTTTTTGTTTGTAATACATTAAATAATGTATTAAGGATTAAATGACAAAATTTTGAAATCTTTACTTACGCCATGCTAAAAGAAGGTTTAGCATCCTGATCAGATAATGAGGCAATAGTGTGCTGAGGAAAACCTTTAAAGGAGAAAAAATATTATTTCTTTTTCTGAATCAAGTGACAATTCTATGATTTAGTATCTGAACTTTTTCAAGTTGCATTACAAAAATAATTTTAGCAAACATCATTTCTCTATCATCTCAATGTCTCCTAGAGATCATCTGTTAGGTAGCTAAATATGAGAAATAGGTCTACAATTCCAATTACAAAGTTGCAAATAAAAATTCAAGACAAAAAAGCAGGGTGATAAAGATTCTATCCTCAAACAGGGGATTACTAACTCCTTGAATTCCAAAGGGGGTAGGGGTAACAAAGTGTAATAAAGAAAGTAGGCAAATAGTTGCTCAATGATGAAAATGAATGGAATGGAACAAAAAGGTATTTATTAAGCATGTATTATGTGTGAAGCATTATGCCAAGTTCTGAGAATACAAACAGAAACAAAGTGAGACAGTTCTTACTCTCAAGGAGTTTTCACTCTAAACAAATGAGATCACAGAGAAAGAGGATTCTTTTTAGGCAAATAAAAAAGTCAAGAAGTACTTCAGGTCTGACTTAAAGAGTAACTAAGAATGGAAAAGTTCCAATGAATTTAAGAAGCAAAGGCTCAGTAGTTGGTCCCCTGACCAACAGTGCGTCCAATAGTCAAAATGGAAGTGGACTCTGGAACATCTCTGGAAAATATGGAGATGGAAGTGGGTGGTGTGTATGTCAGGATCCAGCTGAGAGTAGACAACTAGTAGTTAAGAGAAACTGGAATATGAATTCTATCATATGTATTCTCTAAGGATAGAGGGGATTTAATCCACACATCCAAAGACAATCCATGAGTCATATAAATTATTAAGATGCCTTTACTAATTGAAATAATTCAAACAAAAAATGTTTACTTTTCTTTGAATTGCCTAGTTGTGAGACACTAATATACTACTGGTAGAGCCATGAGCTAATCTAACCATTCTGGAAAACATTTTGAAATCCAAGACCTATAAAACATGTATATCCTTTGATTCAGCAATATCACTGCTAGATCTATATCACAAAGATATCCACAAAAAAGGGAAAAGGACCTATATTTGTAAGAAAATATTTATAGCATCATTTATGTAGTGGTTAAGAATTGGAAATCAAAGTTTTACCCATTAATTAGGAAATGGCTAAACAAGCTGTGGCAAGTGATTGTAATAGAATATTATCAAGCTATAACAAATGACAAACAAGATAATTTCAGAAAATTTGGAAAGATTTACATAAACTGATGCAAAGTGAAGTAAACAGACTCAATATGTACATTGTACACAGTAACAGCAATATTGTTTAATGAGGAACTGTGAAAGCCTTAGCTATTCTCAGCAATGCAATGATCCGAAATAATTCTAAGCACTTACAATAAAAAATGCTATCTCAGAGAAAACTGTTTAAATAAAGACTGAACCATGCTTGTTTTCATCTTTTTTTTTCATTTTTCTTTCATTTTCTTTTGTTTATTTGAATAATAAATGATAATTTATTTGAATAATAAATGATAATGAATCAAAATAATAAATTGAATAATAAATGATAATGAATCAAAAGTGATTATTACTTATCTATAACATTCTCAGAAATGAGAAAATTCTCTCCCCCTTAGACAATTAGAGTTAAATGACTTGCCCAGGGTCACACAGCCACAATTATCATGCTGCATAAGAAAAATCAGATCAAAAAAGAAAAAATGAGAAAGAAGACAAAATGTAAGTAAACAACAAAAAGAGTGAAAACACTCAGTCCCCACAGTGCTCTCTGAGTACTCAGTAAGGTAGATTTCTAAACCCCTACTGAATATGTATATTATTTCCTATTTGAGCCAATTCTGATGAGAGTAAAGTTCAGTCACTCATCCTTTACTCCCCCTCGTCCCCTCCACTGTAAAAGCTTTTTCTTGCTTCTTTTTTAATGGCAGATAATTTGCACCATTTCTCCTTTTCCCTTTCTTCAGTACATTCCTCCCTCACTCATCCTTAATTTCATCATTTAAAGATATTATCCCTTCACGTTCAACTCACACTGGTGCTCTCTGTCTATATATACTCCTTCTAACTGCCATAATAATGAGAACAGCTGAACTACTTTTTAAAAATTCTTTTAAAATTTGTTGGAGGATGGCTCCCTTGGGGAAAAGATAGAGAACCAATTTTGGAAAAGAAGGTACAAAAACAAAATAAATCAATAAAAGAAAAAATTTAAAAGTTAAAACTGATTCTTTTGTTAAAATAAAAACTAAAACTGATTATTTTTAAAATTACTCATTTTGAATAGTTAATATTAGAGGTATTGTGGGCAGATTAGTACATTAATACATTGCAGGTGAAACTGGGAATCAGTGTTAACATTTTGGAAATCAATTTGAAATTATGCAAAGTGAATAAAGCATCTATACTCTCATCTAAGATTCGAACATAAAGATCTGATCTAAAACTTGCACCAATAGGGATACATATCAAGGAAGTACCAGACCCTCATATACATGAAAAATTTTTTTGTAGTAGGAAAACATTGGAAACAAAGTACATATCCACCAACTTGGGTGGGAATGGCTAAACAAAATGTGATATATTAATGCAATGGAATTATTATTGTTCTATAAAAGATGACACAGAGTAACAAAGACAGACTTACATGAACAAGAGAGTAAAGTAAGCAGAGTCAAGAAATCAACATGCACAATAATTATAATAATGTAAATGAAAAGACCAACCACCATAAAATAATCTAAAATTACAAAGAAAAAGTATGGCCTCAAAGAAGAGATATAAGAAGATATCATCACTCCCCTTCTTTACAGAAGTGAGAGGTCTATTCATTTGGAATACTAAACATACTTCCAATTTTTTTCATGTATTTATTGCTTTTTATTTTTTCCCTCTTTTTTTTTTCCTTTAAAAAATATTATTTGCTACATGAAATAGTTCTGCGAGAAAGGTTAGGGAAACTGATAATTTTTGGCAATATAAAGATAGCAATCAAAATTTATTTTTATAAATAAAAATAAACAGAATAAAACTTACCCATACGAATAAGAGAGCATTCAGAACTTGAACTGGCAGGTGGAGGACTAACATGATGTGTTAGGAGTTCTTTATAATGACTTTCATCTAAAATAACATGGTATGTTCCTAAAAATTGGGAAGAAATATAAAAAATTTGGCTTTTAACCATGTAATTAAAACCCAGTTTCTATAAAATTTCATTAGTCATTTTAGCTATAAAAATATAAAATATAAGATTTGAATAAAAAAACTTTAAGGCAAAATAAACTATTATTTTAAAAAGCTTTATTAGGTAGAACAGTGGATAGAGCACCAGACCTGAGGTCAGGAGGGCACGAATTCAAGTCTGGCCTCAGACAATTAAAATTTCCTGGCTATGTGTACCTGGGCAAGTCATTTAACACCAATTGCCTCAGGGGGGAAAAAAAAGAGCTTTACATGGATAACTTTCCCTGAATGACATCAGCTAGGCATAATAAGGATATAATTATAATTTAGAAAGAGTAAACTTATATGGAATCTTTTTCAAGAACATGGAAATTTTTAAAAAATTTTAAAAAAAGAACATAGAAATTTTTCCTTTCATATTCTTGGTTTTGCAAATAGATGATATTTTTTAAAAACAAAAGTAAAAATAAGTTGGCTGCCAGTATTTTGGGCTATAAGATATACACTGTAATCAAGTTAAAAAGCCAAAAAGGACTGAATAACTTAATGTAATTTAAGATTTATACTTCTTAAATGGTAAGAGATATTGAGTATTCTATATACTTACCACCAGTTTCACGGGCAAGTACAGTGCAAACTCGAACTTCAGCAGATAAGCCGATAACAGACACTCTAATTTTAGCTGCCTTTAAATTCTTCATAAGAAACAAGAAAAGCGTGGTACAGACAACACCTTAATAAGTATGTTAAATATAAAGAGTACATAAAAACGATAAGATTATTATCTTTAAAATTGTAATTTTGTTCT
This sequence comes from Sminthopsis crassicaudata, assembly GCF_048593235.1. Lineage (NCBI taxonomy): Eukaryota > Metazoa > Chordata > Mammalia > Dasyuromorphia > Dasyuridae > Sminthopsis > Sminthopsis crassicaudata. The sequence goes on along the minus strand of NC_133617.1, from coordinate 575,944,448 downwards.
CTTTTTCAAACAAATAAGAGTCACCTTGATTAAATCATAGATGTTAGATGGATCACAGGTAGTAAGACTGCCAAAGATGATAAGGACTTCTCTACTTGTGTGCCCTGGCATATGTCTAAAAATAAAACAAAGTACACTATGATGAGGATTAGGAAATTTTATTTACATAATTTACATCTAGCTTAAAAAGAAGGATAGTTTAACATTTCAGGAACATTAAAGAATGAGGTATTTGTATATGGAAACAGGGCAACTAGGTGGCGCAGTGGATAGAGCACCAGCCTTGAATTCAGGAGGACCCGAGTTCAAATCTGATCTCAGACACTGAAGACTTCCTAGCTGTGTGACCCTGGGCAAGTCACTTAACCCTAGCCTCAGGGGGGAAAAAAAAATAATAATATATGGAAACAGTGAGGTGGTTTCAGCTGTTTTACCCCAGCACCAAGGGGTTCCAAATTTATATTTATTCCTTAAAGATTTTCTTTCTAATACTTTGAATTTAGCTATCCTTTTATGTGGTCAATGACAATATTTATTAGATTACTCAAATACATAATTTCTAATTTTCTGTATGCTGAGAAATTAAATAATCACACTTGTTAGAAAAGTTAGAAAAGAAAAGTTAGAAAAGTTCTAAACAATATGTAATAACAATTATAAGGAATTTTGTTTACAAAGCAATTTCCTCACAACAATGCAAGGTATGAAGGGTGTTCTCACCTTCATTTTATGGATGAGAAGGAGGTTCTGAGTGGTCAAATACTTAGTAAATTAAATGCTATAAGCAAGATTAAATCCAGAACTAACTCTCTATGCTATATTGTAATGCCTCTGCAGTAAGGTAAGATGAGTTACATGAGTAAATCTAATTCAATTATATTAAGAGAACAATGATAATAATTGATATGTCTGGGGCACTTTAAAATTTCAAAAATGGTTTGCAGAAATTATTTGTTACAACAACTTGGTATACTATATATTTTAGGTATTATCATCCCCAATTTATGAATGAGAAAACACAGGCCCAGAGACTTTAAATGAGCTGACAATGACCACTTGGCCGGGTCTGTTGTTCCTGAATCCAGGTGCTGTTCTTTTCACTATCAACAAACTCTTCTCACTTGCTTGTTGTCTGCAGAGCACAATGCTGGGCACTGGATACAGGAGATGAACTTGTGAGCAAATTTTGGCTATGCAGGGATATTTTTTACTTCCAGATAAATAGGAGATTGGACTGTTATGGACAGATGAGGCTGCCAGATAAGCCAGGTATATATACGAGCTCTAGGCAAAGATACTAGGCAAAAAATCTTGTCCTACATTTAATCAAAGTGAAATCAAATCACCAATTCTTATATTGAATTTTTTCATGTTCAACAAGCTATTTTTAAATTTTCATTATATTAAATATATTTATTTTGGAATGAAGTTAAAATAGTTAATAGTTGTCCATACACTTCTAAAATTTTGGAGAGAACAAAATACTTGTCTCCTGAAATCTAAAGTGAGGGAAATAAAAATATTTTCTAATATCACCTCCAAATAATATTATACAACATAAATATCCTTCTGGGTCCCCTGGATTAACAATGTTATTACAGCTATGACCCAACATAGCACTTTAACCCCTTTAAATTTATACTAAACCCCTAATTTTTATAATTTATACCCATAAAAATTTATGTTAAAAAATAAAACATATAAAACACTGACTTTAGAGTCTGCATGGCCAGGCTTAAAGAATTGTAGAGAGATGGCTCTCCATGACATGTCATATCTACTGCTTTCTTGAGAGAGGTTATATGCTTCCTTGCATTTCCTAAAATGTAAAATATATAAATAAAATATAAATTGTATACACACATTTATTAATTACACAATCAAATTCTAATAAGATTTTCCCCTAAATATCATTATTAGTTCATATATTGCTAATATGGTAAAATCTTACAATAAAATCCCATTTTTTTTTCTACTCTAAAACTAGTCCTGGACAGAAATTCTATTTGAATACCTGATCACTCTGCATATCTATGCAGCATGTTAACAAATATTTAACACTTTTAAGCTGTTGAAATGATGCCTAAATTGATACTGAGTAGCAGTAATTAGTGCTTCCTTGAGAAGGTACTAAGGATGCTTAAGATGAAAAAAGTTTCATTTGGTCAAGTTAATTCAATGTGTGGCAAGGAAACTTAGTCCTACAAATTTATTACATTTATGATTTTTCTTTCTATTCTCACAATAACCATAATAGTGTTTTGTATTAAAGTCATCTAATAAATATGACTTTTTATTATAAATATTTTTGTGTAAATCGTGTAAATTTGTTACTTTATCATTTCTAGCTTTTTCCAAAACTTCACTCCTCAGAAAAATGTAAATGAAAAGTGTGTCACAACAGAAGAAAATTTAGAAATCATCTAGACCAAGATATCATGGACCTTTCTGGCAGTCTGGTAAAGCCTATAGATATCTTCTCAGAATACTGTCTTTAAAAATGCATAAAGTAAATATAAAGAATTACAAATGAAGTCAATTATATTGAAATATAGTTAGCAAAAAAAAAAATTTTTTTTCTTAATAGATGCCAAGTAAAGAATCTTTGATTTTAGTCCTATGCACTTATTTTATAGATTAAGAAATGAAGACAAGAAGAGTTAAGGGAAGGGACCAGAATGGAATCTAGAACTAGTTTCCTCAATCACAAAACAGTGCATGGCATGAAAGTTACTATCCCAAACTGTTCCTACAAAAGTTTTGCCAAGAATGTACAACAGTTATGTCAGAGAATTTTGCTATTTAAGGGGATGATAGACTTAATCCAAATAAAGTAGCTCATTATGGATCTGCAACGAAATGAGTATGCATATAATGCATAATTTCATCCAGTCAAACATTCAAGACAAATTGAACAGGAGGCCACCTGGTTTTAAATAACCTGTTTATTACATAAATATTCAATTCAGGGTCAACTTTATTACCCAGAAGATTGTTTCCCAAAGATATCAGTATTCTTTTCTTCTTTTTACCAAGAACTGATTGCATTTTTTTTTTCAGAACATTTGCCAGTTTAAAATGTAATTTAATATAAACAGAAATCTTTAAAAAAGACCACGATTAAATATAATGCTTGTAATGTTTTCTTGTGCTCTTTAACTTAAAAGGTATATAGATTATTAAACTTTTAATTAAATATTGAGCAGTTTTACTAAATTTCTTTGTTTTTATTTTAAAAATACTCTTTATTACACAGGAGAGAATCTATACAATGGAATATGTAGGTACTGGAAAAACAAAAGATGCTGATTCAAAATTATACAAAGAAACAAAAAAAATTACTCAATTTCAAAATTAGATAGTTTAATAGTAGTAGCTCAAAATATTCTTTCATATATGCAATAAATATGAAAAAGAAATATCTGAAAATACTTAAATGAACTGATGTGAGAATAACCAAAAACATTGTATACAGTAACAACAGGATTATGTGATGATCAACTATAATGAACTTTACTCTTCTCAACAATCTAGTGATTCTATTGATCCCTGGGATGGAAAATGACATTCATATCCTTAGTGAGAACTATATGGATGGTAATAGTGTTTTCTCCTTTTTTTGTTTGTTTTCTTCTCAAGGCTTTTTTCCTTTTGGTCTGATTTTTCTTATTCAATATGACAAATATGGAAATATTTTTTAAAAGATTGCACATATCTAACTTATATCAGATTGTATGCTGTCCTGGGGAGGGATAAAGTAAACGTGGAAGAGAGATAAATTTGAAAAACAAGTCCTACAAAAATGAATGTTGAAAACTATGTATTTGGAAAAACAAAATACTATTGAGAAAAAAAAGAAAACCTGAAAAAATGCACTTAAAGTCATTATATTATCAGAGTGACCAAAGAGCAGCATTCAATTCACTTAAATATTTTGTTATAAAGTAGTTTCAGATGGTACATTAAGGACATGATCATAGCATCTTAACCAAGATTAGGTAAATAAAGAAGCAGAGATCTTTAAGGCTGAAAAGAATCCTACAAGTCACATAATCTAACCTTATTTTCCAAATGATTACAGTGAAGACTAGGGAAATTAAATATCTTCATTTCTCAAATCATGTAACCAGCACAAAATAGTGCTATTATTTCAATCCCAATCTCTTGCTTTTTAGACCAATAGTCTTTCTACAGTATATGCAAGAGAATGATGTTTAATAGGTATGGCTCCTGATATTTCAAAGCCCACCACCTAATCTAAACAGAATTAATGAATACAAATGTATAACAAGCAGCACATACCTGAGAGTTCTGTCAGCTTTTCAGCTCTCTTACTCTTAGTTACGATTATCCCAATCTCAAAAATAAATCAAAACTTTCTATTATTCTTACATATTAAATTTTTTAATTGTCAAAGAACTCAAATAAAACAAGCAATAAATTACCAAGAAATCATGATTCATAGCTAACTTACTTGCTTATAACACTTTTTAAAAAATAATTTGTCAAAATTAATCCAATTATAAGATATGAACTCTTTAGTTCCTAACATACATAATGTTTTCCTTGTACTGTTCAACTCAAGGCAAAACTTGGAACATTTATTAATCCAGGAAAATACAACCTAAATCATAATTGAATTTTTTAACCTTATCGAATTCTTTTTAAAAAGATACTAAAAACAACTGATAAATATGGAGTTGATTTCATTTTGTCAATTACATTTAGCAACATGAACAGCAATCTACTTTTACTTTAACAGAAGTACCTACCTGACTAATAGGATTCTGATCAAAATATTCCTCCACAAAGTATTCTAGTAACTGTAAAAATTAAAAAATATATATCAAAATTTCCATATTAAACATTTCAAATATTACCCATAAAGACATTATAAAGAACTTCACAAAAGCCTATACTTTTTCTTCTAATGTACAGAATCTCATACCACTACATATTCTTCCAATTCTTTATTTACTACCATATAATCACACATACTAGTATGATTTCTTAGATTTCTAGTAGATTTAAAATACTGAAATATTCAAAACTAAATGCAAAAAAAAAAAAAAATCATGACTACTAGCTACAATATAGCTTTTTTTTTTTTTTTTTTAGCTAATTTAAAAAAAAAATAATCAAAATAAATACTGAAAAATTATGAAAAGGAAGCCTGGCCCAGTAAGATGGAAAAACCACTTCTTTCAATTTCCCTGAAGTGGTTGGTAACCAAAGATATGGACAATTGAATATGGCGTCAGACTTACTTGACACAGTCAATTAATTTTTTGTAGAACTTTGCAGCTAAGTGGCACAGTGGATGGAGCACCAGCCCTGAAGTCAGGAGGACCTAAGTTCAAATCTGGTCTCAGACACATAATATTTCCTAGCAGTGTGACCCTGGGCAAGTCACTTAACTCCAATTGCCTCAGCAAAACAAACAAAAAAAATTCTTATATAACAAAAGACATCAATAAAAATGTGTAGCCGTCCCTAAAGAGCCAACCTCTGAAACAAAGAATAAGAGAGGGGGAAAAAGAAGAAAAACAACTGATATATCGACTGAATCTGACAATATATGTAATATTTCACACCCAGAGCTCCCCACCTCTGGATTCTGCATGTTATAAATTCAGAGCAGCTTCTAAGTCAAAATAACTCATCTTCCAATGTAAATAGGTAGGAATTAATTTTATCAGAAGAAAACCCAACTATTCATAACATAAAGCTTGCTGAAGTGAAATAAATTTGCAAATTAAATAGTTTTTTGGAAAGAGACTTTATTTTCAGAAAGTTATTTCTTCTCATGAAAATGAAAGGCTCTACTATTCTGTGGCTCTGTGTGGTCTACTGTTAACTGATAAATTATAATTTCAATGAAAATTAGATTGCTTAATGACAAAAAGTTTGATGCAAGAGATATTTGTTTGATTAAATGCATATTTTATTAATGAACTTTTTAAAAGTAGGATACATACTAAAACCAGTTATTTAGATATTTGGAGGAAGTATGGTAATGAAAAGAACATTACATGTATTTACGTCATTTCATGACATATACAAGTCATTTCACCTCTTCAGACTTTAGTTTCCTCATCTATAAAGTGATACTAATGATACTTAAACTATCTCACTCCCTGGATTATTTTGAAGAAAGCATTTTGTAACTCCATAAAGCACTACATGTGTTCTCCTTATAAGAACCTACAAATAAACTCAAGAGTTTTAATGATCTGTACTGTCAGACTACTACATCAAGGCATTCACTTCATTTTAAAATGTAGTGCCAACTTTTCTTCAGTTATAGTTATGAGTTTAAAACAAAATTATAAATCCAAAAGATAAGTTTCCTCAGATTTCTTTCTACACACACAATACAGTCCTCTAGTATGTGAATGTCTTCAAAGGTTATTTCCTTAGGTGAATAAAACTTTATTAATTGAGGCTTAGTAAAATTGGAATTCTGGAGAAACTACATAAGGGGCTTACTTAACTTTATCTTTGAACTACCAAATACTTACTATTTGTTACTAAAATGATTACTTTTACATTACAATATTTACTAACCAAGCAATTAAGCAATAATATCAGGTCAGCCTCCTTAAGATAATAAACTACTTTAAATCAGGTTAAGATCACATATTTCTATATTAAAACTGAATGTGCTAATTAAAAGACTAAAACAATCAGGTTGACCTTTACTTAATAATACTGCTAATCATAAATTCATAACCATACTATATATACATAAAACAATAAAAATTACATTAAAAATAGTAAGCAATTAAAGCTACCCTTTAATTAGTTTAAATAAGATATTTTACCTTTAAAGTACATGTCAGTCTATTAGGCTTTAAGTCTTGGTCTTCCATAGTTCTTGATCCATCTACAACTACATAAAGATGTCTCATCTGCAAAAATAAACAATGGAAAAATTTTAAGGATAAATTCTTAATTTCAAAAAAAGCTAGTAATTGTTCATAATAATCCATACAGAAGAAATATGAGAACTATACTTTTAAAAAATATAAACTAAAAAGTGTATGGCCACGTTGCTAATTCTACAGGACTATCTGTATATTTTAGGCAAAATATCTACAACAGTGAAAAAAACAAATTAAAAACATACCATTCCAAGTCGAACTTGTCCATGGTGCTCAAATACTCTGTTAAAATAGGGAAATATTTTAGTACAATACAATGCCATACAATTATCATAATATTAATACTATAACCTTATGAAATCACAAGAAATATGCCGCATTTTAAAATGAAATAATGAACAGTTAACACTTTTATGCCCTCTCAAGTTAGAGGAAAACAAAATATCATAACACAAAGAAATACTGTATATGGTGTCAAAAGAAAAGCTACAAGATCTTCAGCAAGTCACTAAGACACTGAGCTTCAAGTTCACCTATTTGTAAAATATGGATAATATTATACAACCAAGCTACCTACATATCTGATACTGTACCACCTAAAGTTCTTACGAGAGTTAAAAAAAATAATGTACATAAAGTTATTTTATGACCAAAAAATACTATTTCAATGTGAACTATTATGTCCTTGTAATGTCAGGACCACATTCTCATTCTATCCTTGAAGGTTCACGAGATCCTTAATAGGCCCTGGAGTGGCTTCTCTGAAATATAGCAGAGGGGAGAGGAAGAACTTACTTTCGCACATTACTTTGAATTAAAAAATAAATAAAGAGAAAGTAAATCTGAGTTAAATTAATTTTATTTTCTACATGGACTAATTTCTACACTTTTAAATGAAAAAACCAAAATACTTCAGTTATAGTTTCAAAAGAAAGAATAAAAAGAAAACATTAAGAACAATTTGTTAATATTCTTTGGAAAATAAATTCTATCTGTGCATTTACCTTTAGATGCAAAGATAAACATCCCTTTCACAATCTAAAATTGCTTCAGGGGCAGCTAGGTGGCACAGTGGATAGAGCACGCGAGTTCAAATCTGGTCTCAGACACTTAACACTTCCTAGCTGTGTGACTTAACCCCAGCCTCAAAAGTAAAATAAAATAAAATAAAATGAAATTGCTTCAGCATTATACTAACAGCTGAAGGGTCAATTTTAGTAAAATATAGGAACATTCAGCCTAAAGTTCAGGGGGCTTTTTGGAGATTGACTGTCTAGATTCTAAGACTTGCCACAAAAGGCTGAAAAGAGAAAAAGAGTTCTAGGGGGAAAAAAAAAAAGAACAAACACAAGAACAAAGGTTTTATGAGGAAAATCTTCTTTTTGTAATTGTTCAATGTAGAGTTTTTAAAAAGTTTAATCACAACACTGGGAAGTGAATGTAAACTGTTAGAACTACTGTCTATCTACCCAGGTTACTTATACCTTCGGAATCTAATACTTAATGCGTAACAAGAAAATGGTATTTACACACATATATTGTATCTAGGTTATATTGTTAACACATGTAAAATATATGGGATTGCCTGTCATCAAGGGGAGGGAGTAGAGGGAGGGAGGGGATAATTTGGAAAAATGAATACAAGGAATAATGTTATAAAAAAAAAATTACTCATGCATATATAATGTCAAAAAATTTATAAATAAAATTTTTAAAAAATTTAATCACATGTAATTATGTTATAAAGTTACTGGGCTTTTTTGTTTTGTTTTGTTTTCATTTTCTTATAGGGGTTCAAATTGTGTAATAATATAATAAAGAAAGCATGTATTTAAATATTTTAGATTATTTTCTTTTTTTTTATTCTAGCTTTTGATTTACAAGATATATGCATGGGTAATTTTTCAGCACTGACCCTTGCAAAACCTTCTGTTCCAACTTTTCCCCTCCTTCCCCTCACACCTTCCCCTAGATGGCAAGTAGACCAATACATGTTAAATATGTTAAAGTATATGTTAAACACAATACATGTATACATATCCATACAGTTATTTTGCTTCACAAGAAAAATCAGACTTAGAAATAAGCTAAAATTAAACTGAGAAGGAAATCAAAAATGCAAGTGGACAAAAACAGAGGGAGTAGAAGTGCTATGTTGTGGTTCACATTCATTTCCCAGAGTTCTTTCTCTGGATGTAGCTGGATCTCTTCATTATTGAACAAATGGAACTGACTTGGTTCATCTCGTTGAAGAAAGCCACAGCCATCAGAATTGCTCATCATATAGTACTGTGGCTGAAGTATATAATGATCTCCTGGTCCTGTTCATTTCACTCAGCATCAGGAAAATCTTAAGAGCCCAGAAAAAAACTTAGAGGGATTTCAAAATTCATTCTCTGTTGTTATGGGAGCCACCTGCTAGTGGCTGCTTCCTTTTATGTGAGAGGATGATAAGGATACAAGTAGACTGAGAGGCAGTTGCAATCTATGACCTTTCTCCTCTCCCCTCTAGTCTCATTTACTTCATTTCCAATTCATAAGCAACTTCTTCAATAAAGGCTGTTTTGCAATTCCTTCAAATGTGTTATTTCATAGCTGTGGGGGCTTTGGGAGAACCAATCTGATCCTTAATAGTATAGTCCCTTTAACACTCTACAAGCTTTCTAGGTTTCACACTTAGGCACGGTCCTTAACACTGTGTCCAAAAATAAATCTCAGTGGAAAAATTCATTACAGATATGTCAAGCAGTTCTAATCTATGCAAGGTCACTTTTAAAGAGAAAAAGGCTCACTTCCAAAGTTTTGTAAGGTTTTCTTAGCTATCAATAAAAAGATGATCTAGTAACTAGAGTCTACCTGAAAATTTTTAAGTGAACTCCTAGTTTACCTTTTTCTCTTGGCCTTGAAGAGAATGTCTTCTATGGTAGCTTTAAGTGATCCAGACTCATCTTCTTTAAGAATTTCCCTAAAAGTAATGATTATTTGAGGAAAAAAAAAAAAAAGAGAAAGAAAAAAGTTGAAAAGAACAACAAATGCTTAAAAAAAAAAAAAAAAAGTAGTCACTATTATATTTACCATGTTCTTTCATAGCCCCCTTCCCAGCGTTTTGTTTTTTCAGGTTCTTCATCCATTGTTCCTTTTTTTAGTTCCAGTTATCAAGAAGTAAATACCCTGTAAGACAAAAACATTCAATTTTTATTAGATTTTTCATATCTCAACAGTATTGGTTATCAAGTTCATCCACATGAGGGCAGCTGGTAGAAAACTGGCCCCGAATTCAGGAGGATTTGAGTTCCAAGCTGACCTCAGATGCTTAATACTTTCTAGATGTGTGACCCTGGGCAAGTCACTTAACCCCAATTACCTTAGAACAAAATTATTATCATCATCATCTTCAAGTATATCCACATAAAAAAGATATTAACAAGGAAAAAACCCAGTAACTCACATTTAACTTGAGAAAATTGAGGCCATTTGATAGTAGGTCAACTCTCTTCCTTTATAGCTCAAAAGCTTCTCTATTTTCATTTCCTTCAATCTGCTTTCAGTAGGGGCTCTTCTTTTGTGTAACTGATCCTATCTCCTACTATATTAATCACCAACTTTCTCTCAAGCATATTAAATTTCCTTTTCTCTCTAGCTACAAACTTGCTGAAGTTTTCTGTTGGGAAAAAAAAAAAAAATCTTCCCTTCACTCCTCCATATTCTTATGCTATCATTTTCTTCCCCTTCAAGCCAAACTTCCAGATTACAGAATTAGAGGCCACATAGACAAGAGGTGCTTAAGCTGGGGTGCGGGGAGTGTTCCAGGATACATTTCAATATGACAGATTCAGGGACAAGGCATATAGGGGAAAGGAAGTGAAGAGGAAGAAATGATATCTTTACTTCAATATAATTGGTTTCCTTTGTAGTTCTATGGATTTTATTTTAAGCATTTAGAAGTATTATTATTCCCCTGAGGCAATTGGGGTTAAGTGACTTGTCTAGGGTCATGATACTAGGAAGTGTTAAATGTCTGAGACCAGATTTGAACTCATGCCCTCTTGACTTCAGAGCTGGTGCTCTATCCTCTGCAACAACTAGCTGCCCCTAGAAATATTATTTTGAGAAGTCCATGACACAAAAAAGGCTAAAATTCCCTATCTAGGCCAACTTCATGCCATAGATGAGAAAAATATGGTCCTAAGAATTTAAAGACTTGCTCAAATTCACATAAAGTTATAGTTATGACTGAAACTCAGGTCTTGACTCCAAATTGCAAGTTCTTTTCAAATGCTTTCATTTTCTCATTATTTTTCATTTACTTGACAAGTGAGTTATGTTCTGTTAGGAAAATTTTATTCTTTCTTCTACTCCTTTCTTGTTCAGGCTGCTTTCCTCCTTCATGTCTTTGTATTATTTGATAGTGTTGACCACAAACTACTTCTCAGTTTTTTCCTTTTAAGTCTCTAGTTGTTCTTCTCTCTACCCTAAATAAACACAGATATGTTCTAGAGCTTTGTCCTTGAACTTTTCTTGGGATGATCTAATCTAGTGTAATGGTTTCAATTATCACCTCTATGTAGACAACTCCCAGATCTGTATCTTCAGACTCCTGTTTCAGTTCAGCATTTCTAAATACCTATTAAACATCTTCATCAACGCAACCAGTTCAACCATGAAACTCAGTATGTTCAAAGCAGAATTTAATCATCTTCCATACCTGCCCCTCTAAAAAAAAGAGATAAGGAAAGCCAGAAAGAATCACAAGCAAAGCAGTTTTGAAAATTACATGTTGAATTTATTATATATTTAAAAAGGAAAAGAAACTTCTGCATATTAAAAACTCAACATTTTGTGTCTAATCCATTTCTTCCACTCTATGATATATATGGAATGGGGAATAGATCATTTTCATTTGGTGTTTACATTCTGGATTTTTAAAAGTTTAAGAAAAAAAGGTTAAAAGAAGAATCACCTTGCCCCTTTCCTACTTTCCTGACTGAAAACTTGGCCTCTTCTCTCTTCTATCATCCCTATATAGAATCAACTGCCAAAATCCTGTTAATTTTTGCCTCTTCAGTTTCTCTCTCAATTAAATTCTCTCTTGGCTACTGCCTATTCTCTTATAACATATCCTACACATCAATGCCAAAGCAATTTTCCTAATGTATATGTCTTCCCTAAAACCTTCAACCACTCCCCTGTGGCCAACATGAGCTGCACTGGTTTGTAACATAAACTTCATTATATACCTATAAAGCATACAAAATAATTATTAGCAATATAACCTTAAAAAATAGCAAAGAGCAGGGAAACAGAAAGCAAATCTGCAGAAAACTTGATGTGTGATTCAAATCAACCAATTTATCTCAAAAGTGTTTTACAGATCAAATAGGAAGGACAATAAATGAAAAATATGTAACATTATTGAAAACATTCTTGCAGAAAATGATTTTCATTACTGACAGTAGAAACATAATATTTGTAATCAATCATAAGATAAGGAAGTGGAAATAACTGTCACTAAGATGAAAATTGGATCAATCAATGTGATCTATGTCATAGAAGAAATAAATCCATGCCAGAGTTAAGCCAGTGCATTATCAAGATATATGAATTGTAAAGAAAAAAAGACAGGATGGGCAATATTACCATAGAAAGACATTCAAGAGGACATCAGTAACCTCTTTCTTCTTCACAAGATTTTAAGAAAATCATTTACCTAAACATTGCAGTATCCTTGATAAAAAATTTTAAAAAAAAAGGACATTTTTTTGCTACAATTTTATACATCTCCACTGTTACAGAAATTAACAGAAAAGTATAAGCAATATAGGCTTTTTATTATTTAAAAAAAAAAAACAACCCAAACTGACTACAGAAAAATGCAGTTTTACTTAAAAAGTTTTACTTAAAAGACTCTCCTTTAACAAACTGTCTCCTAGGCAAACAATTAACCTTAAAATTCAGTATCAATCTGTATTCTGATGGAAGTGGATATCTTCAACATAAAGAAGAACCAACTCACTTCCAGTTGATCAGTGATGGACAGAAACAACTACACCCAGAGAAGGAATACTGGGAAGTGAATGTAAATTGTTAGCACTACTGTCTATCTACCCAGGTTACTTATACCTTCGGAATCTAATACTTAATGTGCAACAAGAAAATTTTATCTAGGTTATATTGTAACACATGTAAAATATATGGGATTGCCTGTCATCAAGGGAAGGGAGTAGAGGGAGAGAGGGGATAATCTGGAAAAATGAATACAAGGGATAATGTTATAAAAAAAAATTACTCATGCATATATATTGTCAAAAAATTATAAATAAAAATTTTTTAAAATTCAGTATCAATCTAATTAAACTGAAATTTTAAAATGAATACAATATAGAGGACAATAGGAAAGAAATTAGGTGGGGTCCCCAGGTTAGACATAGACATGGTATCATCAGGGAAATGTAAGATGGGAAGAGAAATAAGCTATTCCTATTACCTGGTGAGAGTAAAGAATGACAAATGGAAGTTGGAGTGTTCTTTTATCTTTGAAAGATTAGGAGAATTCAAAGTTTCTAGCTCATTATCTTCATTATCATTATTACTTCATTATATACTTCAAAGTGGAATCTATGTTAGGACATGAGTAAGAATTTCCTCCAGAATGGGCAGGGAAAGAATTTGATCTACATCTTGGAAAGGGTACCCAAATCATAAGAATATAAAGTCACATAAGAATCTGAATAATGAGTTAAGTGCTTGAGTGCAAAAAGTGTCGGCACTACCCTTTATAGATATCCACTCCTCATAAGTTACCTGTAAAAAATACTTGATTTCACATAAACACCAAACATTGATATTTTATTTCTATTTAGCTCCAATAACATGTGCAGGGAAAATTAGGGGTACGGTTCTACATTTGTTGTACTAAAATTAAAATGAAAAAATACTGAAACAATATGAACATGGAACTAGAGCCAAGGTCTACATTTCCATTGTTTCAAACAGACTTTAAATATCAGAAGACTGAGAAATACTACCAATTAATTGTCGCTTGGGGTGGGAAGAGGAGGGGAGACTGATAATACTATTCCTGGTCAAGAAATGACTTAAGTCACAAGGCAGAGTATAGGAAATTATGTGGATTCTCCAAGTTGGATTCTCTAAGAACTACACAGACTGAAAAGGAATGTACAAGAACAGGATGTGACCTGTACCAAAGAAATGTTGTAAAGAGAATGGCACATTGGACAGAGTACCCAGGCCTGGAGTCAAGAATACTCCTTCCTGAATGCAAATCTGGACTCACACAATTAATAGCTGTATGACCTTGGGGAAATCACATAATCCTGTTTGCCTATATTTCCTCATTTGTAAGAATAGCTGGAGAAAAAAATGGCAAACCATTCCTTGCAAATTTGTCAATGGGGTCATGAAGAGTCAGAAATGACTGAACAACAAGGAGAATGGCACGATCCTCCTAAATATATGTTAAGAAGTTTTTGTGAAAGCAACACCTTACAGGATATTATCAGCAATACTTATTTAAAAGTCTCCAAGAAGCTGCTAATATCAAATCAATGTCAGTTTTCCTTTAACAAACAGAATCATAAGGTTTGGTCAGAAGAGATCATAACTCAAAGTTTTAAGCCTGGAAAGGACCTTAGCTGAAATGAATTCAATCCCCTTCTTTTAGAGATCAGGAAACTATAGCTAAGAAAGGATAAGTGCTTTGCTCAGTCACATAGCCAATGGCACACTGAACTTGATATAATTCTTTGGTCCCTTGATTTTTTGGGGGGGTGGGGGAAAGGGAGGAGGGACTAGGTAAGGAAACATTAAATCTTTTGGCTTTGGAATCTCTCTCAGGAAACTCTCAATCTATCTGATTCAGGAAACTCCTAAACCCACTCACTGCTGACTGAGGATCTGGTCAGTGATAATCAAATTTTAGAGACGACCTTAATTCATCTGGAGATTACTCCTTAGACTTAGGCTATCAGGGACTACATAAAGCTGTTCTCTCAATTCTTTGCTACTTCCAATTTGAAATCTACTCCCCTGAAATCTCAGTTTCAACAAACCCCTCTTGCCAATTTAACTTGGGAGACTGGGACTGCAAATTCTTTTGCAATACCTGCGACACTGACCTGGGGACCCTCTCAAACATTGTGTGAAAAAGGTGAAGAAGAACTTACAGATCAAGCATATGTTGATCAGAGACTGTTAGCTAAATTAATTGAAGACTTAGAGGCCTCAATTTTGGCTTCTCCTGCAGCATGTGATTTTAGATAAGACCTGAACTACATTCCATTATCCAAAGAAGGACACTGGTGAGGAAGCTATACATCACCTTAACTACTGCATTCCACTGACTAAATAGGGGAATAGAGCGTATGTGACTAATCACACCATATAGAGTGGGATTTTGGGGTTCTTTGTCTGAAATGTATAAAAACTGTGAGCATTCTCAAATGAGTGGCCTCTCCTGCTGTGAACTTCGGCTTGCAGAACGGGATGGGATCCACTTCTTGAGATTCTAATAAATAATTCTGCTTTTTATTAGTGATCTCTGAGTAATCAATTTGGGTAGGTATCTTCGTTCCAAATACTAGGAAGGCTTGGGACTGTCAGGAGCTTCACGCTCAGCAGACTTCCTTGACACCTAGACTTGAAAGTTCTTGCATTTCTCAGCAGAAATATCTTTAACCAGGGGACATCTATCACCTATCATCCTTTCTGGGACGCCTGAAGAGGATGGGTGCTATAGAACTAGGAAAAGGAATCCCTAGAGATTCTCTTTTAGGCTGCTTCTTAAAAAACAGACAAATTTGGCCTGAAAGATTTCAAAACTAAGAAACTTAATTTCTTGAAACTCTATCCACTCATATGAAAGAGTGTTCCAAATCACTATTAATCAGAGAAATGCAAATTAAGACACCTCTGTGATACCACTACGCACTTGTCAGATTGGCTAAGATGACAGGAACAAATAATGATGAATGTTGGAGGGGCTGTGGGAAAACTGCGACATTGATGCATTGTTGGTGAAGCTGTGAAAGAATCCAACCATTCTGGAGAGCAATCTGGAATTATGCCCAAAAAGTTATCAAACTGTGCATCCCCTTTGATCCAGCCATACTACTACTAGGCTTATATCCCAAGGAAATACTAAAGAAGGGAAAGGGACCTGCATGTGCCAAAATGTTTGTGGCAGCTCTTTTTGTAGTGGCTAGAAACTGGAAAATAAATGGATGCCCATCAATTGGAGAATGGTTGGGTAAATTATGGTATATGAATGTTATGGAATATTATTGCTCTATAAGAAATGACCAGCAGGAGGAATACAGAGAGGCCTGGAGAGACTTACATCAACTGATGCTGAGTGAACTGAGCAGAACCAGGAGATCACTATACACTTCAACAATACTGTATGAAGATGTATTCTGATGGAAGTGGATATCTTCAACATAGAGAAGATATAATTCAGTTCCAGTTGATCAATGATGGACAGAATCAGCTACACCCAGAGAAGGAACACTGGGAAATGAATGTAAACTGTTTGCATTTTTGTTTTTTTGTTTTTCTTCCTAGGATATTTTTACCTTCTGAATCCATTTCTTCCTATGCAACAAGAGAACTGTTTGGTTCTGCACACACATATTGTATCTAGGATATATAACACATTTAACATGTATGGGATCCCTGCCATCTAGGGGAGGGGGTGGAGGGAAGGAGGGAAAATTCAGAATAGATGTGAGTGCAAGGGATAATGTTGTAAAAAAAAAAAATACCCATACATATGTACTGTCGAAAAAAAAAGTTACAATTATAAAATTAATAAAAAATTTAAATGTAAATTAAAAAAAAAAAGAAATTTAATTTCTTTTGCAATACTGTCTAGTTTATATCTTGGGGAACCAGGAAAAATGGCCCATTAATGGATTAATTAACTACAGCACCCTCCAGAAGCTCAACTTGTTTCGCCACAGAGAAGCCAAGTGGACTGAAGTTCCCTATGTCCAAGCCTTTCTGGCCTTGTCTCAAGATCCTGGAAAGCATTCTGGAAAGTGGTCATTCTGACCACTCCAATGTCAAACGGGACTCCAGTTCCCCAGCTGCGCTCATTTCTAGGATTAAAAATGCTGCTTCTGTTACTTCTCCCTCAGATATTTCTGAATATTCCTGTCCTGAAGCTACTTTTCCACAGGACCCCTGAAAATACTCTGGAGAAAGAAGGGTGAAATTGTCCATGGACAACCTTCTTCTATTCACGTCAGGGCCATTTCCAATACACGACACTAGAAAATTCTTGCCTTCTCCTTCCAGGAGTCCCAACCCGACCTCTGTCATGCGGCTTGGGGCAACAGCTGACAGACAGGAAGAAAAGGTTTACAATAACAACACTAACTTTTATGTGATGCTTTCACAGCAGCAAAGCACTAGGATAACCTAGTGAGGGAGCACAGAAGTGTGTGCACGCGCCCGCACGACCATTATCCCCACTTTACAGATGAGAAAACTGAGGCTTCGAGCCGCACTACTCCTAAATGACTGCGGGGGGATTTCCTGACTTCCAAGCCCATTCATTCGCGTCCATCATACATACTTATTTGGGCCAGAGACCAACATTCTTCACCCCCGTATTGTGGATTCTGCCCCAGTCGTACTCCTCCCCTCAGTCAGCCTCATTCCCCGGATTTAAAGACTCCGACGCCTTCCTCTCCAAGCCACACATAACTCCCTTTCGGTTCTGGTAGCAGCGCCCCTCACTCCTCCCCCTACCAAATAAACCTCCCATCCCCCACCGCGTCTCAGTCCCTTCCCCTACGCGACGCCCGGGCAGCCTCCTCCCAGGCGCCCCCTCCCGCTTCCCTCTCGGGAATCTTGTTCCTCTTCCTTCAAAGAGTTCCCCAGGCCCCAGGCGGAATACTCACCGCGATCCCCCGGAAGGTGACGGGTCCCGGCACCGCACGGGCCACTACAACCACCACCGAGTACAACTCAGAGCGCGCCCAGTGCACACGGCGCACGGTGCCCAGCCCAAAACCTTCCCCCGCCAGCCGGGAGCGCCGCGCCGGCGAAAAAACGTTCCGGCGCGCGGAAGGTTCGGAACGCGCAGCGTCTGTTCGCCGCCGGGTGGCGCTAGATGCTGAGCGACGCTGAGCTCTCCGAGGGGGCGCCGCTGGGAGCGGATGCTAGCCGGCTCCTCGGGAACCTACACAGCAGAAAGCAAGGAGTTTGCTCGCAAATGTTGTGCAGTAGCTAATAGTGGCTCGCAGATAGCGCGCACTCTGGTTTACACGACGCTCTACAACTATTATGCTTCGTTATTGTTCAGTGGCGTTTTCATGACTGGGCCCTTCTTCAGAGCAAATTGCAGACGAGGAAAGTGAGACAAATCGGGTTAAATGACTCGCCAAGAGTCACAGCGTCCAAAAAAATCCCTTGCTTTTCTCGCCTTACCGAAAAGGAAACGGAAGGAGCCGTAAGTGTCTGAGACTTCATCTGAACTCGGTGATTTTTTTTTAAATTAATTTTGTTATTATAACTTTTGGGGGGGTAATTTTTTTTTACAACATTGTCCCTTGTACTCCTTCTGTTCCGAATTTTCCCTCCTTCCCTCCACCCCCTCCCCTAGATGGCAGGCTTTCTCATACATATTAAATGTGTTATAGTATATCCTAGATACAATATATGTGTGCAGAACCGAATTTCTTGCTGTTGTTGTTGCAAAGTAAGAATTGGATTCAGAAGGTAAAAATAAGAACTCAGTGCTTTTGAATTCTTAAAGCCAAGATCAAGTAAATCTGGAACTTTCCAGTATGACAGCTCTGGAAAGATCCTTTCTTTTTAAATGTGGGTTGTGTGTTTATTTATTTTTAATACACCTTGCTTTCCATACCTTGGGAAAGAAAAATCAGAACAAAAGGGAAAAACCATGGGAGAGGGGGAAAAAAAACCAAAAAAAAGTCAACATCCCATGTGCTGATTTACATTCAATCTCCATAACTCTTATGGATGCAGATGCCATTTTCTATCCAAAGTCTATTAGAATTGCCTTGGACCGCTTAACTGCTGAGAAGTCTTCCGTAGTTGGTCATGGCACATTCTTGCTGTAATTGCCTACGAACCTGGTTCTGCTTGTTTCGCTCAGCATCAGTGGAAAGATTCACAGGCCTTTCTAAAATCAGCTTGTTCATTATTTTTATACAACAATAATATTTCATTCCCATATACCACAACTTGTTCAGCCATTCCCTAATTGATGGGTGTAAGGTTCTCTTTAGCTTTCTGGAGAGCTTGGGAGCAGCCTTGTTTCAGCAGAATAATCACCATGAGAATAACCGGGGATAAAGTCCAAAGTCTTTATTATCTCCTTTACAGTCTGTCTCCTTGCCTGGGCCCTGGTTAGCTTTCTGGAGGTCCTTCAGAAGCCCTTGTCTTAGTGGGGAAGCAGGTAAGCCATCATGAGACTGGTGAAGATGGAATGTCTCTCTGAGTCCGAGAGCTTGAGCTCCAGCCTCCAGTCCAGTGGGAGTCTGTCTCTGGCTGAGTTTGTCCCAGTTTATATGCTCTATTACAATTACATCATTACAGTGTACTGAGTATAAACCAATCGTTATATCACTAGGGCAATCGTACTGAACTAGAGAACTCACATGCTAAACCATAGTCTTATCAATTTCACTGAGTTAACACTTTATTGAAATCAATCATACTGAGCCGTAAGTGTATTTCTCCAAAGTTCCTGACCTTTAGAGATGGGCATCTACTAATTTTCCAGTTCTTTGTTACCACAAAAAAAAAACCAGCTACATTTTTGCACACACAAGTCCTTTTCCCTCCTTTAAGATTTCCTTGGGATACACACCCAATAATGACACTGCTGGGTCCATGGGTATGTACGGTTTTATAGGCCTTTGGGCATAGTTCCAAATTGCTTTCCAGAATGGCTGGATCATTTCACAATTCCACCAACAATGTATCAGTGTCCCAGCTTCCCCACATCCCCTCCATCATTTATTATCTGTTCATATCCTTTGAATGGCTCCTGAGATCTTTAACCACAAAAGCAGTATTACAAATAATAGCATTTAGCACAGTGCCCTGGACATTAGTGAATCAAGAAACATTTCTTAAATGCTTACTATATATCAGTCACTTTACTTGATGACAAGGAATCAAATACAAAATTCAGATAATTTGCTCTCAAAAAGTTTATATGATACTAGGAAGCTAGGTGGTGCAGTGGACAGATAGCCAAGCCCAGTCAATAAGACCTCTCTCAGACAATAACTTTGTGATGCAGAGCAAATCATTTAATCTTGTATGTCTGTTCCTGATATGTAAAATGAGCTGGGGGAGGATATGGCAAACCATTCTAGTGTCTTTGCCAAGAAAACCTTGCATGGAGTCACAAAGATTTAGACACAACTGAAGAACAAGGAGCTACATGCTTAGTTAAATAAATAGAATTCTTATAAGGTGCTAAGTCAGTGGAATTGATAGAGACAATGGTTGCTTAGCAGGGTGCTTAACAGTTCTCTAGATGTATTTAGTGCTTACTGCAATTCCAGAAGATTTACAAATCTTTAAGAGGCTAGGAGCCTCAAGGAGGATTGACTCTGAGAGGGATATTCAGAGGCAGGATTCAGTCAAACAGATTCACAAGCAGAACTAAGAAAGACAGAGAAGTGGTGGCAGGCTGTCCTGTGGAGAACATTGAAACCAAGATCCGGAAGGCCTCCAGAAAACTAGCCGAGCCCCAAGTGAAGAAGTTAAGATTTTGATGGAGACAATAAAGCATTTGAACTTTTAACTCCTGGCTGCATTTGGGGTTATTATGCTGAACTGAAAGGAAGGCTGCTCCCAGAAGCCCCTCAAGAAACCTACTCCCAGAGAATATTATATTTTAGAGAAGAACATTACATTTATATAAGATATTATATTAAATATAAGATTTTATATATAAAAAATATATAAAGTAACATGAAATTATGGGGATTGGGGGGGGCACAATTGAGAGAATAAGGAAACGCCTCTAAATGAAATGAAGTTAAACTCTAGTTAAATCTTAAAGAGAACTAGCAGTTTTCTTTCAACGGTCCTCAAACTTTTTGAATAGGGGGCCAGTTCACCTTCCCTCAGACTGTTGGAGGGCCGGACTATAGTAAAAACAAAAACTCACTCTGGCTCCGCCTCTCAGCCCATTTGCCATAACTGGGCGGGCTACATAAACGTCCTCAGCAGCCCATAGTTTTGAGAACCCCTGTCACAATTTTTTGAAGTAATGGGGGTCACATAGCTAATACATATTTCTGGTCATATTTGAACTCAGATCCTCCCAATATGACTGGTATTTTATCTACTGAGCCACCTAACAGTTCTGAGCAGTTTTTAAGAGACCAATATAGAGACAAAGCTTTCTAGACCCCTGCAGCCTGTGCAAAGGCAGGGGAACAATCATTAAAAAATTATTTTATGCTATATTGTATTTTTACTTAATTTGTTAAACATTTCTGTTACATTTTATTTTTTCCATTTTTTAAACAGAACTTTTATTTTTCCAAATACATGTAAAAGTAGTTTATTTTTGTAAGACTTTGTGTTGCAAATTTTTCTCCCTCTCTACCTTATCTCCCCCTTTCCCAAGACAGCAAGCAATTTAATATAGGTTAAATATGTGCAGTTCTTTTAAACATATTTCCATATTGTCATGTTTGCAAGAAAAATCAGACCAAAAGAGAAAAAAACCATGAAAAAGAAAAAAAAAAAAGTACAAGATGAAAAAACTCTGCTTTGGTCCTCATTCAGTCTCCCCAATGCTCTCTCTGGATGCAAATGGCATTTTCCATCCCTGAGTCTATTAGAATTGCTTTGAATCACCTCATTTTTGAGAAGAGCCAAGTGTGGATAAAAGTCTTTCAAGGGGAAAAATAACTTAAAGGTCCAACGATGTCTTTTCCAGTTTGGTACCTTCCCTCAGAATCTTTCCAGTTTATCTTGTCTTTCCGTAGTTGTTTTCATTCGATCTCCTTCCTTAGCTCCTTCTGAGCTCCTGGAGAGCAAGGGGACTGACTGGGTTTTGTTTGGTTGTTTTTTGCCTTTCTTTGTATTGTCAGTGCTTAGCACAGTGCATGTGTGCACTTGTTGTCAAGGATCCTTTCAGTTGCATCCCACTTTGTGATGCCTTCTGGGCTTTTCTTGGCTTGGTCCATAATAGACACTTAATAACTGCTAGTTGACTGACTATCCAAACCAAATTTATAAATGAAGTTGTTAAGTTAAAGACTAGCTATATAGCAAAGCTTACTTCCCTTGGAATGCCTGATACCTCTCCCCACCCCTTCCTTGTGATTATCACCATATGATCCAATACAAGCCTCACCTAGGAGGAAGTCCTTCCTGACTAACATTGTCTCACATCTGTCACTCCTAAGTAATTGTGCTTAAAATGGATACAATCAAGTCATGAAAAATATGATTCAGTCAAAAGGACTTTCAACTTGTGAAATGATTCAAAGTTTGGAAAAGAAAATATATTAGTACTTTATCCAAGAGACCCAGCCCAAGAAGTTGAGAAACTTCAGATCCCAGTATCACAACAGCCACCACCCAAGTTCAGTCTTTCATGACATCTGGACTATTTGCAATAATATGGTTACTCTGCCTTGGGCCTCTCTCCACTCCAGTCAATTATACAAACATCAAAGTTTTTTTATTTTATTTTTTATAAAATGCAGGTCTGAGCATATTATTTCCTTCTTCAAGAAATTCCAGCGATTCCCTTTTTTTCTACAAGAACAAATATAAAGCCATCTGTTTATATTTTAAAGCCCTTCACAAACTTGTCCCTTATGTTATTCAGTAATTTCAATCGTGTCCAATTCTTTTGTGAGTCCATTTAGGATTTTCTTGGAAGATTTTATTGGAATGGTTTATTGTTTCCTTCTCTAGATCATTTTACAGATGAGGAAACTGAGGCAAATAGACTTAAGTGACTTGTGCAGGGCCACACAGCTAGTAAGGGTCTGAGGCCAGATTTTAACTCAGATCATTTTTACTCCAGGCCCTGCGCTCT
This sequence comes from Sminthopsis crassicaudata, assembly GCF_048593235.1. Taxonomy (NCBI): domain Eukaryota; kingdom Metazoa; phylum Chordata; class Mammalia; order Dasyuromorphia; family Dasyuridae; genus Sminthopsis; species Sminthopsis crassicaudata. Next base: position 575,921,495 of record NC_133617.1, on the reverse strand, counting down.
CTCCACTGGGCCATCTTGCCCTTTTTATCTCTTTATTCTTCTTACACATTATTGCCTTCCATGAAACTGCTCACTGTTCTAGCTTCTTGCCATAATGGCCTACTTGCTGATTCTCCTAAAGGATACCTTTTTTTCCTTCCATGCTGTTGCAGTGGCTACCCTTCTTCCCCAAACCTCCCTTTGGTACCCCAGGTTTCCTTTGATTTCCCCAAATGCTAGTGCCTTGCCCTCTGAGTTGCCATGTGTTCACTTTGTACAAACGTTGCATGTTGCACACACAGACATGTATCTCGTCATAACGCAATCTCCTTGAAGGTAAAGACTGTTTTTGCAGGATCATTACTTGGTACTGTGGCTGGTACATGGTTAATGCTTAATGAATGCTTGTCAATTGATTGATGATTTCACCATCTTCCCAATCATCTAACTTGAATACTCAGTCACCTTTAACTTTTCCTTCTTCCTCATTGCCAACATCCAGTCATTCTCAAAATAATCTTTCTAATGCACAGTTCTCTCCATGTAATTTAAAACCTTCATTGGTTTACTCCCTATCACCTATAAAATGAAACAGAATTCTCATTCTATCATTTTAAGACTCTTTACAGTCAGACCCCAACTAAATGATCCCAGTCCACCAGTTCTGTGCATAGACATATTTACTTGTTCAAAGCGTCCAGTATCCAGATAAATTCTCCATCATTCATGCCAGTTCAACAATTCAAATTAACACATATTAGCCCTCATTATGCATAAGACATCATCATAGAAAAAAAATTAACAGAATCATAGAATTTTAATTAGAAGGGCACCTTGATGGTCCTCTAATCCAACCCATACACAAAAGAAAACTTTACTTTAATATGGGAATGACATGGCCCAATCTGTGATTATTTTCATAAGACAAACCTAAAAGGGGAGAACCAGTTGGATCAATTGAAATCTGACACAGTTCAGATGCCCCTCCTCCATGAAAGAGGGTTGATTTTTTTCCTTTTTCAATTGAAAGTGAACTTTCCTATCTATACATTGTAATCAGACTATCTAGACCAGAGCTACTTAACCTAAGGTGTGTCATCTTGTTTTTGAATAGTTTAGTGATAGTATTTTAAGAGGATTGATTACCTTTAATGCTATGCATTTTAGACATTTAAAAAATTCTATTCTGATAAGAATATGGCATTTACTCTTGGAACTTTCAGTGTCATGGACCTTTTTGTTATTCTGAAGAAAAATTCCAATCCCTTGACTTTAACTTCAGCAAAGTACCTGTACCATATTTCACTTTTGTATATCTCATATCCTCTCAATCACATTAATTTTTTTCCCCCTGAGGCTAGGGTTAAGTGACTTGCCCAGGGTCACACAGCTAAGTGTAAGTGTCTGAGACCAGATTTGAACTCAGGTCCTCCTGAATTCAAGGCTGATGCTCTATCCACTGCACCACCTAGCTACCCCTATCACATCATTTCTTAAAGTTGAATAGGGAAACAGTGTTCCAAATTTTTCTCCCTCTTCTCAAGTCAGCAAGCAATTTAATATAGGATTAAAGTGCTATTCTTCTAAGCACATTTCTATATTTTTCATGCTGAACAAAAATATATTAAAACGGGGAAAAAAAACCACCAAGAAATCAAACAGTAACAAAAAAGGTGAAAATACTAAGTTTATTCACTTCATGTGGATCAGTTTGGGTTCTGTACTTCCCTGTCTCCATAATAGTTATCTTTAGTCAGAGTTCTTTTTTGCTTTTTAAAGGTTTAAAGGTTGAGGTCTTTTCTTAGGGCACTCCAGAGCTTCCTCTACAGGGTGACAGGGGCTTCAAGCTGCCCACACAGAAGCAGTGCTTCTACAGTGCTCTGGGTGGGCCTGGGTAAGTCCTGAGTATTATGTGGGGATTCATGAGCTCACTATTTCCTTTCTGCAGTGGGGATGTGTGTGTGTATCTCACCAGGGCAGAGTAGCCAACACTGTTATATTTTAGCTAAGAGACTCTTGCTAGATTCCTTGTACTGGGGGAATCTCCACTTTGGGCTTCCCATGCTGTGCCACCCTGGGCCATGATCCCCCCTGCCCAATTGAGAGACCTTTCCTAAAGTCCTTTCAAGGCATATGCCGGAAAATTATTATACTCTAAATATTTATGGGTTTTGTCATTCCAAAATCTGTTCAGAGGTTTGATCTACTGTTGAAGCAATGTCCTGTCCTCTCTGCTACCTTGGCTCTGTCCCCTGGTAAATCTCTTTAAGAGAAATTTCTCACATTGACTGACTTCTGGATGAAATAGAAAAGGGGAAAAACTTGGGCCTAATATAATAGTTATTAAATATAACAGAAATATACATTTCTCACACAGTTCTCATAATATGTGATCTCTAGAGCCCTCATCATTACAGTTGATTTCTAAAATGAGGTGCTTATAAATGTCCTCCAGATGCTATCAAATTTCTTATTCTGATCCCTAACTCTCTCAAAGTAGTCACAGTTGCTTTGAGCTGGTTTCCTCAACCATTCTTCAAGGCTATTGAGAGGAAGAAAAGAAGGGAATTATTAAGTGCTTACTTACAGTGTGTTAAGCACAAATTTGAGAAAACAAATATAAGCAAAAAAGACAGTTCTTCCCCTCAAGGAGAGACAACATACAACAGAGCAGAAATGAAATGAGGAACAGAACTGGGAGGCTAAAAAAAAGCCAGATGGTCTGGGCTTTTTCACAAGCTACAGGAGGAACCCACACATGGTAGAAGGAAGTGATCTTTGCAGAGAGATATTTTGGAATAAGCACTGTGTTACGTGATGTTTAAAGTGGTTTAATGTCTGTGGATCAGGAGATCTCAGGTGCTAAGGGAAGTTTAAGATAAGATTACAGTAGAGATTTGGTTTCGAAACCTATGGAGTCAGAGCCAGGTCAAGAGAGAAATGAAAAATCTGGTCTGAGCTTCTTTACAAAATGGAGTTCTAGGAGGAACTCGCCATTGGAAGAAGGTAGAAGCTTTACAGAGGAGTCTTTCAGAATGAGCAGACCCCAGAGATAATTGGGGGTTTCATGGTAAGAAGACCCTAGATATTGATGGAACAAGGATGAGACACCAATAGGAACATGGTTTTGATGGGGCATAGAAATTAATCTCCAAAATATATTGTATTGCAAGCATACAGACCACCAAATAATGAGGTATGGGGTCAAACTTCTAAATATATTGGGATTTGGGGCTTCTGTCTTGAGATGTCTCAAAAGAATTTGAAGGCTTAGACCATCTCCAAATCAAGACGCAGATTTTTTGTTAGGCAGTGGTGAAAGTTCCAAAAGGGAGTTTAGTGATTAACAAGGGGAAAGACTGGGCTAACTTTCCTAGTGGAACCATGCTTTAAGGCAGCTAAGTTTCTAATGAACTAGGAATACCATGAGATAGTCAGAGCTCTTAATAAACTCACTATAGTGATGCTTTTAGTAAGCAGGCTAAGTTCCTAAAAGGAATTAAGAAAGAAAGGAGGTATCAGTGCATTGTTTTATAGGAGAAAAATAGCCTAGGGACTGACATCTATAGCCTTCTGATTAGGCACACAAACTGTGTGGTCTTGATAAATTTTGTCAATGCAAAGAAATCAATAAAGACCTCTTAAAAACAAGATAAGAACAAAGGAAGGAAGTCATCCTGGGAATTCAACTAGGGCCCACTTAAATCGCAAAAAAGCCTTTTTTAGTTAATATCCCTCCAATGGTCCACCTACTTAACCAAAGACTTGGGTCTTATTCATCAATCAGTTTAAAAGTCAGTAATTAAGAAAAAGGCCAGGAGAAGAATGAAGGCTCAATTGAGATTAAAATGTGCTACCAGAAGATCTAGCAAGACTAGAAGAACTAGTCTTGTGACTCCTAGATTGGAAAGGAACACTGTCCATAAAAAGGGCCATCCTAGGAATGTTTCATGCTAAGGCAGGTCCAGTATTAAGATGCTATGATTAACCAAACAGAAACCTTCTAAATGAAAATTGAGCTTCAGTTAACATTTTGCACTAGTTAAGGATAATACATTTCCCCAAGAATAGAGAAGCTTTCAGGAAAAAATTCAACAGGAATCTTGAATAATAAGTGTTTCCTTTATAGGGAACTCACTCCTATTTCAAGTGTGGCTGCATTTTCTTGGATTTAATTTTTATTTAAAAAAAAAAAAAAAGGTATTGGGGCACCTAGGTGGCACAGTGGATAGAGCACCAGCCTTGAATTCAGGAGGACCCGAGTTCAAATCTGGTCTCAGACACTTAACACTTCCTAGCTGTGTGATCTTGGGCAAGTCACTTAACCCCAGCCTCAGGGAAAAAAAAAAAAAAAAAAAAAGTATTACATTTTCTATTTGTTTTTTTTTTTTTCTTTATATCATCAAGGTGATCCCATGTTTCCTTCCTTCTTTCTTTCCTTCCTAGAGAAACAGCCCATATGACAAATTGTATTTTTTAGAAGGGAAGAAAAAGTCAGCACAACTGATTAATATATATTGAAAAGTCTGAAAATATAAGATCTGTGCACCTCCTCTCCTTTGTGAAGGGAAGGGTCAGCTTCTTATATCTCCTCATTTGAGTGCTCTCATTTATAATTACTATGTGGGGGCAACTAGGTGGCCCAGTGTTTAGAGAACCAGCCCTGTTGTCAGAAAGATTCATCTTCCTTCCAAATGTGGTCTCAGACATTAGTTGTGTGACTCTATGCAAGTCACTGTTTATTTAACTGTTTCCCTCATTTATAAATCAGCAGGAGGAGGAAATGACAAATCACTCTAGTATTTTTGCCAAGAACTCCCCTCTCAAAAAAACAACATAAAAGTAGGGTTACAAAGAGACATGAATAAAAAATACTAAACAACAAAAATAAAACTAATTATAGATAATACTAGAAAAATCCACTTTCAGAACTCAAATACCACATGTCAAAAGTGTATTCTTTTTAAAAATTCATTAAAATTTAAAAGAGAAAACTAAAATAACTCCTTAAAAAAAAAGTAAAAATGAATTCAAGAGAAGCAATATCCAGTACAGTAATTCCTTTTAATTAATGAAGTTTAAGGTATGAATAATCTGTTCTTTCAGGTTAATAGACTAAGCTCTTTCATGTATACAGCACACAAAAAAATATAAATTTCTTCAATTTGAAGAAATTATTTAATAACCAATATAACAGGATACATTCATCCTTTTTCCAATGACTTATGTCTTTGGAAATGATACTTCATCATTATCATTATTAAGTCATACTTGGTAACTTTCTTGAATGCACTTAAGATTCTATTACTAAATTAAAGCTGAATACTTGAGTCTTAAGAACAGTTTTATAAAAGCACAACACAGCTTTTTATGAAAACCTTTCTAATGGTAAGACGAACAGCAGTCAGCACCAGGTGAGCTAAATTTATTTCGACTACTCATAACTTAATAACAAATGTAACACACTTAGTCTGAATGACATCACTGGAAATTACATGAACTACCATGTTATCCCCAGTTTTCACATGAATCTACTGCCATATCCAAAACCAACCTAATGATCAACACAATGTGAATAAACCACTTCATACCATTACTGCCAAAATTACTTCCATTGTAATTTTTTCCCACAAGCTAACACGGTCAACATTTACACAACTCAAAAAAGGGTGTGCCATTAATTAACCAGGTAGATTCATCAATAAAACTATGTAAAGGGCTTAAAAGTTCCAGTAATATATAGTTCAAGTTATAACTGTATTACAAAAGTAAATTTTTGTTTTATTATACAGACCATCTAATTGTTAAAAAAAAAAAAAAAAAAAAAACAAACTTGTAAACCATCACAGGTGAACAACAGTCATTCAAAAATACATGACAAAATCTACATAATTATGAGTCTAAATGCCCTGATTAAAAAAGTAAAATATATACATTTTTAAAATTTTATACATTTGATAATTTTGCATGATTTTGGTAAGGTAGCATCAGCTCAGAAAAATTGTTTACTTATAAACAATTTTCAAGCCATTCAGAAGAAATCAGTGGGGCTGTGATTTAGAATGCAGCATACAGAGTAGACAGGCCTATATTTAAGGAAAATAACTTCATTTTTAATATATTCAGAGTTTCTATATGGAATTCTCTATTTCAGAGAGAGCTTTTGTATGAGGTTACATGGTCATTTGAGAAAACAAAGGACCCTGGAGTGTAAAAGTCATAGCACTGGTGATATATGAAGTAGTCATTAAGGTTTAATGCTTCAAAACATAGTTGGTTCTTAATACTAGTACCCAGATTTAAAAGACTAAAACCCTTAATGTCAGAATGTAAAGCTGAGTTACCAAAAAGCATTATATAAAGTATCAACACTGATGCCATTGAATTGACTTAGCTGTAGCTACCAAAACTCTATAAAGGCCACAGAGAGATATCTTCTCATTGATTACAACACTAGAGATATTTTGTCTTCAGATAACATCAGTTAAGTCATTTGCAGAGAAGGCAAGTATACAGTCCAAAGTTTCTCAAAACTTCCAGTCACTGACTATGTTTTTTGTCTATCATAGTCCGCAACCATTTTTTTGATATGAGACAATTTGCTTTTCAGCTGCTTGCAATATTTCTTCTTATTCTTGTAATCTGCAGACTAAAAAAAAAAAAAAAGAAAAAGAAAAAAAGATGGAAGAATTAGAGAAAAATTATCCAATGATTTCTGTGAATTCTCTTTTTAGAAATCTCACATTACAAAATGAATAGCTCCAATAGGCAAATGTGGATAAACATTTTCTTTCTTTCTATACACTGAAAAAAACAAAACAAAAAAGAAGCAAAAACACCTTAAATGTTCTGGTAAATCAGAATCTATCAATTGTGACAAGGAAATTTTAGCTATCCTTGAATATTAATTATCTCCATTCTAGAGAAATGAGAAACTCTTCCTTTATCTCTCAACTATAAAGATAGGAAATACACATGCTATACTGTCAGACAGGGTAGAGCTGCTTAAGTCTGTCATCTGGCTAGGCTCAATTTTTTTCTTCATATTTTGTCTATTTCTCTTATCTTCCTGCTCCCCATCAACTCTTCAAGTGAGACTAACTTCTCAGGACCTATGATGCCGCCAGTGAGTACAGTTTGTGGTCCATTATCAGCCACCTATATCATGTTTGAAATTTCCAATCAAAATTTTGTTTTGCTAGAACTCTGTGTGTGTGTGTGTGTGTGTGTGTGTCTCCCTATCCTTCCTTCCAACCACACTCACTCAAATCACTACAATCAATAAAAGCACCAGTTGTGAAAAGCAAGGAAGAAAAGAGTGGAGGGTGGGAGAAGGGGACAGGGAAGAGATAAAATACTAAAGACTTCAAGAAGTACCTTTTCATTTGATGAGTCTAATCAAATAGAAAATCAGGAGAGCATCAAAAAAGCAAAACAAGTAGGCAGATTTATTAGATAACTGAATTTTAGTCTATGTCCTTATGTCTTATTTTGTATCCTAAATAAAACAATTTTCATACTCTACGTGGGAAGAGAGAGCCTAGCATTTAGGGAAGTGAAGGGAGCTTTTGAGGATAAGTGGCAAAGTAAAATGAGGTCAATATGGTTCATAGCATTCCCATCTTGAGTTTTACATCTTGAAAATAGAAAATATGATCTCAGTAACCATTCATAGGCATTAATTGAGAACTATCATCACCACAATAAAGTTCCATAGAATTTTATTCCTCCAAGTTTCAAAACAGGATAATTTTACTGTGACCTGCAAATTGTGTCCTATGTGTTCCTGCCAGCAACTACATTACTTTTCCATATGTACAAAGCAAAAAAAAGTTGGAAGGATATAGTTCTGCTCTTCAGGTTATCAGAGACAATGAAGTGCTGCTTGGGAAAAAAATATGGAAGTAGTATTTTAGGGAAAAAACAAAAGAAAAAAAGGATTTACATATAGAGAGGGAACATTTTATCATTCTTAAATAGTCATTTAAAAATGACAAAAGAAAGAACAATGATTTGAAGTTATAATAGGAATGAAACTTTTTTTTTGAAACTCTTCCTATAAAGGAAATCTGACTAAGAAATCAGCTTCTTGTGCTTCAAAGAATGACGATGATATGGATCCATAGATGTCATCAGATGAGAGTTCTACCAAAAATGCTCTTAGGAAAAGGACAGTTAGTGGAAATTGGTAACTACTTGCAAGGAGAATCAAAGGAACTATTAATTACATTGACAGTCAGGCTTAAGATATCTATTGTCTTTTATCTTTTTTGGTCATGTACATTGCCAAAAATTAAACAAACACTTCTGATGATTCATGTAAGAACAAATGAAACTATCTGCAATAACCTAGATGCCTTTTTAAAGATCTGGAAGTCAAGGGAAAGAAAAATTAATATTTTGAAAATAAGACAAGGTGAAAAAAAAAAAAAGAAAGAAAGAAAATAATTCAAGGTGGATAAAACTTCATTACCACTATGGATTGAAGGTAAGGAATTCAAAGAAAATAATCAGATTTTAGAAGTCAGCTATTAACTAAAAAGATGGTACCTGAAATTTGGAGCTATAGGATTTGCATTTCTGTATCATTATCTAGGAATAGTTGATTCTTAAAAGAGATAGAACATATTTAACAGGGCAAATAAGTCATATTTCCCCAGAATCTTGCAGATATAATCAAAAGAAAGGAGGCAGAGGGAATTGCTCAAAGAGACATTCACTCATTAGACTTCACATCCAACCTATGATATAAGTGCTATAGATATTATCACCATTTTATAGATGAGTCTCAGAAAAGATAATGACTTCTCAAGAAGCATACAAAAGCCAAAGATCTGACACAAGATTCAATCCCAACACTCCTTAACTCCAAGTCCAAAGATATAGCTATTAAGCTATGTTGTTTCTTATCCAAATGGGTTTAAATGTGATAAAGTTTGTAGCAGCCCTTTTTGTAGTGGCAAGGAACTGGAAGATCTGGAAGTCAAAGGACTCAGTTGGAGTATGGCTGAATAACTTGTGGTATATGAATATCATGGAACACTATTGTTCTATAAGAAATGATGAGCAGGCTGAAAGACTTCCATGAACTGATGCTAAGCAAAGTGAATAGAACCAAGAGATCACTGTACACAGCAGCAACAAAATTATGTGGTGATCAATTGTGATGACTTGGCTCTTTTCTACAATGAAGTGATCCAAGACAATTCCAATAGACTTATGATTTAAAATGCCATCTACATACATCCAAAGAAAGAATGATGGAGACTGGATATGGATTAAAGCACAGTATTTTCACCTTTTGGTGGTGGTGGTGGTGCTGTTTTCTTGTGATTTTTCTTTCCAAAACTAATATAGAAATATATTAAAAATTGATTATATCACAGCAATGCAGTGATTCAAGGCAATTCCAATAGACTTGAAATAGAAAATGCCATATTCACATCCAAAGAGAGAAGTATGGAGACTGAATATGGAGCAAAGAATAGTATTTTAACTTTCTGTTTCTTTTTTGTTTTTTTTTCCCCCCTTTTTTCTAATTTTTCTGGCACAACATGACAAATATGGAAATAGATATCAGACACTTAACACTTCCTAGCTGTGTGATTTTGGTCAAATCTCTTAACTCCAATTGCCTCAGCAAAAAACAAAACATAAAAACCAAAAATGAATGCTGAAAGCCTTTTTTACTTGTAATTAGAAAAATAATATGCCATTAAAATTTTTAAAAAATTAAAACAAAAAACAAAAACAAAAAAAAAACCAAATGGTAAAAAGAGAGCACAAATTCAAGATAATGGAAAAAAAATATTAAGTTAATATCTTAGTTTTCAAAAAAAACCTGGAAAAACTTACATGAACTGATACAAAATGAAATGAACAGAACCAAGAGAACACTGTACATCATAATAATATTGTATGATTAAAATTATTAAAAGCTTCTCTAAAGTGAAGTAAACAGATGCTGGCAAGACTGATGCTCATCCTCTACTTGCAGCCTCTGCCTAATTCTGAAGAAGCTTCCAAATCCTATGTTCCATTGCAGAGTCATCAGAATAAGGTTTTATCATATGCTTCTGCTAACATGCAAATTAAAAAAAAAAAAAAATCATTCCTACTTAATTGCAAGCTGCCTGAGGACTGGTATGCTATACAATTTATCTCTGTATCACCCCCAAAGTCTGACAGTGCTTTGTAATTAAGACACTTCATAAAATAAGATTATAGAAAAATTAAGAAATTAATTATACTTACTGCTTTCACTTCCTTTAGTCGATTATATTCATCAGCAGCAGCCTATTAAGGAAAAAATAAGCAAATGAATGTTTATTGTAGTATTTACCTTGAGCATAATTATAATTATGCCCTTGAGCATAATTATAATTATGCTCGAGCCCTCTAATTTATTCTGAGGCTTAAAACTCTGAGTTATGTTAAAAAGAAAAACATTATTTATATTTAATGACATTTCTTAGATTTCATCCACACAGGTAAAGAGAAGCTAAAATGATACAAATTCCTGCTCCCTTATTAATTCTAATAGCACCGTTTACTTTAGTCTTCATTATGACCATGTTTTCAGAGAGAACCACCAATTTTTCCATGTCAAAGCCTCAGATTCTTTGACAAGATAAAAGAAAGATTCCCAAAGTTCTGAATTGGATTAATACAAGAATAATAGTGGTTTTACTAGTGCATGAGTATAAATGATACTGATACCATCACAAACCAATTAGAATTTCCATAACCTGATTTTCATCAAACTAATCTTTATTCCCCTTAGTTTTTGTGGAGGGATTTTTATTCTATGGAAACTCACCATGTATTCCTCACTTTCTTCTCGATAGTCATCTAGCTCTTTATCCAAGCGGGAGAGCTCTTTGTTGATTTCATCTATTTCTGCTTGTAAACTCTTGTATTCCTGTAAGCCAGTGTCAAAATTCTTCTTATAAAGCTGTCTCTGTTGGTCTGAAGTTATTGGTGGATATTCCCTAAGTATTAAGGGGAGAAGATTATCATCTATTTTTATGGTTGTTCAATGCTTTTTCAATCATGTCCCACTCTTTGTAACCCCATTTACTTCCCCTGAACCCTCAAGACTATATCACCTTCAATAAGATGGACCAGTCTAGGTGCCAGATAACACTGGGACTGTGAAGAGAATAGTGAGATAATGCCTGCTCTCAAGGAGTTTACAGTTTACAACATGCTCACAGACAATTAAATTTTGGAGATATAAAAGAAAAATCCAGGAATATTTTAACCTTATGGTCAAAGAGAAGATCACTGAAACTTTCTTGGAAAGAGTAAAAGTTCATAGCTGAACTTTAGGAATATCAATTTGGGGGCTGTATAGATGATAGACAGTGAAGGGAGAAGTTGTATTAAGGGACATTTCCAAGATGGTTCTTGTTGTAGTCTAAGCAAAAGATAAGGAAGTGTCTGGACTAAAGTGTAAGTATAGAGAAGAGAACAAAAGAGGGGAAAAATGAAGAGATTACTGACCAGATGTTGGGAAGAAGGCAAGGGAAATAAAGAATGATTCCTAACTTTACAACCAAGAGAACTGAAAGAATGATGCTATCCTTGGGGGAAAAAATTTTAAAAAAGGGTAAATTCCAAGATAATTCCATAGGACTCATAATGAAAAATGGTATTTGTCTCCAGAGAAAAGAACTGATGGCATCAAACACAGAACAAAGCATGCATTTGTTTTCTTCCACAAAATGATGAATATGGAAATGTTTTACATGATTGTACACCCCAATTGCCTCATGAGGGAAAAATTAATGTTATCTTCTCAGCACACTGCAATATAAGATAATTCCAATAGAAATTCTCATACAGAAAAAGGAATCATGGAGACTGTGCAGATCAAAGCATACTATTTTCACCTTTTTTGTTTTTTTTTTTTTTCCTTGTGATTTTCCACTTTTGTTTTGATTTCCCCCCCCCCCACAACATGACTAATGTGGAATATGTTTAAAATGATTATACATGTATAATTATATCAGACTGCTTGCTCTCAGGGAGGAGGAAGAGAAAAATTTGGCACTCAAAATCTTATAAAAATTAATGCTGAACACTAAATGAATAAAAATAAGTTAATATTTAAAATTTTTCTTTACATGTAATTGGGGGTAAATACTATTTTAAAAAAACATTTTAAAAATGTGAAATGAAATGACTTTTCTAAGATCACCTAAATCTTAAGAATACCAGTGTCTTTTCTGACCACACATGAGCTCTTACATTTATTTGTACAATTTCTCCCCCCAGTTTATCAATACTTAATGAATGTTTGCTGGGTTGTTTTATGTGTATTTTTTTTTTTCTGGAAGTAAGACAGTGGAAGTAAGGACCCAGATCGCTGATTTCTTTGCTGTAGTGAACTTCTTGAACTTGGGCAAACTTCTCAAAGCTTACAAGTGCATATGAAAATAGCAGTGATCTCAGCTCAGTAGCACTTCCCATTTGCATCTTGGGAAGATTTTCAGAAATCTTTTAAGTATTGCCTTAGTCAACATTAAGAAAGGTTGCTCTGGAAAAACTCAAAGCAGGTAACTAATTATTAAGTTTCTTTCAACATACTTGTGGTATCTCAAAGTAAAAGAACCCAGGGCACTTAGCCAATAGCAAAAAATGACAGCATTGTTTTGGTCATCCACAATGGTCTGTGTACTACAAATGCTATCTCTGTACCTGTCCCAGTCCTCATCCAGTTCTTCACAAGATTCCCCACCAGTGGTATAATCGGTTTCATAGTGGTCCTGATCAACTCTTCTTGACGTCCTTCCTTTCCCATAAGATTTCTTTGTAGACGTCACTAAGTTACCATTGCTGCTATACCGAGGTTGCCTGAAATCATCCACAGGTGAAGTCACTGGAAGCACTTTAACTACTTCTGGTATCCTAGAGGAAACAACATCATTATATATCATTGGTCAACTTGTAATCCAAAATCAGAAACACTACACAGAATGAATGATCTTTTCAACAAATGCAATACTATTCAACTCTTTACCCTCCCCCACAATCCAAATAACAGCAAGAATAAAAGCCAAGAGACCTCCAAAATCCTGTGTGCTCACTCAATCAAGAAATTTATGTACAGTCCATTGAGCAGATCCCTTAGGTTTGGTATGCCCAACTCTGCAGCCCTTAGAACTTTTTAATGCACGGTTTCTGATTTAAAAGGAACTTCTCTTCAGCCTTTCTAAATTAAATAAGGGCATGTAATCTTAGAGAAAAACTTTGTTTCACTTAATTTCAATGTCAATATTAATTAATTTCAATGTCAATAATTTACCTTATAGTAATCCAGTTGAGAGAAATCTTAGTGAACTTTTAAGTCCCCCAAAATGATTTTCTTTTAAATTCAAATTAGGGAAGGGGAATATGTACATATGCCTACCAGTGAATACTTAAAAATTCACATAAAATGTCTGTGTATTTAATGTAAAAGTATAATTATTCACACCTCAAAGCAAATTTTTTTAAAAGCTGGAGATTTTTAAGTTTTATAGCATAATTAAAGATCATTTCAAACTTTTGGTCATGTATTGGAAAGAATGAAAGGGGAACATATGTATTTTTTCCAAGACCATTGATTGTTTTTGCTGAAGTATTTGACTTCCCCATCCTAACCTACCAAAAAGTAAACCTACTAAGAGATAAACAGTAAAATGAGGCTCCTTAATATGAATGCAAGCCAGAAGCTGAATTGGGAAAAAATGACAGAGAATATGGAAGGAAGGAGGATGCATAAGAAGGGAAAGGGAAATTTTAAAATGTCCCAGAGAGAGGAAGTTAACTGATTCCCTTCATGAAAAGGTTTCCAATTCAAAGAAAGCTCAGAAATTGGCAGAAGGAAACAAAACATTCAGCAAAAGAACTCAGGGGCAAATTTACATTTTAATCAGCCTCCTAAAACCTCATTACCTTAACAATATCCCTTGTTTATTACAATAAGTACAATAACTAGAAAAGTTCTAATTTTAGGGGTTTTGTGTAATAAAGGATTTATATTCTTCCACTTAGGGTTACTCAGCTTTCTCCAAAGAAGTGCCTCCTTCTAGCATTATCATCAAGGGCTCAAAAGGCCCCAACTTTCCAAAGGCTATTCTGTAAGGAAGAAGGACCAACCTAAGAAAATTCTCATCCCCCAGGAAGAGGGCCAACAAAACTTTTTTTTTTTTTTTCTTCTTCATGTCAAAGCATGAAAATCCTAGAGACTCTCCAGGAGTTATGACTAGCTTCAGTGGAGAATTCTTCATGGATTAAATATATGTTCTTTCATAAAAAGTCAAAAATAATGTATACTTTATATTTTTATCATGCTTTTAAAAAAAGTTTGTTGAGACTATTCAATCATTTTTTTAGTTGTATCTCACTTTGTGATTGCTTTTAGGGTTTTCTGGGCAAAGATACTGAAGTGGTTTGCCATTTCCTTCTTCATCACATATTCCAAATGAGGACAGGGAGGGAAAAAGGGTTAAATGACTTGCCCAGAATCATACAGCTACTAAGTGTTTGAGGACAGATTTGACCTTAGGAAAATGAATTTTCCTGAATCCAGACCCAGTGATCTATCCACTTCACTGGTGATTTAATATGAATGATCAAATTTACTCAATAAAATAATTTATGTTAGTGATATCAGAAATGCCATTAAAGATGACATTAAAAAAAATTTCAATTAAGTTTAAAAAAAAAATAACAAAAGCACAAAACAAATACGGAAGGAAAGATCTGAAGCTGATAATCTGTAAATATTACTTGTTTCATCTCTTCTCAGAGATGAATAGTAGACTTAATATTTATATTTGGATGAATTTCCTTTCTAAGATGAACAAAAGAAAACCTTAGCTTCCTCTCAGTCCTCTGAAATCTTCAAAATCTTATTTTAAGAGTCAAAGTAAGTTTTAAATCAGGCTTTTTAAAAGGATGGGTTTCTGGGTGTGTTTGGGTTGAAAATGGATATGATATGGCAGTTCCTCTCCATTCTAGTTTGTCACCAAGCTTGAATGTCTCCTAAGCTTGCTTCACAACTGAATTCCTGCACATTTTAATCACTGGCTGTAGGAAGACAGAAGCCAGATTTTGTCCCATGAGTCATGAGAAAATAAACTTCTCAGATGCTCTGTCCAAAACTTTGTTAAAGTAATATGATACACCCAAACTCTTGCTTTGGACACAGGTTTAAGTGACAAGAATAACAATATAAAACCTTCAAAACAGGCTACAATCTTTAAGGGAAATGCAATAGAAAAGAAACTAAATCAATCCTATTCACTCTTACTGTGTGATCCTGGGAAGGTCATTTAACCTCTTTGAGCATCAGTTTCACTATTTATAAAATGGGTATAATTCCTCCCAGGATTGTAAAAATCAATTATGATAATACAAATAAAGCCAACTATTGCATTTTAATAATGAATCCCAATAGATATGAACCTAACACTTATTCTTGGAATAGTATAATGGAAGAACAAAAAAGTGTGGTGATATTAAAGCTATGAGGAAGAATACTGTATTATCCAAATATTTGTTAATTAAAACAAGGATATTTTCCTAGATGAAGTACTATACAAAATCACCACCACTATTAACTTAATAAAATACAGAATTAAACTTAATTCTCTTTTAGTGATCCCAATTTTACAAACCACTATTTTTTCTCACTTTCTTGGTATATTTTAGTAGAACTTCTGTCAGACACATTTTTCAGAAGGAGTTTGACAAAAAATACATTTGAAAACAGATACAAAGGGATGGGTGCTGATTAACTGGAAAGTGGGAGCAATTCCACTTTTGGCATTCAAAGCCCTCCACAGTGATAGCAACATATATAAAACCTTTGTAACAAAGGTTTTATATATGTTGCTGTTACTGTGGAGGGCCAAAACCTTGTGAAGTAGATACAATAGTGATCCTATTTTACAGATCTAGTTTGGTAGAAGAAATACAAGATGGGAAATGAGGAGCTGAAAAGGTGGATTGAAGCCAATTTATAGAGAACCTTGAATGGCAGCATCAGGCATTTAATAACTTTATTTTGTTAAGTAATGGAAATTAAATGAAGGTTTTTAGAGGTGACAATAGTAGTGAGAACCATCATAATAGCGGTATATTTTATTAGGAAGGGCAGATTGAAACAAACCAAAAAAGGAAGACTGGAAAAGAAATTGGACTAGATTCAGGGAAGACTAGTCAGATGACCACATTTTATAACATTTCTCATTTACAATATCAGCTTTCCAATGTTGCAAGATAATGCCATCATTCACATCTTCACCTCTCACATGTCTAGGAAAAAGAGACTAGGGACTATCAGTACTCTGCTACCCATGGAAATTTTATAGAGTAGTCCAGCACCATTTACCTTTCCCTATCCAGCTTTATTCAAACCTGGATGTGGGTGGGAGAAATAACTGGGAGTGAGACCTATTTAAAAAACTCCTAGATCCACTCAGCAAAGGTGGAGGAGTCTTCATTTTTAGCTAAATATCTTCCGGTCTCCTAATCTTACCTTGAACAGAGTTTTTATTTACTTACCACATTGAGTCCTTGGGTACCTAAATCCTAGTCTTATATTAACAAGAAATACAATTGTAGATTGTGTGGCTGAGCAAATCACTTAATCTTGTTTGCCTCAGTTCTTTCATTTGGAAAATAAACTGGATGAAGTGATTCAAGGCAGTTCCAATGGTCTCATGATGGAGAAAGCCATTTGTTCCCAGAGAGAGGACTGTGAGTACTAAATGTGGATCACAACATGCTATTTTTTTGTTATTTATTTGCTTTCTTTCTCATTTTTTTTCTTTTTTGATTTTTTTTTGGTGTAGTCTAATTGTGTAAATATGTATAGAAGAATTATACATGTTTACCATGTATAAAAGACAGATACAAAGAGATGAGTGCTGATTAACTGGAAAGTGGGAGTCATTCCACCTTTGGCATTCAAAACCCTTCACAGTAATAGCAACATATATAAAAATCTTTGCAACAATAATTATAACCGAAACCTTGAGAGGTAGATAACGTATACTGGAGGGAAGGGAGAAAAAAATTGGAACAAGGTTTTGCAAAGGTGAATGTTGAAAACTATGCATGTGTTTTGAAAATAAAAAGTTTTTTTTTGATTTTTCTTGTGTGGCAAGATAATTGTATAAACACATATGCATATATTGGATTTAACATATATTTCTACCATGTTTAACATTTACTGGACTACTTGCCATCTAGGGAAGGGTGTGGGGAAAGAGGAGAAAAATTAGAAACACAAGGTTTTGCAAAGGCTAATGTTGAAGAACTGTCCATTTAATATGTTTTGAAAAATAAAAAGCTTTAAGAAAAAAAAAAAAAAAAAAAACTTTGTAAAAAATTCCCCCAATCTGAAATCACTTCTTCCTTTGAATCCAAGGCACTTTGTGCACTCATTACTTATTAGCAACTGGTAAACATCTCAGCTCTGCCACTAGACTAGGAAAGAGGCAATTCTTCACCTTTGTAACCCCCTCAAAGATTAGCACAATACTTTATACTCCCCTCCTACACAAAACCCTACCTGGTAACCTTCCCAAGAGGCAACTAGATGGACCATTACACAGAGTGCAAAATCAGGAAGACTTGAATTCGAATCCAGCCTCACTCAGTCACAAACTATGTGATTCCAGCCAAGTATGGAATTAATAGCAAATTAATAGTACCCACTTCACAGGACTGTTTTGGGGATTGAAAGAGACATCATTTGTCAGTATAGATGTTACATAAATGTAAGGTCCCTGAGGTCAGGGGCTTTCTTTTATCCTTGTATCCTTAGCATTTAGTACAGTGCCTAGTAGATAAGGGCTTAATAAATTTATGTGGGTATACACACAAAATATACATATAATATACATGCTAATATGTATGTATACATGTGTATGAAATTATGCTGAAGATAATAATTTATTCCATATTGCTTTGCTTGACAGAATCTCTTAAGGGACATAGCTTTTTTTTTTTTTTTTTTTTTTTTTTTTTTAAATCTTTGAATCGCCAATACTTAGCACAGTGCCTAGAAAACAATAGGCACTTAATGAATTCCTATTTCCCCTTAAAATCTGGGGAAAGTAATGGTGTCTTAAATGCCCACGCAGCTTAACAGAACAGCTGAGAAGCAATAATGGTTACATGATGCAAAATAAACTAGTTTTACAAGCTTGAAAAGTCATGCAAATAATAGTTTGTAATTTTTGAAAAGAAGACCTCAACTTGACTCTTTTCAGCAAGGAGGTGATTCAAGGCAATTCTAATAGACTTGTGATGGAAAGTGAAAAGGAAAAAAGAGAGCGATTGTATGTAGATTGAATGTGGATCAAAGCATAGTATTTTCACCTTTGCTTGCTTCTTTTTTTCCCTTTTGATCTGATTTTTTTTTTTTTTTTTTGCACAGCACGATGAACATGTAAATATTTTTAGAAAATTGCACATTTAATCCATATCAGACTGCTTTTTGTCTTGGGGAGGGGGTCAGGGGAAGGAGGAAGAAAAATTTGGAATACAAAAGGTTTTGCAAAGGTGAATGGTGAAAACTATCCTTGCATGTATTTGGGAAAATGCAATTACAATTTTTTTTTAAATAAAAAATAAAACAAGACTATATATCTCTAGCACATTATGAACTGTTCTATCTCAATTGCCCCTATGCTTGGTATTAGGCAGTGAGGCCAAAAGGGGGGTCTGAAAACTTTTCTCAAAATATACCTAGTTTTAATCAATATAGAGGTAGCTACTGAGCAGTCAAATAGAAAATTATTAAGCTCTGTTTGGTTTCCAAATTCCATTCCTTTCATTATAATAAAGTTCATTGTTTCCAATTGGATCCCATAATTAAAATCAGCTTGCCAGTGTAGGATTAACGGTTTCAGCTCCTTCTATGTTCTGTGAATGGCCTTTTACATGATCCCTCTCTCTGTTAAATGTAAGACAAGCAGAATTGTGTCTAGGAAAGAGTGCTGTATCTGGAACCAGCTCCAGAATCAAATTCCACTTGTACTATTTACTTGTGACATTGAAAACAAAAATCAATTTTACTTTTTCAAATAGCAATTTTTTCATCTGCAAAATGATGGTGCCAGACTAGGCAAACTCTAAAGCTCTCTCCAGTTCTAAATCTATTCATGGATAATTCTGCTGGAAAATTCAAACTGGGAGGTGTCAAATATGATTTTTCCAAAGTAAAAGGAGGAAATGCTGACCAGTGGGTGGGTATCCTTAAGAATCAATGCAATAAGCCATCTTGTCTTCCCTATAACATGGTAACAAGTTCCCCAAGTATGTTTTTGCACCTTTTACTAAGGTGCTACACAAGAAATAGGTAACAAAGAACAAAGTAAAATAAAGTTCCTGGACCAAATGGGAGGAGTAATATAGAATCATTGGATTTGTATCTGGGATGTCTAATTCAGACCTGTATTTTCAAGATATCAAGTGAGTGGCTCTAAGTTCACACATAAGAGTTAAGAAAAAGATAGAACTAGAGCCCAGTTTTCCTGACTGTCAGGCCAGTGATCCCTATTCTGGAAAATTCAGCATCAATCAATTCAGCTACAAACAAGGGTTTCCTTATCTACAAAATTAAGAGATCTCTTTCTCTCTAAATTCTGTTAAATCTGTGAAACTCCAAAGGGATGGAAGAATGAAAAAGAACCTATTTCTACATATGTGACAAATTAACATGTTACAAATAATAATTTCTAAGTCAATTTTATGTTTAAAATTTTTTTTTAAGAATAGTTGACAAGCAAATTTCTCAATCTCACTTTCTTCATCTAAAAAATGAAAGTTTTAAGATTAGATAAATCTTTAAGGTACCTTCCTTCTTAAAATCTTGTAAAAGATATAAATCAACAAGTTTATCACTTTCAAGTAACCTCACAATGAGAAATACTACCAACAACAAGAATTTATAACTCAAAAGGATTTCAGAGAAACTATCTGATGTAATCATCACAAAAACTTTGTGAGGAGGGTAACAATAAGCATAATCTCATTTGTTTTAACAAAGAAAGGATTGAGGCTTAAGAGGTTAAAAGGGATCTAACAAGGTATAGCTGAGAGAACAGCCTATTTGACAGCAAAGCACCCAGGTTCAAATGCTCTCTCTACTATTTCCTCCCAATGTGACCTCTATGGTCACAAGAACCTCAACAATAAAATAAGAGGTTAATAGGAAGGATTTCTAAAGTTTAATTTCTAGTTCTTTCATTATGAGAACCTATAAATTCTCTGAGGTCACTGGTCCGGGGAACTGGAATCTAAGTCTTATGTTTCCAAGTGCTCTTTTTTCCTGTTCTATAGTGCCACTCAATAAAAAATACATTGATCTGGTGATGAAGAGAGCCATCTATACCCAGAGAGAGGACTGTGAGAAATGAGTTTGGATCACAACATAGCATTTTCACTCTTTTTGTTCTCATTTGCTTGCATTTTATTCTTTCTCATTTTTTTTCCTATTTGATCAGATTTTTCTTGTGATCATAACTGTAGAAATATGTATGCATATTTTTACTATGTTTAACATATAATGGACTGCTTGCCATCTACGGGAGGGGGGGGGTAGGAAGGAGAAATTGGAACAAGGTTTTGCAAGAGTTAATGCTGAATAATTACTAAATGTATGTTTTTGAAAATAAAAAAAAAGTTTTAATAATAATAATTAAAAAAAAAACATTGAAATTCATGAAAGCCAACATGGATATCTTGCGTCTTTGCAGCAACTATATATGTCAGAATTAATTTTAAACCAAAACATCACAATAGTGTGGCACAATGGCACAACAGTTACCGAATCAAAGTTGTGTGCAGAGAATGCTGGTTACTTACGGTGTTGATTTGTATGAAGAGTCTGGATACGGACGTTTGTCATTCATTCTGCCATAAGAGGAATATGCCATGGAACTGTCAACTCTATCCACATAGTCAGATGGAGCTGGGGGTACTTCTTGTGCATCTGCAGACACATTCTTCACCTAAGGAGACGACAACCCCATCAAGAAGCAACAGCTTTAAGAAAGTCATCTGAGACCACAGAGCAGAAAATTCTATAATGTAAGGTTTTCTCCCTAATGAGATATTTTGGACAATCAAAAATGGAAAAAAATGGAAAAAAGCCCATCATATATACATATCACTGACTGTTCTGGCCTATATTGGTATAATAAGCCACTGTGAACCAAGAGTCACTCTGCCTTCAGTTGTCAGAGTCCTATAGGAAGGGATGGCTGGAAAACGGGGGTCAGACTCAGCAAAACCGAGTTCTAATAATGCTTGGACCTTGTGAGTCTGGTTAAGTTTCTTAACTTTAAAGTCTTAGTTTCCTCGTTTGTAAAAGGAAAGAGATCATCTAAATCTCCTTGGAACCCCTTCCAATCCATGATTCTGTTTTGCTTTCTTGGCTTCATACTAGCTGTTTCCATTCTGAATAAGTCATTCAATTTCTAAGACTTTAAGATTTTTCAGGCGTAAAATGGAGATGGTATTTGTATTAGTGACCTCTAAACTGCTATGAGGGAAATAATAATACACTTACTATAAGATAGGTATTACATCAAGTGCTTTATAATTATTATCTCATTTGATCCTCACAACAACCTCATTTTATAGATGAAGAAACTGACAGCTAATGTCTGAGGTCCCATTTGAACCCTGGTCTTCCTGACTCTAAGTCAAGAACTCTATTTATTGCCCTATCTAGCTGTTCCCTTTAAAGTATTATTTAGATGATCAGGTTCACTATTAAGTTTGGGTACTCACATAAAATTAAATCTAAAGGCATTTTTTAAAGGATTTAACAATATAGGAATCAGGAGGAAAAATTTAAAATTCAGCTTCTTTAGACAAAGTCTCAATAACTTTGTACAGTAGGCCTATAAAAATGGTCAGAGTTTAAAATTTTTCTTTCTTTCCTCTCCATAATCAGGGAGTAAATTCCCCCAATAGAAAAGGCTTCATTATTATGAAAATGGGCTTAGACAGCACAGAAAGAAGATATTTACATGTAAAAAGTATGGAGAACTGGATCCCCAATAAGGACTGTTAACATATGGGTAAAGGAATTTTCATGAGCTTTTGAAGACCAGTATTTTCTTCATTATAAGTCTAAGTAAGCTACTGGGTTTAATACTCAAAGCACATAAGGAGGTACCTGGTGTCCCAAACTGAATTTTCCACTCCACAACGTAAAAAAGTGACATTCTCACTACATTGTATAGATCATGTACAGATATGTCAAAGGATATTTGTACTGCTTATTACAGGAGTGGAGGGGAGGGGGAAACCCTTTATAGTTTACTGTTTTTATGAGTCAAAAAGTAATGAAATATTTCTCCTGTGAAGGTGAATTTTTGGCAGTATTTGGGAAACCAGTGGGTGAGGGTTGCCAGGGAGTATTCTTAGACCCTGCAGCAAGGGAGGAGGGATGGGAACCATTCTTGGCTCCTAGTGAATGTCTTAGTATACCCCAGATCACATGTTCCTTCCTCAGGGATAATGATCAAAGCCAGAAATCTGCTCTTTCTCTGGAGGCCTACTCAGGGGTCAGGAAAGTATCCCACTTGATATAAAACAAAAGCCATATTTTTCCAAATGTTTTTACTGTACCAAAGCTATATCTTTACAACTTTATGACAGATGAATTTTTTGGTAGGTCTATAATTTTAGAAATCGATGCCTCAAATGTCTAGTTCCACAGAGAACAAAATGTCCTTAACACTGCTTAGAGTACTTTGACTCTTTGCCAGTCAGAATTTTCTTGGCAGAAATAATGGAGTAGTTTGCCATTTCCTTCTCTGCTCATTTTACAGATGAGGAAACTGAGGCAAAAGGGTTAAGTGACTTGCCCAAGGTCACACAGTATTTCAAGCCAGACTTGAATTTAGAAAGATGAGTCTTCTTGACTCCAAGCTCAACACTCTAGACACTGTGCCATCTAGCTGTCCTAGATATGTGATAAAAGATAGCTCTCTCAAGCCATTTTGATTTTGAGGAAAATAATTTTTGATTTCTTGCTAGATCACTCATAATTGCATCGTTCCTATAACAAAGTGAGAAGGAGGTAGGGAAGTTAAATAGGAAGGGAAAACAGAAATGAAATCTGGCTGTGGTACAATTTTCCATTTTTATTATCAGTATAGATAGATAGCTGCTACAGTGGAAAGGAGTACACTAACTGTATTGGAAAAGTTCATTTATCAGTCCCAGGCAATTCTCCATGACAAAGTTATAGATAATCTCTTCACTCAGGCAGTTTCCACATTAAGAATTCCCCCTTTCTAACGAAACCATAAGCAGAGCACTGAAGGAAAAGAATAGAAATTGTTTTCTTAAGAAAGATAATTTCTTCCTTTGCAGTCCTCAGTATAGTTTCAGGGAAGAACAGATTTATTTTTTTAAACATGTTCAAAGGAACCTAAACCATTCTTGTCTTGCCCTTTTTGTTGGAAAAATTAAAACATTTTGTTTTTCTACTGTATTCATTTCAGACTTTATCTCTACCTTATCTAAGAACCCATCCCATGAGACAAAGAATTAAAAAAAAAAAAAGGGGGGGGGAGAAAGACTTGTACTATTTAACAAAACCAAACAATAGCAAACAAATGTGAGAGTAGCTATGACATTCCATCACACAGTCCCTCATTTCCTCAATTCTTTGGGACTGTTTGGTCATCATATTTATACAGCATGAGGACATTTTTTGTCTGTTTCTTTTTTGTTTTATACTATGTACATTGTAGTTATCATCTATACTGTTTCCTTCAACCCTTTTTCTGAAAAAGTAAATCAATTTATTGATATATCCCTCGCTAAGAGCCATCTCTTATAAAGGAAAAAAAGTTTAATAAAATTATCACTTAAAAATCCCTGTCATTCTACATAAAAATCCACATCTTACCCCCCCCTCCCCTAATAAACTTCCAAAAGGAGGAAATAATTTTTTCTCATCTCTTTTCCAAAGTTAAGCTTCTTGGTCATTTTAATTATTCAGCATTCAGTTACTGGTTGTTTTTTGTTATTGTGGCTGTGGATCATTCTGCTTATATACTTGTAGTCATTTACCTAACCTGTTTTCCTCAAATCCTTCATTTTCACTAAGAAAGAAATGGAAAGTCACATGTTTCTAAGAAATTATTTAGATTAGTTCAGGAGGGTGAATGAAGGGTCTTAAAGAGTCATACATCTCTTGATCTCTAGTTTAAGTTAGGAAAACAAAGAGAACAGAGAGAACCATAATAATTATCATACTGAAAGAAGATTCAGACAAGACTGAAGTGACAACAGACACTCCAAAATATTACCATGAATTAACTGATATTGCAACAATATGGTCTTTGTGTTACATTTCCGTTCTTAAACTTAAGGCTGAATCTTTTTTCTTTATATTCCATCCTCCCTTGGGTATGTAAATTATCTTACATACGTGCATGTGTATGCATACATGTATGTATTGCCTTGGATTTACTCAGCTTTTCTTAAACACACTCCTTCTTTGTTTCCTAATTTTCTCCCTAAGAAGCAGCTAATTATCCCAGGCTTTTGCCTTAGTCTCTCTCTTTGTCTAATTTCTGTCCCAGGACATTCTCATTCACTGCTGTAACTCAGCCATCACCTCTATGCAAACCCCTCCCCAAACTAACTCCATCCCTAGCCAGATGGCTGAGCTATAGACCCCCATCTTCCTCCCCTTGAATAGCTTGCCAGTGCCTGAAATGCAACATGTCTAAACAGAGCTTGTTATTTCTCTAAACCTTCTCCTCCTTTTAAATTTTTCATGCTATAGTATTATTATTTCTCAGTTCCTCTTCTTCAGAACCAAGGGTTCTCTTTAATCTTTTTTTTTTTTTTTAAATTTCTCATATCCTCAAGACATCAACGAAGGACAAACAACAATTTCTTATACCCAAGTACAAATTCAGCCCTGGGATAGTTAATAAATAGCTTTGTGACCTTAGGCAAGTCACTTAACCCTGTTTGCTTCCGTTTCCTCAGCTGAAGAAGGAAATAGCAAACCATACTAGTATCTTTGTGAAGAAAACCCAGGACTGATAAGACTGAACAGCAATCACACACCAATGCATATCTTTTCTGGATGCCATAGAGTCCTATTTCAAAAGTAATTTTTTACCTACTTAGCTTTGGGTCATAGAATCATAGATTAATAAATTGGAGTTGGATGACATTCCAGAGCTTATCTACAGCAGACATTTACAGATGAGGCCTAGAGAATGAAGGTAATTTTTCCATTTTCCAATGTCCCACAGGAAAAAAGTAGAAGTTAGTATCTGATTGCAGGTTTTTGCCTTTCAAATTCAACAAATACCCTATTCCACTATAACAGTATGTACAGATTGAATCTATACCATACCCAAGCTATGAAAACACTCACTTAAGTGGAGACATCTAGTAAAATCTTATTGCCTAGATGTCTACCTTTTGGATGAAAAATTTTCTCCATACAAAATTACTACTCATATTTGTTTCAAACATTACATGCCTTTGTTTAGTCTCCTAGGAAGGGCAATAGGAAAATTAGGATGAGCTTTGTAGCTTGGCAATTAAAATAGCTGAGTTTATGGGATGCTGGAGGGTGGAGCATTTTAATCTTAAAAGTATCATCTCTAATTTTATAACCTGAATGCCCCAACTGCCTGCTATGTCCTTTTAGCACAAGGTTTCCAACTACTAAGTCGTTGGGCTAGTTTTTCCAGTTTATCTGATACTTTACACCCACAGATGCTCAACCACTAAAGGCCTGCAGTCCAAATTCATTCAATATTGCCTTCTGATTTTTCTTTTCATAACATCATCTCTGGTCAAATAACAAAGTGGTTTTCAAGTTTCTTAAGGAAAAAAATATGCAAATGACAGCTATTACTGATATTACTTGCTTTGAAAAGTTAGCTGTCTTCCAAGGTCTGCTAACACCTGCTCAGATACCAGCTTTCTGAGTAACAATTAACTGCACACTGTCCCGTAGAGAACAGTGTGTTTTTGAGTGGATATATCAATTTCAGTGATATAGGGAACTTCACCACCCATGAAGATATATATTTTCTCTTGAAAGTCTCAGAAAACTGCTAGGGGCCATTGATAGATTAACTCATTTATGGAGAATCACAGACAGCATATATTAAAAGAAAAACTAGACTCAGTTTGTTCTGAATCTGAGATTGGTTCTCTAGCCACTATATTTCAAAGTTACTGCTAACTAATCAAAGTCAAGTTGGAACCAAGAAAAAGTTCTTGAAACTATGGGGAGAACTGCCGGCAGATTTAATGGTCACAGTTAAAAACAAATACCCTTTGATCAAGCAGTGTACTACTGGGCTGATATCCCAAATCTTCAAGGAGGGGAAGGAACCTATATGTGCAATAATGTTTGTGGCAGCCCTCTTTGTAGTGGCAAGAAACCAGAAACTGAGTAGATGCCTAACAATTGGAGAATGGCTGAATAAACTGTGATATATGAATATTATGCAATATTATTGTTCTGTAAGAAATGACCAGCAGGATGGATACAGAGAGGAGGGACTTACATGAACTGATGCTAAGTGAAGTGAGCAGAATCAGATCATTATACCCTGTAACAAACAAGACTATAGGATGATCAATTCTGATGGATGTGGCCATCTTCAATAATGAATTGATTCAGATCAGTTCCAGCTGTTCAGTAATGAAGACAGCCATCTACACCCAGGGAGAGAACTGTGGGAACTGAGTGTGGACCACAACATAGCATTTTCACTCTTTCTATTGTTGTTTGCTTGCAGTTTTGTTTTCCTTCTCAGGTTTTTTTTTTTTCTTTCTAGATCCAATTTTTCGTGTGCAGCAAGATAATGTATGGATATGGATACATATATTGTATTTAACATATATTTTAACTTAGATTACCTGCCATTTGGGGGAGGGGATGGGGAGAAGGAGGGGAAAATATAGAACAGATTTTTCTTCAAGAGTCAGTGTTGAAAAATTACCCATGCATATGTTTTGCAAATAAAAAGCTGCTTTACGAAAGAACTCTGAGAGATGACTATGAGCAAAATAACTGTTTGGACATGTATACATATATTGTATTTAATATATACTTTAACATATTTAATATGTACTGGTCAACCTGCCATCTGGGGGAAGGGGTGGGGGGAAGGAAGGGAAAAGTTGGAACAAAAGGTTTGGCAATTGTATCCATGCATATATCTTGTAAATGAAGCTATTTTTTAAAAAAGCTGCTTTAAAAAAATGCCAAATTTGGACAAAAATCAGAAGAATAGAATCGATTTTTATCTTCTCCAACCCAGGGAGCTAGGAGTACCTGCCCCATAGTTAGGAAGACTATCACTTTCTTGAGTTCAAATCTGGCCTCAGACTCTTACTAGCAGTGGGATCCTGGGCAAGTCACTGAAATGTTTACCTGAGTTTCCTCAGCTGTAAAATGAGCTAGAGAAGGAAATAGCAAACCACTCTTGTTTCTGGGCCAAGAAAACCCAAATAGAGTCAAGAAGTGTTGAACACAATTGAAAAACTACTGAACAAACAACAAACTCCCAACTGTATCTGTTTAAACAGTTTACTCTGAAGCAAACTAGCAAAAGCAGACAATGAATCTAACAACATCTTTAAAAATTTAACTATGCAAAATAGAACCACAATGAATAGATAGGAAGATCTCAAAAAACAACTGAGCTAAACATACCTGATCTCTCTAGCAAGCAGAGGGATATGGCAGCCAAGGACTAAGATAGTTTAGAATACAAGCTAATTTACAAAATAGTAATAATGATAACAGTTAAACAGGAAGGCTTTACCCCCCCCCCAGACTGTATTAATTAGTAGCAGTGGTGCTGAAATCTAGAAAACAGATCAAGACATAGATACAACTATTTAAAAGTCTGATTCTTTTTGCACAGCAAAATAACTGTATGGACATGTATACATATATTGTATTTAATTTATACTTTAACATATTTAACATGTATTGGTCAACCTGCCATCTGGGGGAGGGGGGGAGGGGAAGGAGGGGAAAAATTAAAACAAAAGGTTTGGCACTTGTCAGTATTGTAAAATTACCCATGCATGTATCTGGTAAATAAAAAGCTATTAAAAAAAAAAAAAAAAGGACATAGGTACAGGGTCTTCCCACAATCCCATACTGACTGTGACCCAAGTTTAAATGTTTAAAAGTTTTGGTCTATAACCATTAAAATGGTTCCAATTAATGGAATTTCCAATGGAAGATGTTCCAATCAATGCCCCTCCCTGTTTATAATTGCAACTATGACCACATTTCTACAGATTGTTTAGGTTTATAAAATCCTTTCAACAGTTTTGAGAAAGGGTCAAAACCAGAGCCATTATCATGATTATACAACTAAATAACCTAGAGCTAAGTAATTAAGTAAACAAGTAAATCAAATGACTGAATCATGGGTATACAGCAAGTCTGGATTAAAATTTGAACCCCTGATTCTTATGCTTGGCAACTCAGGAGTATCGTGGGGATCGAGTCAGGAAGACTAAGTTCAAATCTAGTTTTAGGCTTTCTAGCTGTGTGACCTTGAGCAAGTTAAATTAAATGTTTGTCTCAGTTTCCTCATCTGAAAAATAAACTAGAGAAGGAAATAGCAAATCACTCCAGTATATCTACGAAGAAAACCCTAAATTAGGGTCACCTTAAAGTGGGACACAACTGAAATGATTGAATAACTTTCAAATGTTCCCGATTTTGATTCCTATTTTGAGTGGTGGACACTTCAAATGATTTGTTTTATGTAAAATTCTTTAATATGACAATGGCATATTCTCTCCTTTTTCTCAAAACTTGATTTTTTTGAGTGGATAAGATCTTGTGTACTTTAACTGTGGCTATCGGACAAAACAAACTAAATAAATTCTTCACTCTTTTATTTGTGATCTACACATGGATGTCAGCTAGCTTTTTTTTTTTTCCTTAAAAGAAGTGATATGCTAATGCACTGGGAGGCCATGCCCCAGGAGACCTTTTAAAAAGAACATTCACTGGGGAATGGTTTGTACTGGTTACAAAACAAAAAGCCAGTCCTTCTTCCAGCTGATGTCTCCTGCAGATAGTCTCCATTCCCCATTCCACCCAACAACCTACTCCACCCCTCCCCTGCTGGCCCTGCCCACTCCACCCTCCTCCACTTTGGAGTTTGGACAAGAATTTACTATACCTTAAGTTCCTGCATAGGTTTCAAGATGAGATAATGGGGGGAGGAGTTGAGAAAAGACTCAGCCATTAACTTTTATTACAATTTGTACCAATCTAGAAAAAGGAGAAGGGGAGGGGAGAGGAGAAAACAAGTGGAAAGTGGAAGAGGGAGAGATGAAGAGACTTGAAAGAAATATGGACAGAGATTGTTAAAAATGCCTTTGTTTTAATTTTGCTTTCCTTCCCCCTTCCCTTTCAAATTCAAAACTAATGTGTAAATAGCACCTTGTTTCAAAGGTAAAAAACAACATTTCCAATGAGATAATATAGGTAAAACATTAAATAAATGGTTGCAAAACTGAACATGACTACTTGTAAAACAATAATAAATTAAACATTTTAATGTGCTCATCACATCAAGCTTGCACACATCTTTGCTTTCTACCAATCTCCCTTTTTTATAGAGAAAGGTCAGAGTTCCTGTAGTTTCATGACCAGGATTCTTTAAGCCCTGGGGGCAGCAACCAGGTAAATGTTGTTCCATACTAATAACAAAGATTTTGAACTTTCTGGAATGAATTTACTTTGTTGGAGAAGCAATTAAGTTGGCCACTTGCCACGTACTCAAAAAAAAACAAAAAAAAAAATCCAACAACAAAAAACAAGAGGAGCACGTTTTACTACTTTTCTTCATGTGGGTCTAGCAATCCATGGGCCAAGGAAGTACAAGTTAGTCATTCCTCTTTCCTCCAAATGCTATTTCATTTCTCTAGCTATTTTTCTTTGTTTGTGTGTGTGTCCAAATAAACTATAAAGAGTAACCAGAAAGAAGGGAGTGGAAAGGGGAAAATATGAGACTTAACAAAGAGCTCTGGAGTTGTAACTAAGAGGCTAGATAATTATCTGTGACCCTGGGCAAAAGAGTTTTCCTTTCTAAATTTGTTTTTTTCCCTGTCAAAACCAGAGTTAGACTAATTCATCTTTAAGCTCCCCCTACACTGCTGGTATTCTGGAATTCCATTATACTATGTGGATGGATTGAGAAATCACCAAACAAAACCAAAAAGTTGTTGCCACTGGAATGTACATATTTTCCAGCCTACTACCTACCTACCTACCTACCTACACACACACACACACACACACACACACACACACACACACACACACACACACACACAATTGCTGAGTATATCTAATGTTTTAAGGATAGTGCAATAAAATTTAATTGAGTCCTTTCACATATTTCATCATCTCATTTAGTCAACCATAGATGAAGAGATAGGCAGAACAAATAAAATGTATTATTCCGGTTCCATACAGCAAGAAACTGAGTCTAAAGGAAGTGATTACCTATGGCTAACATATATTAGAAATTAAAACCTACATTTAATATCTAACCAGTACTTTTTCCATCATATCACCATACTGTTTTTAAAATGTTAAATTCCATATTTTTTCCCTCCCCCTTCTCTCTCACTCATCAATAAGGTAGACAATCAATTATATATGTGAAGTCAAGCAAAACATTTCCTTACTTGCTATGTTGGGGGGGGGGGGAAATCAGGAAAAATAAAATTAAAAAGTATACTTTAATGTGTAATCAGAGTCCATCAGTGCTCTCTATGGAAATAGATAGCATTTTTATGTCTTTTACAGCTGATCACTGTACAACTTTGCTATAGTACAATATATGTACAACTGATTCTGCTCACTTCATTTTGTATCAGTTCACATTAGTCTTTCCAGGTTTTTCTAAAACCCTTCTGCTGGTCATTTCTTATACCACAATAGTATTTCGTCACAATCACATACCACAATTTGTTCAGATTCCCCAAGTGATTGACCCAAAGAGCTTTTATGTTTTTTTACATATGTCATTCCCCACCTCTTTTTAATCTCTTTGGAATACAGACTTAGTAGTGGTATTGCTGGGTCAAAGGGCATTATGAACAGTTTTATAGACCTCTGGGCATAGTTCCAAATTATCTTCCAGAACAGCTGGATAAGTTTACAACTCCAACATAACATTAGTCATATCACCTTTCTTAAAAAGAAACCTGCATGACAGGAAAAGATAATGATGAATGTGTGGAGGGGATGTGGAAAAATTGTTGGTGGAGTTGTGAACTGACCCAACCATGCTGGAGAGCAATTTGTAACTATGCCCAAAGAGCAATCAAAATGTACATACCCTCTGATCCAGCAGTGTTACTACTGGGCTTATATCCCAAAGAGATCTTAAAGGAGGGAGAGGGACCTGTATGTGCAAGAATGCTTGTGGCAGCCCTCTTTGTGGTGGCCAGAAACTGGAAACTATGTGGATGCCCCTCAATTGGAGAATGACTGAATAAAATGTGATATGAATGTTATGGAATATTATTGTGCTGTAAGAAACGACCAACAGGATAAAGAGGGAGATAATAAATAGATTAGAGGAACAGAGGATAATCTACCTCTCAGACTAGTGGAGGAGGAAGGAATTTATGACCAGAGGAGAACTAGAGATCATTATTGATCACAAAATAGAAGATTTTGATTACATCAAACTAAAAAGTTTCTGTACAAATAATACTAATGCAAACAAGATTAGAAGGGAAGTAACAAATTGGGAAAATATTTTTAAAAACAAAGGTTCTGACAAAGGTCTCATTTCCAAAATATGTAGAGAACTGACCATAATTTATAAGAAACCGAACCATTCTCCAATTGATAAATGGTCAAAGGATATGAACAGACAATTCTCAGAGGAAGAAATTGAAACTATATCCACTCACATGAAAGAGTGTTCCAAATCACTACTGATCAGAGAAATGCAAATTAAGACCACTCTGAGATACCACTACACACCTGTCAGATTGGCTAAGATGACAGGAACAAATAATGATAAATGTTGGAGGGGATGTGGGGAAATTGGGACACTAATACATTGCTGGTGGAGTTGCGAAAGAATCCAGCCATTCTGGAGAGCAATCTGGAATTATGCCCAAAAAGTTATCAAACTGTGCATACCCTTTGACCCAGCAGCGCTACTACTGGGATTATATCCCAAAGAAATACTAAAGAGCGGAAAGAGTCATATATGTGCCAAAATGTTTGTGGCAGCTCTTTTTGTTGTAGCTAGAAACTGGAAGATGAATGGATGTCCATCAGTTGGAGAATGGTTGGGTAAATTGTGGTATATGAAGGTTATGGAATATTATTGCTCTGTAAGAAATGACCAGCAGGAGGAATACAGAGAGGCCTGGAGAGACTTACATCAACTGATGCTGAGTGAAATGAGCAGAACCAGAAGATCACTGTACACTTCAACAACAATACTGTATGAGGATGTATTCTGATGGAAGTGGAAATCTTCAACATAAAGAAGATCCAACTCACTTCCAGTTGATCAATGATGGACAGAGGTAGATACACCCAGAGAAGAAACACTGGGAAGTGAATGTAAATTGTTAGCACTAATATCTGTCTGCCCAGGTTGCATGTACCTTCGGATTCTAATGTTTATTGTGTAACAAGAAAATAATATTCACACACATGTATTGTACCTAGACTATATTGTAACACATGTGAAATGTATGGGATTGCCTGTCATCGGGGGGAGGGAATAGAGGGAGGGGGGGTAATTTGGAAAAATGAATACAAGGGATAATATTATAAAAAATATATATATATTAAAAAAAATAAAATTAAATTAAATTAAAAAAAAAAAAAAAAAGAAATGACCAACAGGAGAAATACAGAGAGGCTTGGAGAGACTTACATCAACTGATGCTGAGTGAAACGAGCAGAACCAGAAGATCATTATACACTTCAACAATGATACTGTACGAGGATGTATGCTGATGGAAGTGGATTTCTTCAACATAGAGAAGAGCTAATCCAATTCCAATTGATTAATGATGGACAGAACCAGCTACATCCAGAAAAGGAACACTGGGAAATGAATGTAAACTGTTATTTTTACCTTCTGAATCCAATTCTTCCTGTGCAACAAAAAATTCGGTTCTACACATATATATTGTATCTAGAATATACTGTATTATATATATATATATATATATATATATATATATATATATATATATATATATATATATATATATATATATAATATAATATAATATATATATATAATATAATATACTTGCCATCTGGGGGAGGGGGTTGGGGGAGGAAGGGAAAAATTCTGAATAGAAGTAAGTGCAAGGGATAATGTAAAAAATTACCCATGCATATGTACTGTCAAAAAAATGTTATAATTATAAAATAAAATAAAAATTAAAATAAAAAAAGCAGTGTTAAGTAATTTCAACAGACATTCTCCAGTTCTTCAAAGCAACTTTGACTAATGTATCATTTTAAAATTTATTTTTTCACAACTTTCCTCAAACTAATTTGTGCTTTCTAAGTTTTTCACTTCCATGATCCTTCGCTTCCTCATTTGTGAAATTAGAAACTACAAAATGAGAAAAAAGAAAAAAAAAAAGTTCAGTTCTCTTCTAATGGGTGCTAGTGCCTAACTACCAAAGTATATGTCTAAAAAAAAAAAAAAACTGTGAAAGTATTGTCTATATCACATACAAGTCTGTATATACTATCATATAGCCAATGAATTTTTCATACAAGTCATTAAGTATCAAAAGAAAGCTGTTTTGTGAAGTTTTAGCTACTTGTTCCTTTCTCTTCTGAGGAAGAAATAGTTGGTAAGAAGTTTCATGGAAGGTAACAGTATATCAGTTATCAATTAAAAGTCCTCTAGGACAAGCCCTAGTTCTGTCAGCAACTGTATGGTCTTTGAAAAGTCACTGAGAAGTGCTTTGAAAAGCATATGATAATGTACAATCAAGGTCAATGGATTAGAAAGGAAATAGTTAACTAGGGAAAAAAAATCTTTGTAACAAATTCTTCTGATAAAGGTCTGATATATCCAAGATACCAGGAGTGAATAGAAATAAAACAGAAGCCATCTCCCATTAGATAAGTAGTGAAAAATCCAAAAAGGTGGTTTGCAACTCACAAATAAGAAAAATGCAAGTTAAAACAATTCAGGCTCTACCTCATACTTATTGTATTGGACAAAAATAACAAGCAAGATTTTTGCTGATAAATGCTGAAAGGGCACACTGATTCCTTGTTGGTAGAGTTTTGAACTGGTCTAGCCATTCCAGGAAGCAATTGGAATTATAAGACCCCAAAGTCACTAAACTATGCATTTCCGTTTGACTCAGAAATTCCATAGCTGGACTTATACACCAAAGTGATCAAACACTTGATGTATGTATGTAGAAAACATTTGTAATCTGATCATGGCATCAGCTATTCATTTAACTTCAATGGCTCCCAATTAACTTCACCATGAGATATGGAATGCTCTTTGGCCTTTAAAGCTCCTTGTCTTTCTTTTCTGGTCTCCTTACTCTTTTAATACTATTTTACACTTTTTATAATCTACAATCTAGCAACACTGGCCTTATTGTCATTCCTTGCAAAGGACATTCACCATCCAACTCCACGCCTTTTCAATGGTTGTCCCCGCTTCCTACAATGTTCTCCTTTCTCATCTCTATCTCCTGACTTTTTTCAAGCCTCAGATCCAATCCATCTTCTGCCAAGAGGCCACTGGGTACATTCTCATCCCCTCCCTACAAAGGTTATTACTGTCTTCCTACTAGGATTAACTCTCATTTTCAGTTTATATATGCCTTTATTCATAATTTTTATATGTTGTTTCTCCCATTAAAATGCAAATTCCTTGGAGGTAGGGATTATGTTTTTAAATTTTTTTCTTTATATCTCTAGTTTTTAGCACATTGACTAGAATACAAGCACTTAAATGCTTGCTGATTGACTAATTAACTGATAAACTAATTATCTTTTGTATAGGATAGGTATCTAATTGGAGAATTGAGATAGATCAATTAGGAACTTTCTGGAAAGGAATCAGTATAGAGGATCAAAACCTAAACTAAGGTGATGGCTATGAATGTGAAATGTGTGGTCAATCCCCCCCAATAAAATTTATTAATTATGTATAAACAATTATGTAAATTACATAAAACAGTGTCATGTAATATATACAAAGACTACAATGATGTAATTAAGAAAAAGAGAAAACAAAACTGGTCGATAACAATGGAAACTTGACCATATTGTTGAAGTTAAAGGACATAGTCCCCTAGTTCTGCATTCCCTCCCCTCTCAATAACATGGATAAATCAATTATTCTGTCAGGAGCCTTTATCTGATATTTATTTATCTGGTAATGTTTCAAAGCAAAAAATCCTCTCGCTCAATATGAGATTTTTTTGGAGGAGATGGGAAGAATAGTGGATTTAACAGGAGATTTGAGGCAATGTTGAGAACCAGGTAGGACATGTAAAATTAGTTGTTTTATACAAAATAAATGACCGTCTGCCATTCTTGCCATTGGCAATAATCCAGAATTTGGGAAAACTTCCTTAGTTAGTACCTACAAAACCAGGTCTAAGAGGCTTTTCCTCTTTTGCAATGGAAAGAGAAACCTTTCTTACCTTCCTCTCTTTCTACCATCTCGCAGGGCAGAAATCTCCCCAAATCACTGAGCAGATAGTCTGATGTACTTCATAGCTTCCTGGTTAGGTAATCAGAGCTAGCAAGGTGAGGGAAATAACTTCTCTCAGATAAAGACAGCCTACAAAATTGTCTGAAGCCCACAGAAATGCAGAAGCCAAGCTCATTTGATGTTTTGTTTTTTTTTGGGGGGAGGAAGGGTTGCTTATACTAAAAAGTTTTTAAAATAAGTTTTCAAAACAGAATTTGAGTGAGATGGTAATTTCCAGGCTAACTATAGATTGAATCTGTGTTCACCTCTTATGGAAAACAATTATTTCCCTGTATCTGGTCCCTCTTCTCTTTGATCCATCCTAAAACAGATTCTAGGAAGTCATGGATCATATACCCTCCCTGGATCTTGGGTTCCCTTTTTTGTAAAATAGGAAATGGATCATTTGACTTCTAAGGCCCCTTTCAGTTTTGGATACTACAATTCTATTATCTTCATTTTCAAGATTCTATAACATTTGTCTTTATTCTTCATAGTTTAGCACTAGAGATGAATTTTCAATAGCGCCCCAATATAGGGGAAAGAGTGCTGAATTTAGACTTTAAGTAGAACTGGTTCTGATACTAGTTGTGTAGCCATTAACAATTTATTTAATCTGAGCTTTAGTATCCTCATCTGAAAATTTTGAATAATTATTTTTTCCTCAAAGAACTGTTTTAAGGAGAATACTTGGTGAATCATCAAAGATCACATAAATAAGCAATTACACTTATTAAAGTAAAAAATTAATACTTTTTCCTTCACAAACATTCAAACACTTTGCTACATTTCATTCATTTCCAGTTAATGAATGTATTTCTCTATAGTTCCTGTTTCAAAACTTTTCAAATCTCCTCAAGGCCCCAAGTCCACCTCCACCTTACCAATACTACTCATTCTCTTTCTTTCTTTCTTTCTTTCTTTTTTTTTTTTTTTTGAGGCTGGGGTTAAGTGACTTGCGCAGGGTCACCACACAGCTAGGAAGTGTTAAGTGTCTGAGACCAGATTTGAACTCAGGTTCTCCTGAATTCAAGGCTGGTGCTCTATCCACTGCACTACCTAGCTGCCCCCTACTCATTCTCAAGATATAGTTTTGTCTTTCACTTTAGTAAAATACTGAACTTGACCCATGTTTTCACATAAAATTTCTCTCCCTCATCAACTTTAAAATCTCATATTCTCCCCCCATGATTTCAATGATCATTTCTATATATATATCTTCATTTTCAAGATTCTATAACATTTGTCCCTCTCTCACTTCCTAACTTCCTTCAAGATTCAGTGAAAGCACCACTTTTGGTAGGCAGTCTTCCCAGCTTCTAATGCCTTTCCTCTAAGGTTACCTACTTTTTAAACTATACTTAGAGTTATACTATATATATATATATATATATATATATATATATATATATATATATATATATATATATATATATATATATATATATATATATGGAGAGAGAGAGAGAGAGAGAGAGAGTTTTCTCTGATAGAACACAAGATCCTCAAGGACAGGAACTGTTCTAACTTTGTGTCCCCAGCACCTTGTCTAGTATCTTGCAGACAAAAAGTGTTTAGTAAATGTTTGCTGATTTACTGGTTCTACTCAAAACCAGTTGTCTTTAATTCTCAGATAATGAAATTGAAACTATATCCACTCATATGAAAAAGTGTTTCAAATCACTACTGATCAGAGAAATGCAAATTAAGACAACTCTGAGATACCACTACACACCTGTCAGATTGGCTAAGATGACAGGAACAAATAATGATGAATGTTGGAGGGGCTGTGGGAAAACTGGGACACTGATGCATTGTTGGTGGAGTTGTGAAAGAATTCGGCCATTCTGGAGAGCAATCTGGAATTATGCCCAAAAAGTTATCAAACTGTGCATATCCTTTGATCCTGCAGTGCTGCTATTGGGCTTATATCCCAAAGAAATACTAAAGAAGGGAAAGGGACTTGTATGTGCCAAAATGTTTGTAGCAGCTCTTTTTGTAGTGGCTAGAAACTGGAAGTTGAATGGATGTCCATCAACTGGAGAATGGTTGGGTAAATTATGGTATATGAAGGTTATGGAATATTATTGTTCTGTAAGAAACGACCAGCAGGAGGAATACAGAGAGGCTTGGAGAGACTTATATCAACTGATGCTGTGTGAAACGAGCAGAACTAGGGGATCATTATACACTTCAACAACAACACTGTATGAGGATGTATTCTGATGGAAGTGGATATCTTCAACATAAAGAAGATCCAACTCACTTCCAGCTGATCAATGATGGACAGAAACAACTACACCCAGAGAAGGAACACTGGGAAGTGAATGTAAATTGTTAGCACTACTGTCTATCTACCCAGGTTACTTATACCTTTGGAATCCAATACTTAACGTGCAACAAGAAAATTGGATTTACACACATATATTGTATCTAGGTTATACTGTAACACATGTAAAATGTATGGGATTGCCTGTCATCTAGGGGAGGGATAGACAGAGGGAGAGGAAAATCTGGAAAAATGAATACAAGGGATAATGTTATAAAAAAAAAATTACTCATGCATATATATTGTCAAAAAAATTTTATAATTATAAAATTAATTTAAAAAAACCAGTTGTCTTTAATTTTGCCTATTTTTATTTATATGATACTATCTTATCACATGCAGAGAACAATGGAGTCACCTTTGACTCTGCTTGCCCTAATTTTCATAGCCATTTAGTGATAATTTGGGTACACTCAGCCTCTGTAATACCTTTCCATTCCCTCAACTTTCCCTAAGGCAATTATTACTACCTGCCAGAACTATTTAAGAGAGTGCTAGACTGGAAGCAAGAAAAATCAAAGGTCACATCAAACCAGATAGTGTAATCTTTAACAACTCCCTTACACCTCTCTTGAAGCTCAGTGCCATCATTTGTAAGATAGGTAAATCACTATTAATAACCAACTGCTAGGGTTGTGAGACTCCAATGAGAAAAT
The DNA here is from genome assembly GCF_048593235.1 of Sminthopsis crassicaudata. Classification (NCBI taxonomy): domain Eukaryota; kingdom Metazoa; phylum Chordata; class Mammalia; order Dasyuromorphia; family Dasyuridae; genus Sminthopsis; species Sminthopsis crassicaudata. The sequence continues at coordinate 575,882,739 of NC_133617.1, read as the reverse complement.
TTATGTAAAATATTTTGAAAATCTGAAGACACTATTTAAATGTCATTATTTATTTTTTCTATAGTGTCAGTATTCTTTTTCCTTTCCAATTACACTCTATACCTTACTGATAGCTTTCTCTTTTAAAAAAATAACTGCTTCTCATTTTCAAAGCACATGTAAAGATAGTTTTCAGCATTCATCCCTAAACCCCGAGTTCCAAACTTCTTCCCTACTTTTCCCCTCACTATCTCTCCCAGACAGTAACAATCTAATATATGTTAAACGTGTACAACTCTTCCACACATATCTCCACATCTACCATGTGGCATAAGAAAAATCAGACCAAACTAGGAAAAAAATTGAGAAAGCAAACAACAAAAAAAGGTGAAAGCAGTATGCTGTGAGCCACATCCAATCCCTAAGTCCTCCCCCACCCATGCAGATGGCTCTCTCCACAAGTGCACTGGAATTGGCCTGAATCATGACATTGTGGAAAAGAACCATGTCTATCATAGTTGATCACACAATCTTCTTGTTACTGTGTACAATGTTCTCTTGGTTCTACTCACTTCACCCAGCATCTGACTTACTCTTAAAGCAAAGGTCCCAAGTCACAATGATCACTTCTCCACACCTCAGCCACCAAAAAAGTGCCCATTTAAAGGGTCCCATGCCCAATGAATAATATTTAAATTCAAAATCCTTTATAATTTTATTCCAATTTGCTAATTTACCTTTATCTCCCCTTCATATGTTGTATGAGACAAAACATCTAATTCAAGTTCCTTAACTACAGTTTTCCATTTCCATATTTTTGCTTATTCTGTTCCTTTAGTTTAGAATAGTTTCCCCTCCTGGACTATTCATTAGTTTATTGTAATCAATGCTATCTTCTCCATCAGGCTTTCTTTGACTATTACCCTCAAAACTCTCATAGAATTTAAAAACTTTTTACTGCATTATACTCTGATATTAAAATCGTGTGTGTGTGTGTGTGTGTGTGTGTGTGTGTGTGTGTGTGTGTGTGTGTGTTATACACAAACTCTTTATCTGATGCTCATAACAATCCTTCTTTTAGGACAATTATCATCCCCAGTTCACAGATGAGAAAACAGATTTAAAAAAATTAAATGACTGGCTCAGCATTACACAGCCAGTAAATATCTGAAATGGAACCAAGTCATCTTGATTTCTAATTCAGTACACTATGTATCTATCTCTCTTGGGAACATAGGGATTTCTATCTTTTTTTTTTTTTAATAGTAATTACAAATAATATGACCAATAATATTACCAATATGACCAATTAAACTTATTTTACAATGATTTTAATTTAAATGAATAAATTTAAACATTTAAATTTTCCTAACATTTCAATAATTTTCTAAATTTCCAACACTGTAATCTGCCCATTCATTTGCATTCACCTTTTCCTCTTCTGCAACATATTAATGAATATTCTTATTTCATTAAGGTTTTCTTATAAATCTTTTTTATTTCTTAATATTCCTATACTTAATTTTAACTGCATTAAAGTATTTTATTAAATTAAAATACCACAATTTAAATATTCCTCCCATTTTGAACATTTAGTTTGCTTCCACATGTTTTCTTATTAAAGCTTTTTATTTTCAAAACATATGCATAGATAATTTTCAACATTGCAAAATCTTGTGTTCCACATTTTTTCCATCCCCATCCCTAGACGTCAAGTAATCCAATAGATGTTAAACATGTGCAATTCTTTTATACATATTTCCACAATTATCATGCTGTACAAGAAAAACTAGATCAAAAAGGAAAAAAATGAGAAAGAAAACAAAATTCAAGCAACCAACAACAAAAGTTAAAATACTACATAGCTCCTGACTTTCATTTTTAATGTTTAAAATGAGAATTATCAGCGTCTACACCACAAATCTATTGTTTGAAGACACTGCTTTGTAAAACTGAGTTTTAAGCTCCATACCAATTTATTTCCTGATAGTTAGGAACTCTGCAGCACACCTTAGCACATCCTCTGTAATAGCACATACAAATCTGTTAAAAGTAATCTATCATTTATATCTTACTTCTGCCATCTCTCACAGTGTTTATAAAAAGTGTTTATCTTAAACACTTATATTTGATTAAACCCTCATGACAGCAAAGCCAGGTGAAAGCACAAAGTTCACTGGGACTTCCATGCCGCTCATTTGGAACTTGTCTCCCATCCCTCCAGAAACCAACCACCAGTAAACAAATACAAGACACACCCAGAAACTCTCACAGAAACATTTACTTCATGGGCTCACAAGCTGCAGTTCACAATAGCTGGTCCTATTCCACTTATGGGTGGCCTAGCCTAGAGCTAAAGGTCCAAAGAAAACACTCCCTAGTATCTATAAACTAGTTTCTCTATAAAACATGATGACTTTTTATAACAGATAAGAAAATTGTAAGGTAGGAAAAAAACAACAAAGGATTTTCAAGTGCTTAACAGAGGGATGAAACTACAGTGCTCTAATAAAAGATAGATTATTTTTTTTTTTTAAGGGGATGTATGTGGAAGGTCAGCAGGGGAGAAAGAGTAAGGAAAAGGCCACACACAGGCAGGCTTTAGTCTTCCTTATTCATGCTGGACTACTAACTAGCAAAGTCTCCACTTAGGTTTCAGTCTCCCTTTACTTAAGCTCAACTTTCTAATTAAAGGCGGAAACAAGTCCCAGAATGGTAAAATAACTTCTTCAAAGTTATACAAAGAGTTAATAGGAGGGATGGACAAGACTCCTGACCTAGAATGTTCCCTCTTTCTAATGGATCATGTCATCTTCCTCAGCCCAGTTTCTAAGCTCCATTACTTTCCCCTTCATTAACTCTCTCAACTCTTGCCTCCTCAAAATACCGTTTTCCTGGGATTTACTAAGGTTCCACCTAGATCTTTACTCTTTGGGAATTACCCTTTAAACTTTCCTTCCTTTTTTACAAAACTGATCTACCCCAAAAGCCTAAAGATAGCAATCTTTTTTTTTTCCCCTGAGGCTGGGGTTAAGTGACTTGCTCAGGGTCACACAGCCAGGAAGTGTTAAGTGTCTGAGACTAGATTTGAACTCGGGTCCTCCTGAATTCAGGGCTGGTGTTCTATCCACTGAGCCACCTAGCTGCCCCAAGATAACAATCTTAACTAGTTATGATAAGAAACACTTCTATGTACTTATCTCAAGACATCTATTTTTTTAGCTTACTGATTTGAACATCTAAGCTGAAGTCTAAAGTGTCTAAAGGTGAAATATCCATCCATAAACAAATAAATAAAAATAAAATGTCATGAATCAAAAGAAATGTGGTGTTGGGGAAAAAGAATACTGTCAACACACATACTACAAGGTAGCACCACTGGTAAGACTAGCATTACTGTCTTTCCCTTCACCTAGAGGAAAATAACAAAGCCCTATCAAAATTCATCCTCTGAAATTTTTCCCCTCTCAAATCACAATCAAATACATTATAGCAGTACTTTTTACCCTGCTATGATTTTGTGTGAAATGTTCTATAAGCTGGCAAACATTTTTGCAAATAAAAGAGAAAAGAGAAAAAAATGAAGTTTTCTGCAATGCTCAGATAAATTGAATTTATTTTCTGTTTCATGTGGACGCTTTTTTCCTAATCATTTATAGCTATTTCTTTATAATAGGAAAAAGAGAATCTGGATTTGCATATCACAAGGCAGTTGCCACTGATACAAATAATTTATTTTTCAAATGATAAAAATTTACTTATGCTTATAAGATACACTGATCTGAATTTTGAGATCAAAAAATCAAATAGAATACCAAAGCCAATAAGGTCACCAAAGTGTAAAAAAGTGTTGATTTTCTTTACACTTACCCATTCCTCTACATTAGGAGGCTGCTCTTCATAGACACTTTTCTTGTCCCATAAAATATTGGATTTGTCATATCTCGCCATCTTACTTCGGGTTTTCACAGCAAAGAATATTATTAAAGCAAAAGCTGCAATGACTAGAAACCCCAGCACAATAGCAATGGCCTATAAAGAGTTTAAAAGAAAAAAAAAAAGTCAAACATTAACTGTTTTGCTGTTTGTGAATCTAAAATAAGCTATTTACTTAAATCCATCTTTATGTTCTAAGTCTCTAATTCATAATTACTAATTTGTGTTAATTTCATTTACATGCAATAATACATAGGACCTGCTTTACTAAATGCATAAAACTATGAGTAGCCTGGTCATTTGTAAATAATCAATTGCATATTTACTTCCAAAATTGATTTTCCCAGATAAAGTGTGCATCCCTCCTTTATAACTTTGCTTAATAAAGTCTTTCATCATAAATGACATAAAGGATCAGCCAATCTTTGAATGATCAAAAATTCTTCAACACTATAGAATCATTTGGTCTTACTACTTTAGTGATTATATTATTATATGAAGATTCAAATTTACAGAATAGGAAGAGCGAATCTACCTAACTTTTTTTAATGGTAGGACTTTTCAGTTCTCCCTAATGGGAAGAGAGTATTCAATTAGGATAATTAGATGAGTAACACATTGTTCCGATCAAAATTCAGCATCACAGAAAGGTGGCTTCTTACTGGGAAAGTACCAGCTCACTCCTCTAAGATGTAACCAATTGGTGTATTTTTCAGTGACTAAGTAGTTAGGTGGCACAATGGATAGAGTGCCAGGACTAGAGTCAGGAACTCTCATCTTCATGAGTTCAAATCTAGCCCCAGACACTTAACTAGTTGGATGACTCTAGGCAAGTTACTTAACTTTGTAAACCTCAGTTTTACTCATCTGGAAAATGAGCTGGAGAAAGAAATAGCAAACACTCCATTACCTTTGCCCCCCCCCCCCCCCCGCAAAAAAAAAACAACTAGGTTCACAGAGTCAGACATAACTGAAAAATGACCAAATGGATAAAGTGGCTATAATCAATATTTTTATAACATGTCTGATTTATAATATGATCAAAGATTTACCTAATTGAATCCCCTCTTTTTGCAACTGAGAAAACTGAAGGCTAGAAAGGTTGAATTTGCCTGCAGAGGTGGTTAAGCATCAAAGCCAGAATTCAAAGAGTCAGGGTTGTCTAGAGGAAAGGGAACTGCCCTCTAAAACATGAAAGCTTAGGTTCAAGACCTATCTATGACAAATACTAGGCATGTTACTTAAAATAGTCAGCACTCTAGCTTCCTCTCTAAAACCTTAAGTTAAAGAAAAGGTGTGCTGATTGGTCTTGGTAGTTTTCCTACCCTAAGAATTCATCTTATCATGAAAATCAAAGGTCCAGACCCTATCCTTTTCCATTCTACCATGTATCTGTCAAATAGAAGGGACTACAGATCTTATAAGTAGAGGGTTCAAGCATAAGAACCCTTGGCCAGAAGGAAGGAATATTGAGATGCTTCTAGGACATCCAATGCTCTGCAGTAGCAGAGCTATTCCTGTCTCTTAAGTAACAGGATTAAAACCCACACTTGGACAAACATTCTACTTTTGAAAACAATAGGCTTATACTGTAGAAAGCTTTACAGGTTCATATTCTCCCCCTTCCTTAAAACCCCAAATAAATAAAAGAGTGAACTATTTAAGTGAGAGGAAAGATAGGAAATTTCTAACTAAAAATAAAAATACTATACATCACCCCCAAATCATGCATGTTAATTTTGTTTGTTAATAATGAATGATTCATGCAGAAAAAATCCCCCACTATACCTTCATTTATATTCATACCTCTTGGGGATCCACCACACAGAAGTGATAGAGATATTGATCCACAAAGAGTCCACTTGTTGTAGGTGAATAATACTGATTGCAGAGAGCATATATCTGAGCTGCGTAGATTGACCCAGAAGCTTGTGCTGTTGGATTGACTCCCATTATGTAGACAATGGTAGCAATGAATACCATAATGCCTAGGATGGCACTCGTGATGATCACCACTAAGAAGTATGTTCTTGATCTGGATATTCCTGATCTGATAACACTGGTCACAAATATCACCAATGAAGCAATGAATGAAAATGCCGTCATAGCCAGTAAGAAGCCTTTTGCAGCCCTTGGGTCAGTATAAGTTCCTCCATAGCCATAGTTGTAGCCATATCCATAGGAACTACCGAAGCCTCCAAAGCCACTACTTCCTCCATAAGGGTAGCCTATACCACCTCCCAGAAAAGGGCTTCCATAGCCACTGTCCCAGGCAAGTGTGGAAGCCACACAGGCAAAGATGGCAATGCACATCACAACTATGATCACAGACAAAATCCTTATCACTCCTGGAGGGGAAGTCCACTTGTAGAAATGAAGTATTTCATCCTCTGGATAGTAAGAGTAGGCTGGCTGAGAAAGCATTGGTCGACCATGCATCTCTCCATTGTATAAGTCATTGCTGGGTGCATAATGAGATGGCTTGCTGCAATGATTTTTTAAAAAAAACTTTTTCAGTTAAAAGATTTATGGCAAGATCCCAGTTAAATCACACAGGATAAAAAGAGACTAAAAGGAATAACTACACAAAAATCCAGATCCAAAGCTATTAAAGGAAGATTTTTACTATGCTCTTCAAGAATATAAACTTGCCCAGAAACAATTTGCAGTTTGCAAAATATCAAAGAATAAACAAATTTCTAATGTTCAGAAAAAAACAGGTATTTTTATATCTGTATAACCCAGTTGATTAGCACATGATCCTATGGAATTCTATATATTATCATATCTCAAATTTTTATAGCATCTTGTCTTTATAAAAAATTCAGTATAATTAATTATGTTATATATTCTTCTAAATAGCCTTATCTGCACTGGTCATACATTAGAAGTCCATATTACCCCAAAGGAAAAAAAGGACATATATTTTTTTTAGATGTAGGGTTTTTTGCAGCTCTTTTTGTGGTGGCAAAGAACTGAAAACTAAAGGATGCCAGTCAACTGAGGAATGATTAAGCAATTATAGTATATAATTACAGTGGAATAGTATTTTGGTGTAAGAAATGGTTTAAGAGAATGGTTTTACAGAAACCTGGGAAGACTTGTAAAAAGTGATTCAGAATGAAATGAACAGAACTAGCAGAACAATTTATACAATATCAACATTGTAAAGCCAAATAACCTTGAAAACTTAAGAAATGATAGATGCACTTACTAACCATGATTTTGCAAGACCCATGAAGAAATACACATTACATATCCTGAAAGACAGGTGACATATTTGAGGTGTTGATTTACATATATAATTTTTGGAAACAGCCAATGAAGAAGTCTGTTTCACTTGACTATGCATATTTGCTACAAGGGGTTTGTTTTTCTTTTTCCAGTAAGGGAGTAGGAGAAGAGGAAATGAATTTTTAATTCTTTTTTTTCCAAATTTCCATTTTAAAAATAAGAAAACTGAGGCTCACTATGGTCATAGAGCTATTAAATGGTAAAGCCAGAATTAGAACTCAAGTCTCAAGACAAGTTTAAAACCCATTACTACCCTCAATCAAGTTTAATTTTCAAACAAATCAGTTTGGATAGTAGCCTTTCCAAAGCCTGTACTCCTAAATCCACAACTATGTCTATCATAAACAAATGCCAGTAGTTAAATAAGTAAGGAGAATCTGGAGAAAATGTGTAGCCAAAGTCACCTCACATCTCTGGACCTGTCAGTTTCTGTAAAATGAGGGGCTTAGTCTAGATGATCAGAGATGCCTCTTCCAATTCTAAATCCAAATGCTATGACCTTTCCATGAATCAACCCAAATGAAAAACAAAACTAGCAGAAGCAAGGAAACCTTAGAAAAACTCATACATGTTAAATGGTCAGTACAAATCACCAATTATCTACTCTCTGAAATAATTTAAGCATTATAAGTCCTGTTGTCATTCCAGTTTACATTATGAAAATTATGTAACAGTTCAATCTGACTAAATGAATAATGACACAAACACAATTAAGGAAATTCATATCAACCTTTAAATAGAAAAATTAATAAAAATATTACATTGTGCCAATTGCCAAAAATCTAAGTGCAAGAGCCATACTCTATTGAAAAACTATTGTTAAATAGGTAACTACATATTCTCACTACCAGTGGAGAACTAAATATTAGGAAAAATATCAGGATATTTACAATTCATCTGGCCTGTATGGAGGAGGACTTTCAAATGGTCGAGATGACATAGTTGATATCAATGGTCTTGGTTTATTTCAAAATGAATTCCTCTTAGCTTCCTCCAAAACAAACAACCTGGGAAGAAAAATAAAGATTGAGTGAGTAAACAAACAACTTTTAAGAAATTGGATTGTCTTTGGTTTACCCTATTGTTAATACTAAAAGCTTAGCTACATATCCAATCTCTAAAACTAAGAACTAAATCAATATTTTAGATCTAAGTTTCTCAAAAATGGAATTTATCACTTCCTTTCCTCAACCACTATCAAAGATACAAATGGCAAATTCTAAACGAGCTACTTTACCTCACGTCTTGCAAATGATTTCACATTAATAACGAAAACAAAAACAGTACAGCTTTATACCTCACTTCCCCAGAAACATCCCAGAGATTAGATTATCATTTTCTATTTAGCAAAAGGGTGGGACCTTGAATCCATCAATAAGCATGCTATAGGCCAGGCCCAGTGAATTCAAAAAATCCCACATCTCTTATCCTCAAGTAACTAACTTACAGTTTAACATAACTATAAGCATTGTTTTGAAAAATAAACAAGAAAATTCAATAAAACTTTTATTTTTTTACTTTATTTTTAAATTAATTTTATAATTATAACTTTTTTTTTTTGACAGTACATATGCATTGGTATTTTTTCTTACAACATTATCCCTTGCACTCACTTCTGTTCCGAATTTTACCCTCCTTTCCTCCACCCTTTTTCCTAGATAGCAGGCAGTCCCATACATGTTAAATATGTTAGTCAATAAAATTTTTAAAGCTTCCAATAGATTAAATGCAGTTTTATGCATATATTTTTCTTCAAATCCATTTGTTTGAAAAACTATATACTCCTTTAAAAAGTGCTTTACTTAATCCTAAAAATCTCTATAGCATAAATCCTCAGTAAAACGAATTTTCTTCTAAGCAAATGAAAGTGTCTGATTTTAAAAAAAGGACAATTAAATCTTTCTCCATAAACCTGAGGAATTTATCACAAATATACACAGGTAGCATTCATGGGCAATGTATAAAAAGAGAGTATATGTACAAATAATAAAAGGAATATTTAATTATCATTAAAGTATAGAATGTGACCTAATCAAGTGCTAAGGTCACTAGGTCTCCTACCCATAAAAGGACTTCAATTCCACTTTCAAAGATTAACTCAACATATGAAAGAGGAACAGACAATACAGTATGGAATTCCAGAATACTTAAAGAACATCTCGTCTAACCCCAACCTAAGAAGTCCTTTCTATAACATCCCAAAAGAGTAGTCTTTTCTTGAAGATCCCAATTCTGTATAACCAAGAACCAGAAACAATTTCAGTCCAGTCAATGTTCAATAAACCCAACAATCCAAATCACTGAGAGAATGACACAATACCAGACTTCTTCAAATAAAAACTGATAGGAAAATGAGAAAGCAGTACATAATTAAGTATTTAAATGGTATGATACAGATTCTAGGATTTTTGAAGTCACAAAATATGTAAATGAAGTTTAGAGTCACCAAAGAAAGCTTCTTGAAAGAAACAGAACTATGGCTTGGTCTAAAAAATTGGGGATTTAGCAAAATCTCAAGATGAGAGAAGATTCCGGACAGGATAAACAGGAAGTATGATTTGTTTGTGAAGCAATGAGAGACTAATCTGAAAGAGGCAAAGATACATACTGGGAATAGTAAGAAGTTAAGTTTGGACAGAGAAGGAGAACTAAGGAAGTCAAATATGATGCAATAAGAAATAAAGAAACACAAAAGGTTTTTATGCAAGGGAAGGGCATGAAGAAAGTAGTGATTAAGGAAGATTAGCATGACACGATATGACGAAATCATTGAAATTAGGATAGAAAGAGCCTAGATTCAGGGTTAAGAAGGTCAAGTATTAAAAGATCCTAGGTACAAGGAGAACAAAGTACTAGCAATGGGAAGATGTACCTACCAGAAACTTTTTTGGGAAAACAATTGAGGGCCAGCTAGGTGACAGTGGATAGAGCACCAGCCTTGAATTCAGGAGTACCTGAGTTCAAATCTGGTCTCAGACACTTAACACTTCCTAGCTGTGTGACCCTGGGCAAGTCACTTAACCCCAGCCACAGGGGGGGGGGAAATTGATAAAATTTGGTACTTAGATGGACACAAAGGATGAAAAGTTCATTTATTTGTTTTGCAAAGCAAATGGAGTTAAGTTTAAATCAAGGATGACAATGAGGAACAAGGAACTGGGAGAATGCTAGAGTCATGGAGAGAACCCAAATGACCAGAAGGAAAAAAATTAGCTTAGTTGGAGGGAAACAAGTTTAATTTTAAACAATGAATTAAAATGAGAGCCAAGGGATTCAAGTGAAAATGTCAAAAGCAGGTGAGTACAAGAATTCAGGAACATTTTAGTAGCAATAGATATGAAAACTAAACATGAAAATAAACTGTCTTGTAGAAAAAGTATAAAAAGAACAAAGCTGGGAAAGTGGAGAAAGAAGAACCAGTTTAGGAGACAAAAGAATAGATAAGAGCAGAATTTTTTAAAATGTAGTTACAGAAATGAGAATTGAATACAAGTAAATTAGTCACAATGCTAGCCTTTTCAATGACTCCAAATATCAGGTCACCAAAAATGGTGGAACTATCACTGGTCTTTAAATTTTCAGAATCATTCATCCAAAAAAAAATCATTAATTGCTGCTGCTCTATCTTATATCTTGACCAAAAAGATCAGAGCCAAGACAAATATGTTGACCTCTGACTTGTGGAAGTAGTACTTTCAATGCCTCTATTACCACCATTGAAAATAAAATTGAGATCAAAATCACAGTTGAGGCTACCCATTTGGATGGGGATTCCTTTGACAACCACAATGTCAACCATTTCATTGATGAATTAAAGCCGGAGCATCTGAAATCAATGACAACAAGAGGGCTCTGGGAACTTGCAATGTATATCCTTTCTTCCCTTAGATTGACCCTCTCTATAAAGGTAACAACTTCTATATTCTTATCACGTGTGCCTATTTTGAGGAACTAAATCCTTCCATGGCACATTAGAAAAAGCTCTAAAGAATGCCTAGGCAGATTAAGTCATAGATCTATGACATCATCTTTAGTGGATAGTTATATTCATACCCCCAGGATTTAGAAACTTCTATAAAACATCTTCAATGGCAAATGAGAATATCCCTCCTGAAGAGACTATTGTTTACAAGGCAGCTATCCAGAACTTCTTGTAGTTGGATGTCACTCTTCTTAGTTTTGAAACAGCTGGCAGAAACTGAATACCACCATCCTGGGGTGTTCTAGTAAATGATTAACAACTAGCTCTTCGTGGAAAAAAAAAAGAATATGCTCACAACATATTTCTAAGCATGAACTGCATATTAACATTTTCTTGAGGACATTCTTAAATTCAGGAGATGAACAAAACAATGAGTCAAGCCATAATCAGTAGTATTTATTGCTTTAATAATTGGTACTGAAATGCAGTACAGCCCAGCCATCAATCCAAAGTGGATACAGATTTTTATACCAGCCAGCCTGGTGTGCTTATTCAGAGAACAAGTACCAAGGATACAACCTACAGTGAATTTGGGCTCACAAAAATTTCCCTGCCCTCAGGGGTGTTTCTCAGATTGAAATAATCAATGGCACCTTCCAAGTATCACCAAAGATAAGAGCATTATCCATGACAAAGACATCATCTGACCAAAGAGTATTTATAGTCAAGAAAGTTGAGGAATACAAAGGTGAAGGGGAAAAGTAGAGAAACAGAGCAGATGGTATAAAAAGTGAACTTGAGGGGTTTTTGTTGGTTGTTGGTTTTTTTTTTTTTTTGATCCTAAACGTAAGAGAGTCACTGGTGTTTTCTGAATAGAGAGAATTGCTTATGTTTTCAATATGAAGGAAGAATCTGAACAGCAATAGGGTAAAATCAGAAAATGTCTTCAATCATATCATAACTAAGTTATACCAGAATTCAGAGAGCATTCCAGGAGAAGAGGCATGCTTGGCAGACACTCAAAATGGTTTTGTTGTTGCTATGTGAAGTTGTGCCTGATTCTTCGTGACCCCATTTAGGGTTTTCTTGACAAAAATACTGGAGTAATTTGCTATTTCCTTTTCCAGCTCATTTTTCAGATGAGGAAACTGAGGCAAACAGGTTACATGATTTGCCCAGGGTCACACAGCTTGTGTCTGAGGCTAGATTTGAACTCATATCTTCCTCTCCAGGCCCGGAACACTATGCACTATGGTACCACTTAGCTACCCCAACTGCTCAGGTAAAGAGTAGTCTATATATCCACTTCCTCGATCTGCCACTGAAGAGGCTGACTAAATGAACCAGAAGAGACAGCATTTCAAGCAACTTTTTAAAAACAGAAAAACTCAAATCTATACACAAGACCATTGTACTTTATCAGTATTATAGATAGGTAGAAATGCAAATCTTTCCTGAAGAATAAAAAATGATTTAAAGTGAATACCACTTAAAAAAGAAGAAAACAGGTGGAGTTGAAAGATGTGATATTCCGTCATAGGAATAGCAAGGAGGCCAGTGCCACTGGTTCAAATAGTTTTTAATTGTTTTGTTTTGTATTTTTTTTGCTGAGGCCACTGGGGTTAAGTGATTACCCATGAACCAGAGTAAAGAATTAAGAATCGTGAAAAGAAAACAAGGAAACAAAGTGGTAAAAGGGTTTTAAAAGTGAAACTGAATTGGAGAATGGCTGAATAAGTTATGATATATAAATGTAATGGAATATTATTGTTCTATGAGAAATGATGAACAGACTCATTTCAGAAAAGCTTGGCTTTCAAGAACTGATGGCCAAGCAAAGTGAGTAGAACCAAGAGAACAGCAACAACATGATTATGTGATCATCAACTCTAATGGATTTAACTCTTCAGCAATAAGGTAATTCAAGGCAATTTCAATAGTCTTGTAATAGAAAGAGCCATCAGCATCCAGAGAAAACTATGGACACTGAATGTGGATCAAAGCATAATATTTTCACTTTGGTGGTAGTGGTGGTGGTGATGGTTTGCTTTTATTTTTTTTTTCCCTTTTGATCTGATTTTTTCTTAGAATCATGACAAATATGGAAACATGATTAGAAAAATCATATATGCTTTACCAATAGTAGATTGCTTGTTATCTAAGGGACAAGGTAAGGATGGAGGAAAGGAGAAAAATTTGGAACAAAAGATATGAATGGTGAAAAATATCTTTGCATGTATTTTGGAAATAAGCTTTTATTTTTTAAAATAAAAAAAATTAAGATGTTGAAAACTATCTCTGCATGTTATTTGGAAAAATAAAAAGCTATTATAAAAAAAACCCTTTTTTTAAAAGATGAAACTGAGGATTTGGGAAGTTTTTTAATCCTAAAAGTAAAGGAGAGTGATAGGAATTTATTGAATAGGGAGAAAAGATTGACATGGTCAAACACATGGGTATTAAGAGCTCTTTAACAGCTTACTGAAAGAGATAAGAAAAAGTATTTGGCTAACCTTTATGATTTCAAGTCACCTGGTCCAAACGAACTACATTCTTGCTTCTGAAACAGCTTACCTACAATGACAGCTGAATCACTGCCAGAGAAAACTCGAAGAAAAAGGAGAGACATCACAGGACTAGAGAAGCCCACATGTGCTTCTTTAAATTGAAGTTAATTAATTTTATTTTAATTCCTAACAAAATTGTAGAACATATTATTAGAGAATTGGTTAGTTATCATCTAGAAGAGGAAGCAGTGATCATTAAAAGTCTATGTTGCTTTTACTCACATCTCATGCTGGATCAACATTTTTTGATACTGTTGCTAAACTGGTAGATCTTGACATGCTTTTGAGAGAATTTAGGTTCTAGATTTCAGCAAAGCTTTTAATAAACTACATTACAATAAAGCTTATGGAAAACTGGAAAGATTCAGGCTACAGAAGTACAATTAGATGGAATTGGTTGAAGAGCTGGATCAAAGAGTAGTAAAAGTAATGGTTTATTACATCTCCAGTAGACTGTCAAGTATCAATGCCTGATTCTTATATTTAATATTTCTATCAATGGTTTGAATACAATTTGATAAATAAACTTGCTGAATTTATAGATGACACAAAACTAAGAGAGATGGCTAAAAAAAAAAAAGTCAGGCTAGAAGAGTGGGCTGAATTTAAGATATTTACTCAGATACAAAGGAATTAGTTAATGATTTATTTATTTAAGAAAAAAAAGATTCCTGCTTGAAAGAATTCTTTTCTGTTTTACCCTGTGGGATCACTTCTGTTCCTCTCTCTTTCCCAACTCAAAGTCTTGTTACTTTAACTTCACACTGATGCCAAAATCCAATTAATTGTCCAATATTGTTTCAACCATTTCATGCCTAATTTTTATCTTCCTAGTTCAGACCCTCATCATCTTCCCACCCAGAATATAGAAATTGCTTTCTCTTCACTCCAATTAATTTTTCATTCAGTTGCCAAAATGACTTTCCTACAGTATAAGTCTCTGGCACTCAGATACTGCCCCCTATCCTTAGCTCTAAAATCAATTATAAAGTCCGAAGGCATTTAAAGATCTTCCCTTCTTGACCCATTCTCTATTTCTAATCTTCTTAGACTTCCCTCTCTTCCATATTCTCTACAATCCAGCCACAATGACTGACTAGCTGTTCCCAGAGAGGACACACCTATCTCCCTCCCATTTCTACCTTTACACAGAATATCTGCCAGGTCTGGAATGTTCTCCTTATTCACTTCCATCTCTTGGTTTTTCAGACTTAGTAAAATTGTCACCTTTTGCAGAATGCCTTTTCTGTTGTGGCAACCATTCCTCCTCCTCTGAGATTATCTTTTATATCACATCAATATATTGATCCATCTCTTAAAAGTCATTTGCATTTGTCTCTCCAATAGCAATTGTGAGTTCCTAGAGAACAGCAACTGTTTTTGTCTTTCTTTGTATCCCAAAGTTCCTGACATATAGTGGGTGCTCAATAAATGCTTGTTGAGTGATCAATAAGGGGGTTTCTTGATTCGGCCATAAACCATGGTACTTAGGGGCTGGAGGTTGTTTCTTTTATCTAGTGCTTTTTAAATGGTAATTTAAATCTTCGGTTAAATTACAATGAAAACATACCATAGGGTCTTTGTGTGCATATTTAACATGCACTACTAAATACTACTACTAAACATTGGCTACACCTTTAAATTTTAAAAAATGCATGTGAATATGCTGAAAAATTAACAGATTTTGTAGCAGATTGTTAATAACTCATTATTAAATTTAGGTTTTATAAGCTATACATTTGGGGCCTTAAGTTTCTGCCAATGCAGATATTTCTATGTCATTTTGATTTTGATTTATAAGAATTCTCTCTATCATACTTATGAGTATCTCGGATTTACAGATTTGTTGTAGAGATAGACTTCTCAATCTTGAGAAACTTAGTGCTCCCAAAATGTTGGGCAAAACGTCTTTCCGATTTCCCCCCTGCTAAGTGTCTTCCCTTGATTACCAACTTAGCCAGCTATTTACCTAATATATACACTAGTTTGCATGTTCTCTTTTAAAAATATGAACTTCCAGGGAGTAGGTACAATGCCGCTGCTTTTCTTTGTATACCATAACTTGGCACAGTGCCCAACAGATGGTAAACAATAAATGCTAGAAGACAGTCGGGAGGGGGAAGGGTAACCCCCCTCCCCCATCACATTAACAGAGAAGTACTTGAGTTTTCCAAGACTTTCAAACATCATGCCTTAAGGGGTAAGAGAACCCATGAGCCAAGAAAATATCTTTTCTGTCCTCATTCAATTCTGCATGAACATTTACCTAGAAAAGACCATTTAACAGAGAATAGAAGGATTACTATGTGAGTGAAGAAGCCATTTTAGTTAGAACTTAGCCCCTCAACCCATTTCTCCAAACTTCTCTGAAAACAGATAATATCGGATGTTTGGCTTGGGGTCCTGACTTAGAAGTCATGTAAAAAAAAAAAAAAACCAACCTCTCAGCAAATCCAACCAACCTACCTATAAAAACTGGCCAAAATAGAGACATTTCTAATACTAGTCCTTCCATGTGTTTTCAGAACTCTAACTCTAGTCACACAGAGAAACATAATCCTAACCCTACTTTGTACAAATAGAGAAAAGAAAGGGTAACAGTCTAATATAAAATCATCTTGCTAATCAGTGACGGTCACATCCATATTATGTCCCCTCTACACTCTCCAAGCAATCGGACCTTTATTAAGCATTTTCTGTAAGTCAGGTGCTGAGGACACAAAATCTACACTCTCAAAACGAAGCAGTATCTACACACGTTATTAACTAGCTATGTAAACATAAATTAAATCTCCTTTCGCACAAGTAAAACCAAACTATAATCACAGTTATACTCGGCCGCGCCGCCACCTCCACTACTACGCTTCCCCAAGACAAAAAACCAGACCAAACGTCTAAGACCTCATTCAGGCTCTCCACACCTCTCCCGGTCTCCTTTCCACAGGTTTCGTCTGAACACCAACCAGAAGGGCTGCAAAGAGAACGGGACGCCCCCCAATTCAACCCTGCTCCCCATTAGTCCCACACGGCACCGTGGGCACCGCGGCCCCGAGCGAGCGCAGCTCGAATTTCCTGAGAAGACTCCCAAACTAGACTTACTGTGACAAGAAAACCATAACAATCACCCAGGAAAAATGAAAAGTTTTTGCTGAAAGACTGGGAGTGGCTTTAAATATTTCAGCTGAAGAGAGCAGGCAGCAGGTTTTACACACTAACGAAAACTCACACTCACCCAAAGCGCCCTCGGATCACCACAGAGGTCCAAGTGGGTTGTAGGTGGAGTCGGGTAAGGGGGCTCCAGATCCCGATCCCCTCCTCTCGACTTCCCAGAGTCCCTCCGCCGCTTTCCTTTTCAAGCCCCAACCTCTTCAAGCAACCCAATACCCGCTCCTCCGGAGTTTTAGTCTAGTACTGAAACTAGGCGCCCAAGGCACCCCCCCACACACACACACATACTCCTTTCTTCAGCCGACCGAGCTCCCCAGGGGAAGCAGGTTTAGTCCCTCCAGCCTCCCAGAAGGAGAAGCGCACGGAAGACCCTTCCCACCCCCACTCACTGTCCCCGCGCCGGGCGTACTAGGGGCGCACTAGGAGAGCATGTTCACTTGCCCCAGCGCACCTGACTCTGGCTGTCCCCGGCTCCTCCGCGAGAGCAGGCGGCGGGAGAATGGATTTCTCCTGGCCACCGCCTCCTTCTTCCCACTCCCCACAACCTAGCCCCCGGGCATGCGCAGCACCAGTTCCTAAACTGGGGTTCCCCCAGGGCAGTAGCCCAGCCAGCCCCTTCCCAGCAAAGCGCCGTTCCTACCTGTGACCTTCCACACGCGCGCTGGAGCCTCCGGAGAGCTCCGCTGCTAATTTTGCAAAGGGAAGAAGGAAGGGAAGGGAAAGGGGAGGGGGCGAGAAGGAGCAGGTGTGGCGCCGCCGCCTCCAGTGACCCATTCACCTGAAACTCGAGGGAGGGGGGAGGAGGAGAAGAAGGAGGCGGGCGGAGACAGACTGGTAGCTCTCTCTGCACATCAATTCCGCGAGCTTAAAGAGACAGGATTTCGTTTCGCCGGGCTGAGTGAATACCCTCGGGCTTTGCGCGCTTTGATTAGGTTCTGAGCTGAGGAAGCTCCTTACCTAAAGGCGAAGTCGTGTGCTCCAGTAAGGGTCTGGATGAGTTGCGTAATCGCCCCAAAGCCCTAGTTTTCTGGAAGGGTGTGAGCCTCCAAAACCCTCCCAGGTCAAATTTGGTATGCGCTTTAGTAGGAAAAGAGTTGCTCTCCCAAGGCATTTTCGAAGTGTGATCCGAGAATTGTTGGCAAACTGAAGGCCCAACTGTGTGAAAGTGACGCACGGAATGGTAGAAGAATCTTGAAAGGCGATTATTATTCTTAAAAATAAGGACACAGTCGTTGTGAAAAGTATCACTTTTCTGACACTTTCTGTGCGACTTTAGGCAAGTCACTTGATTTATTTGTAACCCAGTTTAACAATCTGTAAACCGAGGGGATTAAATTAAATTTTCTCAGGTTTTCTTTTCTGAATCTAAAAGCTTGTAGTGATTGGCTATACCGTCTACTGAATTGAAGATGGAGGTTTGTAGGTACTCGGAACGTGGGAAATTTTAGAAAAGAGCGGTGGTAGACTATTGCTAATGCAAACAGTGAAATAAGTACCATGGATGCACCTCCTTCCATCTCCCCAGTTTTTGTGGATAACACCATGTTTCTTCTTAGGCTGGAAACCTAGTAATCGATGATTTGTCCCGTGCTGTAGATTTCCATTTTCACAACTCTTTCCCTTCTATACCCTCTTTACTTAGCCAGCTTTCGCTCTGACTCAGACCTCGCATTACTGCTTTTCTGGGCTATTCTCATGTTCTGCTAAATGCATAAAACATAAGATTTGGAACTGGAAGGAATCTTAGAAATTATCTAGTGACCAATCAGCTTATTTATAGGTGAAGAAACAGTTTCCAGAGCCATTTGTCTGGTACCACACATAGTCAAAGCAAACAAACAATAACCCAAAAAAAGGAGCCAGAATTCAAAACCATGTCTTTTAACCCTAAATCTGAGGATCTTTTCATTATACTTTCTTTCCAATTTAGGATATTGTTTTCTTTCCTCAACTCTCCACTCCATCCTTCACTCTCCTCATAAATTTATCTTCCTAATTAGAGACTGCTTTTGATATACAGTTGGCTTCCCATTACTCTGTCTGGCTTTAAAGGCCCTTTACAATCTGGCTCCACCCTACTCTTCCAATATTATTTCACTTACTCCTCATTCATACACTTTGTGACCCTAAGAATTGGTCCTGATTCCTTCCAGCAGTCTTCCACATCAATTTAACAATAACAACAACAAAACAAACGCTTTCCCTGTCCCAACAGATCCTAATTCACTCTTCCTGTCTTATGTTGGTGAAAAAATGAGAGGGAAAACTTCCAAATCACAGGATCTGGATTTAGATCCTTCTCAACCTGCAACTAACTATCTTTGTGACTTTGGAAGTCACTTAAATTCTGGAACTAAGGATCTCAATCTAGATGGGGATTGGACTAGATCAAGTCACTTTGATAAGAGTTCTGCTCAGATACCTCTCTCCAGGTGAAAGTGATTTATCTCTGTCTTTTGCTCCTGTTCTAGTGGAACTTTTCTTATTCTTCTCCCTATATGTGCCATATTACCCCTCATAGACTGTACACTTCTAGACAACAGGTATTTTGCATTTTTGTATCAGACCTCTTATAGTCGTGAGCTCACTGTTCATAGATTTGGAATGATATAGGAGAACTGGCACTTGTTGAATTTAATAAAAACAAGGAAATTGTATTGAATTGCTTTAAGCAGACCTCCCATCCAAAAAGATTTGATGCCTCCTACTTGCATTACTACTAATCACTGATGTAACTGAGAGATCTGAAGTCCTTTTTCTTATCCTATATGACTTTACATGTTCAATAGCTGTTAGGGTGAGGTGAGGAGAACTTGGTTTATTACAATTCAAGGTGTTTTGTCTGCACACATTGAGTCTGGAACTTAAATTTCATAAATTGAGTTTCATTTCTTTCTTTTCATATTTTAATGGCCTATGTGGCTAAGAATTAAGTCTGTCTTCTAATACCACTCAGAAGTATCCACATTTTGAGAATTAGAGAGGAAACTCTACTCTGCCTTAAATCTTTATGGCATATTTGGAACTATGCCCAAAAAATTATCAAACTGTGCATACCCTTTGATCCATCATTGCTGCTATCGGGCTTATATCCCAAAGAAATACTGAGGAGGGAAAAGGGACCTGTATGTGCCAAAATGTTTGTGGCAGCCCTTTTCGTAGTGGCTAGAAACTGGAAGATGAATGGATGCCCATCAATTGGAGAATGGTTGAGTAAATTATGGTATATGAAGGTTATGGAATATTATTGCTCTGTAAGAAATGACCAGCAGGAGGAATACAGAGAGGCTTGGAGAGACATCTGAGTGAAATGAATAGACCCGGAAGATCGCTGTACACTTCAATGTTGTATGAAGAAGTATTCTGATGGAAGTGGATATCTTCAACATAAAGAAGAACCAACTCACTTCCAGCTGATCAATGATGGACAGAAACAACTACACCCAGAGAAGGAACACTGGGAAGTGAATGTAAATTGTTAGCACTACTGTCTATCTACCCAGGTTACTTACACCTTCGGAATCTAATACTTAATGTGCAACAAGAAAATGGGATTTACACACATATATTGTATCTAGGTTATACTGTAACATATGTAAAATGTATGGGATTGCCTGTCATCAAGGGGAGGGAGTAGAGGGAGGGAGGGGATAATTTGGAAAAATGAATACAAGGGAGAATGTTATAAAAAAAAATTACTCATACATATATACTGTCAAAAAAATTATAAATAAATAAAATTTAAAAAAATCTTTATGGCATGTTGTGATCTTAAGTACCATATTATATAAAAATATATATGAGGTAATTTAAATGATGATAGTGTTATTGTATAATTGATTTCACTGAAAACCTTTTTCATTAAAGTCATTACTGCAATTATAGTTTAATGCAGGTGTATATTTTTCTGGATAATGCAGGTTTAATTAATTGGAAACTATAAAATTAATCCTTTAAATGTTAGCTTTAAGATTCCTTTAATCAGGGGCAGCTAGGTGGGGTAGTGGATAGAGCACTAGCCCTGACATCAGGACCTGAATTCAAATCTCATTTCAGATACTTAATACTTCCTAGCTGTGTGATCCTGGGCAATTCACTTAACCCCAATAGCCTCAGGGCAAAAAAAAAAAAGATTCCTTTAATCTTTTCCTAATATCTACTATTTGTATAATTAAGCAATTGTCCCAGATTTATCACTGTCTTTTTAAAATCTTAAACTTTAACATTGTAAATGCATATGCTGCAAAGAGAATAACTAAAGAAACTAAGCTGGTTAAAAAAAATTACTTTGTATCATTTTAGAAACAAAAGAACAGTTTGTGAATAGTTAGCTTATCTGTTCTTCTAACATGTTCTATTAATATTATAATTCAATAACCAAAACTGAATTGGTTTATGCCATTTTAGGAAGAGGTCACACACACCTGTCATTGTTCCTGTTGTTTTAAAAATTTTTATAAATGACTTAAAAGTGTAGGTATTTCATGTCATCCTTATCAAACTGACAAGAATGTTGGGAAACAGAATTAGGACACAAAAGGTATTAAGCTAAGAATGAGGAACTGAACCTAATAAAATAAAATTTAATAGAGTTAAATATAAAATTATATTTGGGTTCAAAAAATCAACCTCGTAAAGAAGCTGTGATTAAAAACCACATACACAATGACTAAAACAGTATAAATGAAAAGAATGGAAATGTCAACCAAATACTATGTAATTATAATAACCAAACAACCTTGGAAAAGAATTGAAAAAAATATATACCTCCTTCCTTTCTTTGAATGTGAGACCCTTCATGTGGAATACTGTTTATATAAATCTAGATATCAGATTTTTTTTGGTTTTGCTAAATTATTTTCTTTTTTTATGCATGCAGTGACTTGCAAGAGAAGATCAAAGGATGTATCAGTAATAGAAAAACCAAAAGACAAACAAAAATTTTAAGGTTTTTCTGTCTGTGCATCTCTTTGTAACCTTTTAATTGAGGAAAGCAGAAGATTTTTAGAGGAAAATGGAAATGTGTTAGTAAATACTATATTTCTCTACATTATTATAGTATAAAGTCAGGAAGAAGAAAAAGAGAAAGAGCTCTCCACTATACCATCTCCCATAGTGAATACAGTGACTGGTCATCTCAGGTCATGTATATCTTTGGAAGTCATGAAACACTCTTGATGAAATTTTCATTTCTCCTCATATAATAATTAGTAGGAAGGTTTCCTGAAATTATCACAGAGTTTTGTGTGTCTGTATGTGGGAAGGCCAGAGGAAATAATTTCTAAGAAAGGTTGATGAAATGTGATGAGTAAAGTTAGTTACTCTTATGCTTAGAGTAACCAGAAGTTACATACATACAAGAAATGGTATATAGTTAATGTAAGGATTAGGATGCATTTGTAGCATATTTCCCATTTATTTTTGTATTCACATATATTAGGGTTCAATTCAAAGAAGAATTTTGGGTAAGCACATCATTTGTTTTTGGATAGTTATAAATTTTTATCTAGTTTCCTGAAAGCTTTTAGAGTCATACATATTCAGGTTACTATTTATTAAAAGATCAAAAAGAAAGCATACATTGAAATTTTTTTTTTTAGAATTTTTTTTTCACAGTATATATGCATGAGCAATTTTTCTCCACAACATTATCCCTTGTATTCATCCCTCCAAATTATCCCCCCCCTCCCTTTACTCCCTCCCCCCGATGACAGGCAATCCCATACATTCTACATGTGTTACAATAAAACCTAGATACAATATATGTGTGCAAATACCATTTTCTTGTTGCACATCAAGTACTAGACTCCGAAGGTACAAGTAACCTGGGTAGACAGACAGTAGTGCTAACAATTTACATTCACTTCCCAGTGTTCCCTCTCTGGGCGCAGTTATTTCTGTCCATCATTAATCAACTGGAAGTGAGCTGGATCCTCTCTATGTTGAAGATATCCACCTCCATCAGAACACATCCTCATACAGCACTGAGGTGTACAGCGATCTTCTGGTTCTATTCATTTCACTCAGCATCAGTTGAGCATACATTGAAATTAAAAAAAAAAATTGTTTAGGACTAATTTGCAAAGGAATTGAAAAAAAATAAAAAGAAAAAAAAGCATTTCTTTCCGTGTAATTTCTTCATCAGTCCTCACATAGGAATAGTAGCTAGAGAAAGGGACTTTTCTGAGACTCATAGCTCTGATATGAAATAGGGAAAAGTTTGTCTCCATTTTTCTCTGCATCTCTCTTTCATTTCTTCTTCTTTTCCTTTTTCCTCTCTCCCCTCTTCCTTCTGCTCTTCCTCTTTCTCCTTATTTTGCTCTTTCTGTCTCTTCTTCTGTTTCTTCTCTCTAACTGCCTTTCTTTAGAACTAAAATGAGATCAGGTTTTTTGAGAGGTCATTAAATTTCTAGTAATTTCACAAATTTTTAGTAATAGTAAGGTCCTACTAACACCTTCAGCTCTCAGTAATTTTGGCCAGGGAGTGACTAACCCTGCCTGTTCAGAGTCCATTTTTCCCCCCTTTCTCTTCTTATGTCCTCTTAACATTTTTTCAGGTAAGACAAGATCATCCTGTTACATTGGGTACTGAGAAATGATAAGCATGAAGTATTCACAGAAACAATAAAATGTATGTAAATTGATGTAAAGTAAAATAAGCAGAATCAAAAGAAAATTATACAGGGTGACTACACAAAATAAATGAAAAAAGGTCATGAAAAGGAAGTTGAAACAGTATTCCAATAAGAAAAGAAACTTGAGTGACTGAATGATAAAAACATTTATTAGGTGAAAACAATATGAGAAATAAACTGCTAAATGCTGGGGATGCATGTAGCAAATGAGACAATATAAATAGAAAATAGAAAATGCTCTCCAATTTGGAACTATGTCCAAAGGGATTTAAAACTGCGGGTATCATTTGATCAAAGAATGTCTCTATTAGGTATATATCCCAAAAAGTTCATAAAAGAGAAAACCTATATGCTCAAAAATCTTTGAGTGAATGTCTCAGCATCTTCAAGAACTCACTTTTTCCTAATGATTGTGATGTATAGATGAAAGATAGCAATAAAATATTTTAAATTAAATACTGTTAAAATTAAGTACAGTGGCCTATCTTGAAAGTCAGGGCTCTCCTTTGCTTTAAGATCTTCAAAAGAAGGCTTGAATGAACACTACCTAAAGATGCTATAGAGTCTAGCTTCTTAAAATGTGGTTCATGACCCTCTCTGGGGTCTCTGGGTGTGGGGATTGCAAAATTATTATCATCAGTAAATGTTTAATTTGTACACCTATTTTATAAACCTATATACCTGGAGTCATGTAAAAATTTCTTGGGCAAAAGGGGTCATGAATGGAAAAAATTTAAGAAGCCCTGCTAAAGAATATATTCTTTTTCAGAAGTAGATTATAGAAAGAGTGAAGTCATTAGACCCTTTCTTAGAATGATGTTGAAGGATATGTTAAATTTTAATTGCATCTTGATGAAAATAAATATAAAATTTTCCCCTACCCAAGTTCATAGATTCCCTTGAAGTCTGTTCAAAGAACTCTTGAAGGACCATGAACCCAGATTACTAACACCTGGATCACATGAATTTGAGGAATCATGGAAGATGGGAATAGTGTTGGACTTAGAGACCTAGATTTAAAAATTGTGCTGTTCGACTTGAGCTTTTCTGAGAATCCATTTTGTTATCTACAAAGAGAGGACAATATCTTACAGGATTATTTTAAGAACTAAATGAAATAATGCTAGTAAATTGTTTTGAAAATTTTGAGGATGGGGCAGTTAGATGGTGTAATGGATAGAGCACTTGCTTTGAAGTCTGGAGGACTTGAGTTCAAATTTAACCTCAGATACTTAATACTTTCTAGCTCTGTGACCTTGGGTAAGTCACTTAACCCCAATTCCCCACACATACACACACACAAAGAAAATCTTGAGCACCTTGTAAATTTCAGCTGTTATTACTAATATTAAGCAAATGGTATAAAGTGCTCCTAAGAATTTTCCTGATTTTTACCAAAGAACACCATTCTCCCGGTCACGGAGGCTTTACAACAGTCATAATCTTTATGTGATGCCTTTACCATTCATATATTTCTCTCTGCTCTTATTGCCAATATCTGCATCACCTCTCACCCAGTCCTAACTTAACAAATCTAACTGGACTCCCAGCTTCTGATCTCTTCCTATTTTCATGTACCATTCATACATGACTACAGAAATTATTCCAACCACATTACTCCCCAACTCCTCTAAGATAAAAATTCCTCACCTTTTCACTTAAATTCCTTCACAATCTGGCCCTAAGCTACTCTCCTTGACTTATTGCTCAATATTCCCTTGTAGAATTTTATATTCTAGCCAGACTGGCCTATTTACTGTTTCTCAAACTCAGCATTCTCTCCCTTGCCTTGGTACTTTTGTAAATACTTTCCCCTATTCTTGGAATGCACAGGCTCCTCACTTCTGCCTCTTAGAATTCTTAGCTTCCTTCAAGTCTCCACTCATGTGGCACCTCCTTTAAAAAGCCTCTACTGTTTCCTTTAATTTTTTATGTTTTTTCTAAACTGCTTAATTTACACACCCACGTTTATGGGTTTCATTCTCCTTGTAAAATGTAAGCTCTTTGTAGGCAGGGATTTTCTTTCAATGCTTTACACATAAGTTTTTAACAAAATTTGATTTCTAGGACTACTGGAGGACTACATATTTTCTCTGATACTTAAGACCTCTCAAACCTCTTCAAAACAGGAATTAGCACTAGAAATAAGGGATTAGAACTTTCTACATAATCTAAGAAAACAAAAAACATAAAAAGTTAATGATGTAACAATTGAGGTTAATACCTAATCCCTAAAGTGCTCTGTTATTTTTTTTATTTGATATTTATTTTATTTTTTCCCAATCAAATGAAAAACAATTTTTAACATTTGTCTTAAAAATTTTGAGTTCCAGATTTGATCCCTCCCTTCCTCCCCCCACCCCATTAGGAAGGTACATGTGAAGTTATGCATTGCTTTCCATAAAAGTCATGTTGCAAAAGAAAACATAGATCTCCAACAACCCCTGCCCCCCCCACCCGGAAAAAAAAAAGTGGGAAAAAAAAAAACATGCCTCAAATTGTATTCAGATACAATCAGTTCTCTATCTGGTATAAATAGCATTTTTCATCATAAATTCTTCAGAGTAGTTTTGGATCACTGTATTACTGAGATTAACAAAGTCATTCACAGCTGATCATTTTGAAATATTGCTATTACTTTGTACACAGTATATTTCATAAAATTCCTCCCCAAATAGTATTTTATTTTTCCAAATACATGTAAAGATAATTTTCAACATTCATTTTTGTAAGATTTTCTGTTCCATATGCCCAAAGGGCTATAAAGCTGCATATACTTTGATCCAACAGTGTCTCTATTGGGTCTGTATCCCAACTTGATTATAAAAAGGGGAAAAGAACCCACAAGTACAAAAATGTTTGTAGCAGCCCTTTTTAAGTGAAAAACAACTGGAAATTGAGTGGATGCCCATCAGTTGGGGAATGGCTGAATAAATTATGGTACATAAATGCAGTGGAATATTATTCTATAAGAAATGATGAACAGGCTCATTTTAGAAAAGTCTGGAATGACTTACATGAACTATATGAATCTTTTGTGAAGTGAGCAGAACCAAGAGAACATTGGACACAGCAACAAGATTATGTGATGATAAACTGTGATGGACTTGGCTCTTTTCAAAAATGAGGTGATTCAAGGCAATTCCAATAGATTTGTGATGAAAAGAGTCATCTGCATCCAGAGAGAGAACTAGTGGAGACTGAATGTGGATCACAGCACAGTATTTTCACATTTTTTTTTGTTTTGTTTTTTGTTTGCTTTTTTTTCTTTCTTTCTTATTTTTTTCCCCTTTTGATCTGATTATTCTTGCAAGCTATATAGGATTACTTGCTGACTATGAGGGAAGGAGAGAGAAAAATTTGAACACGAGGTTTTGCAAGGGTGAATGTGAAAAACTTATCTTTGCATGTGCTTTGAAAAACAAAAGGCTATTAATATTTTTAAAATTTTAAAATAAAAAAACCATTATGTTCCAATTTTTCTCTCCCTTACTTCCCCCCTCCCTAAGACAGCAAACAGTCTCATATAGATTCAATATATGTAATTCTTTTAAACATATTTCCATATTTATCTTGTTGTGCAAAAAAAAAAAAATCAGATCAAAAGGGGAAAAAAGTGAGAAAAGAAAAAACAAACAAAAAAGTGAAAATGCTATGCTTAGGATCCACATTCAGTCTCCATAGTTCTCTCTCTGGATACAAATGGCATTTTCCATCCCAAGTGTATTGGAATTGCCTTAAATCACCACATTGTTGAGAAGTCCATCATACCAGATCTTCACATAATCTTGTTATTACTATGTAAAATGTTCTAGTGGTTCTGCTCATAATGTGCTCTCTTTTTATTTTCAAAACATATGCATAGATGGTCTACAACATTAACACCTGCAAAATCTTGTGTTCCAAAAATTTTTTTTATCCTTTCCTTTCCCCCATTCCTAGATGGTAAGTGTCCAATATATGCTAAACATGTGCAGTTCTTCTATACATAGTTCCACAATTATCATGATATACAAGAAAAATCAGATCAAAAAGGAAAAAAATGAGAAAGAAAATAAATGCAAGCAACAACAACAATAAAAGTGAAAATACTATGCTATGATCCACTCTCAGTGCTCACAATGCTTTCTCTGAGTGCAGATGGCTCTCCATCAAAGTGCTGTCTTAACCCTTTTTGAAGATCACTTAGCTCTAGATGGGCTGTACAAGCCTATTCACCATCTTGCAACAGAACTTAACTCTGTTTTTCTTTCCTAAAAGATGGAAAGCCAAAGGCCAGATGTTTTATCTATCTATAAAGTCATCAGAGCAGCACACTTGATGCAAGTGAATTGAGAAACTGATGGAATAGGGGAAGGGCACCAACATGTGTGGGAGGCTCCATTAACCTAAACAAATGAGGACTGGCATGCAGTTGAGATCAATTCTAGTCATTTGTGGAAGATTGAAACTGATAAAAAGTGAATTATCCATTGGAGGAGAAAGCTGTGATTGTTTTGAGGTCTTGCTTCTAGAAGTCCCCCATCAAAGGAAGAGTCAGAAATTGAGCAATAAGTGAATATAAGGAGAAAGACAAGTTTACCAAAAATTTAAGAAGAAAAAAACTTAGTTTAAGACATACAGAATAAATAAGATAGAAAAGAAAAATAACAAATATTGGGGGGGGGTAAAATTGAGACATTTATTCATTGTTGCTGATTCAACTATTCTGGAGAGCAATTAGAAAGTATGCCCAAAGGTCTACAAAACCATCATAACTTCTGACCCAGAAATACTAGGTCAATATCCCAAAGGAATACAATAGAAAAAGGAAAGGGATCTACATGTACAAAAATATTTACAGCAGTTCTTTTTCTGATGGCAAAAATTTTGAAATTGAGGAGAAGCCCATCAATTGGGGAATGGCTGAAGACATTGTGATATGTGATTATCATGGAATATTATTGTTCTGTGGGAAATGATGAACAGGATGCTCTAATAAGAAATCTGGAAAGTCCTCCATAAACTCAAACAAAGTAAAATGTATTATATACAAAGAAATAGCAATGTTCTGTAATGATCAGCTTATAAATGACTTTGCTATTCTCAGCAGCACAAAGATTCACAACTATGAAGGATTTAAGATGAAAAATCCTATCCATACCCAGAGAAAAAAACTGATTTTGTCTGAAAACAGACTGAAACATTTCTCTTTCTCTATCCCTCTATCTCTTTGTATGTCTGTTTGTCAGTCTGTCTCTTTTAACTTTTCTTAATTTTTTTATTAGGGCAGGACATCTGTTTTCTTTAACAATATGACTTTCATGGAAATCTTTTTCATAATTTCACATGTGGTTTCTTAATAGGGGTTGGAGGGGATAAGGGAGAGAATATAGAACTAAAAAATTTTAAAAACAAGTGTAAAAAATTGTTTTAAATGTAACTGGGGGAAATATTAAGTAATAAACATTTTTAAAAAAGGAAATTGAGGGGATCCCCATCAATTGGGAAATGGCTGAATAACTTATTTGTGATGTGCTATAAGAAATGAGGAGCAAGATGCTCTCAGAAAAATCTTAAATGATTTATGTGAATTGAGGTTGATTAGAGTGAGCAGAGCCAGGAGAACATTGTACCCAGTAAAAGCAGTATTGTAAGAACATCAAGAAAGCTTAGCTATTCTCAGCAATAATGTAGTCCAAGATAACTAAGAGAGACTTATGATAAAAAGTGCTGTCTGTCTCCAGAGAAAGAACTGAGAAAATATGACTGCAGATTGAAGCATACTTTAAAAAAGAAACCAAAAACAACAACAACTTACATCACAAAGAGAATATTACCTTTAAATCATCTAAATCAAAGCTTCTTAAACTTTTTCTACTCACAATCCTTTTTTGCCCAAGGAATTTTTATGTGTTCCCAAGCATATATATATATGTATATGTAAATCAAACATTTACTGATAAATATCATAATTTTGCAATATGGAACTATGCCCTAAATGCTATCAAACTATGCTTACCCTTTGATGCAGCAGTGTCTCTATTGAGCCTGTATCCCAAAGAGATCATAAATAAGGGAAAAGGACCCATATGTGCAAAACTGTTTGTAGCAGCCCTATTTGTAGTGGAAAGGAACTGGAAACTGAGAGGTTGCCCATCAGGTGGGGAATGACTGAATAAGTTATGGTATATGAATGTTATGGAATATTATTGTTCTATAAGAAATAACTAACAGGATGATTTCAGAAAGGCCTGGAGAGACTTACATGAACTGATGCTGAGTGAAACAAGCAGAATCAGTAATACAATACATTGTACACAGTTATAGCAAGATTATGCTATGATCAATTCTGATGGACATGGCTCTTTTCAACAATGAGGTAATTCAGACCAATTCCAATAGACTTGTGATGGAGAGAGCCTTCTGCACCCAGAAAGAGGACTGTAGGTACTGAATTTGGATCACAACATAATATTTTCACCTTTTCTGTTGTTTGCTTGCTTTTTGTTTTTTTTCTCATTTTTCCCCTTTTTGATCTTATTTTTCTTTTCAGCAGGATAATTGTGGAAATATGTATAGAAGAATTGCACATGTTTAACATATATTGGATTACTTGCTGTTTAGGGGAGAGGGTAAGAGAAAGGAAGGGAGAAAAAATTTGGAATACAAGATTTTGCAAAAGTGAATGCCAACAAAATGCAACAGCAAGAGATACAAAGAGAAATTCCATTCCAAACAAATGTTGAGAGTATAAAATATTTGTGAATCCATCTACCAAAGAAAAGTCAGGAATTACATGAGCAAAATTATGAAACACTTGCCACAAAAATAAAGTCAGATTTAAATAATTGGAAAGACATCCAGTGCTCGTAGACAGGCTGAGCGAATATAATAAAGATGACAATACTCCCCAAACTAATCTATTTATTTAGTGCTATACCAATCAGACTCCCAAGAAACTATTTTAGTGACCTAGAAAAAATAACAATAAAAGGTCAAGAATTTCAAGGGAATTAATGAAAAAAAAGTCAGATGAAGGTGGTCTAGGTGTACCTGATCTAAAGCTATATTATATAGCAGCAGTCACCAAAACCATTTGGTATTGGCTAAGAAATAGACCGGTAGATCAGTGGAACAGATTAGGTACAAAGGACAAAAAAGGGTACATCTATAGCAATCTAGTGTTTGATAAACCCAAAGATACCAACATTAGGGATAAAAATGCATTATTTGAAAAAAACTGTTGGGAAAACTGGAAATTAGTATGGCAGAAATTAGATATGGATCCACACTTAACACCATATACCAAGATAAGATCAAAATGGGTCCATGACTTAGGCATAAAGAATGAGATCATAAATAGATTAGAGGAACAGAGGATAATCTACCTTTCAGACCTGTGGAGGAGGAAGGAATTTATGACCAGAGGAGAACTAGAGATCACTATTGATCACAAAATAGAAGATTTTGATTACATCAAACTAAAAAGTTTCTGTACAAACAATACTAATGCAAACAAGATTAGAAGGGAAATAACAAATTGGGAAAATATTTTTACAATTAAAGGTTCTGATAAAGGTCTCATTTCCAAAATAAATAGAAAATTGATCCTAATTTATAAGAAATCAAACCATTCTCCAATTGATAAATGGTCAAAGGATATGAACAGACAATTCTCAGATGATGAAATTGAAACTATATCCACTCATATGAAAGAGTGTTCCAAATCACTACTGATCAGAGAAATGGAAATTAAGACAACTCTGAGATACCACTACACAATTGTCAGATTGGCTAAGATGACAGGAACAAATAATGATGAATGTTGGAGGGGATGTGGGAAAACTGGGATACTAATACATTGTTGGTGGAGTTGTGAAAGAATCCGGCCATTTTGGAGGGCAATCTGGAACTATGCCCAAAAAGTTATCAGGCTTTACATACCCTTTGATCCAGCAGTGCTACTACTGGGCTTATATCCCAAAGAAATACAAAAGAGGGGAAAGGGACCTGTATGTGCCAAAATGTTTGTAGCAGCTCTTTTCATAGTGGCTAGAAACTGGAAGATGAATGGATGTCCATGAACTGGAGAATGGTTGGGTAAATTATGGTATATGAAGGTTATGGAATATTATTGCTCTGTAAGAAATGGCCAGCAGGATGAATTCAGAAAGGCCTGGGAGAGACTTACATCAACTGATGCTGAGTGAAATGAACAGAACCAGAAGATCACTATACACTTCAACAACAATACTGTACTAAGATATATTCTGATGGAAGTAGATATCTTCAACATAAAGAAGATCCAACTCACTTCCAGCTGATCAGTGATGGACAGAAACAACTACACCCAGAGAAGGAACACTGGGAATTGAATGTAAAATATTAGCACTAATGTCTATCTACCCAGGTTATTTATACCTTCGAAATCCAATACTTACCGTGCAACAAGAAAATTGGATTTACACACATATATTGTATCTAGGTTATACTGTAACACATGTAAAATGTATGAGATTGCCTGTTGTCTAGGGGAGGGAGTAGAAGAAGGGAGAGGAAAATCTGGAAAAATGAATACAAGGGATAATGTTATAAAAAAAATTACTCATGCATATATACTGTCAAAAATGTATAATTATAAAATTAATAAAATAAAAAAGTGAATGTTGAAAACTATCTTTGAATAATATATTTTGAAAATAAAAAGTTATTCAACATGGAACTATGTGCTATCAAACTATGCATATCTTTTGATCTAACAGTGTCTGTACTGGGCCTGTATCCAAAAGAGATCATAAAAAAGGGAAAAGGATCCACATGTGCAAAAATATTTGTAGCAGCCCTTTATGTAGTGGCAAGGAACTGGAAAGTGAGTGGATACCCATCAGATGGGGAATGGCTAAATAAGTTATAGTATATATGAATGTTATGGAATATTATTATTCTATAAGAAACAATCAGTAGTATGATTTTAGAAAGACCTAAAGAACTTGCATGAATTGATGCTAAGTAAAGTCCAAGAGAATCAAGAAAACATTGTATATAGCAACAAGATTATATGATGATCATTTCTGATGTATATGGCTCTTTTCAACAGTAAGGTGATTTGGGCAAGGTTTTGTGATGAAGAGAGAATCTGCATCCAGAGAGAGGACTATGGGGACTGAGTGTGGATCACAACATAGTATTTTCACTTTTTCTGTTGTTTGCTTGCATTTTGTTTTCTTTCTCATTTTTTCCTTTTTTTTATTTTATTTTTCTTGTGCAGTGATAATTTACATAATAATCAGACCTGAACAAATTATTTGCTTTACAAATATGCCAGACTAAAGAAATACAATAAAATTAAACAACAAGAGCAACCAAGGAAGACACATATAATGAAATAAACTAACTTTTATTTTAAAAAAAAGCTTCTTTGGTTTAGAATGGGAGTTTGGGGAAAGGAAGTAGTCTTTAGTACAAGCATCTTTGCCATAAGAGTGCATGTATCAGGATCATTGCTCTTACTCAGTCCTTTCATCTTAACAGCTACCTTTCCTTGATCCCTGTGATCTCAGGAACTTACCCAGGATTCCTGGATTCCAGGATTTTGGCATTGTAGTTTAAGACATCTCCTCACACAAACTCTGTGCACTAATTATTCCTTTCTGTGAGGACTGAGTTAGCATCCTGGATACCTTAGAATCAGCCCAAGTCAGGATAAGCAAAAGTCCTTAGTCTTTATTCTGGGTCTTTAGGAGTAGAAGGCAATTGGATGGATGCAGGATCTCCACTACCTTCCTTCTCTTCCTCTCCCGCCAAAAGTGACTCTGGCTTGTCTTACTCCA
This sequence comes from Sminthopsis crassicaudata, assembly GCF_048593235.1. Taxonomy (NCBI): domain Eukaryota; kingdom Metazoa; phylum Chordata; class Mammalia; order Dasyuromorphia; family Dasyuridae; genus Sminthopsis; species Sminthopsis crassicaudata. The sequence goes on along the minus strand of NC_133617.1, from coordinate 575,849,426 downwards.
CCCCCTAATCCCTCCTACAATTCTCTGTATACACCAAATGATTGAGCCAGCACAGAATAGTGGGAAGGGCCATTTTCTAAGCATATTCTAATAGAGTATTGTCCAATAAGTAATTAGCCTGAATTAGCTTGGCTGTCCAAGTGCACCTACTCAGAGTTTCAGCCCTTTTGGGATATGTACAAGATGTGGCAATACATATATGTGATTGCTTGCAATTTTTAAATTTTGATTTTACATTTTTAAACACTTTTGATTTTATATCTTCAAAGTATTTTGATTTTACATTACTAAGTTATTTTGATTTTATATTTTAAAGTTATTTTGGTTTTACATTTTTAATCTATTTCGGTTTTACACTTTTAAATTATTTTGGTTTTACATTTTTAAATTCTTTGCCTTTTACCTTAGCAATGCACTTTGGGCATACACAGAAAGTGCAGGTAAGTGACAGACTGACTAACTTTTGTCTGACTTTTGTTCATCTTTTTGATAAGAACTTTCTTTCCACTGTGATGTGGAAAGGCCCAAGTTGGGCCACATTCTTTCCTAGGTGCAGATCCAGTAGCAGAGTTCATCTCCACCAGAGACATTTGTAACCTGGGATCCAAGAGAAGGACCAAACAAAAGCCCAGAGGGGCCAGCCAGATGTCAGTAGCCCTTCAGACGCTGATGGCAGCGATGCCCCTCCTGACTGTGACACCAGAGACAGCAGACACAGTTCCAGTGTTGCAGCTGAAATGGACTGTTTTGGGTGATATGCAATATAAAGACTATAAATGGACAGTGGGCCTGCTTGCTCCTCCTGTGGCTATTTGCCATATGGTGGCCTGGGGAGAGGCTTTGCCCTATACTTTCTATTGAAGGACTATGCTTTTAAATTAGTGGGTGAAAAACCAACGCACCCACCTGCCGTTGTTATTGAGACAATGTTATTGGACATGACTTTGCTTATGTGCACCTGTGAAACTAGAATTGCTCTAGGATTGTGAAAAGTGCAATAGAGAATTGTGATAAGCTAGAATTGCTCTAGGATTGTGATAAATGTAACTAGGATTGTGACAACCTACCTCACTGATATTTTATTGTTAACTAGAATTGTGATGTTTTACCTTGTTGACTTCCCACCTCAGTGTTGACATCCTACCTCATTGGCATCCAATCTCTTTGGCTTATTATCTCGAGTATGACTTTGATGAATGGGTTGAACACTTGGGCCACTGTTGAGCCTGGTTCTCATTGTCATACTTCTGTTTACTGATCTGCTGCTTTGTACCTCCTTGGGCACAACACTCTGTCATCTCATGGATCAAGTGAACTATAGCTGGTGCTAAAAGTTTAGCTTGATGAGATGTGCGGCTCCCACAAAACAAGAGAAGGGAATTGTAAGGGCCCTTTAAATGGGCGGCGCCACAGCGCATCTGGAGATTTGAATCCCCCAGGAAGTAATTTCTGTGGATATTAGGCCTGCCCTGTAGGTGAGATCTTGGCCAAATTGAGATAGCTTCGTAATGGGTGACTCTCTCGCTGGTTGGCTGTGTGTGTGACCTCACAGGCCCTTTATAAGCCCACTGCAGGCAGAAGTCGCTCTCTTTAATCTGGCGCTCTTTACCCTGGCTCCCTAGCCTGGGTGGCCAAGCCAAGATGGATAGCCAAAAGAGGTAAGGATTTTGGTAGTGAACACGTGGGTCTTCTGATCAGGTGTTCACTTGGGAACCAACAAGTCAGGGCATCAGTCAAGGCATTATGTGAGTAGGAATAATAAAGGCTTTTAAGATTACACATGGCTGTTCTTGAGTGCGCTACCGGTTATTAAACTATAGATTCAAGAGATTGTGGCCAGAGACCTTTGAAGGCCTCAGAGGAGGCGAGCCGGGTAGAGTTGATACTGCAAAGGACAGTGGTCAAAGGTACTCTGTTGGGCCTAGGACAGACTAGTAATTGTAACTGCCAGGAGGGCATGTTACACAGCCCTTTACATCTCCTGCTTTCTTTTGTTTTAGAACACAGGTGGTCATGCCATCCCTGACTTCTCAGTGAGATGAGAACCCCAAAAAGGAGGTGATCACACACCACCTGACTTGGAAAGGAGGTGAAAACACCAAAAAGGAGGTGATCATACCCCCCCTGACTTCTCAGGAAGAGAGATGAAAAACACCAAAGGGAAGTGGGGAGTCAAGCCAGATATTGCTAGCGGGTTTCTGGATTGAAGGGCCTTATTAGAAACAGGTATGCACAAACCCATCAGCATGGGAGGTATTACACATGCACATAGCAATAACGCACAGGCTATTAATGATAACTCTCCCCACAGCCGGTGCAGGCTCAATATGGTGTAACAAACATGAATTGTACATGCAAGTAGTAATATAACAAACAAATGTATAACAATATAAACAAATATGAATCAACATGGTGTTGTAAAAGATTTCCAGAAGTCCTAGAACAAGGGTATGTAAACAACAATCACACACTCTCCTCCTTCAGCAGTCAAGAAATAGTCCAAAACCAATCTATTGTCCATTGCTTCACATGTCAGGGAATCAATGATCCCTGGAAGTTTTTGAAGTCCTGCAACAGTCTTTTTATGGGAATCCAGTGATTCCTGAGGCTTTTGAAGTCCAACAATTTTTGATGTCCATGAGTAAAACGCCATAACTGCCATGCTCTTTCAGGGGTGGTCACAATCAGCAATAGAACCACCCGATGTTTCTTGGGTCTTCTCCTTCGTTTCAAGGGTCTGCTCCGTCTCTCTCCAATGGACAAGGCAAATACGGCTCGTTGGCACCCATCTGATTCCTTCTCCATCTGTAGAGATATAAGCAAACCCTCACCCCTAACCAGTTAACATATCTGGTCCCTTCCATTCACCACTTTTTGAGTCTCTCCACATCACCTGGCGATTATCTAAGGACAGTAGAGCTGCTCGCACTGGACACTGCCCTTCCGGTGGGTTATAAAACCTGTCTGCTGGAGTCAATGCATCTTTGTCAAAAATCAAGAAGTCAATAGTATAAAAGGCTAGATTTAGAAGTTCTCTAGAGTTACTTGTGGCTCCCCCTTTCTTTTGTTTTTGGAGGAGCATCTCTGTTTCTCCTCTCTACTATTGCCTGTCCATGAGGATTAAAAGATATGCCAGTGGTGTGTAAAATCTTATATTATGTACAAAAGTGTGCAAAATGTTTAGAAGCATATGCAGGTCCATTGTCTGTTTTTATTGCTTGTGGCACACCCATAACTGCAAATGCTTGTATAAGGAATTCAGTGACCACTCGGGCCATCTCTTTTGCTGCTGGCATTGCAAAAGTGAATCCTGAAAAGGTGTCTACAACAACGTGGATAAAAGACAGATGACCAAAAGATTTATAATGGGTCACATCCATTTGCCAAATTTCATTAGGTCTCAAACTACGAGGGTTTTTCCCTGGATGGAGTGTAGGAGCGTAGAAATTAAGGCAAGCTGGACAGGCTTTTACTATGCTCCTAGCTTCCTCTCTTTTTATTCCAAATTGTAAATAATAAAGTTTGAGCAGCCTGATGATATTTAAAATGAGATTCTTCAAATAAAGGTGTATTGGCCAACATAATTAGAAGGCTATCTGCCTTTAAATTACCATCAAAAATAGGACCTGGAAGTCCAATATGAGAGTGGACATGTAAGATGTAAATCTTACCTGGATGCTTTTTCATTTGCTCTTGAAGTTCCTTAAAGAGCTGATTTATATTAGAGGCTAGAAATTTTATTTGGGCTGTGGCAATTTTTTGTACCACACCTACTGAATTGGCTGAATCAGATATTATATTTATATTTCCTGGATAATAAGTAAGAGCCAGAATGATTGCATACAATTCATTCTGCTGAATGGACTGAAAAGGAGTTCTGATTACTCTATAGTTGTCATGAGAGTATACAGCACAAATATTATGTTTGGATGCGTCTATAAAGATAGTTGGTCCTTTAACAGGAACTTTAGAAACCTTTTCTTCAAGAATCCATTGCTAATTATGTAATAGTCTGGTTATCTTTAATGGAGACTCGTGTGTAAAATTTGGAGCTGTGGCCAATAAAATTTGCCACTCTGGGATGGTTTCACAGCATACATTAATTTGTCCATTAGTATAAAAGCTATACATCTTGTCAGGTCTTATCCCAGATAATTGTACTGCTCCCTTAATGGCCTTTAATAAAATTCTAGCCACAGCACTGGGTAAAGCATAAGATTTTGTTCTGGTTGTGCTGGGAGGTTCACCTACTCTATCACACTGTCTCTTTGATGAAGGACTTCTGTGGGTGCCTCTTGTGTAGCAAAAACTGATATTTCCAAGGGTTTTTGAGTGACTCTTTCAACCACATTGGATAAAGCCAGTTCAACTTCTCTTAAAGCCTCTTGAGCTTCTTTTGTAATCTGGTGTGATGAGTTTAAAGCACTGTCTCCCCTTAAAATGTCGTATAATAGTTGCAGTTGATAGGTAGTCAAGCCTAACGTTGAACACATCCATTGGACATCTATCAATTTCTGGAAGTCACTTAAGGTGTTTAGCTTCTCTGTTCTTAAGGAAAGTTTTTGTACTGTAAGCACCTTAGGATATATTTCATATCCTAAATATTGAAAAGGAGCATGTCTTTGAATTTTTTCTGGAGCTATGTGCAATTTGTAATTCCTTAGTGTTTCTATGGTCTTTTGCAGACATGCTTCTAACATTTGTTCCTCAGGTGTACATCCCAATATATCATCCATATAATGGAATAACATTACTTTTGGAAATGCTTTTCTTACTAGAGTAAGAGTAGCAGCAACATACATTTGACACATAGTAATAGACAAAGTGCATTGTGAACATTAATGTAATATATAAATGTAGCTTTATGAAGACAAGGGAAAAAGCAAAGCTGAACAAAATGTCAACATCTTTTATTGTCTGACTTAATTTTGCCTCCAATGATCCTTTATCCCATAGCCCCACCGAAAAAGGACTATAGTCTGTTACCCCTTATCATTAAGAATCCTGATCCTATCAGTGCATTTGAGCTGGGCTGGCTGAAACTGATACACTTTAAGCATAATATAAAAGCATTTCTATTTTCTAAGGGTTTTTTTTAGGAAATACATTTCCTTCATCTTAGTTAGAAACACACAAAAATGAACTTGTAAATATATTTCATTTACAAATTGTTTGATTGTGCATATACACATAAATGCATTGTATAGCCTTAATTGTTTTATTTATTAATATATGCACTCAGTAAGTGACCTATTTGGAAAGTCTTAGATTCTGTTGCAGGGCTCTTAAATTGTGACTGACTGCTTGAAGAAAGTTTAACATGAAAAAGAGGGCAATAACATCTACTTAACTTTATACTGCAGAGTTTGTTGAAGATATAGATTTCCATAGTTTTGTTATCTGTAGAGATCCTCTATTCCATGGGAGTACTTTACAACAAGTTGTGTTCATTTTAAAATAGATTCAGATAAAAGAAAAAAAAAAAAAAAACTAGAACAGGGATCACTTGAAACCAAATAGATAAGAGTCTGAGAAATGCAAATAATCCCCTATTTAATTCCCATACACTATGAACTAGAAAGAAATTTGAAAGAACCTTACCTTACACAGCCATTTTTTGTTTTTCTTATCAATAGTATTTTATTTTTTCAATAACATGTAAAAATAGTTTTTAACATTCATTTTTGTAATATTTTGAGTTCCAAATTTATTTCTCCCTTATTCCCTTCCCAAGACAGAAAACAATCTAATATACATTATACATGTACAATCATTTAAAATATATTTCCATATTTGTCATGGTACACATTCATTTGTTGAGGACAATAAGAGAGAAGTCATGGGAGAAAACAAATTAAATGTGGCATTCTAATTCCTACTTTGATATTAGAAGTTTCATACATAGTACCCTGTCCTTCTTAGTTCATTCTAATCCTCATTCACATTTGCAGGTTGGGTGCTCAGAAAGTGCTGAGAAGGTATTACTTTCCTCAGAATCTTAGGGATTGCATCTTTTAATACTATTACACATATATCCATCTGGTATGTTTCTATCAAACTCAATCAACCGGTTAACATTAAGGCTATTTTACACCCAGCAAAAGAACTCTGGGAGATGACTATGAACCACTACATAGAATTTCCAGTACCTTTATTTTTGTCTGCCTACATTTTTGACTTCCTTCACAGGCTAATTGTACACTGTTTCAAAGTCCGACTCTTTTGTACAGCAAATATTTTGTACAGTTATTTGCTGTAACTGTTTGGACATGTATACATATATTGTATTTAATTTATACTTTAACATATTTAACATGTATTGGTCAACCTGCCATCAGGGGGAGGGGGTGGAGGAAAGGAGGGGAAAAATTGGAACAAAAGGTTTGGCAGTTGTCAATGTTGTAAAATTACCCATGCATATATAAAAACAAAAACAAAAACATATAAGGCTATTTACTGAGAGGGGATGGCAAGGACAAATATTACAAAAAGTTTCCCAAACTGAGGGCACTTTCTCACCTAGTATACATACAGTCTTTGTGGAGAGTGGGTTTGTACCCACTTAAGATAGGTGATACAAATGTAGTTAGGTACACATGAAAAGAAAATATGGATCCAGGGAGTAGCTCAAAACTCTTTCACCTGAGGAGCTGCTAAGGGATACACTGGATAGAACATTGACCTTGGAGTCAAGAGGACCTGAGTTCAAATCCTACCTTAGACAGTTACTAGCTGTGTGATCCTGGGCAAGTTAATTCATTTTGATTTCTTCAAAAAATTTCTAAGTCCTGTTCTTCCTCCACAGAGTCCCTACCAAGCTCTCTTTGGGGTATGGCAGTACATCAGACAAGTGACTTTTCAAAATGTGCTATGATCAAACAGGTCTCTTAATGGTGTCTTTGCTATTGATTCTTCTTGCTTAAGGGATCTCTGACTCCTCCAGCCCAGTTAATCCTATATCTTCTATACTCATTCATCACTGATCGGAAAAAAATAAAGAGAAAAGAAATAGGCAATGTGCTTTCTATATTGTGGAGGGTAGGAAAAGTGGTTATATCTTTTCAATTCTTTAGACTCAACCAATTTTTTGTCACTCCATAATACTAGCCCCTTAAATCACTCTTTTTTGGAGGGTGGGGTTTGAGGCAATCAGGGTTAAGTGACTTGCTCAAGGTCACACAGCTAGTAAATGTCAAGTGTCTGATGCTAGATTCTTGTCTGCAAGAACCAGAACTCTATCTACTGTTCTTCCTTGCTGACATCCTATTTTGCTGGGGGAATTCTACTGTCTCTTTTATTTTCCTATCTTCTTCAATTGTATGGGTGAGTTCATCCTATTCACATTTATAGTATGATCATTAATTGTATATTAACTTCAGTCCTATTATACTTTTCCTTCTTTTTATTTTTTACCCACTCTTTAAAATTTTTTTTTCAATCTTATTTTGTTTCCAAACACATACAAAGATAGTTTTCAACATTCACTTTTGCAAAACCTTGTGTTCCAAATGTTTCTCCCTGTCTCCCCTTTCCCCCCCACAAGATAGCAAGCAATGTAACAATATAGGTTAAACATATACAATTCTTCTAAATATATTTCTATATTCTTCATCTAACTGACACTCCTTAAATCACGTTTAATTGGAAGAAGGCTCACCAAACCTTCTTGTTGAATGGAAACCAAATAGGAAATGTGCATCCTTTTTGTAATTTCTCAATAAGGGCATTCTGAGACTCTTCATTGGCCAGGCTTCCTATTATATGTAGAAATAGTCATGTTTTCAATCTCCATGGAATACTGATGTCTTTTATTTCCCGCATTATATTTCCTTCCTAATTTGCATAGACTGTGGCTCACTTATTTATCAAGCCTATTACCCTTTTCTCCACCCTTTTACAGCATTTGGCCTTCTCCATAGATAGATGATGTGCTGTTCAGGTTCTCTTCCTATTATGTCTCTGTTTCTTTCAGTTGCTCCTTTTTTATTCTCCCAAACCACATCTCCAAAGACTTTGTAGCTCATTTTTCCTACATTCTCCAAATGAGTCATAAGGGTCTACAAATCCATAAGCAAATCAATCAATTATTTCCAATTTTTTTAATCCAATTTATGAATCCAAAAGTAAAACTATCAATTTTTTTCCCCTTGTTTCCAATTTTTAATCAACTTTGTTCCAAAGCCTTAAATGATAATTTCCAATCCTTGTTCCTTACAAATTTTTATCTTAAGCCAGAGACTTCAGTCAAATCTTTTGCTTTTCATATGCAAATTAACAATGATCATTTACACATTAACTCTTACAGGTTCGAAAAGCTCTTTTCCTAAGTCATTACTTTCAATGCTCACAACAACTCTGTGAAGCCACTTAGTTCAACCCCTTATTTTAAAGATTTGACATTTGAAATCCAAAGATGGGAAATAATTTTCTAAGGTTATAGAATATAAGAGGCAGAGTCATAATTCACACTTAGATTCACTTCACTCCAAATACAACTTTTTTTCCATGCCATACACACACAGTCACATCTTGATGGTGTTAATAAGGTAAAAGTAATTTTTTGTTTGCTTGTTTGATTGTTTTTTTCTTTCTTTCTCATGTTTTATTCCCTTTTGGTCTGTTGTTGTTTTTTTTTTAACAACATAACAAATATGGAATTATGTTTAAAAGGATTGTACATATTTAACTCATATCAGATTGCTTGCTATCTTGGGGAAGAGAGGTAAAGGAGGAAGAGAGAAAAATCTGGAACATAGTCTTAGAAAAATAAATGTTGAAAACTATCTTCTCATGTTTTTGGAAAGTAAAATACTACTGAAAAAAAATTTTTAAAGTAAAGGAAATATCTGAGAGGTAAGTGCGTTCTCAAAGTAGAGATGGATTAAAGAAGAAATGTGAGGAAGATGGAAATAGATCCTGATGGTGGTAGGAAGAATGTGATCTTAGGGTTGAAATGGATATCGTATTCTTCTAATGAGTAGAGTAGATCAGTGGTCTTACAGTTGAAAAGGGAAATAAGGAGCATATCATCTCCTTTCCTCTAAGTTAAGGGAAGAGAGAAAAGATGAAGTCATTCTATGAAAGGGGAACAGTAGATGTGCTATTTCTGAATAGCTGAATAAGTTATGGTATATGAATGTTATGGAATATTATTATTTTGTAAGAAACAACCAGCAGGCAGATTTTAAAGAGGCCTGGAGAGACTTATATGAACTGATGCTAAGTGAAATGAGCAGAACCAGGAGATCATTGTACATGGCAACAACAAGATTATAAAATGATCAATTCTGATGGACGTGACTCTTTCCAACAATGAGACGATTCAGGCCAGTTCCTGTTGTGTCCTGTTTTCTAGAGTCCCCAAGCTGGGGTGACAAAACATACTGTTGCTTTCTAGAGCCCCCACACCAGGGTGATTAAATATACCTTCCTAGTGGAGAAGTGATGAGGTGGGACTCCTGAGAATGGTGGGAAAATGGAGTTTGTTTATTTCAAGGGCTTTCCTCTTTTTAGAGTGTAACAAAAACAACACGAAGCACGTGGGACCACATAACTTGCTATTGAATGTAGTTTGCCAACTGATATCACTCTGCTTCAATCTTAACATAGGTTGTCACTGCACTCTGACTTCTCAGGAGGCTGAGAGCCCTTAGGGGAGATAGGGAGCTGAACCAGACATTGTTAGCAGGTTCCCTCTGGGCTGAAGGGTCTTATACCTCACCCAGAGTTTCCCCACTGACTGCGACCCTCTACATCTCGCCATTTCTTTTGTTTTAATTGAAGCAGGTGAAATCCATCCACATGGGAGGAATCACACAGGCAAGTTGTAATATTATGCAAGCAAGTAGTAACATAACAAACAATATGAATAAACAAAATACTATAAAAATTTCCATGAGTCCCAGAGGAATGTGTAAAAAATAACTATCAATTCACAACCACAAATACACCTCCTTCAGCAGCCAAGAAATAGTCCGAAACCAATCTATTATCCATCACTTCATGTGTCAGGGAATCCAATGATTCCTTAAGATTGTGAAGTCTTACATCAATCTCATTGAGAATTATTTCTGATGTTCATGAGTACACAAAGGGTTAACTGCCAGGCTTCTTTAGTGGTGGGCACAGTCAGCAATGGAACTACCTGATACCTCCTGGGTCCTCTCCCTTTCCGGTTCTCTCTGATAGGCAAGCAACCATTGGGTTCCTTCTCTATCTGTAGAGATACAAGCAAACCCTCTCCCCCAAGCACTTAACCTATCTGGTCCCTTTCATTCACTGCTTTCTGGATCTCTCCACATTATCTAAATGATTATCTAAAGATAGTGGAGCTGCTTGAACTGAACACTGCCCTTCTGGCGGATTATGAAACCTGTCTGCCAGAGCCAGTGCATTTCCATCAAAAATCAAAAAAATTTTCAAAATTTCACAAAAAGATTTCAGCTCTCCAGGGGATATCTCAGTAGTTCCAGCTGAATACAACTTTATTCCTTCCAATAGTAATCCCTTTCCCCCATCAAGTTGCTTCTCAGGGACTGATCATGTCTGAGTACTGAACTTTTAAAGACTCTCTGGGTGTAAAAGTGGCTGCCATAATGTTCCAAATGGGGTTTTTTTGCCTAAGAACCTGGAGCCAAGCCCCAATTCCCATTTCCCTGAATCAATCTATGTTCTGATGCCCAGTGGAAACCCTTGTTACATTTTTGGACATGGGATTTTAGGTCTTGTTCTCCCATTCTGTTTTTTCACTTTATCTTTTTGCCAACATTAATCTTTCAGGTGCCCTAGTTTGAAAGCATTGACGAGTCTCTCTGGAAGCCCCTTCCCAAAAGGGACCCTATCTTCCCACGTTCACATCTTGGGAAGTTTGTATCATAGCCTGAGTATAAAAGGTATTTGTTCCCACTGTGGCACAGTGTCTTATGATCTCCTCTAAAGGAGCATCCTTGTGTAGTCCTAGTATAATCCTTATACAAATCTCATTAGCATTTTCTCTAGCAAGTTGTCTTACCATAATTTCTGTTGCCTCATTTTCACCAATACTTCTCATGACACCCATCTGCAGATGTTCCACAAAATTAGCAAAGGGTTCATTTGGACCTTGCTCTATTTTCGTGAAGGCTTCCCCTCTATCTTGTTTTCCTGGGAGAGTGCCCCATGTTTTGATAGAGGCAGAAGCAATTTGCTTATACACTGCCAAAGAGTAATTAATCTGTGTTAAAGTGTCTGCATAAGGTCCTGCATAAGGACCTGCTTGTTGGTCAAAGATGACTGGTATATTAACTCCAGTTTGCCTGTTTCATTGGGCTTGTATTCTACAAAGTTCACTGTACTCCGAAAATTTTGTCCAGGTTCTATGCATGTTTTTGCTATAGATTTCCAGTCATTAGGGGTTAAAATTTCATAAACTAAATTCTCTAACAGCATCTTTACATGATATAGACCCAGAAAGAGTGCAAGCCTTTTTCAGATCTTTGATAGTTTCCAAATTAAAAGGAATGTATCTTCTCCTGGCTTGACCTGGAGAGTCAAACTCTTCAATCATAGGGTATAATTCTATTCTCAAATCAGATGTATCCTGTCCTTTCTCCTTTGCTTTAACTAATTTAGCCTCCTGCAAAGGGAACATAGGGGGTGGGCAAAACTGTCACATGAGTGGTACTGATGGTGTCACTCCCCCTCCCACTCCTCCTCCTCCCTCTGCCCACAAAGACAAAATCGAGGGAGGAGAGTCAGGAGATGGGGAATGCCTTAAGGGTGCCTGCTTCAGTGTAGGGGGAAGTGAAACTGAGGTGTGAAGGTGAGAAGCAATTTCTTTAGGTTTTTCAGCTGGATACTTGAGGTACTTAACTTGGCCATGCCTTTCAGCTCCGTTGTCAGTACCACCCCCCTCAGGCTCTTTCTCCTCACAATTCCTTGCCTGGCCATTCACGTTAAAATCTTTCCTTGTTTTAAAACTTATGGGATTCTTTAAAGCCAATTGTATTTATATTGTACATAAGGAATGTTTCTTCAGGAATTGAGTTAGGACTCATAGCTTTGTAATATTCAATTAATCTCTCCCACTATTTTCCACATCTCTGGCTCTAATCTCTCTTCCTTAGAAAGCCCAGGAGATGTGCACTCTAATATAAGAGCCCAGTGATCTGCCTCTGAGTTACCAACAAAACTTGCTTTTCTATTGTTCTAAATATGCATACTTCATACTTCCCTGGGGTGGGGAAGGCTCTTTTCTTAGTATCTGCCTCATTTTGGCTGAAAAGACAAAAATGACTATTAAACTATCCCTTACAGATTGTTCCTGCTTGCCTATTTTTATACTTACCCTATTCTGGGTCACTGGGACTTCTCCACTGAACTTGCCAATTGTGTCAGTCAAGCTGATGTGTGTAGATCCTCACCTAGAGCCCCATGTTTGGGCACCAAATGTTGTGTCCTGCTTTCTAGAACACGCAACCCGAGGTTTTTAAATATACCTTCCTAGTGGAGAAGTGATAAGGAGGGACTCCTGAGGAGGGTAAGAAAATGGAGTCCATTTATTTCAAGGACTTTCCCCTTTTTATAATGTATCAAAAACAACTCTGAGCATGTGGGATCACACAAACAACTTACTATTGTACATAGTTTGCCACCTGGTATCACTCTGCTTCAATCTCAACACAGGTTGTCATTGCCCCCTGACTTCTCAGGAAGGCCAAGAGCCCTTAAGGGAGATGGGGAGCTGAACCAGACATTGTGAGCAGGTTCCCTCTGAGCCGAAGGGTCTTATACCTCACCCAGAGTTTCCCCCACTGACTGTGACCCTCTACAAGTTCCAATAAACTTGTGATGAAGAGAGCCACCTACATCCAGAGAGAGGTCTGTGGGAACTGAATATGGATCACAGTATAACATTCTCACTCTTTTTGTTGTTGTTTGCTTGCATTTTGTTTTCTTACTCATTTATTTTCCTTTTTGATCTGATTTTTCTTGTGCAGTAAGAGAATTGTATAAATATGTTTATACATATTTGATTTAACATATATTTTAACATGTTTAACATTTATTGGATTGCCTGCCACTGGGCTGGAGGTGGGGGGAAGGAAGAGAAAATCTGAAACATAAGACTATGCAAGGGTCAATGTTATCAAATTATCTGTAATATGTTTTGAAAATAAAAAGCTTTAAAAATAAAAAAAATTACTAACAGCTTCAAATAACAGAGAAATAAGAATGATAAATTGTTTCTTTAATTTCCAAATATTAGATAAAACTCTCTCAATACATGAGGCCTTCTCACCTCAGATTATCTCTCCAACATGCTAGTTTCCTTCTTCTATTGATGAGTTCTTTTCAGGGGACCTCATTTTTGAGGACAGGCCCATGTTGGTCCTAGTTTGGTGTGTTCAAGCAATATTTTGAACGTTCTAGATTTCGCCATAATGTTCCCAGTGGGTATATTCTTTCTCTCTACCCACACCCTATACTCCCTTTAATATGTGATTTCCCCCCATTAGAATATAATTTCCTTGAAGGTAAGAACTTTTTTTCTCTTTGTATTCCCACTACTTAGCACTGTACCTGACACTCAGTAAATACTTAATAAAATCCTTGTTGTTTTGCCTAATGATGCTTTGTTGTAGCTGAGTTGGGGGAGAAATTAGGTAACTGCATATGACTTTTTCCAACCAACACACATCCCTTCTCTTCCATTGTCAAAGGGTGGAAAGGAAACAGGAACATAAAAATAGAAAGCAACTTCCTCTCTGAAGATAAAATGGAGACAAAAGGTACTATGGACTGAATCTGGACACCTCACTGACTCCATAACTGATTGGTTTTGTTTGCTCTTATCTATAGCCATATCAGTTCATTGTCTTGACTCTGATTTAGTCTTACTCTCACCTGGTCACTACCTCCAGTCTAGTCTTAACATCCTCCCCTCAACCTTGTGTTCCTATTTGCCTGTGCATATAAGCAAATAGAAAAGGTCCTATCCATCAGAGATACTAATATATATCCACTTTTCAAGCAGCCGTCTTTTTCTTTCTTCAGCCTGTTTGCCATCTAGGTTTCTGGGGCAATTCAGAATATTTGTTCTGAGTGCCAGGCTAACCTTCAGGATTCTGTAGATGCACAGCATTTAATTTTGCATGTAAATTAAATTTATGACTGAGGGTAATTATAAGGGGCTATCTCAGGATGAAAGCAGTAACTTCACTACAGGAGTTCTTTTAAGGTCAAAAGCCATGGTAACTTGAAACTCCAAATAATATCTGACTACCCATTGTCCAATACTTCTAAGCCATCAAATCTCTATGGGAATAACTCTAAGGTGCATTCTGTGTCAAGGCAAGATCTACATTCTAAAAGTTTCAAACAGTGTAAGGAGAAATATTTACTTTCCAAGCTTGAAATGTGGTTTTTTTGGTGAATTTCATTCTGAGATAGTTCCTTACTCTTATCCTTGGCCTGCACAACGAGAAGAGCCAATATAATTTACTTAAAGCATTAAACACTATACATTTACAGACTTCTGAAGGCTAACAGCATTCAGAGAAGAATGATTATTTGAAACTGACCCCAAAATGTTCCCCTGCAACATAATTTTTTCTGTACAAATGATCCTTAAAATAATCCTTAAAAATTAATCCTTAAACTATGTTGATTATGTAAGCTTAGAACATCTCCTTATCTTCTCTCTCTGTAAAAAGGGAAGAAAAAGTAACAGGAAGCCACTTCACCAAATCCAATAAAGAGGAATATTATAAATAGTTATTCCTTTCAGTACAACTGGGCAGAGTCATTTGAAGTGCTACTAGCAATTCCTCTTATCAATTGAAAAAAGCTAAAAATTGGCTATCCACCTCCAGAGAGAGAACCAATGAATTGAGTGCAGAATGGACTCTATTTTTTCCCACTTTCTTTAATTCTTTTGCTTTTTCTTTATGCAACATGGCTGATGTGAAAATAAATTTGGCATGACACACTACACATAATGGGTATTGTGTTTCTCTTCTTCTCCATGGGTGGTGAAGAGGCTGAAGAGAGGATCATAATTTGCAACTTAAAATAAAAAGAAAAATTTAGAGGGGAAAAAAAAAAGACAAGATTCTTTGAGAATGAGGTATTCCCAGTATAAGGACTTGTATATTCAATGGGTATTTAATTTAGTGGAACTTGTAGAATAACCAGGAGGTTACCACCTAATACTTGAAAAGTTGATTACTAAGTTTTTTTCCCATTAATAATACCATGTCTTTTGAGTTTAGGGAATAAGGATTAAAAGTATGATCATGGTCTCCAGAACCTGGTAGTTTGACTTCAATTCCACCTTACAAAAATTTCTTGTAAAACAGATAGTTTACCCTGCAGGGTTGTACTAGGGCCAACTCACAGCAGTTTGTGAGAGGTGATGGTTAAATATTGAGTATGAGCATTTTTTCCTTGAGAATTGGACTTGGGATCATGAAGATTCATATTCCTAAATGTAAATCCTGCCGATATTTACTAGCTGTGTGATCCTAGGAAAGTCTTTTCACCTGTTTGCCTCAGTTTTCTCATTTGTAAAATGATCTGAAGAAGGAAATGGCAAAGCTTTCCAATATCTTTGCCAAGAAAACCCCAAAGAGAGTCAGAAAGAGTACATGATTAAATAATAACAAAAACAAACTAGAGCTTAATTATTATATAGACTTAAGAGAGTTATGGAGAAAATGTTAATATTGAAGACAACATCATTTTGTTGAGGTTGGGAAGAGGACCCCAAAATTTTGGGGTCACAAACTGGTGTCATGAGGTGTCTCAAAAGAATTTGCAGGCTTGAACCCATTCCAAGTCAAGGGGCAAAGTTTATTGTAATTGTAATACTATTACAAGTGGGCTGAATTTCAAGAAAAATTAGCAGAGAAACAGAAACAAAGAGACAAATTTATCCAGCTTTCTATTGAAGTGCCCCAAGGAGAGAAAATACAGGACAGCCAAAATATTGTAAATTTAAGAGCATTTATTGCTAGCTAGCGACTGAACCCTACCAGAACAGGGGAGTCAATATCAAGTGATTTCAGAGACACATATTTATAGAAAGAAACATAAAAGTTCCCTAATGTATTTGTCATACTAAAGGAATTTCATCCTAGACAGGAGGCAAAGGTTATTATACTAAGGGTGTCATTCCCAGAGAGGCAATAAGACAGTATTTCTTTATGTTTATCAAGTTGTCAAGGTCTTAGGTTTTTTTTAGGGCAGCACATAGGAGGGGGTGTGTAAAAATACCATCTACATTAAGGTGTGAAGAGCTAGTAACAAACTTCTAACTACAGAGTTTCAAGATTATGTTTTTCACAGTACAGAGGGGTGTCCTTCCACTTCACTATCATTGACATGCTAATTCTATGGCTCTTAGGTGGGATGGAGGAATGATCTCCAGAATTTGGTTCTCATTCACCAGGTTATCAGTCAGCATTGAATTGAGGGGTGATCTATTCACTTTTGGGGTCCTCTTCTCAACCTCAACAATTTCACCTTTACAACTCCTTTCGAATGTACTCCCTTCTTTATTTAGACACTGACACATTCTGTTGCAGGTCTCTCATTACTTCCCTATTGCAATAACCTGCCTGTGGATCTGCCTGCCTCAAGATTCTCACTGGTAGATCTGTCCAAAATTGAGTAAGTAAAGTGATTTTCCTAAAGCACAGGTCAGATCATGTTTCTTTCCCCTACACAGTAAAGTCCCTCTTGCTTCAGGATAAAACACTAAATACTCTGCTAGCTTTCATAGTCTTTCCTAAAGTACCACCCTTCTCCCTTTTTTAATCTTCCTATACTTTACTGCTTACCTCTTATTCTTCCTAGCAAATCATTCCATCTGTCTCTTCCAGATATTTTATTATTATTTATTGTTCCTTGAGCCTAGAAATCTCTTCCTCAGAGATTTGTATTGATGTGCTAATTCATTGGTCTTCTGACTGCAAGTCAAAGGCCAAATAAAGACATTTTTCTTTCATTGATTCTGTAGTCATGAATCTAGCAGAGGAGCCCTTTATAATATTGTGGGTTTGACTATCAATCAGCTTGACTGCAAATATTTGCCTCAGGAGGTGGGCTAGTCTGGAGTCCCTCTAGGAGGTTTGCATATTCCCCACTAAATTCAAGTGCTAATTGCCAGGCTTTCTAAGATTATGAGACTGCTCATCTTCAGCATCCTTCAGTCTCCTCTCTCTCTACCAGGTAATACTAACTTAAAGGATGTGGGAATTTGTAGACCTGCCTATTTAGCTTTTGAGCCTCCAGTTAATGAAAAACAAACAAACAAACATACTTCCTTCTTTGATTTTCTTCATTTTAGTGAGCACCAGTCCGTCAAGTGACCTTGATATAATGATCCTACAAGCTTGAGCTCCTCTAGTTCCCTTTCTCTGTGTGTTATTTAGTCTTTAATTGTTCCTGTTTTTAAAAATTTGTTCCTGTTTGTCTCCCCATGCCAATACTATATGCCTGAGGTTTTCTTGACAAAGATACTGGAGTGGTTTGACATTTCCTTCTCCAGTGAATGAAAGCAAGCAGAGCTTAAGTGTGGAGGTCTTTCTGATTCCTGTCCCAGCACTCTATCTGCTGAGCCATTAACTGCTTCCTTTCTCTATATACATATAAGGCAAAATAATAATAACTTCTCTGGGTTCCAATTCTCTTTTAGGCCCTCTGTATATATGTATATATTTATATGTAAAGCTAACATTTGCCTGAGTCCTGTGGCTCCCAATGCCTCAGACTGGGATTAAGTTTACTCTAAGGATATAAATGCCTTCCTGATAACCATCCTTAATTTTTATGGCTCATGTTTGTATCTAAATCATTGAAATTGTGAGGCAGCTAGTGGATGGAGTGCTGGGCCTGAAGTCAAGAAGCCTCATCTCTCTGGGTTCAAATCTGAGCTCAAACACTTATTAGTTGTGAGACCCTAACCAAGTCATTTCACCCTGTTTGTCTCAGTTTCCTCATTTGTAAAATGAGTTGGAGAAGGAAATGGCAAATCATTCCAGTATTTTTGCCAAGAAAACCCTAAATGGGATCAGGAAGAGTGGGATAGGACTGAAAAACAACACTGAGATTCTAATCTTTTCCCAAATGGATACTCCAAAGAAATAATCAAAAGAACTATGCTTAAAAATTTATTAAACTATTTGTACTCTTGGACCTTTGATGTTACTGCTAGGTCTGCACTACAAAGAAATCAAAGAAAGAAGAAAAGCACCCATTTGTACAAAAGTCAGGGGTAGAAATTCCTAGTTCGAAATATAAAGCAAGGTTCAAGGCACACGTGAAGAATTCACAATGGTGTCCTCTTTGCCAAAAGAGACCTTTATTTACAAGAAGAGGTTACAGACAAAATGAAGAGGTAAAATGGACAACAGGAGTGATGAATATGAAATAGATTCACCAAGGAAAAGGGTTTTAACAATTAACAAGGGAAAAGACAAGTTTCCTAGTGGAACTTAACAATTAACTTTCTTTTGGGTCTCCCTTCATCGAACTCCTTTCCTTTCCAATCTTCTACAAAGCTGTCAAACTATAGCCCTAAAGTGTTACCACTCTGTTACTCCACCATTGGCTGTTCTTCATATAGAAAAAACAATTGACTTGCCCTTATTGTGAATCTCCTTTATTTTATGCTTGGCACTCGAGTCACAAAATTTAAAATGACCCTATCCTCAAGGTGCTAACATTCTACCAGGGGAGACAATACACACTGGAGTCTGGAGAGTGATAGCAAGAAGGAGCTTGCTCTCTCCTCATATATGTTCTATAGGAAGAACAGCCAATGAGTCACTTTGGTTAGAATGTAGAGTTTGTGAAAAGGAGTATGTGAAATTAGCCTGGAAAGGTAAGCTGGAGCTATTGTAATTGGCTTTGAATACCATTTGTTTGATCTTAGAGATAAAAGGGAACCCAAAGCTTTTTCAATGGTGAAGTACAGAGTTATCATAGTCTAAACAAAAGATGGTCTGAGAAAAGGGATGTGGAAGTAGAGCTGATGAGAGACTTGATTATTATGTAAGGGAGAAAGGAGAACAGATTGTGACTCCAAAGTTGCAAACCTGTGAGATTGGAAAGATGAGAAACTAAAGAAATTAGGGGCAGCTAAGTGGCATGGTGGATAGAGTACCAGCCTTGAAGTCAGGAGGACCTGAGTTCAAATGTGGTCTCAGATACTCAATACATCCTGGCTGTGTGACCCTGGGCAAGTCACTTAACCCCAATTGCCTCAGGGAAAAAAAAAAGTAAGGAAATTTAAAAAAGGGATGGGATGCTTTGGGGGGAGATAATCTGTTTTCTTTTGCACACTTGGACACCATCGTATCAGTGGGAGATATTGAATAAGCAGTTGGTGATGTGGGATTGAAGTTCAGGAGAGAGGCAGGCTAGTTGTGTAGGTGTGGCACCTGTCCACAGAAAATTGACCATTGAACCCAGGGGAGTTGATAGAGCACAGAAAGAGAAAAAAGATCTTTGGTATACCCACAGTTAGGAAGGTACAACTGGATAATGATACAGGAAAAGATAAGAGAGACATAGATACATAAGGATAGATATAGGGAGATGGTCCCTATATCTACTCATTTTACAGATGAGGAACCTAATGCTTGTAAAGATGAAGTGATTTGCCCAAACACAGAGACATGGATAATAAGCATGAGATAAGAGGATTTGATCCTGGATTCCCTCAGTTCAGAGCCAACACTCATTCTTATACTATGCTACATGGTGAAATTAAGAATTAGCTGGAGAAGTAGCTAAATAACAAAAAGAAAAATGTCATGAAAACCCAAAAAGGAGAAACTATCTAGGAGAATGTGGCCATTACTGTTGAACCATTACTGTTATATTGAAGGTTTCTTGCTATTTTTTTTCTGCAGCCTAGAAATGACAAGGATAAAAAGGAAAAAAAAAAACTAGCTCATGGTGTTAAACATGTTAAACATGGTGAAAACATAACTCATGTGTAGGCTGAATTAATATAATAAAAATGACAATTCTATCTAAATTAATCTACTTATTCAGTGCCATACCAATCAAATTGCCAAAAAATTACTTCATAGAGCTAGAAAAAAAATAACAAAATTAATCTGGAAGAAAAAAATGTCAAGAATTTCAAGAGAATTAATGAAAAAAAGAAAAGCAAAGGAAAGTGGTCTAGTTGTACCAGACCTAAAACTATATTAAAAAGCAGCAGTCATTTGGTAATAGCTAAGAAATAAAAGTTTTGGATCAGTGTTATAGATTAAGTTCACAAGACACAATAGTCAATGAATACAGTTATCTAGTATTTGATAAACCCAAAGATTCCAGTTTGTGGGATAAGAACTCATTATTTGAAAAAATTGCTTGGAAAACTGTAAAATATTTTGGCAGAAACTAGGCATTGACCAACATCTAATACCCTATACCAAGATAAACTTGAAATGGGTTCATAATTTAGATATAAAGGGTGATATTATAAGCAAACTCTTAGAGGAAAGGATAGTCTACCTGTAAGATCTGTGGAGAAGGGGGGAATTTACGGCCAAAAGAAGAACTAGATAACATTATGAAATGAAAAATGGATAATTTTCTTTGCACTAAATTAAAAGGGTTTTGTACAAATAAAACTAAGGCAGAAGAAGATTAGAAGGGAAGCAGAAAACTGTGAAAAAATGTTTACAACCAGTATTTTTGATGAAGGCCTCATTTCTAAAATACATAGAGAACTGAATGAAATTTATAAGAATACAAGGCATTCCCCAGCTGATAAATGGTCAAAGGATATGAACAGACAATTTTCAGATGAAGAAATTAAAGTAATTTATAGTTTGATGAAAAAATCCTCTAAATCACTATTGATTAGAAAAATGCAAATTAAAGACAACTGTGAGGTAGTCCTTCATACCTCTCAGTTTGGCTAAGATGATTGGAAAAGATAATAACAAATGTTGGAGGGAATGTGGAAAAACAGGGACATTAGACATTGCTGTTAGAGTTGTGAACTGATCCAACCACTCTAGAAAGCAATTTGGAACTAAGCCCAAATTTAAGAGATAAGAAGAATCTCTGATGGAGCCAGGAAAGAGTTTTACTTTACATTCCTGCTAAAGCAAGCATCTACACTTACAGGTGCTTAAAATCAGTAAGACTTGCCTTTTTATACTACATCCCTGAAACACAAGTCCCTCCCCTGATTCCCCATTGACTGGATACTAAAGAGGTTACAGAGAAAAAGACCTATATGTGCAAAAAATATTTGTATCAGCTCTTTGTTGTAGTAGCAATGAGTGGAGGCCCATCAATTGGGAAATAATTGAATAAGTAATAGAATATTGTTATTCTATAAAAAATGATGAATAGACTGAGTTTAGAAAAGCCTGGAAAGACTTATTATATGAATTTATGCTGAATGAAGTGAATAGAACCAGAAGATCATTGTACACAGTATTTGTTAGATTACATGATGATCAATTGTGATGGACTTGGCTCTTCTCAGCAACGCAGTGATTCCAAACAATTCCAAAATACTTGAGATGAAAAATGCCATCCTCATCCAGACATAGAAATATGGAGGCAGAATAAGTATTGAAGTATAATATTTTTACCTTTTTTGTTTGTTTGTTTCCTTGCTTTTTCTTTCTTGGGGTTTTCTCCTTTTTTGGTCTGATTTTTCTTGCACAAAATGACAAATATAGAAATATGTTTAAAAGGATAGCACTTATTTAACTTATATCAGATTTCTTGTTATCTTGGGGAGGGGAGGAAAAAGGGAGGAAAGAAGAAAAATTTGAAATATAAAATCTTACAAAAATGAAAAGATATTTGATTATCTTTTTGTTGTCTGTCTTTGTTTTGTCAAGTACCATCTTGTATTATCTCATTCTTATCAGCTTAATTTTTATCATTTTATCCTAAAACCTGGGTAAACCTGAGTCCCAAAAAAGACAAAGTTTACTTTAGGAATCTAAATCCATCAAACATAGCCTCTTATAATAATCTTCTAGGGTGTAATATGATTTTAAAGGAATGTTGCTAAATTGGCTCTGACCATGAACTTGAAAAGTCACCTATCAGGCATTTTGGGTTTCTTTCTTTTTTAAAAAAATTTTTTTATTGAAGCTTTTTATTTTCAAAACATATGCAAGGATAATTTTTCAACACTGACCCTTGCAAAACCTTATGTTTCAGTTTCTTCCCTCTCTCCCTTCCCCTAGATGGCAAGTAATCTAATATATATTAAACATGGTTAAAAAAAAAAAAAAAGTAAATCCAAAATAGGTATATGTATTTATACAATTATTTTGCTGCACATGAAAAATCAGATCAAAAGAAGAAAAAGAAATTAGAAAGAAAATAAAATTCAAGCAAGCAACAAAAGAAGAGAAATCTTATTTTGTGATTTAGACTCAGTTCCTACAATCCTTTCATGGTGTAGATGGCCTCATCATCACAAGATCATTGGAACTGGCCTGAATCATCTCATTGTTGAAGAGAGCCACGTCCATCAGAATTGATCATCATATAGTATTGTTGTTGAAGAATATAATGATCTCCTGGTCCTGCTCATTTCACTCAGCATCAGTTGATGTAAGTCTCTCCAGGCCTCTCTGAAATCATCCTGCTGGTCATTTCTTACAGAACAATCATATTCCATAACATTCATATACCACAATTTATTCAGCCATTCTCCAATTGATGGGCATCCACTCAGTTTCCAGTTTCTGGCCACTACAAAAGGGCTGCCACAAACATTCTTGCACATACAAGTCCCATTCCCTTCTTTAAGATCTCTTTGGGATATAAGCCCAGTAGTAACACTGATGGGTCAAAGGGTATGCACAGTTTAATAACTTTTTGAACATAGTTCCAAATTGATCTCCAGAATGGCTGGATGTGATTGTTTCTTATAGCACAATTATATTACATAATATTCATATACTACAATTTATTCAGCCATTCTCCCATTGATGGGCATCCACTCAGTTTACAGTTTCCTGCTACCACAAAAAGGGCTGCCACAGACGTTTTGCACATGTAGGCCCCTATCATTTTGGGTTTCTTTTAAGCCACCAAGTTCCTAAATATTATTTCCTTTAACTCTTTTGGGCACTTGATTAAATTTCATGTTCCTATACTCAATGTATAGATTTTAAAAAATAAATTCTTAATTGATATTTTCTGGGTTTTTACATATTTCATGCATCTCAAGAAGCTATCCCTCACAACAAGCAATATTTTTTGGAGAAGGGGAAAAAAGTCAATATAGCTGATTTACACATTGAAAAGTCCAAAAACATGTGCAATATATAACATCTGTGGACCTGCCAACACCACAAAGGAGGAGGTTGGAGGGTGACTTCTTATAACTCTTCATTCAGAATCCTGTTTAACTTTATAATTTTGTTACATTTACTTTTAATGTTCTGGTGTCATTGTTTTTTTATTTATATTTTAGTTATTTTGTACATTGTTTTCTTGGCTTTGCTTCCATGATTCACTGTATTCATCAAATACAGCACAGTAATTACATCTGTGGCCCACAATTTGTTTAGCCATTCTCCAATTTATAGGCATCTATTTTCCAATTCTTAGCTTTCACAAAAAGTGATGCTATAAATATTTTGAAATATGTGGGGACTTTTTTCTTGATTGCTTTCTTGGAGTACAACCCAACAATGGAATTCTTGTTCAAAGGGCGTGGGTATTTTAGTTACTTGGTTTGCAAAATTCCAATTAGTTTTCCAAAATGGTTGGACCATTTCACAGTTTCACCAACATTGTTTTAGTGTGCCTATATTTCCACACATTGCCAATTTAAAAGGATTAAAGTAAAATCTTAGGGTTGTTGTGATTTGCATTTCTCTTAGTGATTTGAAGAATTTTTTTCCATGTGGTTGGGAATACTTTACAATTCCTCTTTTAACAACTGTTTTTTTGACCATTTATTCATTAGGGAATGACACCCAGGTGTGTGTGTGTGTGTGTGTGTGTGTGTGTGTGTGTGTACATACACACAGAGTTTATGTATATTGGATGTGGAACAATTAGGTATTTCAGTAGATAAGAGTACTAGGTCTGGAATTAATAAGACCTGAGTTCAAATGCAGCCTCAGACATTTCCTAGCTGTGTGATCCTGGGCAAGTTACTTAACTCTATTTGTTTTAGTTTCTTCATCTGTAAAGTGAACAATTATGAGAAAATATCAAACCACTCATTTTTACCAAGAACCAGCTTTTAGTTTTAGTTATCATTTCCTGGTGTGTGGGGGGGGTGAGGGAATGGGGTATTTCAAATTTGTCTATTTCCCTTATAATTTTTAATATCTCCTTTTATATGCTTATTTTCTAATTTTTAAAAATGCATATTCAGTTTATTAACTCTCTTAGAATAGTTCTTTCCTTTGTATTTGAAATTCTGTCTTCTGATAAGTTATTTTTTTTTTATTTTTTATTTTTCCTGGAGGCAATCATGAATGTTTTCTTTCTTTTTTGCTGAGGCAGTTGGGGTTAAGTAACTTGCCCAGGGTCACACAGCGGGGAAGTGTTAAGTGACTCAAGTCATATTTGAATTTAGGTCCTCCTAACTTCAGGGCTGGTGTTCTATCAACTACATCAATTATAACTGCCCCAACCTTGAGTGTTTTCAATTGGAATTTAATCTTCTTTGATTTGAAGCTATGGACAATTTTCTTCTGTTATTTCTTTCATTATGGTGTTAAGGGTTTTTGTCCTGTCATGTTCTGCTAAGATATCATTAGGTTGTCTGTATGCAGCCAGTCTTCTAGATCATTATATTTTGATTGATGATCATATTTTCTTTTAATATTATTATTTTTTGCTCACTCACTTTAACATTCTCACCCTTTCTGTTATTTGCTTGCATTTTGTTTTCTTTCTCATTTTTTCCCTTCTTGATCTGATTTTTCTTGTTCAGTAAGATAATTATAAATATGCATACATATATTGGATATAACATATAATTTAACATATTTAACATGTATTGGACTACCTGACATCTGGGGGAGGAGGTGAAGGGAAGGAGGGAATAATTTGGAACAGAAGGCTTTGAAAGGGTCAATGCTGAAAAATTAACCATGCTTATGTTTTGTAAATAAAAAGCTTTAATAAAAAAAAAAACCACATTATTATATTTTGCTTTTAAAGTTCTCTTACTTCTATTAATTTACAATCACAATCTATTGGTTTTTTCTTTTATTTCTTGATGAGGATTACAGTTACAAATTTAAGTTTTTCCATTCTGCTTATTATTTTTGCTCTGCAGAACATAAATTCTACTCTCATAATTCTCATTTCTCTTTTAAACCATGCAGGAACAGTATGTTATAGTTCCATATTCTCCTCAAATTCCATAGGGTCTGACTCATAAAGTGTTGGATCATTTTCCTTTGTTTTGCAATATTTATTCACATAAACCTGAACTCATTTACTAGATCTGGAGGCTATATTTCCTTGTGTTGTTACCATTTTTCCTGTAGATTTATCTGTTTATATTCAAGGTTTGAATTTTCTTTCTGAAATCTTTGGTAATTTTAGTCTTTTCCTCCTTCCCTTATTTTCCATATCACTCATTTCCTCACTTCTAGTTTCCTTCTTTGCTTTTTTGTAATTTCCTGAGGGCTAGATCTCAGAGTAGCTGTAATTCATGTTTCACCAGCTTAGGTCCCCGTCCCAATTGACCTTTAGGCAGTCAGAACTGGCCCTAGTTGGTTGTGTTCCTTCTTTCAGGCTTGGAATGCTACATACCTCTTCCACCCCCATTTCCCCATACACACACACACACACACACACACACACACACACACACACACACACACAGAGTTTATTGTTATAGTGACTTATACACACACACACACACACACACACACACACACACACACACACACACACACACACAGAGTTTATTGTTATAGTGACTTATACCACTCCCTCTTCTTCTCAGTTCTTTTGCCTGACACTAACCAGTTCAGAGTTTTGCAGCACTAGTGCTACTGGGTTGTACAGTCCCTAGCAGCTGTTGTTTCAAAGGAGTTATCAATCTGATTGTTGGGTCTATTAGTGTGGTTTCCCTGCAGGTCATTCAGAGATAGGGGAGTGGTGCTGAATGAGCTGTAGTCAATGAAAGTCAGCTTCTTCTCCCCCCTTTATTTCTCTTTGTCTTTATTGCATAATTATTTATTTTGGAGACCTTTGAAAGATCATGGGGATTGGAGAAAATGTCTAGGCCATGATTTTGTAGCTCACATGAATACTAAATGCATATTTAAAAAAATCTTCTGTTGTCCATCAGTTAAAATTCAAAGCTTCTTAAACTGTGGAATGCTATCCCATATGGGATTACACAACTGAACATGGGGTCCTGAAAAATTTGGCAAGAGTAAAAGTTTTCTAAACACCACAACCGAAAATTAATGCAAAATCAAACAAGTAATAAATTCAAGGTGTTTCTGACCCACGTTGCATTTTGTGATCTTATTGAAACCTTGGTTCTGAACACATAACATGTGCACTTTGCACTTTGTACATATGAAAGCTGCCAGAAAAAAACCTTGGCTCAGATTGGGGATGTGATCAAGTAAAAATTTCTTGGGGGAAAAAGGGTCATGAGTAGAAAAAGTTTAAGAAGCCCTGCTCTTGTTGAATAATGCATTATACCAACTTTTCACTCCTCTCCATCAAAAATAATACATTACAGTCCTATTTTTATTTCCTATAAATTTTAAAAACACTTGGACTTCAAAAACAAGAACCTTGAATAATACAAAGTAGCTGGGAGAAACCAATGCTGATGACCTAGCCATTCCTATCTGCTTTTCCTTGGAAATTTTTTTTTGGAAAAAACAACAATAAACTTTTGAAAGAGAGATCTTAAGATAGCATTTATGTGGTTATTGAAGAATTTGTGTTTCACCCAACAGTAAAAGATATTGTTTTAACCACTGCACCTAAGCCCTTGAAGATGACCTGGCTAAGTTTGTTTCCCGACATCCACTGATATGGTCAGGTGTTTTCTGATGAATAAATAAGATTTAGGTCCAATGTACCTTTCAATCCACAAAGCCAGCCACTAGCTTCCCTGCTTGAAGAAATTGAGAAATATCTTTGCATGGGGTATTGTTTACTAAACATATAAGGGAGCAATTCATTGTTCATTCAATATATCTTCATCAAGCCTGACTCCTTCAATTTGCAAGTGAGAATATTGAAGTCCAGAAAAGTTAGTGAAAGTTTTGCTACATCACTCTCATTAGTACCATTGGGCATGTTGTCTTTCAGTAGCTACTAACTAGCTGTATGACTTTGGACAAGCCACTTACTTCTCTTTAAGTATTAGCTTTCTAAACTGTAAAATTAGGGTGTTGGACTAATTTGTCTAGATGATTTTTCAAGTCTCTATAGACCCTAAGATTTTATGACTCTCTAGGCAATTTTCAATTCCATTGAAATCACAAATCCAGTCTGTATCCTATGAAATAAATAAAGAACAGGGAGACATTTCCTCCCCCTGAGGCTGGGGTTAAGTGACTTGCCCAGGGTCACACAGCTAGAAAGTGTTAAGTGTCTGAGGTTAAATTTGAACTCAGGTCCTCCTGACTTCAGGGCTGGTGCTCTATTCACTGCTCCACCTAGCTGCCCCCAAATGGTATCTACATTTTATTTGATTTTTTTCTTATTTTCAAAATACATGCAAAGATACTTTTTTCTTTCTTTCTTTTTTTTTTTTTTTAATATTTATTTTTATTTATTGCTGAAGCAATTGGGGTTGTGACTTGACCAGAGTCACACAGCTAGGAAGTATTAAGTGTCTGAGGTCAGATTTTGAACTCAGGTTCTCCTTTCTCCAGAACCAATGTTCTATCCACTGTGTCAACAGCTAGGAACTATTAAGTATCTGAAGCTATATTTGAACTTCAGTCCTGTCTCCAGGGCCAATATCTACTGAGCCATCTAGCTGCCTCATAAAGATAGTTTTCAACATTCACCTTTGCAAAACCTTGTGTTTTTTTCTCCCTTCCTTCCCACTGTCCCCTCCCCTAGTTGGCAAGTTACCCAATATATTTTAAACATGTACAATTCTTCTGTACATATTTCCACAATTATCTTGCTGCACAAGAAAAATCAGATCAAAAAAGAAGAAGAAATGAGAAAGAAAATAAAATTCAAGCAAACAACAACAAAAAAGTGAAAATGTTATGTTGTGATTCAAACTCAGTTCCCACAATCCTTTCTTCATGTAGACGGTTCATTGGAACTGGCCTGAATCATCTCATTGTTGGAAAGAGTCACGTTCATCAGAATTGAGCATCTATAACCTTGCTGTTCCCGTGTACAATGATCTCCTGATTCTACTTACTTTACTCAGCATCAGTTCATGAAAGTCTCACCGGACATCTCTAAATCTTCCTGCTGATTGTTTCTTATAGAACAATAATATTCCATATCATTCATATACCATAATTTATTCAGCTATTCTCCAACTGATGGGCATCCACTCAGTGCCATTACACAATGAGTTTCCACAAACATTTTTGCACATGTGGGTCCCTCTTCCTCCTTTATGATCTCCTTAGGATATAAGCCCAGTAGAAACACTGCTGATTAAAGGGTATGCACAGTTTGATAGCCCTTTGGGCATAGTTCCAAAGTGCTTTCCAGAATGGTTAAATCAGTCCACAATTCTGCCAGCAATGTATTAGTGTCCCAGTTTTCCCACATTCCCTCCAACATTCATCATTATCTTTTCAGGGAGATATTTTTAACAAAGAAACTTTCTATTGTCATTAAGGAACTCCAGCAAAGAATCCAATTTCAAAAGGTATTTTTTTATAAACAGCAAGGTTTTTGAGATGTTCTTGTTTACATTGGTTGTCTTGACATCCAGAATATTCCAGTACTTCCTGTATAAGATCTATCACCATTCAGAAGAGTTTGGCTTAAACCAGACACATCGGGAAAAATCAAGTGTATGAAGAATGCCATGATATTAGACACATGATGAAAACAGATGAAAAAAATTATCCATCAATATATAATTTTGAGCAAACACTGAAATTAGACAAGTTAGGGTGAGAATTAAACAGAAAAAGGAAAACAGAGTAGATTACAACACAGATTTCTTCCTGAGGCAAAGGTCCATCGCTTTTATATCTTTATAATATAGGTAATGTTGTTAGTCATTAAATAATATACACTTTGAAGAATTAAAAAAAAAAAGTATCATTCATAGGACACTGGAAAGATTGGAAAGGCACGTAAGTGTGAGCAGACTAGAATTGCTTCTGGGTCTTGCTTATTTAAGGTGTTCCATGGATCTAATTTTACATATATACATACATATATATACATATATGTGTATAAAACTTTTATTTTTAGTTTGAAAGAATTTTAATGATGATTATTTTTATATTCTTCCCTGAAAATGAATAAGAAAATGTGAGAGTTTGGAATGAATCTCAGCAGCTATATAGTCCAATTCATCCTGGAAAGAAATTCCCTCTATGGATGTGGGAAAACTGGGACACTGATACATTGTTGGTGGAGTTGTGAAAGAATCCGGCCATTCTGGAGAGCAATTTGGAACTACGCCCAAAAAGTTATCAAACTGTGCATACCCTTTGACCCAGCATTGCTGTTATTGGGATTATATCCCAAAGAAATACTAAAGAGGAGAAAGGGACCTGTATGTGCCAAAATGTTTGTGGCAGCTCTTTTCAAAGTGGCTAGAAACTGGAAGATGAATGGATGTCCATCAATTGGAGAATGGTTGGGTAAATTATGGTATATGAAGGTTATGGAATATTATTGTTCTGTAAGAAATGACCAGCAGGAGGAATACAGAGAGGCTTGGAGAGACTTACATCAACTGATGCTGAGTGAAATGAGCAGAACCAGGAGATCGCTGTACACTTCAATGCTGTATGAAGAGGTATTCTGATGGAAGTGGATATCTTCAACATAAAGAAGATCCAACTCACTTCCAGCTGATCAATGATGGACAGAAACAACTACACCCAGAGAAGGAACACTCGGAATTGAATGTAAACTGTTAGCACTACTGTCTTTCTACTCAGGTTACTTTGGAATCTAATACTTAACGTGCAACAAGAAAATTGGATTTACACACATATATTGTATCTAGGGTATACTGTAACACATGTAAAATGTATGGGAGGGAGTAGAGGGAGGGAGGGGAAATTTTGGAAAAATGAATACAAGGGATAATGTTATAAAAAATTACTCATGCATATATACTGTCAAAATTTATAATTATAAAATTTAAAAAAGACCAATACATGAATAAATAAATAAATAATATTCAGGAGAAAAAAAAAAAAAAAGAAAAAGAAATTCCCTCTATCATATGCACCAGTGAATCTTAAACTGTGGACCAGAGAATCTTGGGGGAGGAAGGGGTTCTCTGAAATCCTTTCAGAGTGTCACAAATTAAAAATTAGTTGTTTTAATTTCTAATATGATAAATATCTATAAATATAATCCACTCTTTGGACAGATCCTTATTTTTAATAAAGTAAAAAAAATAGAGAACAAAAGCTTGAAAACCACTGATATATATAAAACTAGTGGATATCCAGCTTCTACTAGATCTCCATGGATGGAAATCCAATGTATCTGTAAGTGCCCATTCTACTTTAGGACAGCATTCATCATTTGAAAGTTTTTCCTAACATCAAACCTAAATTTGCCCCTTTGAAACTTCTGTCCATTGTTTGAATACGGGAAGGGAATGATCAGACTTTCATTTTAGGAATTTGGAGAGTTGAATAAAGAATGGACTGGAATGGAGAGAGCAATCAGAAAGTTATTGCAATAATTCAGGCATAAGGTGCCAAGTGTCCACACCAGACAGAAGGCCATGTCAGTGA
This sequence comes from Sminthopsis crassicaudata, assembly GCF_048593235.1. NCBI lineage: Eukaryota > Metazoa > Chordata > Mammalia > Dasyuromorphia > Dasyuridae > Sminthopsis > Sminthopsis crassicaudata. The sequence goes on along the minus strand of NC_133617.1, from coordinate 575,818,521 downwards.
AGAGAAGGGGCTCTCTTTGATAGGTGCTGCAAAGGGACAAATAATAGGACTTGGTATCAGATTTATTATGTTGAGGTGAGAGAAAGTTGAGATATTGAGAATGACAAGTCGTGAAATATAATTCCTGGTGAATTCCTCCACACATAACAATTATGATCTCATTTTCTTAAAATGGCATCTTTGTTGTTACATGCCATCCAGGCTTATTCTAAGAATTCAGAAAACATTAGGATTAAGAGCTCATGTCAGTCTAAGCTGCATACCACAAAATTATCTGAAAAGCAACAATTCAAGTTGGCAAGACTAATGCATTTGGCTGATTGACTCATGTGATAGACACCTTCTGAATGTAGGGAAGATGAGTCTGAGCAGTTTAGCTCTCAGCTGCTAAATTTCACTCTAGACTTTCAGAAACTGTAATCTCTGGTAGAGCCTTGAATAACAAAACTTGTTGGAAAGACTTTAAAATTAGAGATAGGGACAGATTCCAATTTACTATAATCCAAATAACTACTTTGCTCTAGCTGCTGACTTAGTAGGGTGGGGCAGTTCCTCCCTCTTTTAGTTCTCCCTTTAGAGAGAAAAGTCCTTTCTTTTATCCGGTCTTGGACCTGACCCTAAATTCATTTGAAAGTGGATCCTAATAATGATTGGTATTTGGTCCTAATTATGATAATAGCATTTAAATAGATCTTTAAGACTTGCAAAATGCTTTTGATCTTTACTACAATTCTAGAGATAGCTACTATTATCTTCATTTTACAAGAAATTGAGGCACAAGCTTTAAGTAATTAGCTGAGTGTCACAAAGTATGAGGCAAGTTTCAAACTGAAATCTTGAGTCCCAAGTCTCTAGCCTCTTTTTTTTTTAACTTGCTTCCCCCCACAGTTTGTTGTGACCATACACCCTTTTTAAAAAAAATTATTATTTTTTTAATATTATCCCTTGTATTCATTTTTCCAAATTATCCCCTCCCTCTCTCCACTCCCTCCCCCCGATGACAGGCAATCCCATACATTTTACATGTGTTACAATATAACCTAGATACAATACATGTGGACTATACACCCTTTTGAAAGAGAGTGCTTCATTCTCTGGGTGTGGGATCTGCACTGATGGTGAATTCCTTTCCATTAATGGTCTCGAAGTCTCTTTATTTCACTACTTGCCTCACATTGAATTTATTCTTGGTGCAGAAATTCCAGGTTATGCCCCCCTGGTTAGAAAGGACTGTTGTTGTTTTTTTATGTATCATTGATCAATATGTATTTTTTTTTCTTTAGTACTTAAGTGGACTCACTAACATCTCAACCTTGTGGAGTCTCCTCTTTTCCAAATCATAAGCTTTCTAGGTTTCTTCATTCTTTGTTTTTTGATCCTGTCCTTCAACAAATCTTCCCTATGGGATCTTTAGAAACATTTTTAGAGATCTTTTCATATTTTGTGGATACTGTACACTATTTGGAATAGCCATCTATCATTTCTTACTCTTGCCCTGCCCATTTCATATATATATATATCTTTGTTTCAACTCAGGAAGTATTTATTAAATGGTTTCTAGGTGTTAGATCCTATGCTAAATGCCAAGAGTGAGAAAGTCTCTGACCTCAAGGAATTTATACCTAGTTCAGTGAAATGCCACAGTTGAGTCAACATTGGTAAATTATTCTAGCTGACTCAGTCTTTCTATTGCCTATTAGGTCACTGGTGATTTTTCTTCATGTGACTAGTATTGCACAATTCTAATCTATACTGAATCACTGGGAAATTATTGATGTTGAAAAGATAAAAAAAATTAGCTCTGTATATGTAAGCATTGGAAATCCTTATCTCTATAAGGAACAAGATATTTTGATTAAGAACAAGGATATGTGGCTTAAGATATTTATACAATACTAATGCTTTGGGTAAAACTTTATTTGTTCACTATTTTGTAAATGAGTGAATTAGTGAAGAGGTAAAAGTCTTCAAAAATAACTTATGAATATCAACTACTGAGTTGCCAATGATGACATTGTCAGAGATAGGATTAAGACCCAGTCCTTCTTGTGTCCAGATACCTAGTTCCATATCCTAGTCTGTCTTACAGTGCTCTCAGTTATATCCAAGGTTGGTCCTAAAAAGAGCTGTAAAGAACACATACGACCTCTCACTCTTATCATAGTTGGGGACCACAGATATGAAATATTGCACATATAGCAAGACATAATGAGTTGGTTTTCCTAAATTGCTTCCTCAATCCCTTTTCCCCTGCTGCCTCTCCACTATCTTAAAAACCTTTTTAAGGAGGACTAGATCATTCAGGAGAAAAAGGAAGAGAGCTATGTTCAGAAATGAATGTAATCTTAAAAAAAAAAAAAAAAAAAGACTTCAAAAATAAAAATTTTTAAAAAGTAAATGAGATAGGTTATATTTGTTACCCTTGTCTTCTTCCAGATTTGTTGTAATTTGCATTATCAAGAAATATGAAAAATTGCAATGATGAATATGTATGTTTTCTTAGCTAGAATCATGAGAGTAAGATTCCCAAGACAATGTGGGTTAGTTCCCTCCCATCTTATGACTGCTTTGTATCCCAAAAGTTAGTTTGTAAATTAACTTTCTGGAATTTGTAACACACTTTGCCATACAAATAATCTTATCCATGGGGATTATGTACCCAGAAAGTTCACAAATATCTCTTTAGCACAGCATAGTTGGACTACTGTAATAATAGCAGTGCAAAGTAACCATTATTTGCAACATCTTTTCTATGAGAAAAAGAATTCCCATCTCTTGGGATACTAAGGACACATTTCTCCTGCTTGGAATAAAAGGTAGGTGGCTGGAAGCTTGTACATTCTTCTAGCAGTGTACTCTTCCCCAGGTTAGCCTCGAATTGCCCCTGGCTACCATGTGCCAGGCAGTGTCCTAAAAACAAGGGAAGAGCTTCAAATAGGAGTAAATTTTCAATTTATATAACTACCTACCAGATCACCAATAATTTAAAAACCCAATTTGGATATAAAAGATATGCTGTTAGTATTCTTTTTTTTTTTTTAATCAGTAGAGGGAATTTTCACACCAGGAGTTCCCCAAACCAAAAATTTGCATTGTACTCTCCTTCAAAGCCTCCCAAATGTTATAGTACAGAAAAAAAAGTCAGTCTAGGTGACCCAGTGATAAAGAGCCTGAAGTCAGGAAGACCTGAGTTCAAATTCTCTATATCACTTCATTTTTGTTTGCCTGAGTTTCCTCATCTGTAAAATGGAAATAACATCATTATCTCCTTAGGTTGGGAGGATCAAATAAGATAATGTAAAGCACTTAGCACAGTGCCTGGCATATATAATAATTATTATTGATGTTGGGAGGATTAAATAAGATAATGTAAAGCACTTAGCACAGTGCCTGGCATATATAATAATTATTAATAAATAGGATTTATATAACACTTTGAGGTTTGCAAAACTTGGTACACCTCTTTTGACTTTTACAATGATGCTCAAATAGCTATTATTAGTATTATTCCCATTTTATAAATTAGTAAACTGAGGCAAAATTTACATGACTTGTCCAGGGTCACACAGCAAGTTAAGTGTCAGGACCTAGATTTGAAATCAGGTCTTGTGATTCCAGGTACAATGCTCTATACAATTAAATAACTGAGTTCCTCCTATGGGCTTTATTATTGTTCAGTCCCATCCAGCTCTTCATCACCCTTGGACTTTTGCCCATGCAGCTTTCTTGGTAAAAATATTATAGTGGTTTATCACTTGCTTCTCCAGTGTGAGGAACTGAAGCAGATCAAGCAGGGTCACACAGCTAGTAATTGTATGAGGCTGGATTTGAATTCAGTTCCTCCTGTACACTGCACCACCTAGCTGCCCTCTCAGGATTGAAGTATCCCCAGTTTCATAAACATCTCCCTCTTCTCTGAGCTTAGTGCTATACAAATAATCTTAGTGTCTACAAGACATTTAAGTCATTATCTATTCATTATAAATAAATGGTTACCTAAAGATTATTGGCAACAAGTATGAAATACAAGAAAAGACACTGTACTTAAATTTTGGCATTGCTGTTGATTCTGGGTTTTTGTTTTTAGGGCAATTGGGGTTAAATGGCTTGTCCAGAACCACACAGCTAGGAACTATTAAGTGTCTGAACTTTTTGAACTCAAGTTCTCCTGACTACAGGATCAGTGCTCTAAAACTGCACCATCTAACTGACCCTATTTTTCTTTTCTTTTTTAAATGTATTTTTTATGTTTGGGAGGTAATCGGGATTGATTTGCCCAGGATCACACAACTAGTGTTTGAAAACAAATTTGAATTTGGGTCCTCCAAAGATTCCAAGGATCTAAAAAGATTACAAGTCATTGAAAGTACTCACAAGATTATGAGTCATTAAAATTACTCACAACTCTTCAAGTAATAAAATCCTAAAGAATGATCCTTATGTTTTTCACCTTTGATGAAATTCAGATTAATAATGGTGCCATGGATAAGAGTGTTGATTTTAAAACTAAGAATAAATCTGGCTTTATATGTTTGCTGGCTTATTTTTGTCTGCATCAGTTTCCTCATTTAGAAATTGAACAGAGGGCAGCTAGGTGGCCCAGTAGATAGAGCACCAGTCAGGAGGACCCGAGTTCAAATCTGGTCTCAGACATTTAACACTTCCTAGCTGTTTGACCCTGGGCAAGTCACTTAACCCAACTGCATCAACAATAAATACATAAATAAATAAATATAAATAAAGTTAAATAAAATTAAATTAAAGTTAAAATGGGACAATAACACCTACCTTCTAGAGTAGTGAGGATAAAATATTTATAAATTTGAGATAATTGTAAAAAAAAAAACTTTTCAAAACATAATGTGCTATGTAAATGCTATAAAGTTTCCCTAACTATAAAATGGGAATAATAATAATGTACCACTCATATCCTAAAGAGATAATAATGGAGTGAGAGGGACCCACATGTGCAAAAATGTTTGCAGCAGCCTTTTTTGTAGCGGTAAGAAACTGGAAACTAAATGGATGCCCATCAATTGGAGAATGGCGGAATAAGTTATGGTATATGAAATGTTATGGAATATTATTGCTCTATAAGAAATGATCAGCAGGATGATTTCAAAGAAGCCTGGAGACACCTGAATGAACTGATGCTAAGTGAAATGAGCAGAACCAGGAGATCATTGTACACTTCAACAACAATACTGTATGAGGATCAATTCTCATCAGTAATGAGATGATTCACAATGGATTGTGATAGAGAGAAGATAGAACTGTATGTGGACCACAACATAGTATTTTCACTCTTTTTGTTGTTTGCTTGCATTTTATTTTCTTTCTCATTTTTTCCTTTTTGATCTTTTTCTTGTGCAGTATGATAATTGTGAAAATATGTGTAGAAATATTGTACATGTTTAACATATATTGGATCATTTGCTGCCTAGGGGAGGGGATGGAAAAAAATTAGAACACAAGGTTTTGTAAGAGTGAATGTTGAAAATCCATCTACATATTTTGAAGATAAAAAGCTTTAATTTAAAAAAATTAATTAATAAAAAAATAATACCCACCTCCCAGGGTTGTATCAAATGAGATATTTGTAAAGTGATGAACCCACTATGTGACACAAAGTATTTAATCAATGGGTGTTTATTATTTCCTTACTTCTATTATTATTAAAGTGAAATTGTTCGACTCCTCTATAAATTACTGCTGGAAATATGTACCCAATAGTCATATATGTCAACACTGATTCTTCACACTTTTGGGGGGCAGTTACTATCGACAGGTCAGCATGTAATTTATTAAGTCCTAAAATTGTAAATTAACTGGAGGGTGAGAATAGAACCTATTGACCAGGCAAGATTGATGAGGATGCTCTTTACTAAGGAATCCAATTAATAGGCAGTTGTTTTGGAGTAGCAGGTTCACTGGATGGAGAAGGCAAAAATAAAACTGGTGATGAAATCACAGGAGCATCTACAAACGCTAAGATTCTTCTCAGAGTTCTTTTTCTAATATACTTGTTTTTCCAAGTAGCAGGACACCCAATAAATAAAAAGTTCTAGAAAAATGTACATTTAAAGTAATAGATAACTAACATTTTAATACCCTGAGGTACTGACATGTAAAAAAAAGTTACAAAATTAAAATAGACTTTCATAGTTAATATTTACAACTGTAATATACATTTTCATCAAGTTAATTTTCCTAGTCCATGATTTTATTGCCTAATAGTTTACATTTTAATAAAATAGTGACAAATAAACACTATTGATTACTTTGTTAATAAGAAAAAAGGAAACTCTTTAGGGCAACTAACCCAACTTCTAGATGTGCTTTTTTTCTCCCAGTAGTAATCTTGAACAATCAAAATATAAGCTTAAGTGTAAACCTAACTTTATAAAAAATTGAACTTGACTAGTATTTTTTTCAGTGCCTACTCTGTGCAAGGGGCTACTCACAGATGGCCAAGCATACAGAGTAGGAAAGTTCACATTGGACTGGTGGTGTCATTCAATATTGATCAAACAATAATTTTAAACAGTAAAAAACTTCCACAATTAAGTACGTCAAGGTCCTAATAAATGAAGCATTACTTTCATTTGTTCTAAGTTATTCCACTCTGATATATACATATATGTCTGAAAGGAATCAGAACCATCTTTGGAAGATTCCAGATTCTGGTGAAAACATGGACCTTAGACTACTGGAGGTATAGGAAAGGAGAGGCAAAATATTTACACCCAAAGTCTCTCTTAGTATATAATGCCCATATGGCCATTAGGGATAGAAGTCAGTATGAACTGTGAAAACCCAAGGATTTTAACATCTATGAAATGCCACTGAGGGCAAGGCACTGTCCTAGGTAAGGGGATGCAAAGACAGAGACCCTGCTCTTCAGGAGATTATTTTCTAACAGGGTGAGGGGATGAGAAAGTGACACATACACAAATATAATACAAAATGTACACACATAAATACAAATAGAACATAACAGGGGCAAAAGAGAGGGTCAGGAAAAGTACTCTAAAGTTAACGGGAAAGGAGAGAGCACCTTTAGCTTAAGGGTAAAAAGGGCTGGAGCTCCTAACTAACCATTAAATATAGGATTCCCAGGGCACAGGTGAAGAGGAAGCACATTCCAGACGGGGAGAAGGTACAGAATTGGAGAAATAACAGTTGAGTTTAAAGAACAGTTAATCCAGTTTGACTGGAATGCATGAAGGGGAGTTATGTGAAGTCAGGCTAGAAAGGGAGGACCCTAGTTGACTGAAGAGCTGACATGAGGGATCCTCTCTATGGCCCCAGTGAGCCCAGGATCACCCTTTGTAGATATCACCCCTAGAATAGGGTAAAAAGTTGTTTTGGTTTCTGCTCAATATTTAATATTTTCTTGTCTTTGACAGTAAGGGCCAAGAGCATAAAATGAGAAATCACAATTTCGGGTTGGCTACTTTAGACTTGCGGATTAAAGAATTTTATAACAAGGATGCTTTGCATTTCTTCCACTTGTGGAAACAGATGACAACTCTGGCTAAGGAAAGAAATTCATCTTTTTATGGAAGGGAAAATCTGGGGGACAGAAGTGTGACAATACAAATATTACTAAGAATATCCTAGTGGTCTCCCCTATTAGAGACACTATTTCAATATCATTTTTCCTGAGGACACCTTCTAAAGAAAAAGGTATAAAGATATTTTCTTCAGAAATGAACATTTCATTCTAAATAAAGGTACATACTGAATTAAAAATTAGAGGTACTTGAATGGAAACAAATCTTTTAGCACTCATACAGATTAAAATGGTCAAAAGCTGGTTTCCAATAGCAACCAATTCTAGATATATCATGAAATTCATAAGGATATGGCAGTAAATAAATATTAAACACATTTCCATACAAAAAAAATTTTAGATAAGGTTTAGGAAAAACCTTGCATATTCCAATTCATAACTTTGTCATATTCCTGAATTCTTTGTTTTATGTGAGAAAGCTTATTTTTCAGGTATTCACAACGTTCCTTTTTTTCCAAAAATGTAGGATCCTGTAAGAAAAACATCAAATATTTCATTTTTGGTTTCTCTGAGACAAGGAAAGACAAAAGCAAATGTAATCTGGAAAAACATCCTTTTAGATTAGTCTTCTGTAAATGCCTAACAATGTCCACCGAAAACTGTCTACAAGTAACCTAATAATTTTTGAGGTACCTGCCTTTTATGAAAAGGGAGTACAGTCTTAATAGAAAGAGGAGTGAATTAGGAGCAGCTAGGTGGTACAGCGAATAGAACACCAGCCTTGAAATCAGGAGGACTTGGGCTTAAATATGGCTTCAAGACACTAAACACTTCCTAGCTGTGTGACCCTGGCCAAATCACTGAAGCCCAATTGCCTCAGCCAAAAAAAAAAAAGTAAATTAGGAACTAGGGGACCTGTATCCAAGTCCAGATTGGACTATTTACTAACTTATGATCCCTCTGATTCTGTTTCTTCATCAATTAAATAAGGATAAGGCTATAAAGAGAACTCCTTGTAAACTGTAAAGTACTATATATGTACAAGCTATTATTTTACTTATGTATGAGATTAATTAGGGATAGAAGAAGAACGATTCAGAGCACTATATATTTCTATATAAACCAACCAAAGTGGAAAACATCATGTTTTAATCTGTACAGAGTTCATCTGTTCTCTCTCTGGAGGTGGACAGTATTTTTAATCACAAATCCTTTGGAACTGCAGGACTTTCATTTAGCAAAGAAGGTATTGAGAATTGGTGTTTCCTCCATTCCCAATTCTTTTCCTCTATGAAAAGAATACACACACACACACGGATTTTATTCTCATTCTTTGCTTAAGGGACTTCAGATCTCTGATCAATGCACTAAACAAAAATGATTCCAAAGGATCAAAGACAGCATACAACCCAACACCTGCCAGAGAGGTGATGATTTCAAAGTGCAGAACAGGACACATATTTTTGGATATGACCAATGAGGGATTCTGCTTCATTTGACTATGCATATTTTTAATGAAAGTTTTACTTTTCATGTTTTGTTATTGTTTAATTGGGGGAACTGTGGGAAGAAGAAATAATAAATATTTTAAAAAGACCAAAAAATGTTACTGAAAAAAATAAATATATACTTCCTGCTTCCCTAAATAATTTGGTTTAAATCACATACAAATAATTAACATTCCATAAAACAGCTGTTTGCCCTAAAAGTCAGGGTACTTGACTATTCAGTAGCAGTTAAATTATAGTAGTTAAAATTTATAGATATACTTACATTCTTTTTCTTCTTAAATTCCTGAAGAATTTTGGAAATTCTTTCGTGTTCCTAAAAATAGGATTATAAAACTGAATATGGGAACTTTTTATTATAATTAAAAACTTTTGTTTTCTATCAAGGTTATAATAAAAACATTTTCATGACATCCCTTCCCCCAGCCATGTAATTATATTAAATAAAAAATGAGAGCACTAGGCCTGAAGTAAGGAGGAGCTGAGTTCAAGTTCGGCCTCAGATACTTAACATTTTCCTAGCTGTGTGACTCTGCACAAGTCATTTATACACCCACTGCCTGAGAGAAAGAGAGAGAGAAAGAGAAAGAGAAAAAGAAGAGAGAGAAAACCTTTAGTCTTAAAATTCTTCTAATTTTTTTTTAATAAAAATTTATTCAAGAAAGATTTACTAAGTGTTGACTGTGATCAGAATAAAATGTCCCTGGGGTGACAGAAGTTTTTCAGTACTGTTCAGTAATTTTTTTAGTCATGTCTGATTCTTCATATGGGACTTTCTTGGCAAAGATATTGAAGTGATTTGTCATTTCCTTAGGAAACAGGCAAACAGATTAGGTGACTTGTCCAGGGTCACAAAACTAGGAGTCCAAACTTGAACTCGGGGAAGATAATTCTTCTAGACTCCAGGTCTAGTGCTCTATAATTTCATCACTTAGCTGCCCTTTTGGGACAGGATATATAATCTAGTGATATGTGATTATCTTCTACTCTATCATATTTAAATTTTTCTTCTGTTAGAATCTGACATGGCAATTTTTTAAAACACAAGGATTATTCAACATCAGTATAGTATGTGCCGTGAATTATTTCCTAAATAGTGATGAATTTGATATATTACACATATTCTCTGATGTAAAGTTTTGTTAAAATGGCTAACTGGGGGGTGGTGGCAGGAAGGAAGTAGGGTGGTTAGTGAAGAAATTAGGAGTACTGTCTATGGCTAAATCCCTTGACAGGACTTTTCTCCAATTAAATATTTCCTTTAGAGAAAGATAGAGACAAATCAGTGTAAAATCTAATCTGGGAAAAAAAAAAAAAAAAACTTATTTGGAGAGGATTTTACTACTTTTTAAAAACATAGTAGACTGGGAAGAATGGGAAATTACTCAAGTATATTTTAATATAAAATAAAAATAAAGCAACTTTTTGCAAAGTGACCATTTCTTCAGAGATGATTTTTCAGTATGGTGTATCTTCTAAGGAATCTTCAGTGACTTGCCCAGGGTCACACAGCTAGTAAGCATTTGAGTGTCTGAGTCAAGATTTGAACTTGGGTCCTCTTGACTTCAGGAACTCTATCTATCTGCTATTTAGTTGTCCCAATTGACTATCTTTAGGATAGATTATACACACCTCTGTCTGGCATTTAAAGCTCTTGACAATTAATTGATAATCTCCAATCTGCCTTCTGAGGACAATTATACATTACTCCCTCTCATGCCTTCTGTTTGCCAAACTTGGCCCCTCACACTGTGCCACAGATGGCATTCTATCTGGTTTTTTTGGTTGTTGTTGTTCTTTTTTTTTTTTTTTTGCAGGCTGTCTGCCATTCTGGGAATGCCTCAGCTTCAGGAACATATCCTTCAAGGTCTTTCCTGATTCCCCCTAGCATTTATGACATCCCACTTCCCCCCATTATTGCATATTTATTTTGCATATATCCTGTTTTTACTATTCTATAAATATGTTATATCCCATAAGCTCCTCTTGGGTACTGGTAATATCTTAAATTACAAGCCATGGGTATAAGCCATGTTAGTTTCTTAAAATAGTTATTTCCTTGTGGAAGTGTCACTTGCATTCAAAAGACATTCCCTCGTGGTAGAAGTCACCAGAGTTTCCACATCTATGATATAGCCTTCAAGGCCCCAGGACCTACTACTCTCATGGTAATCAATGTAGGATTTCTATATGGATGAGATGGATAATCACAGTGCTTCACTGGGATACATAAAATGTTAAAGGACTGAAAGGCAGGCTCCCATGGAATAGTTATGGGAGCATATGCCCAAGAAGGATACAGTAGATGGAGCACTGTGGGGAACCAGGAAGACTCATCTTCCTGAGTTCAAATCTGGCCCCAGACACTTCTTAGCTGTAAGAACTTGGGCAAGTCCCTTAATTCTGTTTCCCTCAGCTTTCTCATCTGTAAAATGAGAAGGAAATGGCAAACCCCTCTAGTATCATTGCCAAGAAAACCCCAATTGGGATCATGAAGAGTGGAATATGACTGAAACTACTGAACACCTTCCTCCCCCGCCTCCCCCGGAGGTATGGGTAAATTGTGATCTACACCAGCTTAGCCAATATTTCTATAGATGAGATTAAGGACTCATTGAAATATTAAGTAGTTAAAAAAGTAAATGCAACTATTATTTTTTACTTAAGGAGAGAGATGATTATACTATAGCCTCATAGATTTGAATATTTACTTGCAAGATTGTTAAACAACAAAGAATATAACTATTACAGCTCTTTTTTTTTTTTTTTTTTTTTTTTTGCTGAGGCAATTGGGGTTAAGTGACTTGCTCAGGGTCACACAGCTAGGAAGTGTTAAGTGTCTGAGGCCATATTTGAACTCAGGTCCTCCTGACTTCAGGGCTGGTGCTCTATCTACTGTCACCTAGCTGACCCTATTTCTGTTCTTGAATAAAAATTCATCTTCCTCCCACTGAGCAAAGACAGATCTTGTAATCAAAAACTCCCAATTCCTTCAGATTCTTTCTAGTTTGAAACTGCCCAAAAAGCCTATGAGACTTATCCCTACCTTCCCAGGTAAAAAGAGCAACCCAGTCCCTGCTGTACAACCCCATTTATTACTGATTTTCTTTTCTTCCTTTAAAAAAAATTATAAACTTAAAAAACAAAAGACATGAACATTTCCAAAAAAACAAATAAGAACAAGAAATAGCAGTGTATGTGAACTATGCTCTTCTGTTTTATAATTTACTTTTTAAAAAAGGATATACTGGACTTAAAAACAAAATTGCTTTTCTTGTCTGTGACCTTCCTTTCAGAAGGAAACCTTCTGAACTTCTATCAGAATTTCCTTTTTGCTAATCTTACATATATTTTGAAAAAATATTCATTGATTTGTTTTTTTTTTTTTTCTATTTACAATCACTACTCACTAATTCCATACCAACTCTCACTGAAGCTCTCTCCTATCAATTAAGTCTAGTCATGGTACTATTTAACCATGATTACTATTTCCAACTTCTTTGTCTAGGTCTGAGATGAATTCCTCCTCTCTGTACCAGGGGATCTCCTGAACTTGACCCTTTCTTCATTCCTAACACAGATCCCCTCTTTCTGCTTAACTAGACTCCAGGTCCTATCTAATTTTCTCTTAATGCCTAAACAAAAATTTCTTATCTCTGTACACAATTGGTTAGGTAAATCCGTTCACAATTGACTGTAGGTACATATAAAATCCCAGAGCAATGTAAAGGCTGCCCAGTAGGACTGCATTTAAGACCCTCCATGATGTGGATCAAAACTATTTTCTGAGTAACTCTCATTCTGCTCCCTGGAATGCACTCCTCCTCCCAGAATCCCTGATATGCTCAAGGCTCAATTTAAATAATATCTCTGACTTACATGAACTGATGCTGAGTGAAATGAGCAGAACCAGAAGATCATTATACACTTCAACAATGATACTGTATGAACATATATTCTGATGGAAGTGGATATCTTCAACATAGAGAAGAGCTAATTCAATTCCAGTTGATCAATGATGGACAGAAACAATTACACCCATAGAAGGAACACTGGGAATTGAATGTAAACTGTCTTTCTACTGAGGTTACTTATACCTTCGGAATCCAATTCTTACCGTGCAACAAGAAAATTGGATTTACACACATATATTGTATCTAGGTTATACTGTAACACATTTAATATGTATGGGATTGCCTGTCATCTAGGGGAGGGAGTAGAAGGAGGAAGGGGAAAATTTGGAAAAATGAATACAAGGATTAATGTTATTTAAAAAAAAAATTATTCATGCATATGTACTGTCAAAAAAATTCTTATAATTATAAAATTAATAATAAATAAATAAATAAATAATCTCTCTGGCAGGAGGCCTTTTCTAATCTTCCTCTGCTTTTACCTAATTCCATCATTTTGTATCGACTTTGCTATGGTATGGATTTCTTTTCCTGACAGAATTTAACTCTTCCACATCAAAGACTAGTTTCCTTTATATCTCTGTCCCTTCCCCATTCTTTCCCAGCCTCAGCACAGTGCTGGCACAAAGGAAGCACCAAATAAATGCTTGTTGATGGATTAGATTACTTCTTATTCTCTGAATGTATTTTGGCTTCCCTTATACCTTTGTAAATAAAATTCCCTGAGTGTAGATATATTTACCCACTGCCCAACCAATTCCTATTAACTATAATCTTTAAGATATCTTAAGATTTCTGTAAGCCTTTTTGCTTCTCATCCACAAATGAATGTGATTTCTTCTATCTTTGAACTCTCACACTACTTAATATCCTTATCTACTTATTCTTTTCAGCTTGTCAGCTTGTCAAAGAAGCTGGAGTTATCTGACTTGCCCAAAGTCTCACAGCTAATGTCAAGTGTATGAGTTATTTGAATTCAAGTTCTTCTGACTCTAGGGCCAGTCTAGTGTTCTATCTTATATTCTATTAGGATAGTTATAGGAATACAAGTTTTGTCTTTTACTAATGGACCATAAACTATATGAAGGTACGAATCTGTATATATAGCACAGTGTCTAGTTGTGACTTATAAGAGGCAGGTTTTATTTAAAAGCTTGAATGCTTGAATATTCTTGCAATTTAAGTAGAAAAATAAGTGGGTTAACAAAGTGTGAAAAAAAAATTACAATAGATTTGGCTTTGAGGTTAATCTTGCCACATGACCTTAAGATGTAGTTTGAAAACAGATCTTGACCACTTCTTTCTCCTCCCAAATTAAAATGATTTTCTTAAATTCAGAGGACAGAATTAGAAATAGAACACTATAAAAGTATGATTTGTATTTCTGTCTATAATCATTGATTTCTTTCTTTGGACGACTATAGGTTCTTCTTACCTCTCTGTTTTCTGAGTGATGTGGCAATCTGCTCATCACTGCATCCAACTCATCAAATTTTCTGAGGACTGCTTGGACTTCAGCAGACAGTTCTTTATATTCTGAAAACTGGTCTTTGAACACAGCTTTATAGCGTTCTCGTTCATCATCTGATTGAATCACAGGGTATTTTCTGAAGGAAAAAAACCCCACAAATCTGTAAATTGACACTAAGGCAAGTAAAAATGGTGGTTTTGGCCTTCTCTTTAACAACTATCATTTAAACTTGAACTCAAGGAAAGAACTAATAAATTAAAATATGAATCAGTAAAGAAATGATGAAGGAAGAAATAAAAACCACAAAATGGAAATTTATTACAATTCTAACATAAGAGGCATTTTCAGAAAATGTACTCACGCTACGTAATCTGGCATCACTATGGGTTTAGGAATATGTCCACTTGGGATATGTCCACTAAGCAGTTCAGGCTTTATTTTTGCTGCTCTCAACTCTTTGAAATTAACTTCTGAGTCTCTCTGTCTCTCATCACTGCTGGGCATTTCATGCTGAAATTAAGATTACAACAATTTTTTTTTTTTTTAAAGACAAAAGCACTTAAGATAGAATTCGTGCTCAGCAAAAAGAAAGAGGAAGGGGCAAAAGAAAAGTTCTAATATCTCATTCACTTAGCAACCAATAGTTCATTTTCATCAGAAAAGAATTCTGAAAATTTTAAATTTAGATTTGTATTAGACTTGAATTCCAATGAGAGTTCATTATGTCAAACATTTCACTCCCCACAAAATAATTGTATAAGGTAGAGATGGGTAGATATCTTCAACAATTTAAGATTTTATCCTGACTACCTTTAAAAGGATCTGAGGCAGTTTCAAAGATTAAACATTAAAACAATAGAGAAATTACATGTCACCAGGTACTTGAGATAAAGTGATTAACTACCTGAGTCCAAATATGTTATTTGCTGCCTAAGCTCAAATGGGCTACCAAAAGGGATGAAATATATTGGTTTATTTAACTTTTGTCTTGTGAGAAAAAGAAATGTAACAATACGTTAGATAGTAAATATTTACATGTTATGAGAAAACACTGTTGGGATTCTGTAGGTCAACATGATGGCTATCTTAATATGTTGAAATATAACTGAGGTATGTGACTCTATGAGAAGGCAACATGGTGATTGCTGATGGGGTTAGAGTAGGAATGGGAGGGGGAGACAGAACCCTTCTTCACCCAAAGCAGGCCAGTGATGTTGGCTCAGAACCAACTAATTTCTAAAGAACAGAGTGGTCTTTTCCCCCCAAAAAATAAAATTATGTATTCAGAAAAAGGATAAAGATGGATGAAATGATCCAAAATGATTTTGACTAACAAAATCAGTTTTTTTAAACAAATAAATATAAGTTTATGTCAAGTCCATAACAGGAAATCCCAAGTCACGCTGTAAATTGCAGAATTCCCTTGTACAGAGATGAAAAATCTCTTCCAAGTCTAGCCCTACCTAAGTCCCTGCCTTAATGAGAAGAAAGTTAATGGATCTATCTCTTAACTATGAGAACTGTTTCTCAGCCAAATATATTAGGGAACATAAAATGAGAGGGGGGAGAGAGGAAGAAGGAAAGGAGAGGGAGAAGGAAAGAGAAAGGGAAAGGGGGAAGAGAGAAATAGAGAGAGATTCAAAGTGAAAGCTAGGAGCCACTAACCAAGGGTCAGACCTTGTTTAGTGTTATTTGCTCCCTCTTTCCTTCTAGACTGGTCCCTGTCCTCTGGACAAAATTCTGGACACTGGTAAGTCTAGAAGGTACTTTTTAGAGGCATATTTGAACTATCATTTTCTTCTTGAATAGCATCATATTCTTGAGCTAGAGAAGGCTTCCAGAATTACTTGAGATAAGCTTTTGACAATTTTTAGTGGAACTAAGACTGTCCTCCATTCTCAAGGAGGATCAAAAGACATCACTGTTAGAGTCAGTTACAGTGTGTCTGATTGTGGCTGATCTTGTCAATACAAACTCGTAATGCTCTGCCATAGGTTGGACATAAATAGTCCCTTTGAATATTTGGGGTGGACTATATATCCTTGAACTATCAGTTACCTCTCAAATCCTTAGCAGTCTTATCTAATTTCTAGATTCGCTCCTCTCCCTAGAAGCAAAAAACAGCTATTCAATCAACAAATATTTGCTGATCACATAATAATAATAATGTTAATAACTTAATGTTTTCTATATGGCAGAATCACTTTGCTGTAAAACAGTAATAGTTAACAGTAAAGCCTTCGTATTTACAAAATGCTTTGTACATTTTCTCACAGTAATATCGATCTTGCAAATGAAGTCACTCAGGTGGAAAGAGCTCAGGCCTCTGTGTTACACAGTTAGTGAAGGAGATGAGGCAGGAATTCAAGTCTTCCTGAGTCCAAGTTCAACACTTTAATCAAATACACCGTCTAAGGAGAAGTCTGATTAGAACAAGGAAAACAAGATTAAAAGGAAAAAGGAAAATAAGGACTTTGAAAAATATAACTGATGAAAAAGAAACTTCTATCTGAAACCAAAGGGACTTTTTAATCTCTAGAGTAAATGACTCTAGATCGCTAAAAATAAAGATTCTGTCTGCCTAAAGTGACTGGAAAAAAAAAAAAAAAAAAAAAAACACCAACAGTGTCCAAGGATCCAGGTGGAAGAGCCAGCAGTTCAGAAAGAGAATGATATTAGAGAGCATAAAGAAGAATAGGAATTCTTAATCTAGAACTTGGTTTTAAATCTTTTGTATTTCAGAGGCAGCTAGGTGGCACAGTGGATAGAGCCCTATCCCTGAAATCTGGAGGACATAAGTTCAAATTTGGTCTCAGATACTTAACACTTCCTGGACTGTGTGACCCTGGGCAAGTCACTTAATGCCAATTGCCTCAGCAAAAAACAACAATAGCAACAACAACAACAAAAAAAAACCTCTTCTAATATAATTCATTTCCTTTGTAATCCTATGTATTTTTTTTATCTTACTTAAAAACATTATTTGCCATTGGGTCCATGATGCAAAAAAAGTCTTATGAATCCCCCCAGTCTAGTAGATATAATTCATAGAAAAAGGAAATGGCAAATCTTTCAAGTATTTTTGCCAAGAGAATTCATAGATAGTACAGTCCACAGGGTCATAAAGAATCAGACAACACTGAATGACCAAACAACAAAAATCTATGTCAAGATAAACAAATCCCTGCAAGCTCATATTGACAATTTATTTCAAATTGAGTTTATAACCTAAAATTCCTTCATAGTGTATTGAGAATGAGAGTTAACCTGAGCTAGTCACTGGTGCTAGAAAAACAAACAGAAGAATAGAGGATGCTGCTGAAAGTCACAGATGACTGTAATTCTCATCTGGTTCTGGGGTAAAACATTCTCCCTCTTTTCTCTACACTATATCTTTTAGTAATAAAATTATAATTTTTAAAAAGTTTATTGGGAGCTAGAGAGAAGAAAGGAAGAGAAAAGCTGAGTTCAAACAGCATAGGGCTGGAGTCAACTGTAGGAGCCTGGGTTTTCCTATGAATCATACTAGAATAGATCATTACTTAGTATACCTTTATCTGGCCAAAGCACTTTATCTCTGGAAGCCCCAATTTGTTCATCTGTAAAACGAACAAGCTGGACCAGATCATCTTTAAGCTCTCTTCCAGGTCAAAATTCTATAAACTAATGTACCCAAATAGCCCCATACAGATAGGTGACTATGTTGACAATTGAATAAAGATTCTTCTTCCATGACTTCTTTGTATACAAGATATGGCTGTTTTAGTGTTTTAGATTAATTTTAGCTAATTTCAAAAACTACATGTTGTGACCAGTCAAGAGGTAACACCATGTATTGGATGGCTAAGGACAAAATGCCAAGTTGAGCTCTCAAACTGACCTGGGGAAGGTGAAGGAAAGAGGAAGCATGAGTTTTGTGGAAGGGGAAAGGGAGACTGGATGCTACAGGGTGGAAACAGTGATTGCTGTTGAACCTCACACAGTCAGAGGCCATAAAGCAGTAGGAACACCATACCAAACAAGAGAATAGGGTGGTCTATAAATTTAAGATGGTAAAGGGAATCACAGTAGTTAAATCTGGTTTGCTATTCACCAGCAGAGGAAGAACTAATTGTGTCTGAATGTAAGTCAAAGCATACTATTTTTCTCTCCTTTTTTTTTTTTAATGTTGTTTTTAGTTTGTTTTCTTTCACAATATGAATAATACACAAATGTTTAACACGACTCCACATGTATAATCTATATAAAATTGCTCATCGTCTTAGGGAAAGGAAAAAAAGAGGGAGAAAATTTGTAAATAAAAATTTTGAAAAATGAATGTTTAAATTATTTTTGCATGCAATTGAAAAAAAAAACCAAAATATTATTTTAAAAAAATCAATGGGGGGAAGCTAGCTGGTACAGTGGATAGAGCACCAACCCTGAAGTCAGGAGAACCCAAGTTCAAATCTGGTCTCAGACACTTAACACTTTGTAGCTGTGTGACTCTAAGCAAGTCACTTAACCCCAGCCTCAGGAAAAAAAATCAATGTCTTAAGGGTAAGATCATAGTTAAATTCTCTTTGGATCAGGACTGTGTATTGATGATTTAATCAAGAAGCATTTATTAAGCATCCATTAGTTGCCAGGCACTGTGATCAGAGTTAAGAATAAAAAAAAAAAAAAAAAAGAAACCAACCATTTCTATTCTCCAGAAGCTTACATTTTAATTGCAGAGGCAATATGCAAAAGACTATGCCCATATAATAGATATATGCAAATGAAAAATAATCTTAAATTATTAGCAATCAGGATATCTCCACTTTGAGATATCCAAAAGGCAGCTGGGAATGTGAGACTAGACCTCAAGAGAGAGAATGATGGTATAATCAAATTTGGGATTCATCTATGTAAAGATGACCACTGAATCCATGGGATGATCAGATAGCCATTGAAATGAGACAGTATAGAATAGAGCTTCTTAATCTTTATTGCGTCACGGACCCCCCTCAGATAATCTGGTGAAACCTATGGAACTTCTCATAATAATGTTTTCAAATGCACAGAGACACACACAGTGTTTAAAAAAAATAAAAGGAGTTGATTTTATTGAAATACAGTTATCAAAGTATTTAAAAGCAATATCACTCTCCCCAGGTTAATGTATGAGAGAGAATGGGGACCTGAAAACAGTCTTAGAAGAAACCCGTAGACACAAAGAATGATCTGCTGAAGATCCAGCAAAGGAGAGGGAAAGGGAAACAAACATGAGAAAAACTAGGAACCACTACAGCAATATGATTAAAATCCAGACAGAAGAGACTATCTAAGAGAAAAGGGGTGATCAGCAGTGTCAAAGTTGGCCAAGAGGCCATGGATAAAGGCGGTGAAAAGATAAGTAAGTGGATATGGAATTACTTGGTAATTTTGGAGAGAATAGTTTCATTTGAATGATGAAGTCTGAATCCTGATTGTGGAGAGTTTAGAAGCAAGTAAGAAGCAGAAGCAGCAAAGGGGTATGACTTCCTTAAGAAGATTAGTAGAGAAGGGGAAAAGAGAGAGAGAGAAAATGTATGGTAGCAGGGATGGTTAGGTTAAGTGAAGAATCAAGCAGGATTCCTGTGCTTATGATTTATTTGTTAAAGTCAGAGCTGACAATCTATTTTGAACATCTAATAGTTTAATTCGTATTTCTGTCTGGTCAGAAGGCTATCCTTTTCCCAAGTAAAAGTAGATTGTAAGGGTACCTGTCGAATTTTTTCTCAAAAAAGGAATTTTGAGTCTGCTTAAATACATAAATAAGTACTTCAAAGTTCTGAGCAATGAAGCAGAGTTGAGCCTACAAAATTTTATAAGTGTTATTAAATTCATCTGCCTTGAGTATAAAAGAACTCTAGAATAGTCTCATTGGAAAGTCTGATTTTATATAAGACTATATTCTCCTCCTCATTTTGGCCCACGTAAGACTATTGCAAAATGTAAATAACTCAATAAGTTGGACTATTGATTGGTGTTACTAAAGAAGATAGGCCACATTTATAGAATTATTATTATTATTATTTTTATCATGTTCTTCTCATCTGAGGTAGTTCTGATAAAAATAATCTTGGGACAACTAATATTACTCTTCTAGGTTTAATATTCTGCAGCCAATTATTTTTATTTAGAGTCTTAAAATTTACAAAGAATTTTCCTCACAGAAACATAAGTATTCTTATCCCCATTTTACAGATGAGGAAATCAAGGCTAAGCATAGCAAGTTACTCATTTATGATCACAACCAACTCAGCAAAAAAATCTTGAATCCAAGTCTTAAATTCTAAATTCAGTAATTATTCCATTATGCCATGATGCAAATGTAAAAGAATACTCAGTCACATACAACTATTTAAATTTTAGGACAATTGATTATAGATTGTCCTGACAATAATTACCCAGTACTTATGGCATCATTTATTTTTTTTCTTTAAAAAAAAATTTAATTTATCAATGTCTCTTATTTTTACATCATTATATTTCTGAGGAAAAACCACCAATTCTTAAAATTCCCTGAATTGAACCATCTCTTGTGCAAAAGAAAAACAATTAAGCATGGCTAATACTGTGACCACATTTTATGATGTGTACCACTTTCTGTCCTAGAAGCTTCTATACTATGAAATGTATGATTCATTAGCTGTTTCCCACAATCTTCATCTTAATGACATCATTTTTCATCCTACTTAATTCCCATATATTAAAACACCTCACTCTATTCCCTTTGAACACAATGTGTAGAGAATAAATGGTATTAGAAAACTTTAGGGCAATCTTTCTTCCTATTTAAATGTTTGTTATTTCATGGTTTCTTTCTTAAATCATGTCAGCTATGTGGTGCACAGATATAGGAACAGAGCTAAAGCATGGGCAGGTCATTTATATTTTCTGCTTCAGTTTCCTTACCTGTAAAATGAGGATAATAATAGCATTTATCCTCCAGATTATTTTGAGTTTATAATAAAATGAGATAATATTTGTAAAGTATTTTGCAAACTCAAAAGTGCTATGTAAAATACCAGCTATTTAAACTAATTCTCTTGTTGTGTTCTCTTAAAAAAAAAAAAAAAAATTAAAATGTCATTTGTTTTCAGTCACTTCAAACCACCTCTCCACCATAAAATCTTCCTTTCTTATGGAAAACAATTTAAACAAAACTACCTGATACAGAGACATTGGTTGATAACACATAACACTATTCTCTTTCTGTGGCTGCTAAATTCTCTGCAAAGAGAGAGAGGTATGTGTGTGTGTGTGCACGTGTGCGCATGCACATGTGCATATACATGTGAACTCAAGTTTTTTAGATGAATTTGGATCTAGAGATGAAAGGGACCTCAAAGATAATCTTGCTCATTTCATAGATAAGGAAACAGGTTTATCAAAGTTAAATGACTTGCCCACAGTCATTACTGGTAGGAAGTAGCAGATTCCAATCTCACCATTCCAGGTTGTCTTAAATAGGTTTATCATCCTGTTCATCTGACTTCTTGAACTGATTTTTAATTAAACAAAGTATTCCTTTAAAATAGTCAAGAGAGTCTCTTAAAGGATTATTTTGTACAGATTATTTTCCTTGACTTTTGATTTTATTAGCTTGAATTTTCTCCCAAATAATTATATGTTCCACTTTTCACATGTTCCTCATCTGCTATTAATTAGGAAAAGTCAAGTGCAAAATGGGTACTTTGAATCTATACATAAACCAGCAAATTAAAATGCTTCAAGACCTCTCCTGTATTTATGAACTCTAGACTTTGAGGGCTTTGAAATGCACACCAAAGAAAATGAACTGATATGAATTACAGATGGTAGGTGTAATACTGTGTTTCTTTACTTTAGCAACTCCCTCATAATATAGTCTTGTCAGCAAATACCAGAACTGAAATATCAGAGAGGCCACTTTCTAAGTTGAAATAAGCTGCTAAAAGCAAAACACTTAAATAAATTAATGTCCTTTTATTGGTCTTTTTCCTTTTAAAAAGCAAAGGAAGAAAGAAGGAGAACGGCTCATTCTGGATTTTATCCTAAGAAAGAAGAGCTCAGAAATGTACAAATGAAAGAAACTTTTAGAAAAGTTGTTAAATTAGGCAAGAATTTTGCTAAGTATTTCACATACATTATACTCATTTGATCCTTAGTAAGGCTGGCAAAGGTTAAGCCATTTGCCTATGGTAGTCTTCCTGACTGAAGGCCCAGCACACTTTCTTGGAGTTTATAATGAAGATAGATCGGTTTTTGATTGGATTTTGAAAGGAGATCTATGAAAGATAGAATGAAGGGCATGTGTCCAAAGACAGATACAATATGTTGGCATGGATTGGGGAGAACAGTATTAGGAAAAGCTAAACCCAAGAATGAACTGAGGTTTACAAAATGTGCCATCAAGAAGAATAGTAAAGAGGTGGGATGCGGGTCAAAAAAAAAGTATGTTTGGAGCAACAAGAGCAAGGAAGGCATGAATTTTCCTGCATGAGAATAGATAGTATAATGGTGACAGAGAATAGAAGTTAATTTCTGTTTCATTTTCATGGGGAGAAAAAAATTCACACTGAACAAAAAAATAGTAGAGGAAATATGATTTTAAAGGGATGGAAGCCCAAAGCAAGTGAAAAAAAATGTAAGGTTCAGAGCCATGGAAATCCATAAATTCAGTAAGATTGTTTTCCTTTATTTTCCTGTATATTTTGTACAATTAAAAGCATTATCCTAAGAAGAAATCTATAGACTTTCTCCATGAGCCAGCCAAAGGAGTCCACAACAAACAGAATACAAAGAAGATCCCTTATCTTAGGAAGCAAACTAGAAAACCAGAGATCAAGTCATTGCTCTTGGTCTGACACAGGTCTTCATGCAGTGTTTCCTCCTCTAAAGGAATAACTAAAGTTTTTTAAGTGAATTTGAGTTTCATGAATAAGAGATATTATATTGTTTGCCTTCCCAATGAGAGGGGTAGAGAGAGAGAATTTGGTGGGGGGGTTTTGTGAGGTAATCAGGATTAAGTGACTTGTCCAGGGTCATATAGCTGGTCAGTGTCAAGCGTCTGAGACTGGATTTGAACTCAGGTCCTCTTGACTCAAGGGCCAGTGCACCCATCCACTGTGCCACCTAGCTGCCCCACAAGAGAATTTGGAATTTAAAAAAAAATGTTGTTTTGTTTTTGTTGAGACAATTGGGGTTAAGTAACTTGCCCAGGGTCACACAGCCAGGAAATGTTAAGTGTCTTGAGACCAAATTTGAACTTGGGTCCTCCTGACTTCAGGGATCGTGCTCTCTCCACTGAACTACCTAGCTGCCCCCAAAATGTTAAAAAAAAAAAATTAAAAGTGAATGAGTTTCTAGACCTAACAATCTCCTAGTACTGCAAGAACTTATAAGAAAGAAGGAATAAACAAGCATTTATTAAGAAAGAAGGAAAGGCGTTTATTAGGTTCCCATTTATTAAGTACCCACCAGGTACTGTTCTAAGCCGTTTATCAATATATTTGCTCCAGCAGAGGTGATTACAGAAATACTACCAGTTATGTTTGAGGAATTATGAAGACTAGAAGAAGTGTTATAAGACTAGAGATGGCCCAGTGGCCTAGGTTTTAAGAATGGGGAAAAGGAAGATCTTAGAATCTAATGGAAAAATCATAGATTATTAAAGAAATGATTTGAAAATTTATATAAGAGAATGCAAGGATGGACAGAAACCATCAAGAGTTTACTTGTCAGAGAAAGTCTCTGAATTGTTAAGATTGGGAACATGCTTTGTGGAGGTGTGTGTAAGGGGCTGGAACGTTATGGTGATTTCAGCAAAATTTTTGGTTGAACTTGATTTCAACAAGGCATCTGATAGTCAAATGATATTAATTTAGCCACTTTCATGATAGCAAAATTTTCTTAAGCACATAAAGAATATAGGTAACACTTTTTCACATTTTAATTCACTTAGACATAAACTGATTCACTTTTAAAGCATGAGATGAAGTTAGTTAATTTTTGCATTTTAAAAAATGTTGGGAATCTGTGTTATTGAAAGAATTGAAAATATAGAAGACTTTGGAATTATCATACAGGAGATAAGATCATAATTTTAAAAAAGAAAATATTGTACAGTTTCCTCTACTTTTGACATGAAATAGGAAATAAAAATTATTAACTATTCTTACCATTGTTCTTTTAGATGTAGCACAAGGTTCCTTTATCTGAAAAGAAAAAAGCAAAAATAAATTTCCAAAGTAATGTAAAGACATTCACTAAAATATTTATTCAGGGCTTAAATTTCAATTACTTAGACATCAATTATCTAGTTCAGTAGAGTCAATTCAAATAGAAATGGATGTCCATGGCTGCACACTGACTTAGAAAATTACAAATTAATATTACCTATGATGCATTACATTTTTTATTTATTTTGTTAATTATTTCCCAATTACATTTTAATTTGTCTATGGTCTAGGAGGGATAAGGGGTGGCTGTCTTGGATTTGATACTCTGATTTAGTTTATGGATGCTGTTTACTATAAATTTTAAAAAGACATCTATTAGGTATTTATTACATGCTAAGTCCTGAGGCACAAATATAAAAGCAAAGATAGTCCCTGTTTAACAAAGAGTTTACCTTTTTTTTTTTTTTTTTTAATTCATTTTTCCAAATTATTCCCTCCCTCCCTCCACTCCCCCCCCCCCAGCAGGTAATCCCATACATTTTACATGTGTTACAATATAACCTAGATACAATATATGTGTGTAAATACCATTTTCTTGTTGCACATTAATTATTAGCTTCCAAAGGTATAAGTAACCTGGGTAGATAGACAGTAGTGCTAACAATTTACATTCACTTCCCAGTGTTCCTTCTCTGGGTGTAGTTGTTTCTGTCCATCATTGATCAACTGGAAGTGAGTTGGATCTTCTTTATGTTGAAGATTTCCACTTCCATCAGAATACATCCTCATACAGTATTGTTGTTGAAGTGTATAGTGATCTTCTGGTTCTGCTCATTTCACTCAGCAACAGTTGATTTAAGTAAGAGTTTACCTTTTAATAAGGAAGAAACTCAAATAGGGGAATGAAAGCCAGGCTCTTTGGCTTGGAAAGATAGGTATAGTGAGTAGGGCTATGGAGAAGTAGACTGATATATACTCCATACAGGAAATAGAATATACTGGATGTGATCATGGTTTCATAACTGGAAAAGGAATAGTGGTCAGCAGCAGTGAAATTGTGGCAGAGATGGCTTGAGGCAAGGAAATGAAGTCAAGTATGATGGGTGAATTTTTTCTAAAATGTTGGTTAGGGAGAGGCAGTCACGGGATAAGCAAGGATTGTAAACAGGGCCCATGTCCTGAGAGAAAATATGGAACCCCATTTTTGAAAAATTAATGTTCAAAATTATCTTTACATGTAACTGGGGAAAAATAAAATACCACTTAAAAACAATTAAAAATATATTTTAAATTGTTTCCATAGCTTCTAAGGGACTGCTCTATACACAGTAAAGTGTGTTTATTTTTAAAACATTTACTGGAATTTTGAATAAATGAATTAGGTTATTTTACTGTAAGGCATTTACTTCATCCCTGCCGAGAAGAAAGTGGGTAGTAGGAGGAAGAGGGAGTTGCCACTATATTGTCCTCTGAATCATTGTTATGTGTCTGATGTTTAAAGAGAAAATTATACAGTCAAATGATACTTAACTGATTCTGCTAACCAAACTGACTATATGTCTTCTGAGATTCTTTCAAGCTATACATCTATACATTCTATGGTTTTCTCTTTGATTTATAAAAATCAAAGTCTTAGGAGAACAATGATATCCAATTTCTATCCTAAGATTTGAAAATGGGCCAGCTAGATGGTACAGTGGATAGGGCACCACCCCCTAAGTCTGAAGGACCTGAGTTCAAATGTGACCTCAGACACTTAATACTTCTTAGCTGTGTGACCCTGGGCAAGTCACTTAACCCCAACTGCCTCTGGGGGAAAAAAAAAATTGAAAACACAACTTTTTGGCTACTTTAGGAAATAATTTATTTTGAAGAATTCAGCTGAATTGGAAAGTTGGGGATACTGACAAGAAGAGCTGAACTGAAGTTTGTTTGTTTAAAGACTTAACCATAGTCGGCAATGATCTATGTTAATTACTGGCTTATATTATCACAAATAATTAGAGTTTGTCTAAATAGCACAAAAAGTCAACAAAGGGGAGAAAAAAAACTTCAGATCATTCCTTATACACCCAAACAAAATATCATAACTTGGCTAATTCTAAGGCTGCTTAGGACAGTGGAACCTGCTTTTTACCAGTATCTTGACACATGGATTACAATTTAGCTTCTACTATCAACCATCAGGGTAACCTTGGGCAAGACCCTTCTCTTTGTGTTTCTATTTCCTTCCTTACAAAATGAAGAGTTTAGATTAGATTTTATCCTCCAACTTGGCGAGTTACTATAAAGGGGAAAAGCACAAAGTGAGTTCAAACCTCACTAGGAGTTAGAAGACTATGCCCAGAAATTAGTACCAATAACTTAAGCAGAAGACCTGGAAAAGAAAATGTACTCTGAGGTTCCGTTATACAAAGTGATTATTTTCAAATTATTCAATTTTTTTTAGATGAAGTTGCCAATCAAATTAAGATGACAATGCCAGTGTGAGTTAATGATAATGATAACATCGTAGATGTCAATTTTCAGGTGTAGTGTTAGCTCTAGCCATACTATATATTGTATGCAGTTTTATCAAATTGTATTATACATCTTGGTGTTTGCAATTCTGATTGAAATGAAGATAAATTCTGACTCTCTCACTGGTACAGGAAATTCCAATAAACACACTTCCTTAGAGGAAAAACACCAAGTTTTTTCAGTTTAAAATAGTTTATAAAAGTGTCCCTTAATATTTTTACTGTGGTTCAATTAAAGTAATTTCAACAGAGTTTTTGCTATATGTTGCTTGTTTTCAAAATTTAAAAAAAAGGGGGTCCAGAGTGCCCTAGTAGATATTTTCATTATATCTTGATAAATGAAAGCAGTTAGTTAAAAAAAAAAAAAAGCTCCATCACATTTCTAAGAAATTTTAGATGCAGCTGCCACAGTATAATTTCAGTAACTGCACTCATGGAACTCAATTATCCAACAGCTTAGCAAACTAGAAGTGACAAATAGTATATCTACATAATTTGATTTAGCTCAATGAAAAACTTTCTTAATGAGTCAGTTATCAGTATTCCCCTAAGAATGTATTTGATTTTAATAATTCAAAAATAAAATCATAGATTTAAACCTGGAAGGATCCTCAAAAATCATATAATCTATATAGTTAGCTTCATACTCACCTGAAATAAAGATAAGCGTGATAGAGAGGATACACAATACACTAAGAACTGATGCTCACTTTCACAGCAGTACAATGTTCAAATACAAGAATGGAATAAAAAGAGTGCTGTGCCATGTAAGTAACAAAGAGAAAGAATTTCTATATTCTGGAACACAATTTTTTTTTTGGCTGCATTAACAGATTTATTCCTTCTGCCCTGTGGGACAATATGGAACTAAGAAGTGGATGCCTTGGTATAGGAATATTTAGTGATAACTGTCAACACAAAAGGCAATAAATAACGAATGAACACTTTCAGGTTCATCTGACAACAGTTTTATTACTTACTTACCCTTTGCTGCTCCATATACTCTCTGTGCCTCCTCGCTGCTTCATGTCTCCATAACTTTAGGCAAACTATAGCACTAATGAGATAAACAATCATTGTGACGAACAAAAATATCATTGCCGCTATTTGTCCTCCTTCTACTCGGCAAAAGGATGCATTTATTGGTGTATTAAATAAAGGGTAATAGCAGAGTCCACCCCGGTTGGTATCATTTACATAGATTATGGCTGCAGACATATACAGAATGAAGAGGGCGATATTAATTCCAAACTCAGTTAAAGGCCACCAACTAGAGTCCAAAAGAATGGTCCGATAGTACATGGACATACCAAGAACCAGAACAATAATGGTTGTAATCCAAGCTAGCCCAGCAACAACAAGTATGAAAGGGGTTTTGGGGCCATTGTAGTAGTAGCCTCCATACATGCTGCCCAGGCCACCTGTGCCCATACCATATGGCTGTGAATATCCAAACAGGTTATACCATTCATTGTCCTTATGTATATAGGCTGTGACACAAGCAAAGACACCTGCCCCTAAGAGAAGCTCCACAACACCAAGGATTCTCAGTAGTCCTGCCCATGACTTCATGTAGGAGTATCTCTGGTTGTACTCTTCTACCTTTTCGCTGTAAGTTAGGGCTGTTTGTGTGTGCCGTCCTAGGGATCCATAGGAATCCTGAGGGAGAAATGCTTCCGTTTCTTTCCTCGAACTGTAAGTTCCACCAGACTCTCTATATGGATCTTTATGGTCACTGGGGTAATTTGATCTTCCTGGTGAGGCTGGCGGGGAGCATTCAACACCATCAGAAATATATCTAATGTCAGACACAGGTCTGTCCCATTCTGGGTCAGTCCTTTTCCCTTTGAAGAAATTCTTCCAAGAATCTGGAACAAACCTCCTTACAGGTTTGATATTTGGAGCTAGAACAGGTTCTTCTGTGTCACTTGAATTAAAGTCTGGGCCAAATGGTGGCTGTAAAGGGAGAGGTGGAGGTGGTAAAGGATCTGCACTCACAGCTAATTCACAGTCTCTCAGACTCTGAAGTGTCCTCATTGTATCATGTTGATAGGAGTCTACTGGAACATCATCATAAACCCTGCCTGGGTTCCTAGATCTTCT
Organism: Sminthopsis crassicaudata; assembly: GCF_048593235.1. Lineage (NCBI taxonomy): Eukaryota > Metazoa > Chordata > Mammalia > Dasyuromorphia > Dasyuridae > Sminthopsis > Sminthopsis crassicaudata. The sequence continues at coordinate 575,789,321 of NC_133617.1, read as the reverse complement.
CTCCGGCACCATGCCATTTGACGACATTTGTGATTCTTACACCTATTTCAGAAAATTAAAGTCACATATTATGCATAGTCATATTCTCCTTCAGTTTACCTGTTAAGTTCTTTTTCTGCTGATATTGCGAGGATCAAAAATTGAAATGTCTCATTATCGGAATTTAATGCTTGGCAATTTTATGAAACAGAGATAGCCTGAGATGCAAATTTACTCCCCAAATTTTAAAACTAGTTCTAAATTTCAAAATGTAATTTGAAATATTTGCATTTGTGCTCTCTATAAAACATTTTTTTAAATTTAGGCATTATTGTAAAACAAAACAAAACCAAAAAACCAAACCTATCTCAGATGACCCTTAAATACTATTTTTAAAAGAATCTACAGAAAAACTTGTGTTTTCAGATGTTGAAGTAAAATATAGAGAGTATGATTATATTTGTAATTTGCTAAGTCAGGAAACAATACTCTTTTCAGGTATCTCACATTTCCTTCATACCAAATAGGGAGACTAGACATACTTCAAGGAATCAATTTGTCTTAAACAAGAAAGCTAATTAGGGATCTCCCTATCTTGATAAAATCACAAGTTCATTAAAAAAGCTAACTCAGAATAACTGTTCAGCATAAAACAGCAAAGATTATAATATTTGAAACTTCAGATTTTCAAAAGTGAATCCTTGGTGACTAATCAACTCAGACCAAAAAAAAAGGTAACAAAAATCACAAAAAAGCACATCAATCAAAAATTACATAATTTAAAAACATAAACTTTGCTCCCTATTCTGAAGGTTACAATAACGGGGCTGTGTTTAACCAGGAAAAGGGAGTACCACCTACAAAATGCATTACTTTCATAACAGCTTTTGTATGATCTTCCAAGAGTTACCTTTTAACCCTCTATGTAAGCCTAGAGAAAATATATTTCAGGAATCAACTGACAGAATTCATAAAATCAGCATTTAAGTCCTCTTATAGTAAATTTCTTGATGGAAATTAATCACCTGGACTCATTCGGGAGAAAATAGTTTGCCAAAATATCAGTTTTTTCCCCTCTCAAATATTAGCAAATTATTTGTGAGTGCATAAAAGACTAGTTGGTCCATTAACTACTGTGCAATTCACGAAGTTTAAGTGAAAGCTCATAGAGCTTAAAAAATTAAATTCTTAAAGGAGTCTAAATGGGTCAACGACTCAGTATTTGCTTTTAGTCTGTCCCTACACCAACCCACTTTCATCTGTGCATCTGGTCTTCCAGCACCAATTGTTGCTGATAAATCCTGATAGAACTAATATAAAAAGTAGTGGAGCAAGGACTGAGATGTCATCGGGTTCAACCTCCTCATCTTAGGGAGAGGGGAAAAACGACCCAAACATGAGAAGGGACATGTTTTAAATCACTGGGCTTTGGAGCACAGTGGGACACTAAGAATTAAACGATTCATCTGGATATTTGCATTGTAATTGCTAGTGGAGACTCGAATTCATTTCTTAAATATGCATGTACCCTATAAACTTCCTAAGGGTTCTAAATAAATGAAGCAACGATCCCATTCGAGTTTGGTTCAGGAATTATTCTGGTGTTCCAGTTGAACAGTTTTTAAATTTTGATTCAAGCTTGCAGTTCAATTCAGTGTTTTAACAGGTTCACCATCCCAGAACAACAGGTTTGGTATTGTTTTTGTTTGGGTTCTGCATGTGTTCACAATCTCTAAAAGTGAAACCTGCTTAAGTGTAATAATGATGGGTTAGCGTATTATCTATCTCTTGCTCATCTCCCAAGAAATACCACCTCCTTCCTCCAAAATAGCAAAGAGAGATCCCCAGATTTCGGTTTAAAACCGTCAGGTCCATGGGAAACGCCTCAGATTTTTCAGTATTTCAATGTTCAAGGACAACATACTTTGTAGTTTCTGGTCTGCATAAAAAATCTCAGTTGTAAAGTCAGAAAGGACATTCTCAGAAGTATCTGATCCTGTGGTTGGAGGACATCCAGGGGTCTCTCAGGTCAAAACTATTTTCATAATAATATAAGTGGTTTCAGTTCTTAAATATCGACAGGATAATCGGAGACTTGTGGAGTAGTTCCGAAGCCAAACAAGTCCCAAGCAGCTCTTTTTATGGACGAGGGCTCGAACCCCCTTCGCTTACCTAAGGTCGCACAGTGTGGCAAAGAATTCGTGCCCCAGTCCTAACCCTTCCACTGGGGGCTCTTTCCAAACGGGACCCTGAAAGCTTAGACGCGGTCTGCAGTCTAGGCATGGTGACCTAAAGGGACTCTCACTTCTGAGCCCCTCGGCCCCGCGTCCTTACGGCCCGAAGTGGTGGTGGGGGGGGTTCGCCTGATTTTTAAGCAAACCTGGGGTTTTCGTTTACTTGCGCTTGAAAGTAACTTTTAACTGTGTCGGGGCCGGGTTTCCCGACCCAAGAGACAGCGCAGCCCCGGCGGCCAGCCCGAATCCTGCCCCCGGTCGCCCCAGGGCGGGAGCGCTCCGGGTCCTGCCTAGTCCTCTTCAGGATGGGTGCGCCCGGTGCCCAAGCCCGCAGCAAGTCTGCTCCCTTTCTGGGGGACTCGCAGAGAGCCCCGGGAAGTCGCCAACAATCCCTTCTCTCCCAGCCCGCCTTCACCCAGGGACCCCCGCTTCGCTCCGAACAGGCTTCCTCACTTACCCGGCAGGAAGTTCCGCGGCTCCCGGAGCAGCCGGCGGCAGCGCAGCGGAGGTGGGGGGGGTAGGGGGTGGATGGGGTGGAGAGCGCCAGTGCCGGTCCAGGGGCCAGGCCCGCCCAGCGCGCACACCTGGCTCGCCAGCCCAGCACGCACACCTGACCGCCCCACCCACGCGCCCCTCTCGCTCGGCCTCTTAGGGTCACGTGGGCGACCAGTTTCGCCTTCCCCCAACTAAGAAACTCACCTGTGCCTCGGAGGCAGGAAAACCAGAAACTCAGAGCTCCGCTCCGGGGGCGGGACCAGGAAGCAGGCGTCCCTGGCTGCCGGGCCGGAAGTGCCTGGAGCAGGTTGGGGTCTCAGCGCCTTTTTCGAGCCTCGGGCCCCCGACCCCTCCTTGCAGTAGCATACGGGAAATAGGGGGCATCTGGGAAATCCCAAACGCGAGACGCCGGAGAAAGGTGTCCCGTGGGTGGTCCAGGGAGCAGCACCAAAAGGGCAGAACTTCTCCCCCTCCTATACCTCCCCCGCGGAAACTGCCCAAGGCAGGCCACAAAGCCCAGGATTAGGAGTGGCCGCCCAAGACACAAGGCTGAGCTCCTTTCCCTCACATTTTTTAAAGAATGGGAAAATTTCACATTGCCCACAAAGAAATACATGAGAAGTCAGTGCCAGAGAAATGGAAAATACTGATGAAATAAAAGGCATTTAATGTTTTTGTTTAAAATATTCGATACATTTAAGTAGATATTTGCATAATTTATCGAAAAATAATCGTACAACATAGTCTTTCACGTTTTAAACATTTATAAAAATAGGTAAAAGAAAAAAAAATCGTACAAGGCTCTACGTTTATTTACATTTTGAATAGTTTACAGGTGAATTACTTTAGTTTTACAATTTATATGTACAACATTCCCAAATTATGCATTAATTCACATTTTTAAATATTTAGCATAACCTTCACATGAACTTGCTCACAAATGTTTATCTTTCCACTGTACATCACCTATAGAACTAAATAAATACTAGTGGAAAATTTTAAAAATAACTTACAAGGTCTTACTATTTACTGCTTTGTTTCAAAAACTTCATCAACTTTTCCATAAAAATACTTAATGTCTTTTGATTGTTTATCAATATTCCTTTAACTAAAAAAAGTTCAGATTTAAGCTAAACATTTAATTGAATTTATATTTTTTCCTTTTAAAGGTACAGTTGGTCCCATAAATGGACATGTATAGCAAACACAAGTGTACATACTATATACACTATGCAAGTACAGACTATACACCATACAAGTGGACTTTTAACAATATAATCACTTCAAAAGCACTGAAAGCATATTACCTTTATTCAAGTAACTTTATTTATCAGTGAATAAAACTAAAATGAATCTGTCAAAGAACATTTGACCATCAGGTAGATTATTTGGCTACATCTCATCGCTGTCATATTCCTCTATTGTGATCTCTTCTTCCTCCATAAATCCTTGAGCTGTGGCAGGCTGTGGTTGGCTGGCAGGCAGATCTGTTCCATTAGTTTGACTTGAAGGAAGAAATAATGATGCTTCTATATCAGTCTCTGAAGTTTTGATTTTGCCCATGTGCATAAGTGTCTTTGTAGGTGGTACTCCATCAAAATTCGCTTCATCATCACTGGCAGAGTCTATCATTCCAGAATCCTTATCAGTTAGAGCTTCCATTTTCAATCTGTTAAAATTGCATTACATCTATTAATAACAGACTAGTTTAGTTCTTCGAACTACATTATAATTATGATAATTGGCAAGACTATTCTTACCTTCCTTCTTCCCTAAAATGTGTTTGAAATTATTTAGGCAGCAGTTTCCTATCATCTACCTCAATGAAACATTTCTTTCTTAACATAAAATGTGAATGGTAAAAAGATAAAATGCATGGTTACAAGCCTAATTTTTTGACAGATTAAATGACAAAAGTAATACATGAAAGGACCACTGCTGGTAAAATAAACTGGATGTGATTATACCCATCAAGTGCTAATTAATTACTGAATGCTTCAGGAAATTGATTTTCAGCTGTAAAGAAGAGGAGAAATTTGACTCTTTTCCCCAGGAAGCTGTGAAATCATTATCTATAATCTTAAAATCCTAATTACTTAAATCAAGGGGAAAGAAATTTGTATAATACTGACAGTGACTTCTTATGATGACATATGACTAACTGCACATATTAAATATTACTGACTTGGAAAATAACACATAAAATATATTTAATTAGATGAATTTACTAATATATACTATAAAAAAACAGAAATAAGGCAGTAAATAAATAAGGCAGGCAACAACTCTGATTACCTTCCAAAAAACCTCCTTAGGGGAAGTCTTCCAACATCCTGGATAAATGCAATCTGAGCTGGAAAGGGAAAAGAAAAAAGACAACAAATTTCCAACTAGATCAAATATATACAGGGTACAAAATTCCTAATACAATTTTCTAACACACACATATACACACTCTCTTTTTGCTACAATTTTTTGTAAATTGATAACCCACTTTGCCCGAGGTAGGCACAAATTCCTGCTCCCAATCTGGGCAGCATATTCTTCTTGGTCCCTGTGAGCACCAATCTCCCTTTATTCCACATAAGTTAAGCAGAAGGCTTCTGCTTCAGAGCATCACTGTTTAGTTTTCAAATTGCTCGTTTGGGAATTATATTTCTTTTTTTCCCCTTAAACAATATAAGTAATGACAAAGTCACTAGATAACACAAGGAGAATGCTTTCAAAAAAAGCACTCTATCATCCTAGCCATGGATGTTTTGATTCTGCTCCAGCCCCAAAGGTATAGATTCATAAAAGGAAGAATACAGGAATGTCAACTAAAGAACAAAGAATTTATTACATATGCCTGACATTCTACTAAGTGCTACAGTTTGAAAATGACTTTGTCACTTTTTCTTCTTTTCTTTTCTTCTTCTTCTTCTTTTTTTTTTTTTTTTTTTTTTTTGCTGAGACCAATTGAAGTTGCCCAGGATCACACAGCTAGGAAGTATTAAGATTGTGAGACCAAATTTGAACTCAGGTCCTTCTGACTTCTGGGCTGGTACTCTATCCACTGCACCACCTAGCTGCCCCAACATTGTCATTTTAAGGTCAGAGGACCACTGGGAACAAGTTTTGGTTCTAAGGCTAATTTAGGGGTCCCCTATGCTATAGGCATAGTTGCAGATCTGGCTCCTGTATACCCCCAAACCCTGGAGTGAAACAGGACATATTATAATCTCTGAAATAGAGTTAGACTGCTTTTAAAACTAGACTATTATTTAAAAGTAAGGTATTGATATAAACTAATTATATATAAAGAAGGGGTTAAGGATTCACTTATAATCTGAATGAAATTCACTCCCTGTTCTTCATGGTTCATTTAACATTAAGCAGGGGCAGCTAGATGGACAGTGGATAGAGCCCTGGCCCTGTATTTAGGAAGACAGAGTTCAAATCCTATTTCAGACTTAATACTCAATAGCTAGCTGTGTGATCCTGGGCAAGTTACTTAACCCCAATTGCCTTGCTCCTCCCCCTGGGGAAAAAAAATGGAAAAAAAAAAAAATCCAAAACATTTAACAGTAAGCAAATGGCCATTTTTACTACAATATTGAGAAATGAATCAATACAAAAAGATAATGCTATTACAAAAATCTTATATTAGGAATGAAAAATTCATATAATGACCTTGATTTCATCTTTAAAAAGCTTTACTAATAAAATGCTCCCCTCCTTTTTATACCATGGTCAATTTAGGCTACTATCTTATCAGCAGAACAGTACATCCCAACCTAGTAACAAATCAGAACAGATAGATATGCAAAAAATAACCAACACACCTAATGTATGTATACAAAACTATTTCCTTTTAGTAATTTCTCTCTATGGGCAGGAGAGAGGTATACTTTATTAGTATAAGTCCATTATCATTACCTTGATTTCTCATTGGATTAGTTAGCATAGCCAGATATGGCAACAGCTGTGTTTGAAGGCACAAAGGGGGTAAGCAGAAACTGGAAAAAAGTGACTTTGCTGCCAGGCAATTTTCTCGATACTATTTAGCAAAAGGAAAATAAAAGGAAGAAAAAAAAAAATACTATTAAATTCTGCCAGGGAAATTGTAGAATTTAAAATAAAATTCAAAGAATTTTTTAAGCGATCAAATTAATCTTAACCCTATTAACTGCTTCAGTACTGCCTGAAAGAACCTTATCTATGTCATATGTTCTCTCTATAATAGGAACGTTGGCTTTTCCATATATCAAGAGAAAGTCTGAGGTTTAGAAAATATATAGGAAATTTTATTTACAAATACATATCCTTAAATTACCTCAGATCCCAAATCTAAGTATGCTTGCTATACTTAAATTTTTTTGATAGCTCAAATACATGTAAACTTTCAAGGTTTTCTATCTCCATGAAGTGTCACTTACACATCTTATTTAACATAATAAATCTCTCTTTAAGCTTGGCAATCAAAGAATTTTCTTGAATCATAAGAAATATTAATTCTGAATTGTGGTACATAGATGCTTTGACAAGCCTATTCTAATAATTCCTTATGTGGATCACAAAGAGAAATCAGATGGAAATTCATTTATAATTTTAACAAAAAAATTACTGATCTTACATTTTAATTTTGTTAACTAAACTTTATCTCTCTCTGTGAACTCTGCCTCTTAGAAGCCCTAATATCCTTCAATGCATAACTCAGATAATATGTCCTAAAATAAGGGTTTTTTTCTGATACTTCCAGTTGTTAGTAATCTCTTTCTCTCTGATGTTACTTTGATAAGTGTGCATTTACAAATGGAGTATATATTGAATCCCCATCCATAAAAGTTCCTTGAGGAATTTAACACATATTTTTGGTTCACTGATGTCCTTTCTTCCCATTAGTATTCCTTTCAAGTAGTGTTTTTTCATTTAATGTATTATCTCTAGGTCTAACACAGTGCCTGCCAAAGACTAAGTATTCAATAAGTAAATGATCATTGATTCCATCTATGATAAATTTATCAATGTCTTTCCTATGGTACTGACAAGTCAAGTGAACAGTCCTGTCACTCCTCCAATGTGTCAGAAGTAGGCCTGAATCTGGAATCTTTTATGACAAAGTACCAGTCAGAATCCTGGGTTCTCTAAGACTGTAAATCAAAGAGCAGGTGTAAATCTATATTAGTAAATCAGATTGGATACAACACAAAACCAAGACTTACCTAGGGCCTAAAAGGCTGTGCATTGAGTTGAAATAAGTTAGAACAGGTATATGATCTTAACTTTTTTCCATATTGTTTTTTAAAACACTTTTTAAAAGCTCATGGAGTCAATATTCAAAATGGTCATTCATGTTTTAGCTTGTTTCTAAATAAACTGAGGATCTTGACAACTTTTTATCAGTCACTGCAACATTACCTTTCTATTTATCAGAAACCACTGAGGTTTGTGCAAAGGTCGAAAACTTGTTCCTCCTCCAGGGCAATAAGCAAAACCTCTGGATTTGTTGGAATGCATCACACCTCTTGTAGCTACAGATGCACCGTATTCCCCAAGTATAGTCCTTGACTAAAAAATGAATTGACATGCAATTAAATGAGATAATGAATATGAAGTACTCACGCTATAATAATAAAAAATCTATTACTATTGTGTATAGTGGAATTTAAATTACAGTTCTCTAAATTCTATAGTATAAGAAAGAAAAACCTTCTAGAGCCATTTCAAAGCATCCAAAGTAATCTTTTCTAGTTTTCATTTTATAGTGACATCCCTCAAAACAGTTACTGAAATTTCTTAACATAAACAAATCTTGGTCAAGTATAAAGAAAACAAGTATTGGATAAATATATAGCTTCCCTAATTCTAGAGTTACTGAGTATTTTTGTCACAAATGAAATGAGAAAAAATTCTAAAACTTCAGTTTGTTGTTCTACTACAAATGATAAAAACGAAAACATATGGTATTTTCCTAAATACAAAGAAACAAACAAAATATCAGCCTTACATTCCAGTCTCCACGGAAGATGTCGGCAACACTCATGTATTCACTGGCTCTCTCAAGATCCTCTATTTCAGTGAAGAAATCTACATAGTTTTGATGAAGGTATAAATTAAATAGCTCACCAGGCATGTGAGACTTTTCTACAACCTCCTAGTCAACAGAAATATATATGTAAGTATACTAACACAAAGATAATGGTAAAAGTTTTTTTATTTCAAATCAAATAATTACAAATTTTCATTACCTCAGGTTCAACAAGTAATATGTCCCGTTCATACTCTGACAAATGAGAAGGTAATCGGGGAAATTCTAATTCCATTGGAGATGTTCCTGTAAATAATTTCTAGGTTTACTAAAGATGGATTACAATGGTATAACATTTAAGTGCTTATTATTTGTCAAGTACTCTGCTAAATGGTGGAAATAGGAAAATGAGACAGTTCTTGATCTTAAGGAACTCAAACTGTAGTATAACACATGAAAGGAGATTCTGTCCACAGCTCATAGAAATGCCAGATTCTTGAAGGGAGTGTTGCAGGGGAGATAGAAGGGTTTTATGGACCTTGGAAACTAATGGCAGCAAAGATAGTCCTTGATCCAGAGGCCACAAAATTTCTCACTCTATTATGAGGCTCAAATCTGAGAATCTAGAAGTAAGGAATGGAAGTAATGTCTTGTATTTCCACAATTTAAAAAATAAACAAACAAAAAACCAGAAAGCCTAAAGCAGAAGCTGAGAACTGGAGATCAGAGACAGCTCCTCAGAAGAAATCATAAAAGAATAAAGATGGGCACTGACATGAAAATAGCATGAAAATATATAGCGCTAACACTTACCGGGGGGCAAAGATAGGTACATCTTACTCTGACTACTGACAGTAGTAATACTGTCAGTCAGCTTAGCCCCTTCTTTAAGTCATCCTTGCAAGTATCATTAAAGAAAATTGGAGCCAAGGACTTTTGTACCTGCTGTTATTCCTCTGCTAGAAAGCAAGGGATTTGCTCAAGAGCATATCTGGAAGCTGAGGGGAAATGATCACTTTGGTAGAGCTTGACAATGTTTGGATTTGTAGTCATAAGATTACTCACTAGCTGTGTGATCTTGGAACAAATCAGCTTACCTCTCTAGGCCTTGATATACTATACTATCTAGATTTATTTAACTCTAAAATTCTGCAATCCTTTTGTCAGTCCTCCCCTTCCCCTGCCCCACCCCCAATCTCTTTAAAAAAAAAAAAAAAAGCATGAAAGAACTTGAAAGGTTAAAAATTCCTTCACCTCTAAAATGATTTACAAAAAATAATTGGGATAGAACAAGCAGCATGCAAAACTACTGATCTCAGTTAATAAAGATATAAAGATTTATTAAGTGGCCCAGGCACTGGGCTAGGTGCTATGGGGGGGAGGGGGGTTTACAAAAAAAAAAAAAAAAAAAAAAGTAAGTCCCTGCCCTCAAGGGCATACAAAACAAGTAAACAAATATGTACAGACTATATGCAAGATAAATAAATAAGAGAAGGAAGGCACTAGAATTAAGAGGGTTTGGGAATGGCTTCCTAGCGTAAATGGAATTTTAGTTGCGACTTGAAGAAAGCAGTGAAGGCAGAATGTGAAGATGGGGAGGTAAAGTGTGCCAGTTATGGGAGACAGCCCGAGAAAATGTCCAGATAAAAGATGGGATTATCCTGCTCATGGAACTGCCAGGAAGGGGGTACCTACCACTGGATCAAAGATCACATGATGGGGAGCAGGGAGGTTATGAAGTGTATGCCTAGTACAACATTCTGTATGTGATCCTGGAAGTGATAGGGAGCCAAAGGTGATTTTTTGGAAGGGGGGGGAGAGGAAGGGGAGAAGTGATTCAAGAAAGTCACTTTGACAGGTGAATGAAGGACAGATTGGGCAGAAAAAGATTTGAGGCAGGTGGGGCCACCCATACACTATGGCAGTAGTTCTGGTGTTCGGGAACAAGGGCCTGTCAGAGAAGAGGAGAAGTACTTAAGAGATGTTGTAAAGATGAAATGGACAGGCCTCAACAAATTCTGCATACAGGGTGAGAAGGAGGGAGGAGTCCTGGACAACACATAGGCTGCAAGCCTGAAGATAGCCTGCCTCTGCAGTAACAGGGCAAGCAAGAGGTGGGGTAGTTTTTAGGAGGAAAGATAATGAATTTCATTTTGGACAAATACAGGACATCAAGAGATTTCTGAACCATGACTGGAGGTCAATAAAGAGCTTGGGGCAGGATAGGTGATCTGAAAATCATCAGGGTAGAGATGGTAATTAAATGCATGGGAGCTGATATGATCACCAAGGAAGCAACAGAGAAGTGAAGAGGACATCTAGGACAGAACACTAACCTATGCTTGGAGGTGAGATTTTTGTTCGTCTGTTGAATGGTTGGGGGTAAGAAGAGTATGGAACTGGCAAGAGTAGTTTAGAACAAATCCTGTTCTAAAATATTTAGCAAATATAATCTAATAAGAGTTTAGATGACAAACACTTTTAAATAAATATCTCCTTACAGCTATTATTTATACTGCATTGTCAATTACTTCATCTGAATGTTTAAATTGATATTTTCCCTGAAATGAGAAAATATGGAAGGTGAAGAAAGGCAAGTCTAAGCAGAGTTCTAAAGTAGTGAGTCTTTGAAAAGTCAAAAGGTGGCAAAAGGGAAGTGAATACTGGATGGTATTGGACAAAAGAATAGCCCCAAACAGTTGAATAAGAGCACTAAAAATAAATGATGCCTAGGACTCTGTAAGCCACTTGCCTCTAAAAATGTTTAGGTTGCTAAACAAAACAAAACCCATCTTACCTAAATGAATAACTATTACTAAAAAGAGGTGTAGGAGTAAAGGTCTTATGATCCTGTGGGAACCTGATAGCATTTAATTATCCTTGCAGAAAGTAAATTATTATTTATAACTAATGTTAACGTTTGTTTGAATAAACAAATGAAAGGTTAACCAGACAGTATCTGTCCTCTATGTTCTTGACAGACTAACAAATTCAGTTAATATATATATATATATATATATATATATAATGTTATATAAACCTAACATCTTAATAAGGAAACATTCATACAATTCAAATACCAAAGAATAAAGACCCCATACTTACTTTTACAATATAATATCTTTCCCAAAGCTCTGAAGAGAAAGAGAGATGCATCTTTGCCACCAATAGCCTGGATTTCTTGGTTTTCCAAAGTATTATCAGGTCTCTTTTTCTGCTTTGCTTTTAATAAAGTATCTGATTTTAATGAAGACATCCCTTTTTTCCTTGACCAAAAACTGGTCTCTGTTGAATCACCTGCAATGAAATAAACAAAGAAAGGTGAGACATATAAAAATGATATTCAATTACAGCGGATAACATTTCAATTAAAAAAAGAAAAAGAACAAAAACTAAATCATCAATGTGGTTTCTCCCTCTATACAATCTCTAGAATATTTGTCTATAATATCCCCCAAATAATCCACCAGTTGGGAGAATGGTCTTCTAGATCTCTTGATGCTGAATGAACACCAATTGTGCACATAAACTGTACAATGTATATTCCTAATTCTTACTTCAAGAATAGTCCACTTTCAGGGCAGTTCGGTGGCTCAATGGATAGAGCACCAGCCCTAAAGTCAGGAGGACCTGAGTTCAAATCTGGTCTCAAACATTTAATACTTCCTAGCTGTGTGATCCTAGGCAAGTCACTTAACCCCAATTGCCTCAGGAAAAAAAAAAAAAGGAAAAAAGAGTGCACTTTCACTTATATGAACTGATGCTAAGTGAAGTGAGCAGAACCAAGAAAATATTGTACATACTAACAATAAGAATATGTGAAGATCAACTGTGCTCTTTTTTTCAAGCCAATTCCAATAGATTTGTGATGGAAAGTGCCATCTATACCCAGAAAAAAAAAAAAAATGATGAAGACCAAATGTGGATAAAAGTATAGTATTTTCACCTTTTGATTTTTTTTTTTGTTCATCATGACACATATAGAAATATGTTTAGAAGAATTGCACACATTTAACTTATATCACATTGCTTGCTGTCTTGGGGAGGAGGGAAAAGAAGAAAAATCTGGTCGAAGGTGAAGTTGAAATTTTTGCATGTATTTGGAAAAATAAAATCAATTCTGGCAAAAATAAAATGCTAGAGGGAGTGGGGGGGGGAAGGAATTTACTTTTTTTCCTGGTCATTCACTTCTCTTGACTTTTACTACTTCTGTACATTTCTTAATAATATATTGTACTTTTCTATTGCTCTTTGAATAGTATCTAATTTTGTGAAGACTAATACTTCATGACTCTTAGTCACAGTATCACCAGAAAAATGCTGATGTTAAAAAGATTCTCTTCTCTCATCCCTCTTCCCCAGACATCAGAAGAAATTTGAAGTCATTAGAGTACAGCATAACTCACAATCCCTAACATAATAGTTTCTGGACAAGAGACATTCTTCTCCCATCCAGCTTTTCCTATACGGAGAATTAGACTAGATTCTCTTGAGTGATTAAGTCTCTCACTGAAGAGGCTCTACAGTGTGTGTGTGTGTGTGTGTGTGTGTGTGTGTGTGTGTGTGTATACACACACACACACATACACATACATATATCTTTTTTAATACCTTGCTGAGAATTAGAAGGTTTTAATCAAGTTATTTTTGAAGTTAACTTTCTATTCCTTTGACTTATATATTTAGGAGATACCTAATTATAGAAGTGACTTTTTATTTTTTTGCTCTGGCAACTGGGGTTAAATGACTTGCCCAGGGTCACACAGCTAGGAAGTGTTAAAAGTGCCTGAGGCCAAATTTGAACTCAGGTCTTCCTGACTTCAGGACTGGTGCTCTATGTACTGTGCCACCTAGGTGCACCTAGAAGTGACTTTAAGTTGACATTTTTCTCTACAAAATCAAATGCTTCTTATGATCATCAAATAATAAGCTCAGTGAGATCTTATATTTTCTAACACCCTTCAGTGAATTATCTAACTTGCAAAATTTTTTTGGCTATAAAAGTCATTTATTAAGTCTAATTTCTCCTAATACCATTAGTAAGGATGCTTTCAACCCATGCATCAATAATTCACATAAATATATTCTTTCAGTATTTTTTTATCCCCAGATCTTTCTTTTCTTATTGTCTTCTTAAAACATTCTCCTTGAACATATATCCTACACTTATACTATGTCAAAAGTATAGAAAGAGTATCCACACAAAAATTCAGATTTCTAGGGGTTGTCTCTCAATATAAATAACTAAAAAATAACTCTCCCACACCCTACAAAGTTCAGTGTGTAGAATTTTATAATCTTTTCCAACATATTTTTTAGGACTTTAAAAGTTCTCCAAATGGTCAGAAATAAAGTTATTTTAAGGTAAGAAGGCCAACATAATGATTTTATTTTGCAGTCAAGTACCCAGTTATTTCAGAGCCAATTTATCCACTTTCTTTCATGAGTATGTATGAAATATACTGGTATAAAAATACATACTTTTTTTCATTGAAAATCACTAGCATTTCTTAAATTCATAAAAGGAATTAATATTCAAATTAAATATATCATTATAAAAACATAGATTAAATGAAATAATGTATTATTTAAATATATTATATTATTTAAATTATTAAAATAGTTATTTCATTTAATTTATAAAAATGATGTGAAATAATTACTTCATTGCTCCAAGCATATAGTCTGACAGCACTTAAAGGAGTGGTCCTTGAAATGGCAAGAAAGCGTGGTATTAAGCTAAACAAAGCAAATGAAATTTGGTACTAGATAAAAAGCTGCTCACATAACTACCTTATTCACACATATACAAATGTCCCCTTATCTTCCAGTAGCTGCACACTAGACATTTCCATTTTATAAAAAGAAAAAACTTTTAGCTACATTTCAGTTACTTAGGGACTAAGCAGTAACATTTTAAATTACTATGAATATTTTGTGATGTTATTTTACTTCATTATTAAGAAAATACTATCTTCACTTAACATAAAACAATATTTACCTTTAAAAGAAGAAAACTGAAGACTATTTATTGCACTTCTTATATCACCAGAACATCCTTTACAAAGCAACTCTAAAGATGGTTTGTCAGGGACAACAATTTTTCCTCCACCCTTAAGTGAGAAAGTAAAAAAAAAAAAAACAAAAAAAACACTCCATCATTATTTTTCTTAAGTAGTATACTAGAATTAACTGCCAAGGTATCATTCCACTGAAAATACAACAGTGTTTTATGGTTAATTATACTTTAATAGTGCCCTAAACATAGTAGTCACCTAAAATGTTCACACTACATTTAATAAATTATATTTATCTTTATTTCAGTAATGCTACTTTAAAACTATCCCATTACTACTATATAAAGTAACAAGATATTAATACTTCTTTACACTCAAGTTTCCAACAATTTTATCCATTCTCAGTACCAAGAAGCTACAAAGTATAAACTTTTATTATAGTCTAAAGTTTCTTCAGAATCAAGTTCAGAACAACATGTTGCCTGACATCAGGGATTTTTAATATTTTTATGTGTTATGAGCCCCTCTGACAGTCTTCTTAGAATAACTTTTTTAAATGCATAAGATACATAGGATTACCAAGGAAGCGAAGTATACCAAAATAATTATTTACACATTTTTAAAAAGTCACAGGCCCCAAGTTCTTAACTTGCCATAAACATTCAAATTCAAATATTGTTTCTGACCAACTACTTTAGTAAATGCCAATTCAGATAAATGGCCAATTCATTTCTGATTCTACCTCTCCATTAGCAACCTTTCCACCTTGGAGATAGATGCCTCTATCCAGAGGTCATCTGACGGGTGAGTTTTTAAATTTTTTTTTAATGTAGTAATTTTTTTTAAAATTTTTATTTTATTTTATAATTATAACATTTTTTTGACAGTACATATGCATGGGTAATTTTTTACAACATTATCCCTTGCACTTACTTCTATTCAGATTTTTTCCCTTCCTCCCCCAACCCCCTCCCCCAGATGGCAAGCAGTCTTATATATGTTAAATATATTACAGTATATTCTAGATACAATATATGTGTGTAGAACCGAATTTTTTGTTGCACAGGAAGAATTAGATTCAGAAGGTAAAAATAACAGTTTATATTCATTTCCCAGTGTTCCTTTTCTGGATGTAGCTGGTTCTGTCCATCATTAATCAATTGGAATTGGATTAGCTCTTCTCTATGTTGAAGAAATCCACTTCCATCAGCATATATCCTCATACAGTATCATTGTTGAAGTGTATAATGATCTTCTGGTTCTGCTCGTTTCACTCAGCATCAGTTGATGTAAGTCTCTCCAAGCTTCTCTGTATTTCTCCTGTTGGTCATTTCTTATAGAACAATAATATTCCATAACATTCATATACCATAGTTTACCCAACCATTCTCCAATTGATGGACATCCATTCATCTTCCAGCTTCTAGCCACTATGAAAAGGGCTGCCACATACATTTTGGCACATACAGGTCCCTTTCCCTTCTTTAGTAGTTCCTTGGGGTATAAGCCCAGTAGTAGTATGGCTGGGTCAAAGGGTATGCACATTTTGATAACTTTTTGGGCATAATTCCAGATTGCTCTCCAGAATGGTTGGATTCTTTCACAACTCCACCAACAATGCATCAGTGTCCCAGTTTTCCCACAGCCCCTCCAACATTCATCGTTATTTGTTCCTGTCATCTTAGCCAATCTGACAGGTGTGTAATGATACCTCAGAGTTGTCTTAATTTGCATTTCTCTGATCAATAGTGATTTGGAACACTCTTTCATATGAGTGGAAATAGTTTTAATTTCATCATCTGAAAATTGTCTGTTCATATCCTTTGACCATTTATCAATTGGAGAATGGCTTGATTTCTTATAAATTAAAGTCAATTCTCTGTATATTTTGGAGATGAGGTCTTTATCAGAACCTTTAACTGTAAAACTGTTTTCCCAATTTGTTACTTCCCTTCTAATCTTGTTTGCATTAGTTTTGTTTGTGCAGAAACTTTTTAATTTGGTGTAATCAAAATGTTCTATTTTGTGACCAATAATGGTCTCTAGTTCTCCCTTAGACACAAACTCCTTCCCTCCTCCACAAGTCTGAGAGGTAAACCATCCCATGTTCCTCCAATTTATTTATGATTTCGTTCTTTATGCCTAAATCTTGGACCCATTTTGATCTAATCTTAGTATGTGGTGTTAAATGTGGGTCCATGCCTAGTTTCTGCCATACTAATTTCCAGTTTTCCCAGCAGTTTTTGTCAAATAATGAATTCTTATCCCAAAATTTGGGATCTTTGGGTTTGTCAAAGATTAGATTGCTGTTTTTATTCACTATCTTGCCCTGTGAACCTAATCTATGCCACTGATCAACTAGTCTATTTCTTAGCCAATACCAAATGGTTTTGGTGACTGTTGCTTTATAATATAGCTTTAAATCAGGTACACTTAGACCACCTTCCTCTGACTTTTTTTTCAATTAGTTCCCTTGCAATTCTCGACCTTTTGTTGTTCCATATGAATTCTGTTGTTATTTTTTCTAGGTCATTAAAATAGTTTCTTGGGAGTCTGATTGGTATAGCACTAAATAAATAGATTAGTTTGGGGAGTATTGTGATGTTTATTATATTCGCTCGGCCTATCCAAGAACACTGAGTGTCTTTCCAATTATTTAAATCTGACTTTATTTTTGTGGCAAGTGTTTTGTAAGTTTGCTCATATAATTCCTGACTCTCCTTTGGTAGATATATTCCCAAATATTTCATACTATCGACTGTTATTTTGAATGGTAATGTAGTAATTTTATATATTTTTAATACACATTGCTTTATGAGTCATACTCGGAAAGAAAAATCAGAGCAAAAGGGAAAAAACATGAGAGAGATTAAAAAAAAAAACATTAAAAAAAATGTTAATTTACATTAATTCTCTATAATTCTTTTTCTGGATGTAGGTGGCATTTTCTGTCCAAAGTCTATTGGGATTGCTTTAGATCACTGAATTACTGAGAAGAAATCGAGTCTTTCATAGTTTATGATTATACATTCTTGCTGTCATTGTGTATAATGTAGTCCTAGTTCTGCTTGTTTAGCTTAGGATCAATTCATGTAAATCTTTCCAGGTCTTTCTATAATCAGCTTGGTCATCATTTTTAAAAGAACAGTAGCATTCCATTACCTGCATGTACCACAACTTCTTCTGCCATTCACCAATTGATGGTCACCCACTCCTTTTCCAATTCTGTTACCCCAAAAAAAGAGCTGCTATAAAACAATTCTTCACACGTGGGTCCTTTTCCCTCCCTGGGACACAGACCTAGTAATGGCACTATTGGGTCAAAGGGTATGAACAGTTTTATAGCCCTTTGGACACAGTTCCAGATTGCCCTCCAGAATGGTTGAATCATTTCACAACTCCACCAACAATGCATTAGCGTCCCAGTTTTCCCATATCCTCTCCAACATTTATTATCTTTTCCTGTCAATGACTGATAAGTTTTTGACTTTGACCATCAATTTGACAATCAAATTTCAAAGAAAGGGGAAGATTAATTCTGGTTAGACAAATCAGGTATCACTACAGGGAGGATGGATAATATACCTTTTCTATAACAATATATTTCCCAACACAATTTCTTAAGAGGACTTCCAGCCAAGATGGCCCCGTGGAGGCAGACAGCTGCTTGAGCTCTGCATTTTCTCTCAGAACTTACTTCATGACAAGCCTCAGAGTTAATGCTTGACCGGAAAAGAAACCCACAAATAATCACCAAGAGACGACATCCTTGAAATTCGCCAGAGAAGGTCTGTGTTTGCTCGGGGTAGGGTCGAACAGACTGGGCGCAGACTGAGGGCAGGCAAGGCAGAGTGAGACAGACAATTCATACAGCTCAGACCTGAGGGGGGGAGGGGTACGATCTTTGCCTTGTCTGTGAAAAGGCTTTACCCCAGTGTGGATATTCCGTCTTGGCAGCAAGCCAGGAGCAGTGGAGAGGGTGTGAACACTGGAGGTGAAGAATAAAACCCCAGGAAAGCTAGTCTCTAGGAACTGGCCACCCCCAACCCCCACTTGGACTGACTCGGCAAGTTCTCAGAGCCTCAGAGCACAGACTCAGCGCAGCCATCACTGTTTTGTTAGTGGCTCTCTGCTGCCCTACCCCCAGTCTGTAGAGGAAGCCCATTAACACCATCCCCCCCCCAAAAACAGACCAATGGTTTCTCTTGTCAATTTGTTTTCTTCCATTCTTGACAAAATGAACAAAAAATTCAAAAGGGCTCTAACCATTGACAGCTTCTGTATGGAGAGAGAGCAGACTTCAAATACTGAGGAGACTAAAAACAGACTGTCCCCAGAGGAATCCCCTAAGGGATTATGATCTGCTCCTCAATACAAAAGAATCCCATAGAGGAAATCAAAAAGGCTCTCACAAGAGAGCTAGAAGAGAAATGGGAAAAGGAAAGGGAAGCTTGGAAAGAGAGCCTGGAGAAGTCATCCAGAGGAGATAAAGAGATCAAATCATTGAGAAACAAAATTAGTGAATTAGAAAAGGTAAACAACTCCAAGGAAAACAGGATTAGTGAGCTGGATAAAGAAATCAGCTCTCTAAAAAATAAAATGGATAAAATGGAAAAAAATTCCATAGAAGATAAAAACACAATTGGACAATTACAAAAAGATATAAAAAAAGTGAGTGAAGAAAATACATCATTGAAAATTATACTCGAACAAGTAGAAATGAATGACTGACTCAAGGAGAAACCAAGAGGTAGTCAAGCAAAACCAGAGAAATGACACAATTGAAAAGAATGCTAAGTACCTTATTAGAAAGACAACAGACCTGAAAAACAGATCCAGGAGAGACAATTTGAGAATAATTGGACTCCCTGAAAAATGTGAGGAAAAAAAGAGCTTGGACACTATTTTCGAGGAAATTATCAAAGAGAACTGCCCAGACGTTTTGGAAACAAAGGGTAAAATAGACATTGAAAAAATTCATCGATCACCTACTGAAAGGGACCCTAAAATCAAAACGCCAAGAAATATAGTGGCCAAGTTCAAGAACCATCAGACAAAGGAAAAAATATTGTAAGCTGCTAGAAAAAAGCAATTCAGCTATGGAGGAGCCACAATAAGGATAACCCAGGATCTAGCAGCATCCACATTAAAAAAACAAAGGGCCTGGAACATGATATTCCAAAAGGCTAAGGAACTTGGTATGCAGCCAAGAATAACTTACCCAGCAAAAATGAGTATCGTTTTCCAGGGAAGAAGATGGACATTTAACGAAATAAATGAATTCCATCTATTTTTGATGAAAAAAACCAGACCTACATAAAAGGTTTGATCTTCAAATACAGAACTCAAGAGATTTCTAAAAAGGTAAAAAGAAATCTTGAGAACTATATTTCTGTCAAAAAATATGTAAAGAACATATGTACAATTTGTCTTAGAAACTAGAGGTGGAAAGGAAATTATATCATAAAAAAGTGTAAAGTGGTGGTACTACATCTCATGAAGAGGCAAAGGTAACCTATTATACTGAGAGAAAGAAAGGAGGGAGATGAACATAAAGTGTATCAATAGATATATTCGATTTATGGTGAAACTTCTTCCACTTCATTGAAAAGTGAAAGGGAAGGAATAAGCTAAGGGGAAGGGAATACAGAAATTTCGAGGAAAAGGGGTAAAATAAGGGGAGGATCTTTAAGGTGGGGGAGGGATCCTAAAAAGGGAGGGCTGTGAAAAGCAAGTGGTGTTCACCAGTTTAATACTGGGTAGGGGGGTAAAAGGGAAGGAAAGGGGAAAAGCATAAGCAGGGGTTAATAGGATGGCAAGCAATATAGAATTAGTCCTTCTAACCATAAATGTGAATGGGGCAAACTGCCTCATAAAGAGGAAGCAGTTAGCAGACTGGATTAAAAGTCAGAATCCTACTATATGTTGTTTACAGGAAACACACCTGAAACAGGGTGAGACTTTCAAACTAAAAGTAAAAGGGTGGAGCAGAATCTATTATGCTTCTGGCAAAACCAAAAAAGCAGGAGTAGCCATCCTCATCTCAGATCAAGCAAAAACAAAAATTGATCTAATTAAAAGAGATAAGGAAGGGCATTATATCCTGCTAAAGGGCAGCATCAATAATGAAGCAGTAGCAATATTAAACATATATGCACCAAGTGGTGCAGCATCTAAATTCTTAAAAGAGAAATTAAGAGAGCTGCAAGAGGAAATAGATAGCAAAACTATAATAGCGGGAGATCTCAACCTTGCACTCTCAGAATTAGATAAATCAAACCACAAAATAAATAAGAAAGATATCAAAGAGGTAAATAGAATACTAGAAAAGTTTGATATGATAGATCTTTGGCGAAAGCTAAATGGAGACAGAAAGGAATATACTTTCTTCTCAGCAGTTCATGGAACCTATACAAAAATTGATCATATACTAGGGCATAAAAACCTCAAAATCAAATGCAGTAAGGCAGAAATAGTAAATGCATCCTTTTCAGACCATAATGCAATCAAAATTACATTTAATAAAAAGCCAGGGGGAAATAGACCAAAAAATAATTGGAAACTAAATAATCTTATACTAAAGAATGATTGGGTAAAACAGCAAATCATAGACATAATTAATAACTTCACCCAAGAAAATGACAATAATGAGACATCATACCAAAATGTGTGGGATACAACCAAAGCAGTAATAAGGGGAAGTTTTATATCTCTACAGGCCTACTTGCATAAAATAGAGAAAGAGAGGGCCAACGAATTGGGCTTACAACTAAAATTGCTAGAAAAGGAACAAATTAAAAACCCCCAGACAAACACAAAACTTGAAATTCAAAAAATAAAAGGTGAGATTAATAAAATTTAAAGTAAAAAAACTATTGAATTAATAAAACTAAGAGTTGGTTTTATGAAAAAACCAACAAAATAGACAAACCCTTAGTAAACCTGATTGAAAAAAGGAAAGAGAAAAAGAAAATTGTTAGTCTTGAAAATGAAAAGGGTGAACTCACCACTAATGAAGAGGAAATTAGAACAATAGTTAGGAGCTACTTTGCTCAACTTTATGCCGATAAATTCGATAACTTAAATGAAATGGAAGAATACCTTCAAAAATATAGCTTGGCCAGAATAACAGAGGAAGAAGTAAGTAGTCTAAATAGTCCCATCTCAGAAAAAGAAATAGAACAAGCTATTAACCAACTTCCTAAGAAAAAGTCCCCAGGGCCAGAAGCATTTACAGGTGAATTCTACCAAACATTTAAAGAACAACTAACTCCAATGCTATATAAACTATTTGAAAAAATAGGGATTGAAGGAGTCCTACCAAATTCCTTTTATGACACAGACATGGTACTGATACCTAAACCAGGTAGATCGAAAACTGAGAAAGAAAACTATAGACCAATTTCCTTAATGAATATTGATGCTAAAATCTTAAATAAGATATTAGCAAATAGACTTCAGAAAATCATCCCCAGGATAATACACTATGACCAAGTGGGATTTATACCAGGAATGCAGGGCTGGTTTAATATTAGGAAAACTATTAGTATAATTGACCATATTAATAATCAAATTAATAAAAACCATATGATCATCTCAATAGATGCAGAAAAAGCATTTGAAAAGATCCAACATCCATTCCTACTAAAAACGCTTGAGAGTATAGGAATAAATGGACTATTCCTTAAAATAATAAGGAGCATATATTTAAAACCTTCAGTAAACATCATATGTAATGGTGATAAACTAGAACCTTTCCCTATAAGATCAGGAGTGAAACAAGGTTGCCCACTATCACCATTACTATTCAATATAGTACTAGAAACTCTAGCCTCGGCAATAAGAGCCGAGAAAGAGATTCAAGGAATTAAGTAGGAAATGAAGAAATCAAATTATCACTTTTCGCAGATGACATGATGGTATACTTAGAGAACCCCAAAGACTCTGCTAAAAAGCTATTAGAAATAATTCAGAATTTTAGCAAAGTCGCAGGATACAAAATAAATCCACATAAATCCTCAGCATTTTTATACATTACCAACACAATCCAACAGCAAGAGATACAAAGAGAAATTCCATTCAAAATAACAGTCGATAGGATAAAATATTTGGGAATATATCTACCAAAGGAGAGTCAGGAATTATATGAGCAAAATTACAAAACACTTGCCACAAAAATAAAGTCAGATTTAAATAATTGGAAAGACATTCAGTGTTCTTGGATAGGCCGAGCGAATATAATAAACATCACAATACTCCCCAAACTAATCTATTTATTTAGTGCTATACCAATCAGACTCCCAAGAAACTATTTTAATGACCTAGAAAAAATAACAACAGAATTCATATGGAACAACAAAAGGTCGAGAATTGCAAGGGAACTAATTGAAAAAAAAGTCAGAGGAAGGTGGTCTAAGTGTACCTGATTTAAAGCTATATTATAAAGCAACAGTCACCAAAACCATTTGGTATTGGCTAAGAAATAGACTAGTTGATCAGTGGCATAGATTAGGTTCACAGGGCAAGATAGTGAATAAAAACAGCAATCTAATCTTTGACAAACCCAAAGATCCCAAATTTTGGGATAAGAATTCATTATTTGACAAAAACTGCTGGGAAAACTGGAAATTAGTATGGCAGAAACTAGGCATGGACCCACATTTAACACCACATACTAAGATTAGATCAAAATGGGTCCAAGATTTAGGCATAAAGAACGAAATCATAAATAAATTGGAGGAACATGGGATGGTTTACCTCTCAGACTTGTGGAGGAGGAAGGAGTTTGTGTCTAAGGGAGAACTAGAGACCATTATTGATCACAAAATAGAACATTTTGATTACACCAAATTAAAAAGTTTCTGCACAAACAAAACTAATGCAAACAAGATTAGAAGGGAAGTAACAAATTGGGAAAACAGTTTTACAGTTAAAGGTTCTGATAAAGACCTCATCTCCAAAATATACAGAGAATTGACTTTAATTTATAAGAAATCAAGCCATTCTCCAATTGATAAATGGTCAAAGGATATGAACAGACAATTTTCAGATGATGAAATTAAAACTATTTCCACTCATATGAAAGAGTGTTCCAAATCACTATTGATCAGAGAAATGCAAATTAAGACAACTCTGAGGTATCATTACACACCTGTCAGATTGGCTAAGATGACAGGAACAAATAACGATGAATGTTGGAGGGGCTGTGGGAAAACTGGGACACTGATGCATTGTTGGTGGAGTTGTGAAAGAATCCAACCATTCTGGAGAGCAATCTGGAATTATGCCCAAAAAGTTATCAAAATGTGCATACCCTTTGACCCAGCCATACTACTACTGGGCTTATACCCCAAGGAACTACTAAAGAAGGGAAAGGGACCTATATGTGCCAAAATGTTTGTGGCAGCCCTTTTCATAGTGGCTAGAAACTGGAAAATGAATAGATGTCCATCAATTGGAGAATGGTTGGGTAAATTATGGTATATGAATGTTATGGAATATTATTGTTCTGTAAGAAATGACCAACTGGAGGAATACAGAGAAGCTTGGAGAGACTTATATCAACTGATGCTGAGTGAAACGAGCAGAACTAGGGGATCATTATATACTTCAACAATGATACTGTATGAGGATGTATGCTGATGGAAGTGGATATCTTCAACATAGAGAAGAGCTAATCCAAGTCCAATTGATCAATGATGGACAGAACCAGCTACACCCAGAAAAGGAACACTGGGAAATGAGTGTAAACTGAGAGCATTGGGTTTTTTGTTTTGTTTTGTTTCGTTTCTCTTCCCAGATTATTTTTACCTTCTGAATACAATCCTTCCTTTGCAACAGCAACAACAACAAAATTCGGTTCTGCACATATATACTGTACGCAGAATATACTATAAGATATTTATATGTATGGGAATGCCTGCCATCTAGAGGAGGGGGTGGAGGGAAGGAGGGGAAAAACTCGGAACAGAAGGGAGTACAAGGGATAATGTTGTAAAAAATAAATAAATAAATAAATAAATAAATAAATACCTATGCATATGTATTGTCAAAGAAAATGTTATAATTATAAAAATTAATTAAAAAAAGATGGAAAAAAAAAACCAATTTCTTAAGAGGGTTCTGCTGTCCAAAAGGAATCTTGAGTTGAGCATGTTAAAAAATAGGACTCATCTTATTTTCCATAAATCCATCTTAACCTTCTTCTGAACTTTAGTTCTCTGAACTAGCAGTTTGCAACCTCAGAGTTCTCACTGTTTCTCACTCCCCATGTCCAATTAGTTTCCAAATCTTTTTGATTGTACCTTTACAAAACTTTCCACATTGACTCTTTTCTCTATACCAGCTATCACTCTAGTTCAGGTTATCACCTCTCACTGGGGCAACAGCCACCCAAGTGGTCTCCCATATTCCAGTGTCTCTTCTCTCAACCCATCCTACTCATAGTTGCCAAGTTAATATTCCTAATATATAGATGACCATGTCACTTCTCCACTCCAAAAATTTCAATGACTCCCCCCCCCAATGATAGTCTAAATGACAAAATTCTCATCCTGCCATTGAAATCCATCTATTATGTAGCTCTCACCTATTCCAGTTTTATTTCACATTACTCCATTTAATGCACTGTGTGTTACAAGCTAATATTCTTGTTAGCTCTTCCCTACAACACATTTCATCTCCTCCCTCTGTAATTGGTCTAAGTGATTTCTCCAACCTGGAACATACTACCCTTGGAATTTCTAACATTCTTCAAGCACAGTACAGTTATACTCCTCCTAAAAAAGATCTTTCCTAATTTTCCTGGTTACTTATATTCTCATTCTCTCTCTCTCTCTCTCTCTAAAATGAAATTACTTTCTATTTAATTATCTGTCCATATCAGACAGAATGTAATGCTTTTCCTGAAGGCACGGACTGTTAAGTTTTTGTATTTGTTCCCTAGCATTCCTTACAGTCTCTTAAGAAACATCTATATTAAGTTGACAGGTCTGTATACAAAAGAATGCCATGGTGTGACAAATTATCAACTAACTACGTACAGGATTTCTGTCATTTTTTCCTGGTAAATAGCTAGATTAGTAAACTGTTTAATAGAGGATAAGATGAGTAGTTAAGTAACTTTCTTATGTTCAGAGTGTGTTGGTAGGGAAGCCAAACTACTCATTTCTAAGTTACTTAAAACCAAGCTCTAAATTCATAGTACACTTGTGAAATGACAAGTATTACTAGAAAACCCTTTAAAACAATATTATCACATAAATGTAAACAATGTTTGAAACTTACCATATTAGCTTCTAATACAGCTATTCTACTAAGAACTTTCATCATAATTGTTGGTGCCACAGGGTTGAAACTGTCAGAAGTTTATAAAAAATATTAGTTAATGATATTTTACAGATAGAATCTTTCTCTGAATGCTACAAAGTACAAAGAAATCATCTTACCTAATGTTTGTTATAGAACACTCTTCTTGAATTTCTTTGGGGAACAATAATCTCTGACTACTATCTCCACTGAGACTATCAGAGATTATAAATATAAGAGGACATCGCCCTAGCTGCACAAATCTCCTAAAATGACAGGTAACAAAAATTAGGAGATTTTAATTATTATAACAATTATTAATTTGGAGCTCTAGTGAATGTCACTGAAACTTACCTTAGTATTTCATGTAAAGTACTTGGATCTCTATAAAACTGATTAGGCATATCCTATTAAAAACACAGCATAAAAAATTAATTCAATTCTAACTGCAGACACATTTTCTATACACAGACAATTACCAAATAAAGCCTCTCGAGAATTTTAATTTTTTTGTTCTAACTTATTTTTCAAAAGAACTAGGAAAATTTAGGATAATTAATTTACTAAATTTTCCACCAATCAACAATAATCTCATTTATAAAATACTATTATGGAAAGCTTCTAAACTAGCTAACTGATAAGAAACTATTTTCACTGATAATATAACCATAAACTGTCAAAAATATATTTTATGTCTTCCTATGCTAAAATTTACCTAATTATACAACTAAAAGATTTGTGTTTCTTGATATTACAGCAATGACAGACTACTTAGGATTCCTAGCATGATATAAGCCCAAGTTTTTAATATTTGAACATTATTTGTATTTAATAATATGACAATATTATCACTATCAGATAAGACAGAAATAACCCCTAAAATTTGGTTGGGTAAGAATAGCTTTACAAGAATTTTTTTTTTTACCTCAACCAAAATAATCTTCTTATCAGTGTGCAGACAATCACCAAGCATCTGTAGTTTGTTATATTTATTTGCTCTCAACAGAAACTCTTGAAAAACAGTCACCTGAGACTGGTTAGGAACCATATGGAAACTTGATTCTGAAAAGGAAGCATTTTTCTTGTCAATAAGTCATAAATGGTCATGCTCTTGTTTAGAACTACTCTTGTTCAGAAGTTCAGTAAACATGAAGAGGGGATTAGACTAAATGATTTTTAGCCCTAAGATTTTAAGGAACATTTGTCTCTTTCCTCTCCTACGATCCTCAAGCACATCTGAGGATTTTAGCTTAACTTACTCCACCAGTCACAATTGCTTGTCTTTCTAGCTACCTATTCATGTGAGTAAGGAGGGGAGACTTTTCCTAATTGAAAAAAATAAAAGCCTAAAAAAAAAAAAAAAAAAAAAAAAAAAAAATTCCACCCATAATAAATAGAAGAGTTAATTAATGCAGGTAGATTTTTGGATATTTAAATAATAATAATAATGATAAAGTCTCAAGTTCTCCAAAAGGCCCTTAAGTTCCAGTTTACTATGTATGAGGTTTCTTGCCTCAGTCAAAATAATTTTCTTAATATATCATGGCATATTGCTTTGTTCTTTTGTCATGTTACTCACATTAAATCAATGTGATCAAATACCGTCAAGAGAAAGAAAAGTTAAACTATAACTTGTCCTTGGCCAATACTATGAAATTGAATGTAGAGGTAAGATAGAACTGGAAGAAATCTCAAAACCCATTTCATTCATCTCCCTCTTTTTCACACGAGGAACTAAGGTCCAGAGCAAGTAGCAAGCAACCAGAGATAGTAGTAAAAGCAAGATTTGAACCCTCATTCTCTATTCTAAATTCTGGCAGAGGAATGTGAGCCTATCTTTGGTGATAACTCCCAACTTCCTACCCAAGGAAAACTTTTATTCAGCAGCAGCATTCGAGACTATGTAAGATATAGGATGAGCTTCCTATCTGCTTTCAACATAGAAATGCCTCTCCCTCTCCCTTGTAAGACAAATAAATCTTACCATGATTAAACCCATCCTTCATATCATATCTTCTAGAGTCTAGAAAAACAGGGTTGATCCACTCTTGCACAGCAATATCGAGGTCCTTAACTAGTATTTGTAGAGTTGCTGTTTTTCCACATCCAGGAGGACCTGTAATGATTAGGATAGATCCACCCTACAACAAATATCATATATTAAAAATGAAAAATAATGATGAAATATGCCAGGGTAACAATTTTTAAATTTGACTTAGGACTTCCCTATATTAACATAATAGAAGTAGTATATTATATAGTTAGTATATTATGCTAGTTGTTAAAATGAAGAAATCTTTTAATTTAATAGAAACTTCTTGAATTATATTAAACCCCAGAGCAGTTTGAAGATATTAATTCTTTATTAGAGGATTTCCTCCCATTTTCAATCAGTTCTTTACAATGTAGTTTCACTAAAACACAACAATGTGTGAAGTAAAATGTCTATGTCTCCCTCAACAGAAAATGCTGTCAACTGGGATATGATTTATGAAAGGTTATGTCTATTCTCTTGCCTTTGGAATTTGTATGCTTATTAGCAGATGGAATATCTATCACTGTGTATATGCTAACAGAGAAATTACAGTATCCTAAACTTGGGGCAGTCATTTTATTTCTGTTGAGAGAATGACTATCATTCCATGCTCCAAGGCTTGCAAGTATTACTCCATTCCTCATTCTTCTTCACCCCACATATACTCCCTTCTCTTGACTCAACCACTACAGTATTTCGGCCCCTCATCAGCTTTTCTTAACACTACAGAATATACAACTAGTTGGTCTCCCTTATTCAAGTCTAAACCTTACTCCCATCCTAAATTCATCCATCACAGTTATCAAGATGTTTCTAAAAACAATCATATCATTCAGCTATATGACAATCTATTGCCACTAGGATCAAGTATAGCCTCTTGGCTTTTAAAACTCTTCACAATATGGCCCCAACCTGCTATCTTGGTAGACATTATGCTACTTCACATACTCTACATTCCAAGTAAACTAAATTTCTTGTATTATAATAGAAGAATCAAAAATGGTCAGAAATGGCCCACAAAACATCCAAGTGCAACCCAAAACAAATTAAAATGTAACTGAAAAATGCTCAACAAAAAACTGCAAAGATGCAATGTAAAAAAGATAACATTAATTTATGGTTTTCTAAGTCACTCTGCAATCTACAAGGATGTTTCTATTTAAGTTTGACTCTACAGTCTCAGATAACACCCTATTTCCCATCTCTGTGCCTTTGCACTGGCTGTCTTCATGCCTGGAGTGTGCTCTCCTCATTTCTACTTTTTAGAATCCCTTAGGGTCTTTAAAGCTCAGATCAAGTGCCACCTTCTACAGGAATTTTTTCCTAGTCCTTTCCTGCTTTTGCTCTTATCTCCACTGACTAGGGCCTGGCTTCACAAATTACTTTGTAATTAGTTTATGCACTCTTATAAATGTGTGTGGTTTCTCAAGATAGAATGTGAACTTCTTGAAGGCAGGGACTGTTTCCTTTTTGCTTTAGTCTCTGCTGACCTAGGGTGGGGCCCAGACAAAATAGGTTCTTATTAAATTCTTATTGATTTCCCAGCTCCAAAAAACCCATTTTTCTTCCCCCCAAAACCCTACACATATTTAAATGACTACAAAGTACAAAGTAATATAACATTTATAAAGCATTTTAAATGAGATTATGACTAATTTATAATTACCAATTTTGCTTGCTTTTCAAAAACATGTGCTTTTAACCAGGTTTCAAGTTCTTCAATTTTCTTCTTATGAACAGCAAGTTCATTCTAGCATAAAAGATGAAAGTTTAAGAATTGTTAAATTATTTAAAAGTAATAAATAACTCACATTTGTATGGTGCTTTAAGTTTTTATCTTTTCTCAAAACTATTCTGGGATGTAGCACATGTACCAAACACTTCAAAGTTAAATGAAAAAATCTGAGTAGTAATAATAATGCTAAACAGATAATGAAATAGAATAGTAATAAATTGCTCAATAAATAAATAATGGAAGGACATAAAGTTGGTACTTGAAAATAAGATTTAGAATTATGGATCATTACTTAGAATAAAAGATTAAAGTACACCCTAGTATCAGGAATAAAGTTAAAAAAGGATGGTAAGAATGTATAAAGAAGATATCTTATAAATTGAATTTAAAGGATTTTAAGCTAAAAGGTACAGAGAAGATGGAGAAGAATGCCTATGTCTATCCCCCAAGATAGATATTATAGAGAATAGCCACAAAGAGTAAATAGGATTGGGACACACAAATTCACAGGAAATACAAATCCAGGAGGGAACCAATAGTAAAATTCACGTTGTTAGATATCTATAACAAGGTGCCCAAGATAGGCAAACAAATGAGAGAAAAGAGAGGCCCTATAGGATTCAAGGAGGTAAATCTGATCTACTAGGTAGACTTACTGAAATGAAATCTGATGACAAATCTAAGGCTCTGAATAAGAATACTTTATTCAAAAGAAAAAGGGATTCCGAAAAGGGTAGTATTATATTTTAAGGAGTTATACTCACTCAAAGGAATAAATGTGCTTTTATTTTTTAATTTATTTTTAATTTTTTGTTGAGGCAATTGGGATTAAGTGATTTGCCCAGGGTCACACAGCTAGGAAGTGTTAAGTGTCTGAGGTCAGGTTTGAACTTGGGTCTTCCTGACTACAGGGATGATGCTCTAGCCATTGAGCCACCTAGCTGCCCCCAATATGCATACTTTTAGAATGAACAAATTATATGAATGTAATGGAATACTACATTACCATAAGAAATTATCAAAGGGACAATTTCAGAAAAACCTGGGAAGTCTTGTATAAACTTATGCAGACTGAAATGAGCAGATTCAGGAAAATAATTTATAAAATGATAATACTCTGAAAACATGGTGAAATTGTGTTTTGCTTATTCACATCTGCTACAAGTTTTGTTTTTTTTTCCCCTTCCAATGGTTTTGGTGTGTGTGGGGGGAGAAATGTCTGTTAAACGAATAAAGCTTAAAAGCCATTCATTAAAAAAACAAAAACAAACAAAAAAAAACCAACAACCACCAAAAAAACCCAACTATACTCATGTGAGGAAATTCCAGAACCAGAGAAAGGAACATGAGATAAAGTATTTGAAGGTCAAAGGAAAGAGAAACAAGTCCATTCATCATTGAAACATACTATAGAGAACCTAAACAAGAGGGGAAATAAAGGAGGAGTCCGGGGAAGAGATCACACTTGACACAGGGGAATGATACAGTGTACTGAGCAATGGACTTCAATTATCTAGACTTCTGCTGGAGTTTTCTCTGTCAAAGGCAGAGCAATTAAGAAATTCTTGATTTTCCTTAGTGATAACTGCCATTCTTCAAAAAGAAGCCATAAGGGGAAACACTTTTTTGGAGTCGATGGTTTGGGCTGAATCATGAGTATCTTGGGGGAAGAAATGAGTCTTTAAACTTCAAGTTTGTGATAAAGAAGAAGAAACAAAGACATGGTCTAAAATACACACTAGATTTTTGAAAAGCAGATTTTTAAAGAGTTCAGAGGAAAGATAGATAATATTCCATGGAATTTTGACTTTAGGGAGAGTCAGTTTAAGGAGAAGAGCTCTCAAGAATGAAAATTTAAAGACATAAAGGTATAAGCAATTCTAATGGGGAATAAACAGATAATTTGTCCAGAGACCACTGTGAACACATGAGGTACTCAACACCCAACTTAAATTTTAAAAAGAAACGCACAGAAGTTTCAGAAAAATTACTAGCAGATAATTAATATAAAAACAAATGATTCTGTAAAAATAGAATGAGAAAGCTTTGCCCTATCACCAGAGAGAGCTCATGGCCTTATTAGTCCAATGATGATTACTTTAAAAACAGTTGATAATAAAAAATTATCACTAGAAATGAAATGAGGTTTTGTTCCTTTAACTCATCATGAAAGTTAAAATTAAAATTGAGTTGAATGAGGGAAGGAGGAGAAAAATTATGGCTTGAATAAATTTCATATTTGAGTCAAGATTCATTAAAGCATTAAGGAACATGTATTCTAAGGAATAACTATTTAAAGAGAGAATTATATAAGCAAACTCCTTAAATTTTGTAGGTCATTTAAAAAGATTTTTTTAAAAAACAAATTATATTGTGAAATACTTTCATAATCTCTTCAAATGATATTTTCAGTTTTCTGGTAAATTTTCTGGTTAAATGTAGTGAAATAATTTCATACCTGAGTTTCTGGTTTGTATTTATCTACCCATGGCTCATTTTCAGCTAGATTTTCATTTAAATTTGCTTCAACACTACTCTGTTTTGAGGAAGATGATTTTCCTTTTTTTTTAGCTAGAAACTTGTTACTTTCTAATGTTGATGAAAAATCTTTTCTTCTCTGATGAAAATTATTTACTTCCAGAGGTGCAGTTGTAAGAGCAGATGAGAGGTCCGTGTTCCCAACAAAATCATCAAATGAAGGCTCTACCCAGTTGGTTATCTGGGGGGAGGAAAATCAATGTTATGCGTATATAATATTTTTCCTTTCCCCCTTCCCATCTCTAATACAGTTGATACGTTTCTAGACCTCTAACAATCCCATAATTAAAACACTGACTTGCAATATATTCACCCACAATAATCCAAATTAAGGTGGCTTTTTTGTACTTATGTTTGTGATATCATCTTTATTTTACACATAAAAACTCAAACCATGTAGGGACTAACTATATTTAAGCAAACCTTTAAACTTTTGTGAAGAATAAACATTTATCAGTTAACACATTTTATAATTAAAGTCTGACTTGCTTCTTTTCTGTACAGGACATCTAATATTTGAATAAATAAAGGAGAGGGAAGATTTTAAGAAAACTGAGATTTATCCTTAATAAATGAAGTGTCAAAACAATCGAGTCACCAAGCATTTAATCAGTTCCTATTATGTGCAAAGCATTGTGCTAGAAATAAGACAAAAATTAAATATGTACATTTTCCTCATTTACTTCTCTTTACTCAAATTATGTGTATAACAAATGCAGAGAAATCAACAAGAGTTCAACTTGCAAATTCATCATAAAAATGACTATAATTGTTACTAGTTATCAATACTTTAAATCTAGAAAAATATAGCATCCATGTCACCTCTGAATAATTTATCCAGTTTGTTTCCTGAATGCAGAACTTTGCATTAAAAACTAAATAGAATGAGTAAATCAAATTTCTTTTAAAAAGTATTTTATTATTAATTATCTAATTTACATACAGAATTTTTATTAGAATTTTTAATTTTAATTAGAATTTTTGTATTACTTTTATTTTCATTTTATTGGAAATATTTAAATGATTTACTTAAAATTGGAGACAATGGAAAAGTTAAAAGCTAACAATAAACTCAGAAAGATTAATTAGGAATTTCAACAGCTTTTCCTATGTCCTTTCATGTCCTGCTTTGTTACTTTTTTAAAAATTTTATTAATTTTTATAATTACAACATTTTTTTTTGACAGTGCATATGCATAGGTAATTTTTTTTTTTTAAACAACATTATCCCTTGTACTCCTTCTATTCTGAATTTTTCCCTTCCTTCCCTCCACCCCCTCCCCTAGATGACAGGCATTCCCATACATATTAAATATCTTATAGTATATCCTAGGTACAATATATATGTGCAGAACCAAATTTTGTTATTATTGTTTCAAAGGAAGAATCGTATTCAGACTGCTTTGTTACTTAAACTTAAAACCAAAGTATACATATTCCTTCCACATAGTGACTTTACCTATCTTGGTTTCAATGTATTGAGGGTCACCATAAGAAATTAAGTGGGAATTTGTCGTTTCGTAGAATCCAGCCACAGGCCTATAACCAAATATTTAACTCAAATTTTACATGAAAGTACTGTAAATACCCCATAAAAAAGGAAAAAAATTCAGATTTCTCTCGTATTAAGAAAGAAGCAAAAAATTTTACGCCAATTTTCCAGATTACAGGGGTGCTACACACCTAATACCTATGATATGGAAGGGATAACAGTATATCCAGGCAGAATAAAACACAAGATCAAGTACCTACTTGGCTATAGGGATAATTAATAACCCACATGTTCTCATTTAAATTTATTTCTGTACTTTATGAAATGAGTCATTCTTGTATTAGATTTTATTTGAAATCAGTTATGGTTATTTTTAATAATGTTTCATACCTTTGTGGAAGCTACTTTTCGTCTAAGAGAAGTTTTTGACATTATAAACCTTGATAGTTCCCATCCGTAGTATAGAACCTGCAGTATATTAGAGTATAAATCACCTGAAAAGGAAAGAAAATATGTTTATGGAAGGCTTTGTCTTTTATCCCAAATTAAGAGAATTAAATTATAATTAAAGTAGGGCAGCTAGATGGTGCAGTAGATAGAGGAATGGCCCTGGAGTCAGGAGGACCTGAGTTCAAATGTGTCCTTAGACACTTCTTAGCCGTGTAACTCTAGGCAAATCACTTAACCCCAATTGCCTCCTCCTGCCCCCCCCCAAAAAATCATAATTAAGATTTGACTTTAAGTTGTGTGATCATGGTTAATTATGATGATGATGGATTAAAATTGTTTCACAAACTTTAAAACCTGAGATCAAGAAAAGGATAGTATAGTGGATAGTGTCAGACTAGGGAATGAATTTAAATCCTGCCTCAACACCTGAATGATCAGCCAAGTCACTAATTTACCTTCAGTTTTCTCATTTGTAATATGGGAATATCACCTACCTCATAAGGTTGTTGTGAGAATCAAATGAGAAATTGCATAAAAAGCTCAGCAAACTAGTGATATTAAATGCTTTTTTCCCCCCACAAAAATCAGTGAAACTGAGGGAAGAATTTTTTTGTTGTTATTGGAGCTAAAAAACCTATACCAAAATGAATTTTATTGTTAACTGAAGTTGTGGCAACAGATTCATTTGTGGATTTTCATACAATGTAAATAGAAACTTTTTTTTCCCCTGAGGCATTTGAGATTAAGTGGTTTGCTCAGGGTCACAATGCTAGGAGGTGTTAAGTGTCTGAGGCCCGATTTTAACCGGGGTCTTCCTGACCCCAGGGCTGGTGCTGGTGCTCCATGCAGTTCAACCATCTAGCTGCCTCAGAAACTCTTTATAAGAACTGGACAATAAATTGAGCACTATGGGATTTATACTTTCAAATTATGGTACTGAAGAAGACTTCTGAAAGTTCCTTGGACAGCAAGGAGATACTTAAAATTGAGATTACTCAATGGAAGGACAAATACTGAAGCTGTAGCTTAAATACTTTGGCCACATAATAGGATTCAAAGGACTTTACTTAAGGACTCTAATGTTGGGGAAGAATTGAATGCAACAAGAAAAGGAAAAAAATGCAAAGGATGCGATGGATACATAGTTCGTGGTAACAATGAACATGAACTTGGACTGACTTTAAGAGATTGTGGAGAACAAAAGAAACTGGCGTCCAAAGGCTCACGAGACCAACCGAGGAGTTGGACTCGTGGGAACAATAAGGGAATATCTATTGGATACAAGAAATCAGAATCATTCAATAAGTACTTTTTGGGTGTCTACATAGGCAATCAAGACGACTGCAGTTCCCATTTATGAAGTCTTAATGTGAAAATGCCAAAATATTATTTTAAATCAGAAGTCTTCGGTTTCCTGGATCACAAAAGCCAATAAAATTCAATCCACTGCTCCTGAATAAAAGTATTCAAGTTATCCACGGAGCCTTTTTTTTTTTTTTTTAAACAACCTATTTCATTTTCACACATTAAAAAAAAACAGGTTTACTGTGAAAAACTGGATTTTTTTTCCTCGAAAGAATGCACAAAGCTTTTTTGCAATTTAGAATTTGCAAGTCTAGAAAACCAATCCAGACTTGGAAAAAACATTTTTAAAAATCGATCAGCCATCAATGAATGGAAATTACACATGCACAAACATATGGTGGACGCAATCGAAAGCACCGAAAGTAGGGGCAAAACCCTTAATTTCTTGACTTCAAAACACTCGCTCCTAAACTTTTACAGCTGAAGGTAATTTGCGGGAATCCCCTCTACAATATTTCACCAGGTCATCCATGCAAGAAGCCGCGGTGATGGGGAGCTCACTACCTCCCGATCCCCGGGGATGAGGAACTCCCTCCCTTTTCTCGAGTCACTTAGCATTGTGAGGAAACACAGAAAAAGGAACTTCCGGTGTGCTTAGACATGGAAGGCGTGCAGAGTTACGGGCATCCCGCTTATTATGAGCACCCCAGAATTTCTTTAAAAACTCGAGCCTCCCCCATCAGTAGACACTCGATCCGAACCCGGTCCCGCAGCCCCACGGATATCGTTAGCGATAAGGGTTCCGCTAGCTGCCTGCTTCCTCCCGGCATCCGTACTCCTCCCCCCCCGCCCCCCGCGCTCAGTGACTGCTCGCGGACCGCGAAACGGCTCCGGGTCACCGTGGGGCGGCGGGCAAAAGGCCCGACTCCGCAGCCTGCGCAACGGTCAGGGATTCCTCTCTCGCAGCGGCCTC
Organism: Sminthopsis crassicaudata; assembly: GCF_048593235.1. Taxonomy (NCBI): domain Eukaryota; kingdom Metazoa; phylum Chordata; class Mammalia; order Dasyuromorphia; family Dasyuridae; genus Sminthopsis; species Sminthopsis crassicaudata. Next base: position 575,752,751 of record NC_133617.1, on the reverse strand, counting down.
ACCTGCAGGCAGCGAGCAGGGTCCTGCGGCATTCCCCTCCCCCTTCCCGGGGGAGGCGGCGGCCCAAGTCCAGAGGGGGCACCCAAACGGCACTACGGGAGCCAAACAGGGAGCCCACGCCGAGGCCCCGCCTCCCGGCTGGAGGGCCTCCCACCGCGGCTGGCGCCTAGGCGACGGAACGGAAGAGGCGGGGGAAGAGAAGGAGCTGGTCTTCTAAGGTGTCTTGGGCACTGCCTGCTCTGGCGGCGCGCAGAGCGTGGACCGATCCGCTCGGATTTGCTCTGAGGCGCTGTCATAGAGGGGCTGTTCACCAATGGGCGGGAGGGGCGGGGCGAGGTGATGACTCCCGGAGTGTGCGCCGAGCGAGTGCTCGAGGACCCTTGGGTCCGCCCCCTCCGCTCCTGTCTATCCTCCTCAGCTTGCTGCTCCCTCGTGGAGAGCAGGGGACCGGGGCGGAGCCGGCTCCACCGCCACCATGCTGCCCAACATCCTGCTCACGGGTCAGAGCTGCGGCTCGGGGAACTGGGGTTTGCGGGCCTGGCTTCGGGGCTGGACGAATTCCTTTCTCAGGGCTTAGGCCGTGCTCGGCCCTCGGTAGTGGTTCGGGGAGTGGAGGGGGCAACCTGGGGGGGGGACGTTAATTCGGTTGATCCGTTTTATCCGCTACCTTCCCAAGTCCTGGGCATCCAAGGGATGTAGAGCTGAGTGGCCCCCAGCTAGTCCAGTCTCCTTTTACACGTGGTGACTGAAGGCTGGAAGGCTATCCCCCCATCCTCCAACCCACTAGTGGACTCACCCCCAAGACTCGAACCCTGATCATCCCAACATGTCGGGGGTCATCTCAAATGATGTCTGGTGAATGATTGTTGGGGAGCCTTACCCCGGGGCAAACGGCTTGAGTCCACACCCACCGCTTTAAAGAGGCTGTGGGAGTGCCGCCTGAGTTGTTTTATCTGATGCGCCACTGCCCTGTAAAGGAATCTCAGCTTGCAACCCTTGCCAGGTTGCCGTGCCCAGCTCGACGCTGCGACCCAGTCATACAAGCTTAGGGAGCACCAGCTAATCTGTCCACCACTGAGTCAGACTTATGTCTCCACTAGTTGTTTGTATTATATACGTAAATTATCGCGTGTAACTTTTGGGGCATGACAGAAGCTAACAGTCTTCCAGAAGAGGAAGCGAGATATTTCGGGCCAATCTTACTTGCAGATGAGGAGACTTTAGGCTCCAAGAAGGAAATTAGCATCAAGTTGGATAATACGATGGCCATTACCTTTGATAGTCCCATTAACCTGTCAAGAGTTTAAACAGTAACATTAGCAGTTTGTTTGGCAAAGGCATTTATAAAAATTTCTCCCTGAGAGTAATAATTGTGCTTTCTCTTACAAGAACATCAGATCTGAACGTAGCATGTGACACAGTAAGAGATCTGAGTTTCCAATAATACTAAGCATATATGGGCACTGTCCCTGCTTCAAAAAAAGATAGTAATAAAAAAGCACGTGACCAAGTGTTTTACAGCACGCAGCTTGGGAAGAAGGCTGAGTTTAGAATCATAGTACTGGAATTTAAAACCCATTTGTGCTACTCCAGAGGTCCTGCCGTGTTTGTGATCTTGAGCAAGCCCCTTCATTTCTAAAGTGTTTCTTAGTCTGTAAAAGCAGGATTAGGACTAGACTCCAGCATCTCTTCTAATCCTGAATTTATAATCCCTAAGAAAGTGATGCTCTGTTTCATTTTCCCCCAGCCTAATGTTTACCTTGATATCTTTTATAAATTGTCTTATAGGTACACCAGGAGTTGGGAAGACTACTCTAGGTAAAGAACTTGCATCAAGAACAGGGATGACATATGTTAATGTGGGCGATTTAGCACAAGAAGGTAACCTTTATATTTGTAAAAGCAAACTTTTCGTCATAGATGTGTTGTGATTTAAATAAATAGAACATGTGATGGTATAAAGGCAGGATGAAGAGATTTACTTTACTTGATTTTGTTTTGGGGGAATAGTAAATCTTCATTGTCCTGCCTTTGCACTTGAAGCCTTGCATAGTATTATGCCATCCTCTTTGTTCAGCCTTCTCTCATTTCATGTCTCTTCTAAACAGATATTGTCATCCATACTGACAAAGAAAGGTCTTCATGTCACGTCTTTTTTTAAAATAGTATTTTATTTTTCCAAATCCATGCAAAGATAGTTTTCAGCATTCTTGATGGAAGAAATCAACTTGTCATTTTAAACTAAAAAAATAGTAGGAGGAACAGGGAGGAGGTAGAAAGGGCCGGTGGTCATAAAAGACCACTGAGGTTTCTACTTTTTCTTTCAAAAACAGCTGTTCCTGATGAGTATTAAACAAATGTGTATAATTTTCTGTGCCAGGCTTTGTTTTCTGGCCTTGTAATATATTGAGTGACTGTTACAGAGCAATGTGAGTTTATAGTTAATCTTTTTATTTATTTGAGGTACTCTAAACACTGAATCAGACAACATAAATTATCATTGTTATGAATCTTTAGTGCTATAGTGATCCAGATGTAAGTTAACATGCTCATCCTTGCTTATTTCTTCTACCTTGAAGTATTCTATACATTTCAGTCTTTACAAAGCTTTATTTTACAAATTGTGCTTGTGAGATTTTTCCACAATCAAATAGAAAATTGAGGACATATTTACTACAATTTACAAAAAAATGCAGTTGAGGTCTCAAACCCTTCTTGTGCTTTCCTCCTTCTATGTCCTTATGTCTGTGCCTATGATGTCTTCTCTTTCCCTCTCTACCCTTTTGCTAATGCAAATGCTTTCTCTGATTCCTAATAGTTAACCTTTTCTCCACTCCCAGTTGATATCATAACATTACTCTGCTTATATCACTTGAGAATATTTTTTTCAAGTACTTTTAGAATTTGATTTGAAAAGGACCTTAGACATCTATACTAGGATTAATTTTTTTCCTCTTTTTTAAAAATTAATTTTATGATTATAACATTTTTTTTGACAGTACATATTCATAGGTAATTTTTTTTACAACATTATCCCTTGTACTTCCTTCTGTTCCGAATTTTTCCCCTCCTTCCCTCCACCGCCTCCCCTAGATGGCAGGCATTCCCATACATATTAAATATCTTATAGTATATCCTTGGTACAATATATATGTGCAGAACCGAATTTTGTTGTTGTTGCAAAGGAAGGATTGTATTCTCAAGGTAAAAAATAATCTGGGAAGAAAAACAACAAAAACAATGCTCACAGTTTACACTCATTTCCCAGTGTTAGGATTAATTTTTTAAAATAATATTTTATTTTTCCTAATACATGCAGAGTTTTCAACATTCACCTTTGCAAAACTTTATTGTACCAGGGCTTCTTAAACTTTTTCTACTTGCCACTGTTTTTTGCTTGAGAAATTTTTATATAACTCTGGGTTCATAGATATACAAATCAAATATTTGTTGATAGTAAATCATAATTTCATGATCCCCACATTAATATGCAACCCATATGGGGTCACCACTCATAATTTAAGAAGGTTGGATCTAGAGAATCTTGTCTACTCAATAAATGACCATCCATCCTTTGCTTAAAAATTTCTACTGAAGGATATCTCTTACTTACCAAGGCAATCCATTTCATTTTGAGGTAGTTATTATTTGGAAGGATTATTATTATTAGAAGGAAATCACAAACCACTTCAGTATCTTTGCCAAGAGAATCACAAATGAGGTTGGACATGACTGAAACAATTGAATAATAAGATTATTGGGAAATTTTTCTTAAAATAATTCTAAAGTATGTCTTTCCTAAAACTTCTTTGTTGCCTCTAATTTTGCTTTCTTTGTCAGAAGAACATTTCCTTTAGCTATTTGGAGGCAACTATCCCTTCTTTCTTATTTTTTTATTCCCAAGGCTAAAACTTACAGTTCTTCCAATAGATTCTTAATTGCATAATCTAGAGGCCTTTCACCAGCCTAGTAGTTCTTTAGTAGTTAAGTGATTTGCCCAGGGTCACACAGCTAGGAAGTGTTAAATGTCTGAGACCAGATTTGAACTTGGATCCTCCTGAATTCAGGGCTGGTGCACTGTGCCACCTAGCTGCCCCCTGGAAGTGACTTTCTGAAGAAATAATGTGATAAGATTATGGAGGGTCTTTAAAAATTAGGTACAGAAATTTGGACTTGATGAAATAGTTAATTAGGAAATACTGTAAATTTTTGAAAAAAGAAATTGTAATAAAAGTAAAATTTTAAGAAGATTAGCCTGGCTTAGGTATGTAAGATTGATATGAAGGAGAACATCAAAGGAGACCAAGACTAAGAAGCTATGGCTTCTAATACTAACCTAAGTGTGAGGTGATGTGAGGTTGGACTAGACAGTAGGATCAGAGAGGAAATAATCTGAGAGATGTTTCAGAGGAAGTTCTTGATGATAGACTAGATATAAGAAATAAAGGTAAGGTAGGAAATTTAAAATAATTCTAGCCTTCCATATAGAGTACCAATGATAGAAATTGGGGAGGGAAGCTAATTTTTGGTAAGTAAGTTGAGGGATTCAGTTTTGAACATCTTGAGTTTGTACTCAAAGCAGCTCATCAGTATCATGGATAAAAATAAGTAATTGTAGCATAGATCCTCATCTGTGGAGGTATAGATTTGAGATGATTTATGTTGGTTACTTGAGGACCAGTTTAGGTAATTTTAAGAGAGATTAACCATAAATTGATGATTCATTCATCCATTTATTTTTCCACTGCAGCTCATGGAGATTTTCTATTTAAACATTAAATAGTGATGATTTGCCTTGATATATAGTACCCACATAGATAAAATAGGTATTCTTTTGAAGTATTGAAGTGTTTTTTTAAAAATAAAAATTTTCCTTAGCTAATCTTAGCTTTATTAAAGGAAAAGGAAAAAACTCATAAATGTTCATATTAATTGATTACAAAGTACTTAATTGACAATATTCAATAATACTATACTGTGTACAAGATACTTCGTTAGGGATTCAGGCTTATACTTAATTATTAATAGGACTATTATAATATAATAGGACTGAATAAACCATGTCACTATTATTGACAATTGTGATTTAGTAAATATTTCTTTAAGATCTTAATTTTAAAAACAATTAAGAAAAAATTGGAACAAGAAGAGCAGAAATATACTGCTTTGCCTCTCAAAAGAACCTGTCTCTTTTAGATGGTTTCTACTATATTAGATCTAGTTTCTACTTGACTTATCTCCTATGGTGGGATTGTTACTTTTCGCTGAGGCAGCCTGTTGAAGTATTTGGACAGGTATAAAATTATTTTCCTGTCTTGAGTAGAAATCTGCTTCATTATGACTTGATCAGTTAATCCTAGGTTTGACTTTTACTTAAAATGTCATTTTCCCTTTCAGCATAGTAGACTTTAAAATATTTAAACAGTTATTTCTTCTTTAGTCTTCTGCTCAATCTAATCACAGGCACTTCTTTTAAGTCTTTGACTTGGTTTCCATATCTCAACATGCTGATTTAAATGTCATGCACATGGAATTTAGTTACATGAAATACCACTGAAACCCTCTGACTTAGTTGATCAATTTTGGTGAAATTACAGAGGACACAAAATTTGGTCACACAGCTATTGTCAGAGATGGTATTTCAACCCAAGTCTACTTGACTCCAAACCTAGCACTATATCTACTATTCCTTGCTATGTGTACCTCTAATAGTAGTCTAATAATTTATTGTGAAATAAAATCTTTTTGTTTATGGGGGGGGGAAGAGCTAAATTTAAATTCCAAATATTTGCAAATGCTATTGGGATAATTTTGAACAACGTAATGTTCTTATTCTTATTTCTTTAGGACAGTTATATGATGGCTATGATGAAGAATATGAGTGTCCTATTTTGGATGAAGACAGAGTGAGTACAAGATTATTACTGGTTTTTTTGGTTTAGAGTTGTAATTTCATTATGGGGTATTCCCTAAGAAGGGAACTCCCCTCATTTCATAGATGAAATAGGTGTTCTTTGAAAGTATTGAAGTGGTCTTTAAAAATAAAAATTTTCCTTAGCTAATCTTAGTTTTGTTAAAAGAAATAAAACAAAACAACTCATAATGTTCAGTTGAATTGATTATAAAGTATTAAATTGATAACATTCAACAATATTACACTGTGTATCATATTCTGAAATAATAGTTTTAGAGAGTTACTTGGGGAAACAAAAACATTACAATAGAGTCAAAAAGCTATTATGTATTGGTGGTAGGATTGGAATCCATGGCTTGTTGACTCTAATACAAGTTCTGTGAACACTATGCTTTTCTCCATAGTATAATGGTTATTATATCACTGCTAAAACACTTTAATAAATACAATGGAAGTGATAAATCTTTTAAAAGTCTAAAGGAAAGGATAATATTATACCAATTAAACTAATTACACCTAGAGGCAAAACAAAAGTTTTAGCATTTAGTAAAGTTATCATCCTTATACAATATTTAAGATATTAAAAATGGTACCTGATTACTTTGTGATGAAGTTTAAAGTCTGAAGTAGAGATAACTGCTAAAATAAACATGAAAGATGGAACTTATGAATCTGTCACTGTATAAAGATTTTGTACTAATATAATTAATTAATCAGTAGCTTACTTAATGTTAAGCCTATATATTTTAAACATTTCTTCACAATTAAAAATGAAATGTTTCTTATAATTTAATGGGAGAATTGATCTTCAATACACTTTTTTTTAAAACAGGTAGTTGATGAGTTAGAAAATAAAATGAAAGAAGGTGGAGTTATTGTTGATTACCATGGCTGTGACTTCTTCCCTGAACGATGGTTTCATATAGTTTTTGTGCTCCAAACAGATAATACTATATTATATACAAGACTTGAAAAGAGGTAAAAAAAGAATGAATTTGTTCATTATAGAACATTATTTTACTTTTTAAATTAAATTGTATTTTCACTAAGATACATTATTTCTCTTTTCCACCTCTCTTCCTTCTTTCCTCCCTGCCCTATTGAGAAACATATAGAGAGTCAAGCAAAATAAAATCCTGCATTGACCACTTCAAAAAAACTTATCTCAATCTATCCTCAGTATCTTTCATTTTTCCATTATCCTGTCAGGAGATGGAGAGCATATGGATCCTGTTAGAATTGTGTTTGATTATTGTGTTATTAAAAGTTCCTGAATCTTCAAAGTTTTTTCTTTTTACACAGTACACAATACTTTTATTGTGTGAATTGTTCCCTTGGTTCTGCTCACTTTGTTCTGCATCATTTCAAGCAAGTCATCCCAGGTTCTTCTGAAACATCTTCCTTATTATTTCTTATAGCACAGTAATATCCCATAACATTCACATAGCATAACTTATTCAGCAATTCTCCAATTGATGAGCATCACCTTGGTTTCTAATTTTTTGCCATTATAAAAGGAGCTACTATAAATATTTTTGTACATAGGTCCTTCTCTTCTTTCCTTGATCTCATTTGAGTGTAGACCTAGTAATGGTCTCCTTGGCTTAAACGATAAGCACCTTATATGGCATTTTAAACTTTTATCCATAATATTGACTAAGAACAGTAGAACAAATAATCTGGGGAAAATGCCACCTTAACTTTTTATAATTAGATAAACTTATATTTACATGTCATTTTATAGTTACACATTTTTTTCTTATAATGACTATTTGAAGAAGGTAAAGGCCATACTATTCCCAATTTACAAATAAAGAAATTAAAGCTCAAGGACACATAGTCAGAATGTAATGGAGCCAGGACTTGAAGTCAGATCTCTTTAGATCTGACTTTCTTGGTTTTTTTCTTCTACACATGATTGTCTTACCATTGCCATCTTCATATAAAAGCCACCAATATTCTGATTCTAGATTGAAAGGATCTGTTAAGATCTAGACAATATTAATGAATAGACTAATCTGACTAGTGAAATTGAGAAACTCTTATTCTTTCATGGTTTTTCTTTGACAGGCAGGTGCCTGATAAATACTTTCTTTTTTTTTTTTTTTTTTTTTTTTTTTTTAAATAATTTTTATTATATATTTTTTTATAATATTATCCCTTGTATTCATTTTTCCAAATTATCCCTCCCCCCAATGACAGGCAATCCCATACATTTTACGTGTGTTACAATATAACCTAGATACAATACATGTGTGTAAATACCATTTTCTTGTTGCACAATAAGCATTAGATTCCGAAGGTACATGTAACCTGGGCAGACAGATATTAGTGCTAACAATTTACATTCACTTCCCAGTGTTTCTTCTCTGGGTGTAGCTACCTCTGTCCATCATTGATCAACTGGAAGTGAGTTGGCTCTTCTTCTGATAAATACTTTCTAAGCAGCTAATTGGATCCTATCTTTTAGGAAAGAAGCTCAGGACCTCTTTTCCTCTCAAATACAATGTTGTAGATTTGTCTCTGTTTCAAATTTGACATCCTATCTAACTGCTTCTCAAATTGTGATACTTTTAAATTATTGCCTCTAATTTTAAAATGGAAAGTATTTTTAACAGTCTTCAACAGTTTTTTGGAGGGTGGGAGTTTCCTAAACTCATACTTGTTCATTCAGATTTTGCAAATATGTGTTTAAACCCCAACTTTTTTTTTCTAGGGGATATAATGTAAAGAAACTACAGAACAATATTCAATGTGAAATTTTCCAAATTCTTTATGAAGAAGCCTTGGCCTCCTACAAGAATGAAATAGTACACCGGCTGCCCAGCAATGTACCAGAAGAACTAGAGAGTAATTTAGATCAGATAATGAAATGGATTGAGCAGTGGATAAAAGATAATAATTGAACTTTGAGGGTGAAGCATGGACTTTGAAGGCTTTCCACATGATGGTTAAAGATTTTCTTGATGAGTTCTCCCTCCCCCTGCAATAGAAATTAAGACAACATACACCAAATTTTATGATCCAAGATTGTAGAAGTTGAACAAGTGGACAATATATAAGATTGAGTTATGTCTAAATTATTTTTTTTTCTCCATGAGAAAACTGAAAACCCTCAAGTACAATGAATAAGTTTACTAAGGACTTTTAAAGTTTAGGAATATTCAGCATTGTCATTTATTTTGGTTAACTGCTAAAGAATAAGCAAATTTGAGAAAATAGTGAAAATCTTTAATACCTGACACAAAAAAATAAAATGAAGGCTAGGAAGAATGGCTGACTTATATAAATAAATAAATAAGCCTGAGGATAAAGCTATAAATATTACATTAAGTTTTCTGTTAGTGGTGAATTGCTGTTTGCTTTCTTTAATCTTAGAAGTTGGTTATAAATTTGGATAGTCACAAAGTAAATGGTGAGATCTTTGAGAAAATAGCATTTTCAAGAGTTCACTGAACTTGTTTGTGTGTAAAATCACTGCTGATCTTAGCACTGATATTTATCTCTGCAGAAGAGAAAGATAATCACATTTTCCACATAGAAGGGAAATAGCAGTCTCTTCTGCACCCATGGAAACTGTGAATATTAATTTATTGGTTGACTTAATTTTGGTCTTGCTAAGTTCCATGAAAATTCATGTGATAATGCTTTGCTACCATATCAATAGTGATAATTATTAGATAAAAATTTAAAATAACAGTAATTATGTATTTCATGAAAATGTGTTTAATATTGATAACTATCAGCCTCAGAAAAACAAAACAAAACAAAAAAATTTGATAACTAGCACTTTTCTTCCTCTTTTTAAAAATATATTTCTGTGCCTTACTGATGTATTCTTGAACCATAAAACAGGCCTTACTTAGCCTTATTCCTTTGCCTATGCTACTTTATGTTCCTTTATTGGTCATTCTGAGAAACAGTCCTTTCAAAGATCACTGGTTATAAATCTTACTACCTACAGCTTCAATCAGAATGTGATGAGAATCATTGTTTTTGTGAAAGGAAGTTACATTAATTGTTGATGACCTGTATGGCTGACTTGCCTTTAGGACATCTTCATTTGGACATATTACTAGCTTCTTAAATTCAATTTGCCCAGAGAGCAATATATTAACTTAGGAGAAATATGAATTCAAATCTTGACTGATATTTACCAACTGTGTGACCCTGGGGAAATTACAAACTCTGGCTTTGGTATCCTTTTATGAAAAATGGTTATTATTATTTTCACAGAGTTAGTGTGAAGAAGATGATTTATAAATTTAAGTGACATAGAATTGTGGTTAGTTATTTTCCCCAAACTTTGCTCTCATTTCTGACTTTACTCTTTTTGTCTGTGATGCCACAATTTGTCTTCTTGTCTATGTTTACTTGCAAAATCTCATCAGTTCTCCCTTTTTGACATCTCTTGGATCTCTTCCATCTCCCTCTATAAGTCATTATTTTTTTCCAGTCTATCCTCCACAACTACTAATTCTATCTGATTTACCATTGACATTATTCTAAAATACAAGTATCATTATATTGCATCCCTGCTTATAAAATACCAGAAGCTTGTTGCTCCTTTTAGGATCAAATATAATTCTTTTTGACAAACCCCCTCACAACTTGGCTACCACCTCACTTTCTGGCCTTATTATACATTATGTCCCTTCATACATTTTACAGTCCCCTTACTGACCTTTCTGCAAAATGTGCCTTTTCCATTGACTATCCTTATTTTCAGAATGTATTCCTTAATTGACTCTTAATCTCTAGCTTTCTCCACAGCTCAACTCAAGCACCAAATTCTCCCTAAAGCCTTTTCTCTAACCAAGCTTGCCTTGCCCTTCCCACCCCTTCAAACAATCTGTTTTTTATATGCTTATTTATATATATATATGTTATCCCCCTGGAAAATGTGTAAACTTGAGGGTGAAGAACTCTTATTTTTATCTTTGTATTCTTAGCACCTGACATATAGCAGTACTTAATAAATCCTTGTTGAGTGATTCAAACCATTAATATTATCTTCAACTTCCTTTCCCTCATGTTTTTAAAATCTGTCTCAGTCTCTTCTGTTCCCTTCACCTCCACACCAGTCACCAAAGTCTCCGATCCTCCCCAAGTTCTCACAAAATATGCCTTCACTTGACCATTCTATTCTTTCTGCTACTTTCCCAGCCTCCTTGCTATTAATGACAGATAAATGTTTCTGCTTCATCACAATCTAGGGTTTTTTTGGAATTTTATCCTAATGTCCTTGAAACTGCCTTCTCAAACATCACCAGCAACTAGCATATCCATCTGTTGAAGCAATGTCTTCCTCATATGGCTTTAGAGACATGCTACATCTATAGTGATTGTCCATAATAGGTACTTGGTCTCTTTACCTTTTTTCCCCAAGTACTTGAAATGGTTATTCCCCAAAATTTGGTCTATGGTTGTCTTTTCTCCCCATATACTTTGTTGGTAATGTCATTTGCTGCTATGTTTTCAGCTCTTGAAATATGACTCCAAGTCTGTATTGCCATCTCCAGCTGCCTATGAGATATCTCCATTTGGATATTCCATCAGCACTTCAAACTCAATATGTCCAAGACACCCCCCCTCCATTATAACAGAATGAATTCTGTGATAACTCCATTCACTCAATATCTTATGTTCAAAGTTTTGCCCTTAATAGTAGAATGTAATCTCTTGGAGGGGAGAGGCTGTTTTTTATTCATAGTATGGTGTTTTGCACAAGATGATAGAGTTAAAAGGTGAACAAAACCTTAAGAGACATCTAGTCCTAGACCTTATTGTGGAGATGAGCGATCTGGTACCCAGGAGGTGAAGTTGTTTGTTCTAAGGTATAAGTGGTAGAGACTGAAGGAAAAGATAAAAAAGTCAACTTTTCATAAATTTTATCACAATTTCCCAATGCTAGTTAAAAACTATTAGGTTTCCCTCTCACTGTTCTTTGAAACATTATTTTCTGTAATGCCTAAATAGAGCAGTGTGGCCTTTTGGGATTTGCCAGGGTTGGATATAATTACTCAAACACCCAAAAGCTTCCCACCATAATCTGAAACATTGGAAACATATTTCCTTCCAGTGGGCTTGAGAACCTTTAACAAAATAGCCTTATGTGTAAAGGCAACAATACTATTAGAGTATGAAAAAGACTAGCGGTAACTAAATGTGATAATTTTTTAATTTATACAGTTGTATGGCCAACTCCTAAATAGAATTTCTAGGCAGTCCTGAAAAATATTTAGAAAGCCATGGCTTACACTGAGAATTCTGGATTCATAGTGACTAAAGTATGCCAAATCTTCCTTGCCTCACACCTAATCAGTTCCCCAGACACTACTTTCCATATATTAATTCCTTCTCTCTTTGTTCCCATTATCAGTAAATTAGTACAATCTCTCATTATCATTAGATTCTAACTCCTGGGGTAATCTCTTTTCTCTGATTGATCTTTATACTGCTGCCAAAATGTTCCTTTTTTTCACACCTAAAGCTAGTTGTATCACTTTCCCAAAATAAATGGCACCCTATTGGCTCCTGACAATTAAAATATGATAAATATTTCTTAAGCACCTGCTACTTTACAGCTATCTTTGTATTATGTTGCTTTGCTACACCTAAGCACTCTGGTTTCTGCCTTGGTGTCCAGATTGCTATTAATGTCCAATACAGGTCCAGCACCTTACCTTCTGGGCATCTGCTTGCTGAGCCTGGTAGCCGCCTTACCTTTCCCTAGTCAAATCAATGCCACCATTCCTTTCTAGAAGGGATATGTTAATTGTCTTTAAATTGCCACCACTCTCTTTGAATTGTTATCTTTCCTTATATAAGAGAATGCAAGCAGGTACTATCTTATTACATCCCCAGTACTTAGCATAATGCCTGGCATAGAGCAGAAATGATTAATTCTTTTTCACTCATTACATTTTAGGCAAGAAGGTATTGTGGTCCCATGGACAAATAGCTAATACCTCATGGAAGACGTGTTTAAATTGTATTTCTGGTACTTCCTAGCTGTGGCTCAGTCATTTAACCTCTCAGTTTCTCTTGCAACCCTCAAACCTTAAGTTTTCAATTGAGAGTTTCCATATCAGTAGTTCAATGTACCTATGAAAGTGAAAGTATTGATCCAAAACAAAAACAATCAAGAAACTGAAATGCTGGAAATACAAAAACAGCATTTGTTTGTCCAAAGCTCACATTCTACTGGGTGTTACAACTCCTTTGTACAGTATCAAAGCCCTTTATTTTCAGTACTTCTCTAGCTTTACCTTATTCTTGCGCTATAAATGGAAACCTCCTAGACCCTACAAGCTGCCTTTTGTGGTGCTATTTGCTATGCTGCAAACATTTCTTTACACATTTACACATAGCCCTTTACACATTTCCCCCTTCTCCACTGAATTTCTGCCACTCTGTAAATGCCCACTTAACACCTTCATGACAGCAATCTCTCACCTTCTCCTTCAAAACAGCAGCACAGGATCAGAATTTTAGAGTTGATTGGGTACTCATCTGTTACCTAACTGAACCAATACATGAAAAAAGATACCCTCAACCATATACCCGACAAATTTTTTTTTTTTTTTTTTTTTTTTTTTTTTTTTTTTTTTTGAGGCTGGGGTTAAGTGACTTGCCCAGGGTCACATAGCTAGGAAGTGTTAAGTGTCTGAGATCAGATTTGAATTCCGGTCCTCTTGAATTCAAGGCTGGTGCTCTATCCACTGCCCCAGCTAGCTGTCCCTATACCCAACAAATTGTGATCCATCCTTTGCTTAAAGACTGACAGTGACCTCACCTGACAGCTAATGTATTTATTGTATAATACTGGTATTATATATATGATCATTTGCTTGTTCTCATTCCATTCCCATGGAACATGAGTTCCCTGATGGTAGAGACCATGTCTTGCCCAAATTTTGTATCTTTCCCCAATCCTAGAATAGTGGTCTGTGTTTGGTAAGTACATAATAAATATTGGATAGCTGCTGAATATCATAAATGTCATGCAGTAATTGGATGACCAGGAGTGAGCAAGTACTGATGGGTATTTAGGGTCAGGAAATTAAACTCTACATATATGTACACACATAACATGTATAAAACTAGTGTTTCCCACCCTATCCCCCAGTGTTGTTTAGTAGGGTCCCACTCTGCAGGAGCCCATTTGGGATTTTCTTCAGCTTCTCACAGTAAACTTCCATTAAAATTAAACCGGTCTTACTAGTTCACAAACCGGGTAGAAACCACAAGGGGTCTTAGCATTCACCTGGCCCAACTCCTTTATTTTACAGGTGCATACTCTTAAGGCTCTGAGCCTTTAGCTAACTTCCCCAGGATCACACTAATAGTAAGTAGCCTACTAGGATGGAAAAACAGGTTCCTTGGATCCACATCCATGATGCTTCCTACATGCTCTGCACATAGCCCTGCCTTCATGCCCTCATCCAAATTCTACCTCTCCTCAAGACCCACATTTATTACAGATATTCATGGATTAGAGACCACGTTGCTTCCCAGTGGATCCATACCCCCATGCTACTCACCTCTAAACTGCCGAAACACTTTTTAACACCTTACTTTAGGATTTCATATTCTATCATCCACACATTTCATGTAGATGTATCTTGACCCCATTCTATTCCCCACCCTAAGAGTACAAGCTCCTGGGGCATGACACCCTAACTTCAATTGTACTTTCAGAGTGCCCAGTAGGACGCAGTCGACATCGCTTACATTGGACTGAACTCCAGATGGTCCAAGAACCACGGTTGGAGCAAGTATCAGACAAGTCCAAAGATGCCAAATGCCGAATTTAAAACCATGGCCAGCCTTATTAGCCATCTTTTAGCGCTTCATGAAGCCAGGAGTCACCGAGCATAGGGTGCCCATGGTGATCTTAGTCTTTTTCTGCTCAGAGCCCTTCTGTCATGGCCGGAGCCCCTCGCCCCGAGCTCGGCCTGCCAGCTGCACTCCCTCCTGCTCCTCACATCCTCCGACCAGTTGTGCCCCTGAAGGAAGGAAGCCAGGACAGGAGGGCGGGCAGGGGAAAGTCAGAGGAAGCGGTGCGCACACCCTCTCAGGCAACACCAGTGTTTTATCTTCCTGCCACCTCACCTCGCCGGGACTTGCCCAATTCCTGGTGCTCCCTAAGCTGAGGGCGCTGCGTTGGTCAGGGCGCCGCCCGGGGGCTTCGGAGCGAACGTGGCCCTGGCCCGGACAGGCAATCCCTGAGCAGCGCTGCATCAGCCACAACCAAGCCGGACATCCGGACCGCACTACCACCCCCCAGGACCCGCCGGGCCGGGATCGATCCGTGCGTGCCCAGGTGAGTGCAGGTGCGGCGGGGGCCGGGCAGGCAGGGCAGGCCCTTGGAGGACTGAGCTGCCACCCCTCTTCCCTCTCCTCTCCGAGGGCCGGGGCGAGGGGTGTGGGGTTGGAGATCGGCCGGGGCCTGGCCCCGGGCAGGTGGGAGCTTCTGGAGAAGTGAGGCCGTGGGGAGAGGGGGGAGGGATCCCTGATTGGAAAAGGGGGAAGGCGCAGCCGTCTCCCCCACACCACTTTCCCAAGTTAAAGGAAGCTCCCGCGGTGTGGTCCTCAGGGAGAACCTGGGACAAGCTCGCTCTTAAACTGGTCAGACTTCCGAAAGGCGATGGCTCGAGTGACCAGGTAGCGAGCTTCAGAAGGAGCCCGGCATCCCGGAGCAGTATTTTACTAAGTGCCAAAGCTGAGCTGGTGGCGGCTTGCTTCCCCCTTAGATGTGCAATTTTCTTCCCTTCTAATTTACATCATCGCAGAATGCAATGGCAGCCGCTCAATATTGTCCATAAAATGAAAGAGAAGTGTGTGTGTGTGTGTGTGTGTGTGTGTGTGTGTGTGTGTGTGTGTGTGTGTGTGTTTTGCTTGTGGTTGGGTAGTTTTTTGGTTCTTTCCTCCATTAAACTGAGCTGTTTAAGAGCAGACTTTTTATTTTTATTTTTTGAATCTTCAGCGCTTAGCATCGAGCCTGGTTCCTAGGCTTAACTTAACCCAAACTCGTTGCCTGACTGGTATGTAAGACCCTTCCCAATTTGGCTCCAAATCTCTTGGACGGCTTTATTTCGAATTACTTTCCCCTCAGCAGGGTAATAGTACAACCATTTCCAGCCCCTTTATGCATCCTGGCAGGTTGTCCTCTGTCCCAGAAATGTATCCCCTTTTCTAAACTTTTCAGAATCCTGGTCTTTCCAGGAAAGCTTCAAGTTTCCTCCATAAAGTCTTCATTGAGTCTTGTAGCCAAAAAAATTTTTCCCAGAAACTTTTTAGAGTAATTTGGATCTCCCACTTTGTCTCATCACATTGAATCTCATTTTACATACACTTTACATCATTTATATTGTTTGCATTTGGTATCTTCTAGAATATTATCTTGAGTTAGGGACAATATTATGTGTCTTTATATCCCCATTGTTGAACTGGTATTCCTTTTGGTGCAGAAGTATCTTTAAATATTTTTCAAAGTATGTGTATGAAATCTTTATTCCATACCCCAAATTTCTGGAGAACTTTGGTAATGAAGATACAATGAATACTGTCACAGTTGCAGATATGTAATATTAGTGTAACTTTAGAAACAATTTAAGTATGTACATGTAACCAGTTTAAATATTGGTCTAGACATCTTTTGACACCATAAGTGTCTCAAAATTGTTAGGGTCTATAAGGTCAGTAATTCCTTGTTCTGTAGGATCCAAAACAAGTTGAAAAATCACTTCCCAGTACTGCTGCAATCTTGTGGACTCAGAGCAGCTAGTGCCTTGAATCATAGTTGATTCTGTTAAATATTGAATATCTGTTGTATGCTTAGGCACTGAAGGTGATGCAAAATTTAGTTGAGAAGCAGTCCCTTTTTTAATGAAATTTACAGTTTAATATTAGAAGATTAACTCCTTTAAAAGGAAATTAGTACAGATCAACCATGTTGCAATAGGTAATTATTGCATAGCATTTCAAAGAAATAATTCTAGATAAAGTTGTGAAGGGTTTTTTTTGGGTGTCTGTCTTTGATACCCTCAGCCCCAAACTCCATGTGTTCTCATTATACTCTTGCTTAGAACTCTTTACTGTGGCAGTCCTTTCTTGAAACCTTTTGAGTTCTTTCTCTTAATATAGATTACTTGTCCCCCTATTCTATCCATCAGACTTTGCTTTCTGTCATTCATGTTAAACTAAATTTGCTAAGGTGTTTTAATAAAAATGTGACTCAGATCACATTTTTTGGGTTCATTTTATCCAGAGCCTAAAATATCTTCAAAGAAATAAATCAAATAATTGGAAGGACCTTTTTTTTTTTTTTTTTTTTTTTTTTTTTGTAAAGAAATCATCTAGTCTATGCTGATCTCCACCCCTACCTAATATCTAGGCCTGTGTTTAAGCATATTATTGCCTCATAAGGTTGTCCCTTCCATTTCTTAATAGCTGTTAGTTCTTTATTTTGAATATTTCAATATTCCTTCCCTATGTCTTTTGTAACAGGACAGAATCTTCCCCATAACAGACATATGGGTATTACTCTGGGGTATCTCTTAGATCACACAACTTTTTTTTTTTCTTTTTTTCAAATTAATTTTATAATTATAATTTTTTGACAGTATATATGCATGAGTAATTTTTTTATAACATTATCCCTTGTATTCATTTTTCCAGATTTTCCCCTCCCTCCCTCCCTCCCTTAACTCCCTCCCCTAGATGACAGGCAATCCCATACATTTTACATGTGTTCCAGTATAACCTAGATATAATATATGTGTGTAAATCCAATTTTCTTGTTGCACGGTAAGTATTGGATTTCGAAGGTATAGATAGACAGTAGTGCTAATATTTTACATTCAATTCCCAGTGTTCCTTCTCTGGCGCACAACTTAATAGGGAATGAAAAGCAGGATGGTGTCATGAATCAAGGTCTAGTCTTGGAGTTAGCAAAACCTAGGTTCAGATCCTTTTTCTGATCCAGCCTGGCTGTATGACCCTGAACAAGTCCCTTAGCCCCTCAGTGCCTTGGGCAACTCTCTAAGACTGTTAAGTTGTAGAACAGATGCAGATCTGCATTTGTTAAATAAATGAATGAATAAATTAGAGAAAAAGCTTTTAATAAGAAGTGACTATGTCAGGTAGCATCATAAATGCTAGTGATACAAGTGAAAGCAGTTTCTGCTCTCAAGAATCTTACATTTTAATAGGGGAGACTATACTTTAGTCTGGAAAGTTATAGAGATAAGAATGGGGTCATAGGCCAAAAGATTGATATAGCCATCCCAGGAAAAGAAATGTGAATTTAATTACTGTTCTTCCAGCTACAGGTGGAAATCAGTGCAAGGAGAGTGGGGGGGGGGTAAAGTGGGGAGGGAGCAGAGCATGAAAATAGTTGGAGTACTAGATCTGGGCTAGTTGGTTTATGGACCTAAATCAAGACAGCAAAAAGGTTCTCAAAGAGGTGATTAAGAAGTAATGAAATAGTGGGCAAGAGAGTTTCCTCACAGAGTTCTTTATACCAATGAAATTACAGGTTTGGGGAGGAAAGTAATGATTATCAATGAATATGGCCAGCATTGAACATAATAGCTCCAAGTTTATACAAATATGGCCCATTTATATAATTTCACTTTCATGATGATAAGTGGCTACAGGAATCTTATTACTTCCCACTACTGCTATTAGTGTGCCCTCTGCTATCCTTTTCCCTCTTGTCCCTTCAGCAGTTTTGAGAAGATATAAATGTGCATTTATTCTGGAACCAACTCATATTGTTGTTGAGAGCTAATAAATTTTCATTGGTAAAAACTATAAATCAGGATTTGAATGTTTGTTAATTATCTAAATTTAAGGAAGTAGTGGAGAATATGTTAATGACATAGATTAAATTTAAAAGTGTATCCAGTATAATTTCTCTCCCCCCCCCAACCAATTGTTAAATATTTACCAGTATATTCTTCTTCTTTTTTTTTTTAATTTTTATTTAGAATTTTTTTTCCACAGTATATATGCATGAGCAATTTTTTTTTATAACATTATACCTTGTATTCATTTTTTCCAAATTAACCCCCCCCTCCCTCCACTCCCTCCCCTAGATGACAGGCAATCCCATACATTTTACATGTGTTACAGTATAACCTAGATACAATATATGTGTGTAAATCCCATTTTCTTGTTGCACATTAAGAATTGGATTCCGAAGGTGTAACCTGGGTAGATAGACAGTAGTGCTAACAATTTACATTCACTTCTCAGTGTTCCTTCTCTGGGTGTAGTTATTTCTGTCCATCATTGATCAACTGGAAGTGAGTTGGATCTTCTTTATGTTGAAGATATCTATCATTTCCATCAGAATACATGCTCATACAGCATTGAAGTGTACAGCGATCTTCTGGTTCTATTCATTTCACTCAGCATCAGTTGATGTAAGTCTCTCCACGCCTCTCTGTATTCCTCCTGCTTACCAGTATATTCTTGCAAACATTCTATCTTCATCTAGGCCAGTGGTCCTCAAACTTTTAAAATTGGGGGCCAGTTCACTGTCCCTCAGACTGTTGGAGAGCTGGACATAGTAAAAACAAAAACTCACACTGTCTCCGCCCCTCAGCCCATTTGCCATAACCCAGCGGCCTCATAAACATCCTCAGCAGGCCCGCATCCGGCCCGCAGGCCGTAGTTTGAGAACCCCTGATCTAGGCTCTATTTTTCTCTTTACCACACCCAGATAATGCAGACTAGGTTCTTTGGCCATCGATCTGGAAATGAGGAAGGAGAGATTTGTCCTAATGGCTAAACTTTGATTTCCTATTCAGGGGCCCTGTCTACACATGCCCCTTTCCTAGACAACAGTTTCTTCTTCTGTAAAAGGATATAATAATACTTATCCCACAGGGTTGTTGGGACAATCAAATGAGATAATATACATAGGGTTTTTAAAATTTTAAAGTGTATATGAATTTCACATGTATATAAATGTTAACTATTATTAGTAGCATTGTTTATAATAAAAGATATATACCCCATCCCCAATTTTCTTCATGTAAAAAAAAATGTATCTTACCAGGATTAACAGTCAATGTTGGAAGTACATTAACAAGAAGTTAGTGCTTAGGAATAGAAATAAAATTAAATTGGATTCTTGATGTGAGTAGTAAATTCCAAAAAGGAATAGGTTGTTGTTTGTTAAGTGTTCTCAATAAAAGAAGTATTTAAAAAGATACTGTTCTTTTACTTTTATTTATATTTTCCTTTTTAAGTGCTTTATTATTGCTCTGTTCTTGATGTTTTAAAACATCATAATTTCTCAGTGATACTCTCTTCCACTCAATAAAATCTCCCTATATTTTAATTTTATTCAATACATAAAAAATTTTAAACTTGAATTCAACCTAGAATACTAATTATATCACTTAATATGATCATCACAAATAAGGGAGAAGAGCAGATTTTATTAATCCTATTTAATAAAGACATTGGTATTCAGTTACGATAGCATACCTGAAACTATAACCTAAGTGTTCTGAATCTGAAAAAAAGAGCTCTAGTGCCAATGAGATACTATTTGCTATTAATATCCCAGTTTTGCAGTTGAGGAAACTGGGACAGACCAAAGTGATTTATTTGAACTTAAATCTCCCTCTCCTTAGGCCCACTAGTCTATTCACTGAGCCATCTAGCTCATCTTTGCTATGAATGTTGCATGAGAGTGAAAGTAAGTAATGATGGAATTAACAAATAATTGTGACTTTTAGTTTAAACTAAATGTATTCAATCAATGCCCACACTGGCTGAAAGCTATTCCCCTTCTAAGAAAAAGTTTACAATTCCTCCTGTCTATGGGGTTATATTTTATTTTCTCAATATATTACGATGAAGTATAATATTTGTAATATGTTATTCAATTAATATTAAGCTTTTAAAATGTTAAGCTAAATTCAGTTTCATTAGTGTTCTTAGTACTTGACAATATATGCCATACTAAGTTTTTAAGCAATGTGTTGCTCATATATAATACTGGTTTTAATGAACTCTATCAATACTCATGTTATAAGTAAATCATGCTGCAACTGTTTGATTTTGATCCCAATCAAATAATATATGCCAAAGTATTTTATAAATGTAAGGTTATCACTAGAAAAAAAGCCATTATTTGTCCAGTAATGCAGGAAAATCCCAATCAACAAAGAGGAGGTCATGTTCCAATAAAAACTGAAACTGAATGCTATATAATTATAATAACCAAAATTGCCCTAGAAATAAGAATACTTCCTTTCATTCAAAAAAATGGGTGATTATGGGGACAGAGTGCTATATGTTAGATATAGTTAATGTGCTGATTTTCCAGAACTAATTTTTTTCTTTTTAAAAAATCTTACAAGGAAAAGCTTGTCAAATATGAAGGGAGGGTATGTTCATAAATTAATGTAATGGGCAATAACTTTTTTTTTTTAAAGGCAGAAAACAAAAGATATCAACAACACAGTAATGTAAAATTAAAAAAAAAAAAAAGATTGTTTTCCCAAAATATATTTGTATGTAAATTATTTGGATCTCAGAACACATTTTCCTTTTGAAATATATTATAAATAATTAAAAAATAAGAATCTTCCTAACACATAATTCAGTTCAACAGTCTACAGCACCATGTTAGGCATAAGGAATATCAAGTAAAAGAAATAATCCTTGTCCTCAAGGAATTTACCTTCTGCTAATGATGATATTTACAATGAATATAAACTATATATAAAATAATTTTAAGAGGAAGAGAGAGCTAATAAATTCAGGAATCAAGAAAGGCTTCCTTATGGAGGTAGGACTTGAGGGGTGTGTGTGTGTGTGAAACAAATTTGGGATATGATAGGTATCCCACAAGATTGAAGTGAGGAAAGACATGAGTTTGAATGTCATGAGTAGAGAACAAATATCTGGAAAGTCTGGAACAGAAAGTGAAGAAAGGGGGGAAATAAGGTATAGAAGGGTTTTGAATGCTAAGCAGAGCATTTTGTATTTACTCCTGGAGGCAATAGGAGCTTATTGACTTAAGGGGTGATAGGGAAGGTGACTTGATTGGACTTGTGTTTAAAAAAAAAATCATTCTAATGATTGAATGGAAGGTACTTTGGGGTGGGGAGGAATCTTGATGTTATTATCCATTGTGTCTAACTCTATGGACCACACCTGAAAAAGTATGCTGGAGTGTATTATGGCAGACTTTAAATACTGGATTTGAATTTATATTTTATCCTAGAGGCAACATAGAGGCTTTTTGCCTCTTTTTTAAAGTAAGGGGAGGAAGAGAATGGCATTGTCAGATCTGGTTTGTTTGTTTGTTTTTAATAAATATTAATTTGGCAGCTACATGAGGAATTCACTAAAAAGGGAAGAGACTAACATAGAATTAAGGAGATTAATTAAGAAGATTTTGTGATAGTGCAGGTGAAAAATTATGAGATTTTGAACTAGGATAAAAGCTATAAATAAAGATGTAAGAGATGTGGATGTAGCATCAACAAAATTTGGAAATGGAGGTTGAGAGTAAAGGAAGAATTAAGAATTACTTTTACATTATGAACCTAAGTAACTATTGTGGGTATGCTAGCAACTCAAAATAGAGAATTAGGGATTGAGTTGGAGCCAGGGAAGGAAGGGAATTTATTATAAGTTGAATTTGAGATGTCTAAGTCCCGTTCAAAATGGAATTGAAATGTACACAAATGTCTCTCTCATTTTCAAAAGCCAGGCTAATAAAGCACAAATACAATCAATCAATCAACTAACATTTATAAAAGGCCTTCTAAGCCCTGGGCATAGAAAAGAAGTCAGACAATCCCTACTCTTAAGGAGTTTACAATTTAATGGGGAGGACAAAATGCAAACAAATATAAATTATATGCAGGATAAATAGGAAATAATTAAAGAGGGAAAGCACTGGTATTAAAAGGTATGGGAGAAGGCTTCTTGTACAATGTAGAATGTGGGATTTTTGCCACTTAGGCCTATCCAACTGTTTGTCCAGGGTTACACAGCTAGTTAAATGGCTGAGGTGGGATTTGAACTCAGGTCTTCATGATTCTAGGACTGGCACTGTATCCACTGTATCCACTGTACCACCAGATGCCCTTAACATTATCAACAACAAAGCACAAGGCTTCTTGTAAAATGTGGGATTTCAGCTGGAACTTAATGAAATCTAGGGAGGTCAGTCAAATGAATAGAGCAGAGTGTTAGAGACATGGAGGACAACCTGACAAAATGTCAAGAGCCAAGACATAAAGCATCTTGTTTGCAAAATAGCCAGAAGGCCAGTGTCAATAGATCAGAGTGTGTGTCACTGCCAAAGAGCATTTTCTATTTCCTCTGGAAGGTAATAAAACCCACTGGAGTTGATTAGGCTAGGGGTTTAGAGTAACATGATTAGATCACCCTTCAATCACCTTTTCAACACTATTCTGTTTCCAGAGTTTTTTGTTTTTTGTTTTTTTTTTTTCCCCCCTGACATTGTTCTCTAGCCACGCCTAGAGTATTCTGCCCCCCCTCATCTCCACCTCTTGATTTCCTTAGCTTCCTTTAAGACTTAACTCAAATCCCATCTTCTAAAAAAGGTTTTTCTTGATCTTCTCAGCTGCTAATCCCTTCCACTTATTCTTGTATATAATTGATATGTACTTAGTTATTTACATAATGTTTCCTCATTAGAATGTAAGCTCTTTTATAGTGGCTAG
This sequence comes from Sminthopsis crassicaudata, assembly GCF_048593235.1. NCBI lineage: Eukaryota > Metazoa > Chordata > Mammalia > Dasyuromorphia > Dasyuridae > Sminthopsis > Sminthopsis crassicaudata. The sequence continues at coordinate 575,729,105 of NC_133617.1, read as the reverse complement.
AAACTGGAAACTGAGTGGATGCCCATCAATTGGAGAGTGGCTGAATTAGTTATGGTATATGAATGTTATGGAATATTATTGTTCTTTAAGATGCAACTAACAGGATGGTTTCAGAAAGGCCTGGAGAGACTTACATGAACTGATGCTAAGTGAAGTGAACAGAACCAGAATATTATTATACATGGCAACATTATGCGATAATCAATTCTGATGGATGTGGCTCTCTTCAACAATGAGATATGATTCACTTAGTTCCAATTGTTCAGTGATGGAGAGGCATCTACACCCAGAGAGAGGACTGTGGGAACTGAGTATGGACCACAACATAGCATTCTCACTTTTTCTGTTGTTTGCTTGCATTTTGTTTTTTCCCTTCTTGATCTGATTTTTCTTGTGCAGCAAAATAACTGCATAAATATGTATGTATCTGTTGCATTTAACATATATTTAAAATATGTATTGAACTACTTGCCATCTAGGGGAGGAAGTAGGGGGAAGGAGGGAAAAATTTGGAACAGAAAGTTTTGCAAGGCTCAATGTTGAAAAATTATCCATGCACATGGATAGTTTTTTTTTTATTTTAATTTTTAAAATTAATTTTATAATCATAACATTTTTTTTGACAGTACATATGCATGGGTAATTTTTTACATTATCCCTTGCATTCCCTTCTGTTCCAAATTTTCCCCTCCTTCCCTCCACCCCTTCCCCTAGATGGCAGGCATTCCCATACATGTTAAGTATGTTATAGTATGTCCTAGATTCAATATATGTGTGCAGAACCGAACTTTTTTTTGTTTTATTTTGTTTTGTTTTATTGTTGTTGCAGGAAGAATTGGATTCAGAAGGTAAAAATAACCTGGGAAGAAAAACAAAAATGCAAACAGTTTATACTCATTTCCCAGTGTTCCTTCTCTGGGTGTAGCTGATTCTGTCCATCAGTGATCAATTGGATCTGAATTAGATCTTCTCTTTGTCGAAGATATCCACTTCCATCAGAATACATCCTCATCCAGTATTGTTGTTGAAGTGTACAGCGATCTCCTGGTTCTGCTCATTTCACTCAGCATCAGTTCATGTAAGTCTCTCCAAGCCTCTCTGTATTCCTCCTGTTGATCATTTCTTACAGAACAATAATATTCCATAACCTTCATATACCATAGTTTACCCAACCATTTTCCAATTGATGGGCATCCATTCATTTTCAGTTTCTAGCCACTACAAAAAGGACTGCCACAAACATTTTGGCACATACAGGTCCCTTTCCTTTTTTTAGTATTTCCTTGGGATATAAGCCCAGCAGTAGCACTACTGGATCAAAGAGTAGGCACAGTTTGATAACTTTTTGCGCATAATTCCAGATTGCTCTCCAGAATGGTTGGATTCTTTCACAACTCCACCAACAATGCATCAGTGTCCCAGTTTTCCCACACCCCTCTAACATTCATCATTATTTTTTCCTGTCATCTTAGCCAATCTGACAGGTGTGTAGTGGTATCTCAGAGTTGTCTTAATTTGCATTTCTCTGATCAATAGTGATTCGGAACACTCTTTCATATGAGTGGAAATAGTTTCAATTTCATCATCTGAAAATTGTCTGTTCATATCCTTTGACCAGGCTTGATTTCTTATAAATTAGAGTCAGTTCTCTATAGATTTTGGAGATGAGGCCTTTATCAGAATCTTTAATTGTAAAAATGTTTTCCCAGTTTGTTACTTCCCTTCTAATCTTAGAAATTAGGCATGGACCCACACTTAATACCATATACCAAGATAAGATCAAAATGGGTCCATGATTTAGGCATAAAGAACAAGATCATAAATAAATTAGAGGAACATAGGATAGTTTACCTCTCAGACTTATGGAGGAGGAAGGAATTTGTGACCAAAGGAGAACTAGAGATCATTACTGATCACAAAATAGAAAACTTTGATTACATGCACATGTTTTGTAAATAAAAAGCTTTAATAAAATAAAAAAAAATGTAAGCTCTTTGAGGATGGGGGCTGTTTTTGCTTTTCTTTGTATCCCCAGCATTCAATATGTGCCTTCTTAATACAATAATAAATGTGACTGACTAAACAACTTATACCGTAAAATAGTGCCCCAAACCTCTAATAAACCTTGAACTTCATTTAAATCACTCTATACTCTTCTATCATCCTTGTTAATATAATTCTTAACAAGGTATAATTGGGCTTTTTATAAAAAGATAGAACAATAAAATTGAAATACTAGATATAGTATTTGAGTAAACTCAACTTTGTACTCTACTACTTATTAGATTTATAATCCTGATCAAATTATTTTGATTATTCTGAGCATTATCTTCCTCATCTCTAAAATGTGAATATTGGACCAGCTGATTATAGGATTATAATCCTGTGCAGAACCAGAGAAACCTTGTCCAAACCCTTTATTTTACAGGTGAAAAAATGGAGGTCTAAGTTAAGTGAACTGCCTAAGGTAACAGGTAGTAAACATGGAATAGATGGAATTTGAATCCAGACCCCTTTGATTCAGAATCAATGTTTCTTTTGAATATCCCATTGCCCTTATTGTTCTAGTGCCTGTGACTTTATTTTCCACTGTTTTCATTTAGTTATTTCATCAGTAGTGTGGCTTAGTGTTTCAAAGAGCCAACAAGTCAAGGAGATCTTTCTCATACTTTCTTTACTTAGGAATAAATCTGATTTCTTTTCTTTTTTGTAAGCCTTATTTTCAAGTCATTGATTCTAAGGAATAGCTAAATTCCTTACTTCTTGGCCTCTGTTTAGCTGTCATGGTATTATAAAAGATGCTCAAGTTGAGGGACCATGGCAATAAAATTGTATTTCTTTGGAGTTCCGTCCAACCAGCTGTTTAAAGAGCAGAATATTTGAGAGAAGATGCAAGATGCATTTGATTTTGCTTTGTATCTTGAGGCTTATCACCTAAATTGGATTCTCTCAACATTGCACAAAATACTCAAATTTTTAAAAAAATACATTTTATTTTGGTGCCTTTTGTCTTTACATCATAGTGGTTTCCAACCCTCCCTTGTGACAAAGAAAAACAATTAAGCCAAAACTTCTGACACAGAAACCTTTTCTGACAGTGCATATTTATGCCCTTTTAAGCCCCTAGTAGTCTCCCACCTCTCTGCAGTGAGGGAGGAGGTATGTTTTATCATCTCTTCTCCAGGCCTTCCTTCCTTGGGTTTTTTCAATTACTCCAAGTTCAACCTCCTTTTAGGGATCTTTTCATTTACAGTGTTATAGTCATTATATGTTGTACTCTTGTGGCTTATCTGTTTAAATGTATGCAAAAGTAGTAGTTTTTTTTTTTAAATACCGATTTGTAATCATTTGTATATTTAGAAGCAGAATGGTACAATGGGATTAAAATAGATTTGGAGTTAAGAGGGCATGGATTAAAATTCAGACAGTCATATACTGTGGGTTTGTCTTTTGGGCCAGTCACTTCCTTTTTATGGAGTCAGTTTCCTCTTCAATAAAATAGGAATAATAATAATAATACTTGTACTTCCTGCCTAACACCATATTGTTGTGAGGAAGATAACTTTATAACCTTTAAGCCTTATGGAAATATGAGTTATAATGAAGAAAACCATGGAACATTTAAATGGCTGCAGTGAAGCAGTTTGTTTGAAATTATAGTTACTCTCATCACATTTTTACACAAGAGGGAGGAGGCTTAGAATTTGGTTGCATTCTTTATAGCAAAGATAGGAAGCAAAATAATATACAAGAGGATATTAAAGGAAAACTTCATTCTCATTAGGACATTGCTCCTGAATTTTCTTGTAGAAATAAGGATAAGTAGTAGTATCACAAAATATATTGGGATTTTCCCTAGGATTCCAGACAAAGGAGGAACATCTCAGATGAATTTTTTTGTTGTTGTTGTTGGGATTCAGTGGCTAGAGCAATCACTGGGCTGGAATCAGGAAGATCTGGGTTCAATGGTGGATTCAGTTATTTGCTAGGTGACACTGGACAAGTCATTTAACCTCTTGTTTCAGTTTCCTCTTGTAAAATGAGGGTAATAATAGCATCCATTTCCCAGAGTTGTTGAGAGGATCAAATGAGATAACATTTATAAATTTAGCACAATGCCTTGGCACTTAATTAATGCTTGTTTCCTTTACCTCTTATTCAAAAGTATATGCTTATTATTATACCTAGCTAGAAAATGAACCTGAACTGGGCTAATCTTTGATTAGGAAAAGTAGGTACTGGACAAAGGGATATAATTTCAGGAGCATTTTCAAACCTTTTCCCTGAAAATGCTTTGTTCTTTACTATCCACTCCTTAGATTCTTAGGATTCCACAATTAGAAATTCATTCCTTTGCTTAAATACAAATGGACTTTGGAAAGATAACTTATCAAGACTTAAGAATAGATAGGATTAAATATGCTTAGAAGAATTGCACATTTAACCTATATCAGATTGCTTGCTGTGGTGGTGCTGGGGCATGACAAGGGAGAAGAGGGAGAAAAGGGAGAAAAATTTGGAACACAAAGTTTTGCAAAGGTGAATATTGAAAAACATCTTTGTATGCATTTGGAAAAATGAAGTACTATTAAACATTTTTTAAAATGTGATTTTAAGATTCTTAATTGATTGGTTTTGGTGGAAGGTGAGGAAGGTAAAGCATTTAGTTCAGTGAATTTATTAATGCTTACTATGTCCAGAGCACTTTAATAAGCACAGGGAATTTAAAAACCCCAAATTCCCCAGTGAGTTCTCCCAAGAAACCTATATTTTAATTTTATTCCTCCCCTTTTTTTTGAAGCTTTTTATTTTCAAAACATATGCAAGGATTTTTCAACATTGACCCTTGCAAAACCTTTTGTTCCAATTTTTCTCCCCCTTTCCCCTCCCCCTCCCCTAGATGGTAAGTAATCCAATATATGTTAAACATGACACCTACATTCTTCTTATGATGAATGCATAGAAAGGATAAAAGAATAGAAAAAGGATAAACTGGGACAGGGAGGAATTTACAAATACTTTTGCCAAGGGCTAGCTGTGGTCAAGAGTTGTCTTTATTAACAGAATTGTACTGTATTGATCTCTAAATTGTAAATGATTGCAACTGTTCAAATAAGGCCTAGAAACAGGTTTTTAGAGATCAGATAAAGGCTTAATGAATCAATTTTAGAGTGAGAAGTTCTCCTGGGAAGAAGACTGTACCTTTTGGAATAAAGGCACAGATTTTATACACAAATCAAAAGTGGGAAGGAAGGAGGAAAGTAGCTTATAAACAATCACATTTCTGTGGCCTGAGTAATTTTCCACAATAAGCCCATTACTGCAAGACAATTTAGGGTATGATTGTTGCAAATTTCAGGATTTGTTACTTGGAAGGGGACAGAACTCAAGATCTGTGGGATGGGAACAAGTTCTGCAATCTTTGATTCATTTCATTTAACATACACAGGAGAGTGTTGTCAAGAGTTGATCGTTTTAAGTTGCATTGTGAGACTCTGACAGCCAAGTCAGAATCTTCTGGGAAAATGGTAGCTCTGAAAAATCTAAATTATTAATATATTCATTACACATATCATGTCAATTAATATGAATGTTATAATTTTCTTTACATCTTCATCATTTAAATTTGATTTTATTCTTAAAATTTTCAAATTTTGTGAAGTAAAGAAAAGTCTATACTTAGACTTTTGTAAATAATGCTAATTCAAAGGTTGGGTTGTGTGGTTATTCTGAATTCAAAGTAATCTGTGACTCCTCAGCTCTTCAAGCTATATTACATAAGCTCCAAATAATATGTTTTACTTTTCAATAGTCAGCCAGAGGACACAATTTTGAGTAAAGCATTTACTGAAATGGGTTGTATGAAGAGTAGCAACAAAATATATTCCATAAACCTCTCCCACAAATACACCTAACATAGAAAGAATATGTATATATACATAGAAGTTATAAGTTGTTAGATTCACATATTGGATTCATGCATGGTCATGGCATATTGGAGGGGATGTTTCAAAGTCATTATTGTCCTAGAACTATTCCTGATTGTATTGGTCTCACAGTCTCTGTTAAATTACACTCCACTGGCTGCTGCAGCATATTGGTTAGCCATGGTTCCTACTAACCCAAGCTACTGGCTCAGCTAAGTCTTCAGTGGTTCTGCAGTCCAAGTATGATGCTGCATAGGAACTATATGGATTGGCTTTTTCTATCTCCAATGATCTGGATGTATCAGAGAATCCTCTCTCTAGAAGATATAGTGCTTGGAACTCTCAAAATTAGGAACTCTTTAATTTGGATTTTACCCATGAAGCAACCCTTAAAGTAGGTGCTGACCTTCTGTGCTAATAGGTTAGGTTATATGTAGGGATCTTCTCCATAGAAGCTTGGTAAGGTTTAGACTGCATTAGGCTTGAATCCTCCTTTCAGTCTGCATATAAGTTCATAGGTACTGTGTTTGTGTGCTATCTGCTATAAGATACTCATGGTGGATGAAGAGAATCAAGAAGTCCTTTTCCTCCTTGGTACATTCTCCAATACGTAAACTAAAATTATTGATAGGCTTGCTTGAAGTAGTGATAGCTTAATAATTTATTTTGGGGAGTGTAGGAGGAGGGGATTTCAACTGATAAGAGCTTCAGAAATGGAAGCTTATATCTGTATGACATTTCACTTTCATTTTATGAGTCTTCTTTCAAATAAAACTACAATTCCTATGTCTTTCTAAATATCAAACAACATTTGATATCAAGCCATTTACTTGACATCTGTGTTTAATAACTGTAAAAAAAAATTAATGGTAACTTTAGGATTGAAATAAATCATTTTTCTTTTGAAATTTGCATTTTTAAGAGCCCAGAATGTGTTCTAGGTCTTATTTCTTAGTCTGTTTTCCTGATGGCATCATACAAACAATACTGGCAATAATTCCGAGGTATTACTTCACAAAGCTGACAATATCACCATTGCCACTCAACAATATCTGTTTTTCCTCCACTGTTTTTGCCATTATTTAAACCAAAGAGATTTGTACTCTTTTTTCCTTTTTCCTTGCTTCCTTCCTTCTTTCCTTCTCTCCTTCCCTTTTCCCCTCCTTCTCTCTTTTCTTTCTTTCTCTCTCTTTTTTCTCTCTCTCTTTATCTTTCTCTCTTTCTTTCCTCATGTATAGAATACTCTCTTACCTGTAATGTTATTAAAAACTTTAACTTCATTTCAACAATTATTCTAGAGTAATAAATAGTTCCTTGGGACTATAGTAACTGTGGTGATGGATTCAACTATATCTTAATCAGGATGAAGGGAGACATATTCTGATCTACGTCCTTTAAAGTAGCACTAAACTATTCTTTTTCTATACCTTTAAAAAACCAATAATTCCTTGTTTTGCTGGAAGGGACTGAATTTGTTAGTTTTGATCAATAGGATATTGAATTCAGAGGAAACAATTACTCTCAAATTTTCAACAGTTTCAAATCAGAAGTACTTAGGATTTTTATTTTTATATTCTAGTAAGTAAAATCAGTATGGTGGTCATTTGAACATTCTTTTTTTTTGCAATGAAGTGGTATTTGTGCACTGATAGTGGGTTTTGATAATTGTTTAGAATACTGGGAGCTTTTCATTCATTTCCCAAAATTTTACTTTTTCTATTAAATTTAAGTGTTATAACTATTTCTCTTACCTATAGATATTCTTCTGTATATTAAAAGCACATTTGAGTAATGAGTGTGGTGATTGAATTGCCCCCAAAATTGGAGGAGGAAACCTTTGGAGGGGAAGATGACATGACAGATGGAGATCTAGGAAATGGACTTGGCAGAAAACCTGGTGGTATTTATGAAGCGGAAGATTCAAAGGCATCTAATTCCAGAATAGGATCCTTTCCTTCATCTCCAGGAAAAGAGGAAGAAAGCAACAGTAACATTTTTCGTTATTTCAAGCATCATAATTCACATGTCACATCTTCCAAAAACCATGGATTTGCAAGTTGTAAAAGACAAAATAGTACTGGTAAGACAAAATTTCTCATTTTTCCCTTTATTCTGAATGATTATAACAAATCAAAAATCTTCCTAATACTTCATTTTGAGTATTCATTTGTAACTTTAGGATTTCTCTTCTGGATACTTTATAGGATTGTTGATATGAGTACTCACTTTTTTTGGTTTATTTTTGCTTTTTTTGCTACCACAAAAGGGCTGCCATAAATATTTTGATATATATGGGACCTCTTCCTTGATGTACTTATCAACTCTCATGGGTTAAATTATCATCTTCATGGAGATGACTTCCAAATTTCTATATCCAGCCCTAATCTCCTTTCTAAGTACAGTAATGTACCTCTATTCCCCCACCTTTGCCCTTAACAACTACTTTCTGGACATCTTGACCTAGATGTCCAATAGTAACCTAAAACTGAAGGTCCCATCTGGAATGGTTTAATTTGTTTCTTCTGTTGTTGTTCATTTGTGTCTGACTTTTTATGACTTTCTTAACCATAACATGCTAGGTCTTTCTATCCTCTATTTATCTCTTGAAGTCTGTCCAAATTCATGTTCTTTTTTTCCATGACACCATCTATCCATCTCATACTCTGTCATCTCCTCCTTTTGCCTTCAGTTTTCCCAATATCAGGGTATTTTTCAATGAATCTCCTCTTCTCATTGTGTGGCCATAGTATTTAAGCTTCATTTTCAGTATTTGTCCTTCTAATTAATAGTCTGAATTTCTTTAAGTATTCTAAATCACTCCCTCTTCCAATCTTCTGTTGAGGGCACCATCATCACTTCAGTTACCTAAGTTCACAGTCTTGGAGTTATTCTTGGAGTTACTTCTCCCACTCTCTCAACTCCTGCATCAATAATATGTATTGCATTTGTACCTTCTCTCCTTTATTATAGTCTCTCCACCAATTCATGCCTTCATCACTTCACCTGTACTAATCAATATTCTATCTCTACCACCAGAGGTCATCCTACCTCCAGTCTTTCCTCTCCAATACAGCTTCTACATAGTTGCTAAATCAGTATTTCTTTCACACCCTGCCCATTTCATACTTCATTCCTCCAGAAAATCTTCAAAAAATTCCTCATGATTTTTGGGTAAAATATAAGCCACTCAACCTGATTTATTTTTTACAACCTGTTATTTAAATCCCTCTGTTTCCTACCTATTTGTCTTAATAAATACTAGTTGATACTACCCTTTTTATTCATATTGTTTCCCTTTCCACACTCTGTTTCAATCACATGCAATTGCTAACAATTTATGACATTACATTTTTCACTTCTGCCTTTGCACAAGTGGTTCTCCATGTGGCCCTTTTGCCTCCTAACATCCTTAGTTTTCTTCACAGTCCAGCTCAGATATTATCTCCTACAGGAGTACTTTCCTAATGTTATTAGCATTATTTTCCTCTTGAAATATTCTGTGTATGTGTGTGTGTATGTATAAATTTACTTATGCATATGTCTCCTCCTTTCCCTTTTCAGTAGAATAATAAACTCCTTGAGTGTAGGGATAATTTCATTTTCATCTTTGTACCTCTGGATTCCTTCTCTTTTTGTCCTTACAGCATGAATCAATAAGAATTGGGGGTATGAACAATCTATTCACTTTGATCACATACCTTTAAATTGTTCTGAAGGGTTCTCCAAACAATTCGTAGTTCCATCACTTAACTGCTTATTAGTGTACCTCTGTTCTCACAGCATTGTATTTCCAACATTTGACTATTGCCATCTTTTATTATCTTTGCCAGTTTGGTTATTGTGAAGGGAAACCACAGAGCTGTTTACTAATATACTAATGATTCAGAGCATTGAAAAAATTAGGCATTAATCATGCATTTCTTTTTTTCCTTTTTGTTTTTTTGTTAAAACTGTTCAAATCTTTTGGCCATTTATCTAATAAGGAATCCTTTGCTCTTTTGTTCTACTGCTTCAAATAGTTAACATAGAAATGAAAGTTAATGTCACAGAAATGAGACTCATTGTTATCTATTTCATGGGTCTCTGGCTAAAAAGTTCCTTTTCTGATCAACCTGTTGGTAATTATTTTCCTATTTGAGCTAGTCATTATATAGCAGTCAGATTCCCTGGTGTAAAATTTGGTAGGCTTATATTTTACTGGCTTAGCCTTCTAGTACCAGGATCACCTCCATGCCATAAGAAAGCATTGAAGTAAGAATTTTCTAAAGAATATAAAAAGTATCTGACACTAATAATAATAATTCACATTTGTGTAGTACTTTTTTTTCCCCTGAATCAATTGGGGTTAAGTAACTTGTCCAAGGTCACACAGGTAGGAAGATAGTATCTGAGGGCAGATTTGAACTCAGGTCCTCCTGAGCTGGTGCTCTATCCACTGGCCCACCTAGCTGGCCCTCTGTAGTACTTTTTAAAAAAATAAATGTTCAATCCTTTTAGACATTTTTCCATATTTATCATGTTGTACAAGAAAAATTAGCCCAAAAGAGAAAAACAAAGAAAAAGCAAACAAACAAACAAAAGATAAAAATACTATGCTTTGATCCACATTCATTCTCCATAGTTGTCTCTGGATGCAGATGGCATTTTCCATCCTGTCTATTGGAATTGTCTTGAATCACTGCATTGCTGAGAAGAGCCAAGTCCATCACAGTTGATCATCACATAATCTTGTTACTGTGTCTCTTGGTTCTGCTCATTTCACTCAGCATCAGTTCATGTAAGTCTTTCCAGGGTTTTCTGAAATCACACTGCTTTAGATCTGTCTTTTTTCATTAAATGATCTTTCTTTAAGGTTTTTTTAATAGCTCTAAATCCTATGATTAGTGTGATAACACTGTCTTTTTAAGCTGTATCCCCCCAGCTTTGCCAAGGTGACCTTGAGATATTCTTCTGGGTTAATCCATTCTTGAAATCCTATCACAAATAATCAAAGATTATGGAGTTTTCAAAAGACATGCAAATGAGTCATGTGACAAAATGTTTTAAATCATTAATGATGAGAAAAATGCAAAATGTAACAACTTAGATTTCATCCCAAATTATCAAAGATCATGAAAAGATGGTAGATGTCAATGTTGGAATAACAGTGGAGAGACAAGCAAACAAATCCACTGTGGTTGATAGAGCCATGAATTGCTACAAACATTCTGAGAAATAATTTGGAATGGAGTGTTCACGCCATTTGACTCAGGAATGCCATTGCCTGGAATGTATTTGAGGAAGTAAAAAATAGAAAGTCTCATGAAATTTCCAAATATTAATTGCAGTGCTTTTTGAAGTAGCATACAACTGGAACCAAAGTGGATGTCTATTATTTATGGAATGGCTGAACATATTGTGGTTTATTAATATAGTGGGCTATTTCTGTATTGAAAGAAATGACATATGAACAATTCGGAAAAACATGTAAAGATCTTGTATGAATTAGGTACAGAACAGAGGAATAGGAACTGAGAAATATAAAAACAAAAATGACCACAGTAAAGTAATGATAAATAATACTAAAAAAAAAAAAAAATCACAATTGAAGTGCAATGACATCTTGTTTGGAAAAAAAATTGAGAAAAGGTAATTGCTGCTGTGGAATTTACCTGCAGTTAGACAGTGTCATAAATCTGTTTTGATTTAATGGTACCTTTCTCTTAAGAGGGAGAATTATTTTTTTTAAGAGGGAGAATTCTAAAGGGAGGTGATTATTGAGAAATAATGATATGAAAAAACAAAACAAACAAACAAACACAAATAGTACCTTCATAGAGTCTTGGGGAAAAAACCATGATGTAAATTGTACTTCAATTACTAACTTAATTTTGGTTAATGTTCAAAATGGCAGCAATAAAAAAGAAAATAGTACTAGGAATTTCTTAGCAATGATAATACTTTTTTTTTTTTTTTTTTTTTTTAACCTCACTCAAAAGACGACAAATTTCTCCTTAACTGCTCACTTGAAGATTGGTCATTTATGTTTTTCCATGTCATTGTCACAACAAAAATTAAAACTATATGATTCTTACCTCACTTTTATTCACATAAGGCTAACTTTTAGAAATTTCATGTAAAATTGAGCACAATTTCAGAAAGGGGAGATGTGCCTGAAGCCATAAATTCATTTTAATCATTATTCTATGTTAATTATATATAATGTATCAAAATATTCCTGACTCAAATATCCCTATAATTTTATTGATAAAATTGAAACCTAGTGTTTAGCACAGTGGAAGTTAGTACATGGAAGGGCTTAATAAATATTGATTGATTGAAACCAAAAATAGTATAATAAAATTGATGGAGGAAACCCTGAAACTATCCTGATTTTTTTGGGGGGAGAGACTCTTCTCTGACAGAGAGCCATCCTTCAGGGCAGTGGTTTCATTAAGATTGGCCCAGGACCACTCCCTCCTTATCTGGAACTTAAGTGGTCTCATTTAGCTGGAGATCTGGACCTGATATCTCTATTGAGTAGCTGTACCCTCTGTTGAGCTGAAAATTAGTACAGGACCACTCCTTTTTAGCTTGAATTTAAGTGATCTCATTTAACTGGGAATCTAGGCCTGGGGGCAGTGACAACATTGAAGTAATTTCATTCAATTGAAACTTCAGTCTCAGATTTCCTTTTTAAAGGGCAATTTGGGGGCTCATTTTTTGGCCTAGAAACAGGAATATGCCATGTCAAGGGACTCCTCTTTGGCATAGCTGCCTGCCAGGACCCCTGCCTGGTGTGAAGACATTCTTTTCTCAGTGTTAACCCCTCTTTATCTCTGCTAGGACCTTTATCTCTCTGTCAGGACCTAGCCACTGAAAAAGTCAGTCTCCTAGCAAAAGCTGACTTCTCAGTGCCAATAAACCTCCTTTTTGCCAGTCTAATATTTTGGGTACATTGGACCTGCGTCGACCAAAGAGGGATTCCCACAACTCTCTGCACTGCTACTAGCTGCATCATACAATAGTATACTCTCTAAATTACTTTTCTATTATACATAACATTAGATTAGAATCTCTGTCACAGCCCTTGCTTTATCCATTACAGAATGTATTTTTTTTTATTGTTTGTTACTGTTGCTCTCTTGTAACATGCCCTCCTGGCAGTTACAATTACTAGTCTGTCCTAGGCCTAACATAGTACCTTTGACCACTGTCCTTTGCAGTGTGAACTCTACCCAGCTCGCCTCCTCTGAGGCCTTCAAAAGTCTCTGGCCACGATCTCTTGAATCTATAGTTTAATAACCGGTAGCACGCTCAAGAACAGCCACGTGTAATCTTAAAAGCCTTTATTACCTACTCACATAATGCCCTGACTTGTTGGTTCCCTAGTGAATACCTGGTCAGAAGACCCACGTGTTCACTACCAAACTCCTTAGCTCTTTCAGCTATCCATCTCGGCTTGGCCACCCAGGCTAGGGAGCCAGGGTAAAGAGTGCCAGGTTAAAGAGAGCAACTGCTGCCTGCAGTGGGCTTATAAAGGGCCTGTGAGGTGTCACACACAGCCAACCAGCGAGAGAGTCACCCATTACGAAGCTATCTCAATGTGGCCAAGATCCACCCACAGGGCAGGCCTAATATCCACAGAGATTACTTCTGGGCCACTCAATCTCCTGTTGTGCTGTGCCCGCCCATTTAAAGGGCCCTTACATTCTCCCTATATTTTAACATTTTAATCTTTATTTGTAAACTGTTTAAATAGTATGTGCAGCTTTGTTGTGTTCATTTGTGGATTGGGAGAAAAGTATATTTGATTTCTTATGAAAAAAGATATTTTATCTATTTAAATGTTAAAAGTACTAAATTAATGCATTTAATTTCATAGATTCTACTCATTCAGAATTATCAAATGAAGAATTAAGACAACAACTTCATGATGTTTTACAGGTAAATTCTTTGATCTTTGGTAATGTTGATGAGGTGTAGAATTGGGGTAACTAAATGAAATTAGGGTTTAATTGAGGTCTAATGGCAGGTTTGGAGTATAGGGAGTCAAATAGAGCTCTCCTGCAACCCCTCTGGATTCAGCGCAAAGATACAGAGTTAAATAAGTTCTAGTGGTGGCAAAGAGTCCCTGTAAAGGAATTTACAGACCCGAAAACCTAGATTGATAAAAGAAGTTTATTGTGCAGTTTGGAAGTAAAGTCTAGTTAGTAAAGTTAAAGGTAGAGATAAGAGGGCACTGGAAATAGGATTCCAGTGGACAGAGATCCTTGGCAGCCAGGTGTAAGGCTGCTATATTTGGAACCTCTGCAAAGAGAGGACTCCAGCTTGGTTCTTTATAATGAAAGATTTAGCTAAAGGGACCTGTTGGTGGAGTCCCAAGTTGGCTCAGATCTAGGTGGGGGTTGTGAGAGCCTGGATCTCTAATTGGAATTCAAAAGGGTGCTTTTGACCAGGATTTGTGAATCAAAAGTCCTAGTTTCTTGAATTGATAATGCATCAGCTAGGAGGGGCTGGGAATCAGAAAGGAATAAATCCATCTGAAAGGACTAGTTTCTTAAAGGGAGCACAACTGGCATCAATGTGAAAACTATATTTGAATCTAAAGAGATTTAAGTAAAATTAAAGGTCCTTGGAAGACAAATGTTTAAATTTCTACATGTTGTAACTAAGTCTCAGCATGTTCTCTCTTTTCAAGCTCACAGTCATTATCCTTCATCTTAAACCCCATTGTCTCTCAAAGAGATTATATTTGGTAATGAATCTTTCAAGCTTCCTCTTTCATAGCTTTTTGTTAGCCATGAAGACCAAGAGATCCATATCACCTCTTTCCCTCAGTTTCCCTACTTTTCTTGAATGTATAGTCTTGACTAGTCTTCCCTCAAATGCAGAAGTGCAAAGAGTAGTTCAATAGTATGGAAATGAGCATTTTCACAAGGGCTGACTTTTGTAGAGAAGGGTGGTTTAGAGTTAAAGGCTTGAACAGGAGCAAGTAATTTGTAATTTTTTGGTTTAATGTTAAGTAACCACTGAGTTTTGACTACCCTGAAATGCAAATGATCTGCAATGAAATATAATGATTTGCAAATGCAAATAAAGCAAAATCGATCTTCAGAATGCTGATTATTTGATTTGTAATGGGTCACTTTTAACCTATAGGTGGTTTATTCCCACAGTGCCCTGAAGCCATAATCAAATATAAATTAATTGAATTTGTGTTTTATAGATGGGTATGTGGAGGACAGAAGAGAGCTTAGCCTTACTTTTTCTGCAATTTTCCTTCTTTAGGAAGTAGAAATTCTGAGAATTGAACTAGAAGCATCACAAAGACAACTAGAGGGGAAAAGAGAAGCATTGAAAATTCTCCAAAGCATGGTAAAAAAAAAAAAAAAAAAAAGATTTAAAAAGTTGTAATAATACCCACATATGTTTAAGTGGTATGATTTCCAATTTTTTATATTAACCAAGAATATAGCGTTTTAAAATCTGTCTTCTTTTTACTGACCCTTTAGTTCTCTTTTTAAACCTTTTAATGTATTCACTTCCACAGTTGCATCATTCTCAACCACTGTAGTTGTTAATGATATGAAATTATAGAAATCTGCTTCCTTCCAAGTAAATTTTGGTCTTTTGTTTTCCCTTAAGGGGATAGTACTGATAGTACTGAAATAAATATTTTGAACAAACACTAAAAAAAAGCATTTCCATATATATTGTAGAAAAGAAAAAAGTGACTTATAGGTGAAACTATAATTCATTTTTATGTACAACTTGTCTTCCTTTTAATATTATATGCTATATGGTTATAATATATATAAAACTAAATTATTCCATAGCTTTCTAAGTTGTCCTTTTTTTTTTCAGAACTTCCTTCTGTTAAGAGAGAGATTTTAACATGATAGAAGTAGTTGGGAGGCTTTCCAGAAATTTCTGGGTTGGGAATCAAAATTCCTAACTGTCACTATATTGATGATATAATACTTCTCTTTTTAACTATTGGAAATGAAATTATACCTTGATTTATTTTATTAGGAAAGATCTTTGTCAAATAGACGTTGAGAGTTGTCTAATGTTCTTTTTAGTCTTTGCCCTATATTAGCAAATTTCCAAGTTGGTAGTAAAACAAGATAAAATGGAATGTTGTGCTAGAGCTGTTTTATAATTTATTATTTCAGTTGTTTCAGCATTAACCATTATATGCAATTATCTTATTTTATTTTTGTCAAATTTATATTGTCTTCTATACTATGGTAATTAAAAATACTTTCACTATACATTCAGGAATGATTATTAGTGAGCTTTAATTGAATAATAGTTTAACTTTGTTTTGCTTAGGCAATATTTAGTAAAGCTACTAACCATACCAAAGAAATACTTCAGAAATCAGAAGAACAGAAGAAATCTTTGGAAAAGGTGAGAACAGTTTTCAGAGTAGATCTGTATAATGCATTACAATTTTGAGACTAAAATCTACATTTATTATTTATCCTTTGAGTGCCCAGGTGACAAGGGTTTGATTTGTCTTATTCCTTTCCCCTTTCCAGTTTCATATTTTGCTGAATAATTGTTTTAATGGAATTTATTTATTTTATTTTATTTTTTTTTCTGAGGCTGGGGTTAAGTGACTTGCCCAGGGTCACTCAGTGTTAAGTGTCTGAGATCAGATTTGAACTCGGGTCCTCCTGAATTCAAGGCTGGTGCTCTATCCACTGTGCCACCTAGCTGCCCCTTTAATGGAATTTATGACATGCTAGCTTATATTATATTTATTTGTATAGTTGTCTAATAGATTCTTCTAGACTACATTTGATGAGGTGCAAATAAGGAGGTAGTGGTAGTGAAGAGGTGCGAGAATTGGGGTGGGGAATCCCCTCTGGTCTGTGCAGGTCCAATGGGAAGGAATTCACAACCTAAAAATCTGAGTGGCAAGAAAAGGAATTTTATTGTTCTCTAAGAAGGAAGCTTTCTTAGCTCCTCATTAGGAGTTTGGCATTGAGAAGTCAGCTTTGCTAGGAAGACAGACTTCTTAGTGGCAAGGTCCTGTCAGAAAGGCAACAAAGGTTAACAGTGAGAAGAGAATATCTCCACAATGGGCAAAAGTCCTGGCAGGCAGCTTTGCTTCCTTGGCAAACATAGTCCTGTGGCGGATTTCTGCCAGGATTCGAGGTTCAGAGTTGTCTTTATTAACCCTCTGTGGCTCAGGCTTCAATTTAAAATTGAATGAGATTATTTCAATGTTGTCAGTGCCCCAGGTTTAAATCTCCAATTGAAAAAAGATCACTTAGGAGTTTGAGTTACTGGGAATGGTCCCAGACTAATCTTCAACCATATCTCTGGCCAGGGGACAGCCTGAGACCCCAATCACCCTTCTTTTACAGATTAAAGGGGACAGTTTCAGGGTTCACACCCCATCCTCACCCCCCCCCGCCCCCCTAGCCCTGTCACATTCACTTAGATGTGAAATTAAACTGGTCTTTAAAATTCATCTGGTGAAAATAACTTTTGATTGCTGATTTCAGTGGTGATATCATGATTGATTGACACAAGTCCAGGAGTTTTGAACTTTTACTGGTGGTGTTTTCCACCTCTGTGCTAGACAGATTGTATGTCACTGAGAACAAGAGGTGAAAAAAGCAAGACTTATATGAAAGTGACCATCAGCAATTCTACATGCTTATTCCTGAAGTTCACACTGTATAAACCACCTGGAAAAGTGTACATTTATGTGGGAAATTGCTGAGAGAAATGTTTAATGTGTCAACTCTAAAGGTGAAGTCATGGTTAACAAGAGTCTCAGTAATACTGAGAATATTTATCATGTAATTAAAATTTTAACCAGTTATTTATATTAGATTAGAGTGGGTTTATGATTAGTTATTCACAATCATGAGACATGTTGTTTTTTTTTTCTTTCTTTCTATAGGAAATAAATGCTCTGCAGTGGGAAATTGAATTTGATCATAATAGATTTAAAACCGTAGAGGAATCTTGGGCCCAAAAATATGACAGGTTTGTATGCTATAGCACTACATTTTTTTTCTTTTTAAATCAAAATATTCAAAATGTGTATAATCTAACTGTTTCTCTCTTGATGTTTTAGTCCTCAACATGACTAAGTAATAATTATGTATTTTTTTTTTTTACCACCAGTGTTCCATGTTTTTTAAAATTAATGTTAGTAGGGAGCAGCTAGGTGGTGCAGTGGATAGAGCACCAGCCTTGAATTCAGGAGGACCCCAGTTCAAATCTGGTCTCAGACACTTAACACTTCCTAGCTGTGTGACCCTGGGCAAGTCACTTGACCCCAGCCTCAAAAAAAAAAAATTAATGTTAGTAATTTTTAATATTTAAATTTTGCTTCATGAAAATACTTTTTGTAAGTTATAAAATTTTTCTCCTTTTTTTGCTGTCACCAACATACAGCATTTTTTCTTTGTTAAATATGCTGTCATAATAATGAAAAGTATTCATTCATTCCTTCATTTGATTGTTTTTTTTTCTTTCTTTCTTATTTTCTTTTTCTTTCTTATTTTCTTTCTTTCTTTTTTTCTTTCTTTCTTTCTTTCTTTCTTTCTTTCTTTCTTTCTTTCTTTCTTTCTTTCTTTCTTTCTCTCTCTCTCTCTCTCTCTCTCTCTCTCTCTCTCTTTCTTTCTTTCTTTCTTTCTTTCTTTCTTTCTTTCTTTCTTTCTTTCTTTCTTTCTTTCTTTCTTTCTTATCTACTTTATTCTGGCAGTATAGATAGGCCTGTTTAGGAAATTGACATATCTCTCATACCTGATACCTATTGTTGATTTAAATTGGAAAGTGAATTAATTTGCTCTGTATTTATAGAGAGAGCATTTTTAGTTGAATTGCTAAAATTTCTTAAGCAATAGTAAGGACTGTTAGATGAAGATGATACTGAATAGAGCATTTAGAACTTCTGCATGTCCATACCACTATTCTGACATTCATTTTAAGTTATAACCTTTAGCAAAGTTGCAGGATACAAAATAAATGCACAAAAATCATCAGCATTCTTAAATATCACTAAAAAAATCCAACAGAGTTACAAAGAGAAATTCCATTTAAAGTAACTACTAATAGTATAAAATATCTATCTGCAAAGGGAAAATCAGAAACTATATGAGCAGAACTACAAAACACTTTCTACACAAATAAAGTCAGATCTAACCAATTAGAAAAATATTAAATGCTTTTGGATTGGGCGAGCAAATATAATAAAGATGACAATACTATCTAAACTAATCTATTTATTTAGAGCTATACCAATCAGACTCCTAAAAAACTATTTTTACAGACCTAGAAAAAAATAACAACAGAGTTCATATGGAAAAACAAAAGGTCAAGAATTTCAAGGGAATTAATGAAGTTATAAGTTCTATAAATTTAATGATCTAATGAAATGGAATACCTCTTTATCCTTCACCTTTCTTCTCTCCATGCCTTTCTTTAATTAAACAATTCCCAGTAACCCAAGAAACTATGGAATGAATACTCCCAATTTTTCTCTATTAGAGGTGATTCACCTGGAGAGTTACCTAGTATAAAGTGCTAGTCTTACAGTCATGAAGATATGAATTTGAATACTGCCTTAGAAGACCTTTATTAGCTGTATGACTGGGCAAATCACTTACCCTCTTTCTACAGTGTCCTTATTTGTAAAGTGGAGATAATAATAGCTTATTCTCCATCTTTCTAGGTATTTGTGACGATCAGTAAGAAAACTAGTAAAGTGTTTTGCAAACCTCAAAGCACTATTAAATGCTATTATTATTATTCTCTCTCTCTCTCTCTCTCTCTCTCTCTCTCTCTCTCTCTCTCTCTCTCTCTCTCTCTCTCTCTCTCTTTGCTGAGGCAATTGGGATTAAGTTACTTGCCCCAGAGTCACACAGTTAGGAAGTGTTAAATGTCTGAGGTCAAATTTGAACTCAGATCCTCCTGATTTCAGGGGTGGTACTCTATCGACTACACCAACTAGCTGCCCCTTATTATTATCTCTTAAAAGGAAAAAAAAATAAGATGTTTCTTATCTATGTACTTCTTTTAAGACTATGCTGACTGATGTGTAAATGTCTATTAGATTGAATTGAAACTAGAGCAAAACAAAAAGTATAAAGCAGATCTGTGTAGAAAACTCAAAGGCTTCGAGATGTTTCTGGAGAGAATTACTACTTGAATAAAACAATTCATAGTAAATTCAGGAGAAATGGAATACTTTAAAATGACTACACTCCATCAAATTGTCTTATGGTGTTATTCATATTGTAGAAAATATGTACAACTTAAAAATATGAAAAACTACTTTTTGTATTCTAATTATCATGACAGTATTTTAACTCAGTTGAAAGAATGGTATCATCAGTCATTAATTTATGAGACTTTTTTTTTTTTCCATTAGAGTATATTGTGAAAATTCAATCCTTAAGGAAACTCTGAAATTAAGAACAGAAGAAGTTAAAAGGCTGAAGTCTGAAAATGCAAGTAAGTAAAAACATTTTTTTGAGGATTGTTTTAAATATTGATTTAGTGATTATGAACAGTTACATAATTAGTAGAAATTCACTAATGAAAGCTACATTTTATGATTTTTGACAGAGCCACACATATTCCTATTCTTCTCAGTGTATAATTATTTGATAAACTGGGAGAACTAAAAACTCTAGTGGTCAATTTAATGATTTATATTTTGAAGTCTAATATTGAGTTTGGAAGAATTGAATATACTTAAAACGTAGAATGAATGGCAATGTAATTTTATGATTAAAGGTCAAATTCCATATCACAACTATCATCATGGCAGGAATCCTTATATAACAAAAAATTTCCAGTGCAGCCAATGGTTTACTCCGTCAAGCAAGACGGAGGCAACATGGTGCAGAATGAAGGTTCTTGGAATTAGCAACAGAAGCTCTGAATTCAAATTCTAGCTCTGACCTCTTACTACCTTAAGCCTAATCATTTCACTTCTCTGTCCCAAAGTTTCTTCATCTAAAATGAGAAAATTGAATTAAATGATCTCTAAGATCTTGACCAGCTTAAAAACTCTTGCATTTATGATTCAGTGAACATTATCAAAAAATTATATTAGAGAATTTGGATGGTAATTTAGAGTCCTTGGTAATAGAATTTCATGTTTATATCTAACTATATACAGGATATCCCTAAAGTCTTAGTGTAGTTTGAAGCTATTAAAGTTAAAACTGCACTAAGACTTTTGGGACACCATATCATAATTTTCTATTCTGAAATTTCCCATTTATTTACTTGAAATAAATAAATACTATAAAATATTACATAAATTCCCCCAAATGGGGGGCTACCGAACTCTTTAGTTCTCTTGACAATTGCATGAATTCTGATGAGACATGTGAACTATCTGTTGCTTATTCCTCAAGCTTGCTCCATGACTAGTGCCTCATTTCTTCTGAATATACATTTCTCTAATGATAGCCTTTACACTGTTTTTCAAGTGCAATTCTTGGCTTGTTATGTGTTAATAAACTGCTCACACCCAACACTCTATTGCTCTTGGGTTGACACTTAATTTCAGTTCTTTGGAGATGATGGTTTCCCATGGCTTGTGACCATATAACACCAGGAGAATATATAACACCAGGAAAATATTGACCTTAGGATCATTAAAAACATTATATCGTTTTACAAAGACAATTCAGCCTACTCATCTCCTCCTGTGCAATTTTAAGCCCAAATCATTGTCTCTTTGTTTTAATCATGCCTCAAACACTTATTAGCTAAATGACACTGGGCAAGTAATTTCACCTCTTTTGCCTCTTTTTCCTCATCTATAAAATGAGGATAATAATAGCACCTTCTTCACAGGATTGTTGTGAGGATGAAAAGAATTAATATTTATCAGGTACTTTGCTAACCTTAAAGTATCATACAATATTAGCTATGATGATGTGCAGTGTTTGTGTATGATACATATATGCATATATGTATGGCTGCAAGTAGGTAGCACAGTAAATAGTGTGCCAGGACTGATTTCAGAAAGTCTCATCTTCCCAAGTTCAAATTTGGCCTAAAACATTAGCTATCTGACCCTGTACAAGTCACTTAATTCTATTTGCCTGAGTTTCCTCATTTGTCAAATGATTTGAAGAGGTAAATGGTAAAATACTCCATTAGAATATAGTTTGCTAAGAAAACCCCAAATGGGATAAAAAAAAAGTTGACTGAAAAACAAATGTATGAATGTATCATTCCTATACCCTGCAATTTTGCATCTATACATCCATATGCACATATTCACACAGATATAGAAATATGTCCATACATACATCATAGCCATACACTCATACACATATATATGTATATGTTCGTGTATTACACACTTGTACCTATAGATCAACTTTCTGGGATATCCACTCAATGACACATTGGACAACAAACATTCTTCATTTATGTCCTTCTTCCAATAAGGATAGCTAGGGAGAACTATTTGAGCAATTATGGAGCTTGTTGAGAAGTCCCTGTCACAGGACCTGAAGCAATCAGCAAAATACCACCAATGACAAAACATTTGAGAAGCAGCTTAGTGTGGTGGATAGGGAACAGAAATTGGGAAGCAACTTTTGGTCATGTGAACGTAGGCAAAGACTTGTAAGCTCCCTATGTTCTAGATAACTTTTTAAAACTAACAAAGTATATAAAATTTTCTGATATGAAATGGTAGAGAGAGTTTCCTTATCAGGAGTTTACCATCTTATTGAAATCACAGGTCAGGACCAAAAGAACACACACACACACACACACACATACATACATACATGTACACACACACAGAGCATCTGGGGGGCCCCACCACCTATTTGGCCGTTGTCATGGCAAGCATCATCAGAAAGCATGTGCTTCTCTAATTCATGACTTGTTAGATGTAATTGATCAGAGTATCATGGGAAAGAATCCTGTTATATTCTTCATGAAATCTGGTGTAATTTTGACATTTGGGAAGCCTTGTTGAATAAAAATTTTCGGGTGATGGTTTGGAAACCATGTTTTGTTTTTTTTTAAAAGCTTTTTATTTTCAAAACATATGCACAGATAATTTGACAACATTGACTCTTGCATTGCCTTGTGTTTCAGAGAACTATACTTTTTTAAAAGAAATAATTAATGTACAATAAAGCACAGTGGGATATTAATTCTTTAGAATTTTCAATCACTTTGACTGTAAAGATGAAGGATATAAAATAATATTTGTGAAAGTTTATCCTTTCCTTTCTTATGATTTCCATGTATATATAGATTATTCTAATTTTTTTTTAGTGATGGTAAAGTAAGAATGTGGAATAGTAATTATTGATATTCTCTTGATGGTCTACTTTTTGTCATAAAAAGATCTAAGAATTTTTTTTCCCTCCATGTCTTTAGTATCTTCCCTTCCTTCAAATGTCTCAAGTTGCTCCCTTAATGCTCCCAAAATTTTGTCACCTCCAGTGCAGATATCTTTCATATATAACTAATGTACAATTTGCAAAGTGATTTGTGATTATTATCTCATTTAACCCTCACAGCAACCTTGCAAGGTAGATATTATTTTTCCATTTTATAGATAAGAACACTGAGGTTATGAGACTAAGACATTTGTCTCTGGTCAGACAGCTAGTAATTATCTGAGGCTGAATTTAATCTCAGATCTTCCTGACTTCAAGTTCAGTGCTACTTAGCTGCCCTCACTGTATAGTTGATCCAGAGTAGCTACTTTTCTCATCTGTTTTATTCAGTGCCATTTCCACTTCCTTAAATAGCATATTCATTAAGGACTGAATTAATATTAAAGTCAAATATAGTGGTTTCACTTTTCTTTATGGGGAAAATAATATGTTAAAAATTAATTTAACTTTTCCATTTTTATGGACTTTCATGTGATTATTTTAGTTGGAGTTAATAACTAGGCTGTCTCTAAATTTGTTTTTCTCTTTTCTGTTTCTCACTGCTTTATGAAGCAAATTTATTTATAATCTTCGCCATCCTTCCCTGAAAAGATCTACCAAAGATGTTTTGTTCTAGACCAAACCTGTTCTTGGCTGCCATATTTCTCTTCTTAGAGATCAAATGTTACCATCTGGAGTATTTTCTAGATTCATTTGTTCTCCTTGTTAATGAAAATTTATATCAGTTAAACTTCCTTAGGAAATGATCTAGTAGGGTCTGTTTTTCTATCCACTTCCCAGCTTGGCACCAATACCTTATTTAAATGTCTGTGTTTGTAGTTTTAATTACGCACGTTTAATTGCACACATATCTTTTTCTCATTTTTCTTCTACTTTTGTATTTCTTTATCTTTGTTGCTCAAAGTTGATGTTCTAACTATACAGTGATAACTGATTTGAGAAAGAATGAATCTGACATCTGAAATGATTTATTTTCTATCCACCAAAATGTTTAATTTCTTTATTTATTGCTCAGTATGTACCTTGCTTCCTGAACTTTTTTTAAAATAAAATTATGAGTATTTTGTGTAATTTCAAGGCCTTTGACCTCTCATTTCTTATTCATAAAGTTATTTTTAAACATATTTTTCACTCTCCTTATATATTCTCTCTCTTGAATTCAAGTTATTTCATGTCAAAATATATTTTGATTTAATTTTTAGGGTGTTAACAAGTTCTTAATAAAATTTCTCTGTGTCCTTATTCCTTTGTGACAGATTTTGATACATAAGCTACAGTTTTCACAGTTGTCTCCCTGAAAACACTTATCATGAGCACTGCAATTTGAGATGACTAAATGTCCCATGAAACATTTTTGTTGCCTTTGGATGCATAATAAAAACAGCTCTGCCAATTTTCTAATTGGCATCTCTGAGGATTAACTATGAATCATTCTTCCATTTAGCAGCAGCTTCCTTTTATCATCTGGCTTCATTTATATCAAGGAATGTCAAGATTAATATGACTCAGTTCCTCTGGTAATATGCTCACTAGTTACTCATTGGTCAAGTAGCTCACATTTTGTATTTTAAATATCTATAACCAATTTAATATTTTTAATGAGAGTCTAAAAACCACATGATTCCTACTATCTCTGTCTCCT
Organism: Sminthopsis crassicaudata; assembly: GCF_048593235.1. Classification (NCBI taxonomy): domain Eukaryota; kingdom Metazoa; phylum Chordata; class Mammalia; order Dasyuromorphia; family Dasyuridae; genus Sminthopsis; species Sminthopsis crassicaudata. The sequence goes on along the minus strand of NC_133617.1, from coordinate 575,704,134 downwards.
TTTTTTCCTAGTACTATCATTAAAATAAATAGACAGGCAGCACAGACTGAGAACCTTTTGTAATTTTCTTTGAACCCTGGATTGTCATGACCAAAAAATTTACCACCAAGGGCCAGTCTGTTGGTATTGAGCCAACCTTTCTTTAGTGAAACATGTTGGTTTTGGAAAAACGGGCTGTCTTTTGATAAGACTATATTTGAAATCTTTCTGAGATGACAGAGACCTGTTTTAGTTTTCTCTTTGATGGTAAAGGTTTCAATTGATCAATCAATCAATCAAACAAATATTTATTAAACTCGAGTCACAACCATTGCATGATGAGGCATCCTGGAAGGCCTTGGGATTTGTGTGTGTGTGTACACATGTGCTTGTATATAACAAGAGAATTCATGCATCAAGATATTGCCACTCATCCATCAGTATATGTGTCTTAGACTAGAGATGTCGAACTTTTGACCCAAAAGCAGCCTGCAAAACTTCCTAATGTGGCCAGAATCAAATTAAAGTCTAAACTGGGAGATAGTTAACAAAATAAATAAAATTACAGTCTAACACAAATAATGTTAATATTCAGTTTTCCAAGTCAAAATGTGGGCTGCAGGGATCTGTTCATATTGGACTTTGACAGTACAATCTTAGACAGAAATTGTTGACATAGACAGATAGATAGAGAAGCAGCATTTCCAGGCAGAAATTCATGAGAAAATGTGCAGGTTTTGTTTATTTAACATGTTCAAATGGATATTATTCCATGTGATATAGAATGCAACTCTTCCATTCCTAGCCTTCCTGTGAGATGTGTGTGTGTATATAAATATAAAATTTTTAATTTATGCAATAAACAAGTACTATAAAATAGTATAATAGATGATTACACATGAAAATGCAAATCTGTTATATATAAGTAACTATTCCTTTTAAATATATGATAGTAATTATGTAAATTTCTTTTTTATCCTTCCCTGCTCATTCCCCACCAAGATATAGTTACTAGTAAGTGTATGTGTGTGTATGTGTGTGCGTATGTGTGTGCATATACACACACACACACACACACACACATATATATGTATATATTTATTTATATAGTGGTTGGGATTTGGATTTTTCTTTTCTTTTCTTTTTTTTTTTTTTTTTGAGGCTGGGGTTAAGTGACTTGCCCAGGGTCACACAGCTAGGAAGTGTTAAGTGTCTGAGACCAGATTTGAACTCAGGTCCTCCTGAATTCAAGGCTGATGCTCTATCCACTGCGCCACCTAACTGCCCCTGGGTTTTGGATTATTCAAAAAAAATTGTTTTTTCCTGTGTAGCTAAGCCATTTTTTGGGTGATCCTGAATTTCATTCAGGAGACACTGCTATCAGTAAAGGTTAAAAAGAGGAAACAGGATTATATCCACCTACAGTTAAATCTGTTAAGTCCTAATAAACTACTAGGTTGAAAGAAGAAAGAAAATCATCTTGGTCATAAGTCTTTAACATTAGGTTCACGGACTCCTATGTAGTCTGTAGATAAGATTTTAAGAGGAAAAGTAAATTATCATTTCAATATAACTGATTTTCCTTTTAAATTTTTGTATTTTATTTTCCAATTATATGTAAAGATAGTTTTCAGCATTCATTTTTGTAAGATTTTGAGTTCCAAATTTTTTTCCTTCTTCCCTCCCCCCAAACAGTGAGCAATCAGATATAGCTCATTGTATATTTTGTTTTATGCATATAAAAATATTATTCTTAGAAGGAGTCCATAGACTTCACAAAAAAAGTTTGGTTATCTCTGATCTAAATCAAGGGCAAGGTATTAGAAAGGAAATATTTGAGTAATTTTTTTTGTTGTTGTTGTTGTGTTTTTTTTTTTGTTGTTGTTGTTTTGTTTTGTTTTTTGCTGAGGCATTTGGGGTTGTGACTCACCTGGGGTCACACAGCTAGGAAGTGTTAAGTGTCTAAGATCAAATTTGAACTCAGGTCTTCCTGACTTCAGGGCTGGTGCTCTATCCACTTCATCATCTCAATGCCCCTTCAGAGTAGTTTTAAACATTAAATTTTTCTTCTCTTTTCTTCTCTCACATATTTAGATTATTTTAAGTGCCTCAATGTGAACTCTACTTTCACATGTTAGAGTATGGAATGAGATGGTAAAAATCCTCTTGAGTTAAAATAGTTCCAAAAATTCATCATCTTCAATTCATCATCATCAATTCATCAATCTTTACTTAAATCTTCTACCACATAATAGGGAACTTTTCAGTTTCATTCATATGGTTTATAAAAAATGTGACCACTAAAAAATATAAACAAGGTTGGCTAGGTAGATAATTTGCCACCTGTACCATTTATCTTAAGATTCTGTTATTGGGTAAGTATCACAGTTGTCAAATTCTCTGGTAAAATTATCTCCAGCCATTTAAGATTGTGTGTAATTGGAGAGTTTTTAACCTGAAAAATTGGAATAATTTCCATAAATGAATCAGTTCTAGGGTTGAATAATTAGAACACATCCATATTGTTCATAGCAACAGTAATGTACATTTATTTAATGCTCTATGCTTTATAATACCCTTTCACAACTTTTCTCTCATTTAATACCTACTATAATACTTAGTGATGAGGTTGGTTTTCTTCATAATGCCAAATTCACTTATCCTCCAGATCCAGTCAACCCCATTTTGTCAACTCCTTCTTCCATTCCCAATGCCACTATCCCAAGCCCTCCTTCTTTCTCCTGATTTTGCTATCATTTGCTTCCCATATATTCTCTTTTCCCCATAGACAATTCCACATTCTGCTGCCAGAATCATGGTCCTAAAGCGCTCAAGTAGCTCTCTTGCTCAAAAAACCCTCAATGACTCCCTATTACCTAACAGAATCAAGTCCATTTTATAGAATGTTGTGCTTCCATTCTCCGACCAAAACCATCTTTCTCCTTTTACCTGCCCCTTTCTCCCTTTGAATGTTATATTCTAATTGAACTGGACTGTTCACCACCCCCAAACATGACCAGTGCCTTCCTGACTCTACCTTAGAACACCTTCTTCTATAGCCTGAGATCCTCCTCCTAACCCCACCACTATTTCTACTTGTCCTTGTCCTTCTTGGCATTTGATACGTGGCCCCAGAGCCACCTGCCCTATTAACCTTTCTCTGATTCTCCTATCCAGAAGTTCTCTCTCCCTCTTCTGTGCACTCATGACATTCTTTTCCTCTCCTCCAGTGATAAACATTGCATTATAGCTCACTGTGGCTTACTCCTTTCCTTAACTAACAGCAAATTCTCTGAGGACAGGTGGAGATCTTATTTTGATGATTTTTTAAAATCCCTCACAAAACAAGAATATAGTAATCATTTAATAAGTGTTTGTTGACTGGAATAATACCTTAGAGGATTTATATCATCTCTCAGGAAATGACTGTGGTTTATAGCTTAGCCTTGTTGAGATAATCTCATTTATCTTACTTGTTCTCTTCCCTAGCTCTGAATCAGCAGTGCCTGGAGTCTGTTGCAATGCTTGATATAAAACAGCAGAAGCTTGTTCAGGAAAACATGAGCCTTAAAGGTGGCCCTACGGAGGTTACAGGTCTGGAAGTACGTGTGTAAGAATTTTGAAAAGCATGGGGTTTGAGAAAGAGAGAGAAAACTTTTCTCTTTTTCTTTTATTTCCTTTAGATTTAAAATGGAAAAAAGGTAAAAAATTTAAAAAAAAGAACAAAGGGACAGCTGAGTTCAAACCCAGTCTCAGACACTTAACACTTCCTAGCTGTGTGACCCTGAGCCAAGTCACTTAACCCTAATTGCCTTACCTTCCCCCACAACATAAAAAAAATAAAATGCAGTGGCACAACATAATTAATATGGAAATATGTTTTGCATAACTACACATGTATAACCTATTTCTAAGTCCTTGTCCTCTCAATGAAGGAGGAAAGGAGAGAGGAGGGAGAGAATTTGGAATTCAAAATTTTAAAAAGCAAGTGTTAAAAATTTGTTTTTACATGTAACTGGGGGAAAATATTAAATAAACATTAAAAATAATAAACATAAAAATAAAATATTACATAAACAAATAACAAAATTAAAGAAAAATATTAACAAAACAAACAAACAAAAAAACCAGTGGCAGTCTGGCTTCTCACATCACCTCTGTTTTATCCTGAATAGATCTTGCTTGCCCATAGTTGTTTGCATGTTGGCTTCTTAGTTAGCTCTTCAGTGAGCTTTTTCAAAGCAGATACTAATTTTTTTGTTTGTTTGTTTGTTTATTTGTTTTTGCTTTTCTTTGTATATCCCTAGCACTTAATATAGTTTCTGGACTGAGAGAGCAACCTTGCTTAGTTAGATTGGACAAAAATTTTCTGCTTCAGTGATTCTGTTGCCTATGTTGTAGTGCTTTTTTTTATTTTTTAAATAGTTGTTACAGCACTATGATTTGGAGTGTCAGGCTTCCCTGCAAATTCCAGGACAAAAATTATTACAATATAATATAATATAATATAATATAATATAATATAATATAATATAATATAATATAATATAATATAATATAATATAATATAATATAATATAATATAATATAATATAATGTGAATTCTTAACAAAAAAAGTTGTGTGTGTTTTCTGGCATAGAATTATTGTTAAGAAGTTAAAAGGATAATAGAATTCTGGGGAAAGGATAATAGAATCCTGGTTCTCTATCTTTACATGCACACACATACACATATATGTAAAAAGAATATTTTGTTGAGACATTTACTGTGATATGGATGCTATGCAGGCTTCACACATCATTGGTCTTCTTTGAAAACGAAGGGCAAACAACAATATATATGTGGACACATATATGGACACACATAAATGATATATTTGTTATTAATATATTAATATCAATATATTAATTATTAATCAATACAGAATAATTATACAATTAATACACAAAATTATTAACATATAATATTGTTATGCCCATATAATAATGCTCTTATTATCCCCATATTCAATATATGAGGAACATGTAGAACTTAGAAGAGAATGATGACATTATTTGAATGGTTGAAAAAATAACAATAAGAAAAATTAAAGAAGCTAGATTTAAGAAAAGACTAAAAGAGTGATGTCTTAATTCTTATACAGAAAGGGAGACTCTAATGGGCAAGTAGCTCAAGTACCTAGGACTCTACACAATTACTGGTAGGAATCTGAGAATGAAATACAGCTAGTATTGATGAAAGCGGACATGGATAATTTCAGCACAGTGACTAATACAAAAAATCTTTTCTATTCATACTTAAAAATTTTTATGTGATTGAGATTTTGTAATCAGTTATGTTTTGTACTGGTAAATATTTAAAATTAAATTCTTCCCCTTGTTCTTCTTTTGTATGTTATATTCTAATTGAACTGGACTATTCACCACACCCTGAATATGACCAATGCCTTCCTTAGTACATACATTGTGATAATAGTCAAGGTTGAATGGATATAGTTGGAGTACCAGAGAAAAACACAAAGAAATGAATAGATGGAAAATTGAAAGCTAAAAGCACAATTAGACCACATTCCTTCTGAAGACAAGTAGGTATAGGAAGTTGATGTCAGTATTTTAAGACATTGATATGGAAAAGAGGGGAGATAGGTTTGATTTTATTATGTTCCAAGTATATAAGATTCTCCTCCCCCCCCAGTTGTTAATTCTCTTTGATATCATAGAATCTTGTATATGATCTATGTCTTTCCCTTTTCAGTTTCTTTAAATATGATTGCGAATGGTGTGCTACAAATGACATTTAATGACTGGATGCTTTTGAATTCACAGCTGGCAGTACTTGGGGCTTGCATCTGTAACCATCCTGGAGGACAACCTTGTTCCTGTGCTAAGACAGCTGCAGCTGCTAGAAAACAGCTTCTTCAGCAGAAGCAAGAGGTAACTCTTGGTTTAGTCAAATGGTTTTAATTGTTAACTGTGCCTTATTTCTCCATTTTAAGACGTTGGGATTAATGGAAAAGTCATATTTGTAATGATTTTTTCCCTGGTGACAAATGTTAACTGCTAAGATTTAATTGGTATTATGATTGACTAACATATTGGTTTTTGCTTCATAAGAATTTTTAAAAAACTGATCCTATAATTTCACTAGGGCCACTAAGTTATTCATGGGTACCAACAATGAGCCTGCAGTTAGTAAAATCTGAATTCAAATCCTACCTCAAACACTCACTAGTTATATGACTCTGGGCAAATCACTTAACCCCTGTTTGCCTCAGTTTCCTCATCGGTAAAATGAGCTGGAGAAGGAAAAGGCAAACACTCCAGTATCTCTGCCAAGAAAATCCCAAAACAATTCACAAAGAATCAGGCATGACTGAAATGATTCTACAGCAAAAATGATTTCACTGGTATAGAAAACTAACAGGGAGGAAACTTCTACTAATATAGATTGGCACCTCAGAGAATTGTCTGTTTTAGATGCAAAATATAAATGGTTCTGTCATTCTCGTGAATTGTCATCTTCTCTCTCTCCCTTTCACTTCACTCTTAATACTAGCCCACTCCAGGCAGTCTGGCCACACTATTTATTCTATTGAAAAAGTGCTCTCAAAGGTCACTTATGAATCCTTTATCCCTAAATCCATTGGTCTCTTTATCATCTTCATCATTTTTAACCTTTGTTTCTGAAATTGTGGACTATCTCTTTATGAACACCCTCTTTTCCTTTGGTTTATATGTTATAACTATCATAGGATTATAGATTTGGAGTGAGAAGCTTTCAAGACTACCAAGCCCACCCTCTCCATTTTACAGATGAGAAAATGGAGGCACTTGCCCCAAGTCCCATAGTGTTCGAGGCAGGATTTGAACCCAAGTTTACCCCATTTCAAATCCAGTGAATTATCCATTACTCCAAACTTTTAAAATTATGGCTTTTCTACTTCTTGAACATTTTTTGGTCTCTTTTGCCAGAATGTCATCCTCCTAACAAACTGTAAACATTCAAGGCTCTATCTTTTCCACTCTTCTCTTTTTTCCTGTGTCTATATATTTGATTATCTAATTTTAGTTATTATTTAGCTATTACCTTTATGTAAATGACTCCTCACTCCATATCTCCACTAGTCACCCACATGTTTAACTTTACAGCTGTTTTTTATTTTACTTTCTTCCTCTCTCTTCATATCCAGCTAGGTGACAAATCCTGTTGGTTTTACTTCCATCACATTTCTCCCCCTCATTCATGGTGCCTAAACACTAGTTCAGGTCCCACTGATTACCTGTTTCTTAACTGGTTTTCCTACCTGTAGTCTTCTCTCAAATCCATCTTCTATTCAGTTGTCAAAACAAACTGTCCTAAAGCCTAAATCTGACCCTCTCCCTTCTTTGTGCAAAAACCATCGAGGGTTCCTCTATTGTCTCTAGCTTTAATTATGACATCTTCACAGTAGAACTACTACTAGCCATACTAGTAATATGGCTGCTGTTACTACTACTACTACTACTTCTAGTAAGTAGTAGTCTACTACTATTTTATCCTACATAAGCTATATAAGTCTAGAAATTCTTTATTTTGCTTCCCTTTATGTACTCTTCATTCAGTCAAACTGGATTATCTGTTTTTAGTGTTCAGCATGTCCCCTTTCATCTTTCTATTTTTCACAAACTATTCCAAAAATTTTGGGGTTTATCAAACACTATCGTGCTGTTTTGGTGAGGTTTTTATATGTGGTGTAGCTAATCCATTCTATCAATTTACTTCCTTTTTGTTTCTAGTCAGTACTATTAGTTTTGATGATCACTAGTTTGAAACCTGGTACTACTGGGCCCCATCAAAGGTGGTATTTAAATTCAGGTCTTCCTGACCTTAAAACTAGAACCCCTTAAAACTAGGGGTGTGTGTGTGTATACATGTGTGTATTTGAGTGATATTTATATATTTATGTTTCTATTTTTGTGTGTAAGCATATATATATTGTGTATTTCAATGATATTTGTATATTTATGTTTCTATATGTGTGTGTGTGTAAGAGTACATAGGTGTGTGTATTTCAGTGACATTTGTATATTTATGTTACTATATATGTGTGTAAGCATATATACATTGTGTATTTGAGTGATATTTGTATATTTATGTTTCTATATATGTGTGTAAGCATAATACATTGTGTATTTGAGTGACATTTGTATATTTGTTTCTGTATATGTGTGTAAGCATATATACATTGTGTATTTGAGTGATATTTGTATATTTATGTTTCTATATATGTGTGTAAGAATATATACATGTGTGTATTTCAGTGACATCAGTATATTTATGTTTCTGTATATGTGTGTGTAAGAGTATATAGGTGTGTGTATTTCAGTGATATTTGTATATTTATGTTTCTGTATATGTGTTTAAGCATATATACATATGTGTATTTGAGTGATATTTGTATATTTGTTTCTTTATATGTGTGTGTAAGCATATAGGCATGTGTGTATTTCAGTGATGTTTTAATTTTTTATTAATTTTTATAATTATAACTTTTTTTGACAGTACATATGCATAGGTAATTTTTTTTTTTTTACACATTATCCCTTGTGCTCCCTTCTGTTCCGAATTTTTCCCCTCCACTCCCTCCCTTAGATGGCAGGCATTCCCATACATATTAAATATCTTATAGTATATCCTAGGTACAATATATATGTGCAGAACCGAATTTTGTTGTTGTTGTTGTTGCAAAGGAAGATTGTATTCGGAAGGTAAAAATAATCTGGGAAGAAAAACAAACAAACAAACAAACAAAAATAATGCTCACAGTTTACACTCATTTCCCAGTGTTCCTTTTCTGGATGTAGCTGATTCTGTCCATCATTGATCAATTGGAAATGGATTAGCTCTTCTCTATGTTGAAGATATCCACTTCCATCAGAATATATCCTCATCCAGTATCATTGTTGAAGTGTATAATGATCTAGTTCTGCTCGTTTCACTCAGCATCAGTTGATGTAAGTCTCTCCAAGCCTCTCTGTATTCCTCCTGTTGGTCATTTCTTACAGAACAATAATATTCCATAACATTCATATACCATAATTTACCCAACCATTCTCCAATTGATGGACATCCATTCATCTTCCATCTTCTAGCCACTATGAAAAGGGCTGCCACAAACATTTTGGCACATACAGGTCCCTTTCCCTTCTTTAGTATTTCCTTGGGATATAAGCCCAGTAGTAGCACTGCTGGATCAAAGGGTATGCACATTTTGATAACTTTTTGGGCATAATTCCAGATTGCTCTCCAGAATGGTTGTATTCTTTCACAACTCCACCAACAATGCATCAGTGTCCCAGTTTTCCCACAGCCCTTCCAACATTCATTGTTATTTGTTCCTGTCATCTTAGCCAATCTGACAGGTGTGTAATGATATCTCAGAGTTGTCTTAATTTGCATTTCTCTGATCAATAGTGATTTGGAACACTCAGTGGAAATAGTTTTAGTTTCATCATCTGAAAATTGTCTATTCATATCCTTTGACAATTTATCAATTGGAGAATGGCTTGATTTCTTATAAATTAAAGTCAATTCTCTGTATATTTTGGAGATGAGGCCTTTATCAGAACGTTTACCTGCAAAAATGTTTCCCCAATTTGTTTACTTCCCTTCTAATCTTGTTTGCATTAGTTTTGTTTGTGCAGAAACTTTTTAATTTGGTGTAATCAAAATTTTCTATTTTGTGATCAATAATGGTCTCTAGTTCTCCTTTGGACACAAACTCCTTCCTTCTCCACAAGTCTGAGAGGTAAACCATCCCATGTTCCTCTAATTTATTTATGATTTCATTCTTTATGCCTAAATCTTGAACCCATTTTGATCTAATCTTAGTATGTGGTGTTAAATGTGGGTCCATGCTTAGTTTCTGCCATTCAGTGATATTTTTATAATTATGTTTCTGTATATATGTGTGTAAGCATATATATGTATATGTATTTCAGTGACATTTGTATATTTATGTTTCTGCATATGTGTGTAAGCATATATACATTGTGTATTTGAGTGACATTTGGATATTTATGTTTCTGTATATGTGTGTGTAAGCATATATACATGTGTGTATTTGAGTGATATTTGTATATTTATGTTTCTGTATATGTGTGTAAGCAGATGTGTATTTGAGTGATATTTGTATATTTGTTTCTATATATGTGTGTAAGTATATATACATTGTGTATTTCAGTGATATTTGTATATTTATGTTTTTATATTTGTGTGTAAGAGTATATAGGTGTGTGTATTTCAGTAACATTTGTATATTTATGTTTCTATATATGTGTGTAAGCATAATACATTGTGTATTTGAGTGATATTTGTATATTTATGTTTCTATTTTTGTGTATAAGCATATATACATGTGTGTATTTCAGTGACATCAGTATATTTATGTTTCTGTATATGTGTGTGTAAGAGTATATAGGTGTGTGTATTTCAGTGATATTTGTATATTTATGTTTCTGTACATGTGTTTAAGCATATATACATATGTGTATTTGAGTGATATTTGCATATTTGTTTCTATATATGTGTGTGTAAGCATATAGACGTGTGTATTTCAGTGACATTTGTATATTTATGTTTCTGTATATGTGTGTAAGAGTATATAAGTGTGTGTATTTCAGTGATATTTATATATTTATGTGTGTGTAAAGTATATAAATGTGTGTGTTTCAGTGACATTTGTATATTTATGTTTCTGTGTATGTGTGTAAGCATATATACATTGTGTATTTCAGTAACATTTGCATATTTATGTTTCCATATATGTGCGTGTAAGAGTATATAAGTGTGTGTGTATTTCAGTGACATTTTATATTTATGTTTCTGTGTATGTGTGTAAACATATATACATTGTGTATTTCAGTAACATTTGTATATTTATGTTTCCGTATATGTGCTTTTTAAGAGTATATAAGTGTGTGTATTTCAGTGATATTTGTGTATTTATGTTTCTGTATATGTGTTTAAGCATATATACATATGTGTATTTGAGTGATATTTGTTTCTATATATGCATGTGTAAGCATATAGACGTGTGTATTTCAGTGATATTTTTATATTTATGTTTCTGTATATATGTGTGTAAGCATATATATATATATATATATATATATATATATATATATATATATATATATATATATATGTATTTCAGTGACATTTGGATATTTATGTTTCCATATATGTGCGTGTAAGAGTATATAAGTGTGTGTATTTCAGTGATATTTATATATTTATATTTATGTATATGTGTGTGTAAGTGTATATAAGTGTGTATATTTCAGTGACATTTGTATATTTATGTTTCTGTATATGTGTGTGTGTAAGAGTATATAAGTGTGTGTATTTCAGTGATATTTGTGTATTTTTGTTTCTGTACATGTGTTTAAGCATATATACATATGTGTATTTGAGTGATATTTGTAATTTGTTTCTATATATGTGTGTAAGCATATAGACATGTGTGTATTTCAGTGACATTTGTATGTTTATGTTTCCATGTATGTGCATGTAAAAGTATATGTTTGTGTATTTCAGTGATATTTGTATATTTATGTTTCTATATGTGGTGTGTGTGTGTGTGCCTATATGGTAGCAAGATGGCACAATACAGAAAGACCTAGAATTAGGAAGCCTCATCTCCCTAAGTTTATATCTGTTTCAGAAACTTACTAATTGTGTGACTCTGGGCAAGTCACTTCACCCTATCTGCCTCAGTTTCCTCATTTGTAAAATCACCCGGAGAAGGAAATGGCCAACCACTCCAGTATCTTTGCCAAGAAAACCCCAAATGGAGTCATGAACAATTGTACATGACTGAAATGACTAAACAACAACCTATGTGTATGTATGTGTATATTTCAGTATTATTTGCATATATGTCTATTTGTATTGTGTGTGCACACATGCCTGCACATGTGTGAACATGTTGCCTCATTAGAATGTAAGCTCCTTGGGACCAGGGATTGGTTTTCCTTTTTCCTTGTATCCCTAGTACTTAGTACTGATGTCATCTAGTTAATAAGTATAATAAATATTTATTGACCTTCTGATTAACATAGAGTTTTGATAATGACATTCACAGGGTGCATACGCAAGGCTGTTTAATCAATTCAGGGTTCATGGAATTACAAAATTTGAGAGTTGGAAGGGACTTCAATGATTGGCAAGTCCAACTGATACATGAAAGTAATCCTCCTATAACAGGGAGAAAAGTGGTTGTTTGTATGAAGATTTCTAGGGAGGGAAACATTACCACCTCTCTAGGCAACTCTTTTAAAAAAAAAAAATCAATGTTAGAAATTTTTACTAACATCAAGCTTAGAAATTCAATATTTCTTGATTCTGTTCTGCATGTTGTTAGTCTTAAATTCTGGGACCTAGAACAAAACAAGGTATTCCAAATGGGATCTGAGTGCCATGAGATTATTGCTTTCATATTCTTGAAAGCTGTGCCCTTTTAGTGTAATTAATTAATTCATGTTCTTAATCACAGTTATTTTAGCTACTATATCATTTTGAGTTTACAGTCCTCAGAGGAAGAGTAGCATGTAGTTAATTAATATTAGAAATATAAACTCTGTTTTCCCCTCACATTAATACAATTAATTTTGAGGTCAAAAAAGATATTTTTCATGTCAAAAAGAAATTTGATTCAGAGAAGGGAGTGAATGAGGAAACTTAAGAAGATAAAAGCAACATATCAACAGACAGAAAAATGCAGTGAAGTGCTGAAACCTCTCAGACAGCATGGTACCAAAGTTAACTAGCAAAGATAAAGCTGGGACGTTTATAATTATGATGAGGATCATTATTGAATTGAACATGCCTGACATGATTTTAGAGCAAAATACTGAAAGTCAAGGGCTTAAAACCAATGGGAATGTGTTTAGGACACAGCAAAATAAAAATTAAAGTCTTTGAGTATATTGTTGAATGATTTCTTCAGGATCTTAAATCAATGTTGTTGATCGTATGTTATACGATATAAGCTTTTAAGTCAAGTTTTTGTGTTTAAAAGAGAACTCTTAGGCCTTGCCTTGGGCAATCAGGTGGTGCTGTGGAAAGAGGACCAGGCCTGGAGTCAGGTAGACTCATCTTCTGAGTTTGTGATCTCATACATTTACTAGCTGTGTGAACCTGGACAAGCTACTTTGCCTTATTTGCCTCAGTTTCCTCATCTATAAAATGAGCTGAAGAAGGAAATGGCTAACCACTTCAGCATTATTGTCAACAAAACCCCAAATGGGGTCACAAAGAGTTGACCATGATTGAAATAACTGAACGATAAAAAATCTTGGATAAGTTACTTTCTATGGAAGTAGACACATTTTAGAGGCATGTTAAATGTATGTTATAAAGACTTATTATCATTATTTTACTTGAGTGTGTATGAAGAGTGTAAATCTTAGGGCAGCTTTAGTAGTTTAAAACTGCCCTAAGGACTTTTGAGACAGTGTGTGTGTGTGTGTGTGTTTTTGTATGTGCATGCATATGATACCAGAAATGTTTAATGTCATGGAAGATATATGTCCCAGGTAAGAAAAAAATATAAATAATAAAAAGGATTTCTGTTTGATGAATGAGGCTCTCTACATGTTTCTAGTCACAAATGGCATTGGACAAATTTCACATTGCTTTGAAATAAATTAAAATATTTCTAGTTATTTATTCTCTATTTAGAATTTTCCTCCAGTTGCAGGTGAAAACATATTTTAACATTTGCTTTTAAAATTTTGAGTTCCAAATTAAATTTTAAAATTCTCAGAAAAATCCATTTTAAACATGAAAGAGTTTTATCTGACCATCCTTGCTCTCACAATCTGCTGCCAGGAATGGCTATCTTATTAATATCAATTATGATTTTCCCAGTGATGCTATATTGCTATGAGTCAGAGAACATGAGGGCCTCAACAGAATTAAAATTAGAAACAATCCAAAGGGCCATGGAATGACACATAGTGGGCAGGAGCAGGCTACAGTGTTCTAGCACTTATGACATACAGTAGTAATAATAAAAATTATGGCTAACATGCATGTGTTTTTTTTATGATTTACAAAGCACTTGCTATATTTGGTTCTTTACAACAACCCTTTGAGGAAGGCACTATAGACATTATTATCTTCAATTTACTGATGAGAAAACAGTATTTATAAATAGTGCTTTTAGTATAATAATACCTAGTAGTTATAATAGCACTTTTAGGGCTTTGCAAAGTACTTTACATATGTTAACTTTTGATCCTCATAATAATCCTGAGATATGTGATATTGTATCTTCATTTTACAGATGGGGAAACTAAGGCAAACAGATTAAATGACTTGCCCAATAGTAAATTTCTTGATATAATATTTGAACTAAGGATTTTCTGAATCAAAGTCCTGAGCTCTCTGCATCTAACTGCCTCAGAAACATAAAATGATTTACTCATACTTAGGTACTTAATATATATGTGTCAGGAATATGATAAAAAACAGATATTGCTTGACTCCAAATGCATAAACATTTTTTTTCAGCCACCTCTATGACCATAGACAAATACTCAATCTCTCTGAATCTCAGTTTTCTCATCTGTAAAATCTGCATAATCTCCCATTTGCAGCTTAAATGAATTAAGCAAGTAAAACAATCCCTTTTGCAAACTTTAAAGTATATTTAAGTGCCAGTTAATATTAGTAACTAAATATATGGGGTAAAATGACTTTAGAAAAGATGTTTATGGCCACCATATGTGGGCTGTTTATATAGCAAGAATAAGAGACAATGGACAGCCAAAGAATCTTCTCAATATAAGCAATAAGAGTAAGAAAAAGGCCTCTAGTCTAATGGCTAGAACCTCAGTGAAGGATTTATAGAAGGATTGACAACAATTAAATGGGAAGAGATGGTATGGAGAACTTTTCATCTTCATTAGTAGATGGAATAAACAAGTAAAATTGATGGTCTGTCACAAGATGTTCAACAGGGCTAAAATTGTGCTTACTAATCAGTTTATATCAAAAGCCTTCAAATAACTTGGAAATAATCCCTGATCATCTATATATAGGCTATACTAGAAATCTGACTTAACTACAACTATCAAAATTATGAACCTGTCATTGACTATCTGTTACAGCTATTAAACTTTTCCTAGCTGTGTTACTCTAGGGGAAATCATTTAACCACTCTCTGCCTCAATTTCCTCAGCTGTAAAATGAGATTAATAATAGCACTTACCATACCAGATTATTATGAGGGATCAAATGAAGTAATATTCCTAAGCACTTAGTTCAGTGCCTGTCACATAATAAGTACTTAATAAATGCTTACTGAAGCATTTACCCCTGAAGAAGATAAATCTTATTATTTTCATAATCAGTTTATTGGGGAGCTAGATGGCTAGAGATAGAGACAATATTCTGGGTTACATGTGTTTCCTGTCTAAGAATCTCTCCATCCTCAATTCTACCTTACCCTCCCCCAATATTTTTGTTGTTTATTTCTACTAAGATACATCTTCTTCTGGATAGTGTTTATCAAAGTTTCCTCTTGCTAATCTTTCTGCTAAAAAATATTTTAAATTGTTGGAATAGTATTAAATGAATAGAAAATACACATTTTCAGAATTTAGTCTCGAACTTTGATTAATGAGTTTTTAGTAAAATTCTTTATTTTTTAAATTAAAAATTCTATAATATTTTATTTTTCTAATTATACATAAAGATATTTTCAATATTAATTTTTGTAAGATTTTTGAGTTTTGCTATGCCCAAAGAATTATAAAACTGCGCATATCTTTTGATCCAGCAGGATCTCTACTGGATCTGTATCCCAAGGAAATCATAAAAGAGGGAAAAGGACCCCTATGTGCACAAATGTTTGTGGCAGCCCTTTTTGTAGTGGCAAGGAAATGGAAATTGACTGAATGAATGTCCATCAGTTGGGGAGTGGCTGAATAAGTTATGTTATATAAATGTAATGGAATATTGTTGTTCTATAAGAAACGATGAGCAGGATGACTTCAGAAAGGCCTGGAAAGACTTACATGAACTGATGTTAAGTGAAATGAGAAGAAACCAAGAGAACATTGTATGCAGAAGCAAGATTATGTGATGATCAACTATGTGCACTTGGTCTTTTCAACAATGAGATGATTCAAGGCAATTCCAATAGACTTGGGATAGAAAGTGCCATCCACATCCAGAGAGAGAATTTGCAAACTAAATGTGGATCAAAGCATAGTGTTTTCATCTTTATTGTTGTTTGTTTGCTTGGTTTTTTCCTCTTTCTCATGTTTTTTTCCCTTTTGACCAAATTTTTTTTTTCCAGCATGATGAATATGGAAATATGTTTAGAAAAATTGCATATATTGAACTTATAATGGATTGCTTGTAGTCTTAGGGGAGGGGAGGAGTGGAGAGAGGGAGAATAATTTAGAGTACAAGGTTTTGCAAAGGTGAATGTTGAAAACTATCTTTGTATTTGGAAAAATAAACTATTATTAAAATAAAAAAATTTTTTGAGTTCCAAATTTTTTTTCTTCTTGCTTCTCTTAGATCTCCCCCTCGCCAATACAACAAGCAATATGATATAGGTTATACATAAGCAATTATTTTAAACATATATCTATATTAGCCATGTTATAAAAGAAAAACCAAAGCAAAAAGGAAAAACCAAGAGAAAGAAAAAAGCAAACAAAAAACAAAAAGGTGATAATACTGTGCTTTGATTCTCCTTTGGTCTCCATAGTTTTCTGTCTGGATGTGGCTGGCATATTCTATACCAAGTCTATTGGAATTGTCTTAGATCACTGTATTGCTGAGAAAAGCCAAGTTTGTCATAGTTGATCATCACATAATTTTATTTTGTGCAATGTTCTCCTGGTTTTGCTCACTTCACTCATTAGCTAAAGTTCCTTTGCTGATTTTCAGTAAAAAGTACAGCCAAAATACTTCAGGAATTGTAAATTTTACAATTGAGGGCTCAGATGATGAAGTTTTTGAACTTTTGCTTCTGCATACCTTATTCTAAAGTTATAATGGAATTCCAGGTGAGAGGTCACATCTAGTGACTAAATTAAAGTATTGAGCAGAGCCTCTAAAAAATAGCAAGGAAAAATAGTATTTACAACATATGCAAAAGACACCACAAATGAGTCTTTGAACCTTTCCCTTAGTAACAAGTGCCTTTTTTTTTTTATTATTATTAGAAAAAATTAGAGTTTATAAAGAGCATGTTATTTCCACCCCATCACCCCTTTATAGTTAGGCAAAATATTTCCAAATCCTATACTAATCACTACCAGTAAAGAAACACAAATCATCCTTTTTTCAGGTTACTTACTAAAATTTTTCTTTCTGTTACAGTTAGAAATGTTAAGGAAGAGTAAAGAAGAAGCTTATATAATGGCAGATGCATTCAGGATTGCATTTGAGCAACAATTAATGAGAAGAAATGAGCAGACACTGAGATTTATGCAAATTAATAAAATATGTAAAAAATCAACCAAATGGCTAAACTGGAAACACCTTAAGGATGATGGTAACTATAAATCAGCACAACATTGTGTAATTTTAAGGATGTGTAATTATAATAGAACGCTACGATGATTTCAGTTGTGCCCATTTATAATAAGGTTACAGAATATAATGTCTCACTCATAGTTTTCTGGTTGACAAAACCATCCATGTTAAAAAAATCAACAATAGAGCTATTGAAGGACACAGCTGCACATGAGACTTTGAGAATTATGAGGTCATTTCACAAATTTCCAACAGATTCTCTCCTGGTTATTTCATGTTTATAGGAATGAATACATTTAAAAGAAAATATATTTTAAAGCATATAAAAGTATTAAAGGGAAGCCATCAGGAAAAAATGATAATCTGAATAATGGCAATGAAAACCAAATTGAAATGATGTTTTCAATAGTATGTTTTGCCTAACTCCTTTATGATGCTTCCTGTCTTTAGATCTCCCATTAAAAATTGCCTATGTTAGGGCTTCATTCTGTGGTACAATACTGTATTGTGTTTGATTCTGAAGAAGCCATTAAATGTAGAATGACAGTTTTCAGTTAACCTCTCATCCTCCATTTTTCTCTGTAAAATCTGTAAAATTTAGATATCTAAGATATCTTACAACCCTAAATGTATGATGCTTTGTTACTGTCTTTTAAAATTTAGATTTCCTTCCTAAAATATCATGTTGATAATGTGAGGTTCATTCTTATATTCTTTATTTATTGTTTCATGGTCATTAAATGTAATTTTTAATTTGTTCAATATTTTTATATAAATGTAATTTTTGCTTATGAAGACATAATTTTAGTGATAGCCTATATTTTAAAAAAGATTCTGAAGTTTAATTGGCATTTAAGAAGTAGGATTAAAACTAGAATTCTAGCATTTTAGAATCCCAGGACTGCAAGAGATCTCAGAGATCCCATAGATTAAATGGTCAACTACTTGTTGGCTATATTGAAGAGTTCTCGTCATATGTAGATTGATTCATTTAGTTTTCAGGGTCCTGAACAAATTTAAGACTCTTATTGTATGATTCATTGAGTAGAGTTACATTTCTAAGTAAGAATTTTAGTGAAATGCTCATCAGTCAAAATTCAGTAGATAAGAGCTGAGTAAAAATATATTTGCATCTATTTGCTATTGTTTTAGTAGTTAAGTTGTCTTTAGTAAGAAAAAAATAGTGAAAAAATTAGCAAGAGGAAAGATATCCTGGTATAGCAAATCCAAGATGTAGCTTGGGTATAGCAATACAGTTTGATTTGTCCCTCCCTCCCCCGGTTTTTTAATGATACTTTACAGTTGACAAAATACCCTTTTCCCCCCTGAGGCAATTGAGGTTAAATAACTTGCCTAGGGTCATATAGCCATGTAGTGTTAAGTGTCTGAGATCAAATTTGAATTCAGGTCCTTTTGACTTCAGGGCTCCTGACAAAAAACCTTTTTCACAGCCCTATGGAGTAGGTAGTTCAAGTCTCTTTTCCTTGGTGAAGAAAAATAAGTAAACTAAGTTCTTGATAAATCTAAGTGTCACAGAATTTGGAAATAATCACATAGTGTTTCCCACAACTACAGCTTTTGGTTGATTTAAAATGTATAAATTATGGAACATAAAGATTGGAAGATGAGCTATCACCTATTAGTTGTCAATAGTTTAATTTGTTTTGGCAATAATGGAAATTAATAAAAATAAAAATTTAATGCCTCTCAGTTCATTTAGATAATTTTACTGAAACACTTTAAATAATAAATAATTTTTTTTTTGCCATTCTAAAAGTTTTTCTAATCTCTTCTAAATACCAGGCACATTAGCTTCATTTAATAGAAATGTTATTTCAGCAGTTTAATGAAATTCAGTTTGCCTCTTATAGGTTGTACTCTTTATAATAGAAAGGAAACATGATGTGTAGGGAAGGGAAACCTGGTTTTAGAGCTAGGAAAGGCAAGGACAGTGAAAAACTGAACTGGTTCATGGCTAGTACAAGGGAGATAACTTGAACTACAAGTTCAAGGGAGTAGAAGTCAAGGTGTAGATGAAGAGAGCAGGGTTTGGAATAGGAAGGCAGAGATGGAAAGCTAATAAATTGTGATCAGATAAGGAAATTTTAGCATTCCTGAACTTTGGAAGTGAGTGCATTTGTGGTTGATAAGAATACATGTATTACCATTTTTGTGTGTGGGTTGAGGTTGGGGTGGAAGTCATGAGAAAGTCATGAGGAACTAGAAGGTTAGAGTGTAGTGTGTGTGTGTGTGTGTGTGTGATAGAGAGACAGACAGAGAGGAAAAGTGAGACAGAGGCAGAGACAGAGAGAGAGAGGAAATGGGAGAGTGAGAAGGAGAGAGAGGAGAGAGAGAGAGAGAGAGAGAGAGAGAGAGAGAGAGAGAGAAAGGAAAAGGTGGGGGAGAGACAGAGAGATGGAGAGACATTCAGAGAGACAGAGACAGAGACAAGGAGAGGGGAAGAGGGTGTGGAGAGGAAAAAAAGATTATGAGAATCAGATACTAAATTCATGGAGGAAGGAAGGGGAATTTCACAGAGATCTATTAAAAAAAAAAAGAGCAACCATGATATTTGCTGATTGGTAGATTTGGATTGTAAACCTCTCAAAGAGAGGTCACTGAGTGATGGTAGTTGGAAGAAAACCTAGAAGTGGTGATTTGGAATAGAAGAAACAGAATACATGGATCAGATAAGGTAGACAAGGCATTAAAGTCTTAGTTGAAGTATAAAGAAGTGCTTACAAAAGGCTAAATATCTATGAAATATGAGAAAATTCTCTATTTGGAAAATCAGTTATAGAAAATAGGACAAGGGGAAGGAAATTTTTCTCTCCCTTCTCCCCAACTAGTTATAGTATATTGCAGTAGAGTTACTTGACCAATTGAAGACCTTGCACCCAGCCAGGAACAAGTCCAGAATTTAGGCAAGAGATAATTATATGCAATGTGACCTGTGTGGAGAAAGTCATTCCTGACTATTAGGAACTGAATTGTAGTGAGTAAGAAATTCAGGGATCTTAGCTGAGCAAAATGTCTAGTAAAGATACTCCACCAAGGGGGAATAGACTAAGGTTATAAGAAAGGAAAAGATTTTAGCACTGCATTGCCAGAGGTAGAAGATGCTTGGTACATGGTCCACATGTGCTCTCTTCATGTGTACTACTCTTAATAATCAAGTTTTATGCATTTGCCTAGTTCTTTCCACTGATTCTGTGCTTAGTCATAGAAGAGTGTGAAACCAGGCTTGGGGATGGGAGTAATGTTCTGTGACCATTGATCTTACTGTGTTCTTGAAGTAAATGCTTTGAGCTAATTGTTTCAATTAATTAACTTTTAAATGCAATCAATCATATCAGTGGAGGTTTATGAGCTATAGTGTTAATAGTATAGACCTATAGAGTACCTTGAATCTAGGGTAACCAAACTTTGGGGATCCAACTTTCAAATGCATATTGTTTGGCCTACAAGGGATACACTACAAAAAGTTAATATCAATACAACCTGTTGTGTCCGGGGTAGCTCCTCTGAAGGGCTCAGAATAAGTCCTAGTCAGGATAAGCCAAAGTCTTTGCCCCACGTTGTGGGCGCCAAAATGTAAATGTTCTGTTGTCTCTCAGTTGTAATCCTTCTCTGGGAGGAGGTTTCTTTTCTGTGTGAATCCTTTTCTCTGTGAGCAGGTTTCTTGGGAGGCTTCTGAAGCCTCTAGCCAGAGGGAAGGTAGAATTTTAAATCCTCTTCTTCCTGAATCCTGGCTCTGAATCTCTTTGAGTTTCCCTGAAGTTCTCCCGGGAAGTCTTGTTCTTCTCCCAATCTAGACTGCTGTTCAGATTCAATGTTGCCTCTTTTTATCCTCCCAGAGAATGGGCCTGTGGGTACTGCAGGGGCTTGTGGGAACTACTTACAACCAATGAATTTGCTTGTTTGAACTAAAGGTGTGAACTCTGAGCTAGAGAATTGTTAAGTACCAATTTAGCACTTAGTAAGACCCTAACAACAACCAACTGAGCTTGTTTAGTAACTTTAATTTCAGTGCATAAAGTATTATAACAGTTTTTCAGTTACTTCTTCCATGTCTTCACTGAGATTTTTCATTCACTTTTCTTTTCTAACTTTTATATGATTGTGGTTAATATGTGATAGTTATTTTTTAGGGGCAATTTTTACATCAACAAATCTTTGTAAATCTACACAAAATAACAAGAATGGAAGGAAACAGAAACATCAATTTTGTCGTTATTTTGTTAAAATTAGTTAAAAATTTAAAAGGATCTTTCTACTTTTATTTGGTATTTTATTCTTTTTTAATTTTTTATTCATTTTAAACCTGAATACAAAATAAGAAAAAAAAATTTTTCTTGTACACAGCAGAAAATAAATAGAATTCAATATAAAACAAATCATCATTTTAAACTATTTACTTTTTTTGAAATTTATGTAATATTACACATTGTTTTCAAAGCTACTGTACTTTTTTCTAAGTTTTCTTTTGTTATCTGAATGTAGTTTTTATTTTGGTTTTTCCCCAGCCTCCCTTCCTACCTCACCCACAAGAAAGCTACAACTATATGCAATATTGCATTTATATATTTATAACATACATATACACATATGTAAGACTATACTATACATATTTCTATTTATCAGTTCTTTCTATGGAGATGGATAGTATCTTTTTTAATGGGTTCAAATCTTCCTGTATTTTTTAAGCAGTTCATCATTTCTTATATCACAGTAGTAGTCTATTACAATTCTCTGCCATAACTTGTTTAACCATTTCCCAAATGAAAGGCATCTATCATTTAGGTATAAGATGATATCTCAGAGTTGTTTTAATTTGCCTTTCTCTAACAAATAAAATCTAGAGCATTTTTAACATGACTGCATAATAGTTTTGATTTCTTTGTCGAAAAACTGTCTATATGCGTTGACCATTTGTCAATTGGGCAATGGGTGTAGTCTTATAAATTTGACAAAGTTCTTTATATATGTGAGAACTGAGACCTTTTTCTGAGAAAATGTCTATGAAAGTTTTTTCCTCTAGTTTTCTGCTTTCTTCTTTAATTTTGGGTACATTGATTTTATTTGTTCAAGAACTTTTTGATTTAATATAATTGAAATTATTCATTTTACTACACAGTGCTCTCTATCTTGTTTCTTCATATATCATTCTCCTTGTAAACAACATATTGTAGGATCCTGGCTTTTAATCCAGTCTGCTCTCTGCTTTTCTATTTTATGGGAAAGTTCATCCCATTCACATTCACAGTTAAAATTACTAACTTTATTTCCCACCATCTTATTTTCCTCAAGTTATACTTTTCTCTTTTCTTTCTCCCTTTCCCTTCTCATCAGTGATTTGCTTCTGACCACACCTCCCTCAATCTGCCCTCCCCTTTTACAGCCCTCCCCCTTTCTTATCTTTCCCTTTCTACTTCTGTTTTCTCTTCTATTACCTTCCCCTTTCCTTTCCCCTTTCTCCTCATACTTCCCTATAGGATGAGACAAGTTTCTATATTAAACTAAATATGTCTGATATATCCTCTCTTTGAGCCAGATTAAAGTGCACATAATGCTCATCCCTCTTCCTTTTTTCCCTCAAATGTAATAGATCTTTGTTTGTCTCTTCATGTGATATATTTTACCCATTTTACCTTCCCCTTCCTCTTCTTCCAGTACAATCCCTTTTCCAGCTCTAGTTTCTTTTTCATATCATCATGGTAAAGTCAAATTATACCTAAATCCTTTAAAGTATATCCCTAACAAAGATACAGTTCTCAAGAGTTAAACATATCATCTTTTCATATAGAATGCAAACATTTTAGCCTTTAAAAAACATAGTTTTTTTTCCTTTCCTTTTTACCTTTTTATGCTTCTCATGAGTTCTATATTTGAAGATCAAATTTTTTGTATAGCTCTCATCTTTTTCATCAAAAATAAATGAAAATTTCTATTTCATTGAATGTCCATCTTTTCCCCTGGAAGGTAGTGGTTAATTTTGCTGTATAGTTGATTCTTGGCTGCAGTCCAAGCTCCTTTGTCCTCCAGAATATCATAATCCAGGCCCTTCAATCCTTTGAAGTGAAAGCTGCTAGGTCCTGGGTAATCCTGATTTGACACCTTGATATTTGAATTGTTTCTTTCTAGCTATTTGCAGTATTTTCTACTTGATCTGATAATTCTGCAATTTAGTTACAATATTCCTTGGAATTTTTATTTTGAGGTCTCTTTGGTGATTGTCCATGTTCTTTGTTTCTTTTTTGTTGTTGTTGTTTGTTTGTTTGTTTTAATCATCATGGTTTTTTTTTTTTTAATCATCATGGTCCAATAATTCTTAGATTGTCTCTCCTGGATCTATTTTTCCAGATTAGTTGTTTTTCTGATAAGATATTTTAAATTTTCTTCTATTTTTTCATTTTGTTGGTTTTGTTTGAGTGACTCTTATTGTCTCGTTGAGAGTCATTCACTTCCATTTGTTCAATTCTAATTTTTAGTGAATTATTTTCTTTAATTAGCTTTTTTTAATCTTCTTTTGCATTTGATCAATTGAACTTTTAAATTAGTTGTTTTGTTAATGATTTTTTTTCCCCATTTCACAAATTCTATTTTTCAAGGAATGATTTTCTTCAATTTCTGTATTTTCTTTTCCAGAGCTCTCATTTCCTTTCCCCACTTTTCTTCTAATTCTCTTTTAAGATCTTTTTGAATTGTTCCCAGAGAACCTTATGAGATAGAGACCAACTTATATCACCTTTTAAGGCTTCTTCTGAATACAGGATTTGAGGTCTCTTCTTCCCTGTCTCCATAAAAGCTATCTCTGGTCATAGCTCTTTTTGCCTTTTTACTTATTTTTAAAGGTTGAGGTCTGCTCTTAGGGTAAAGGGGATATTGTCCCAAGCTTCCTCTACAGTGACAGTGGCTTCACACTGCTCTGGGATAGTGCTATTGGCTTCCTTTTTGTGCTGGGTGAATGTGGCCAAATCCCACTTGTTATGCTGGGCGTCAAAGGCTCACTATTTACCTTCTGTAGTTGTATTGGAGGTCTCACAGCTAGTCTGCTGATCCACTGGCTTCTGAACCA
The DNA here is from genome assembly GCF_048593235.1 of Sminthopsis crassicaudata. Classification (NCBI taxonomy): domain Eukaryota; kingdom Metazoa; phylum Chordata; class Mammalia; order Dasyuromorphia; family Dasyuridae; genus Sminthopsis; species Sminthopsis crassicaudata. The sequence continues at coordinate 575,679,535 of NC_133617.1, read as the reverse complement.
GGACAAAATAGGAAATGCTGCTGTATTTTGGCTATAAGCACCCCACTAGATTCCCCTATTGCACAAAAGTCTCTCTGCACTGTGTTGCTTTGCACTGCACTGTGCTGGGGTGCAAACCTTCCCTTGCCCAATTGAGACAGATCTTTCCTGAAGTTCTTCCAAAAAATCTTCTGCTGGAAATTTGTTATATTCCAAATATTTGTTGGCTCTGTCACTCCAAAATCTTTTTCAGAAGTTTGATCTGGTATTTATCTGAGGGAAACCAAGAAGAGCTCAGACCAAAGACCTATCTACTCTTCCCCCATCTTGGCTCCACCACCCAATATTTTATTCTTTATTTTGTTTGTATTCTTTGAGATTGTTCAATTTAAAACAACATTTTATTTTAAAAGAAAGCACTTTTTAAAATATCAAAATGTAAAATATTAAGTTACCAAATTGTTTCATTTCTATTAAATGTGGTATGAAACCATGTCCCCTAATAAAGTTACTTCATATCCTCTTCTTACTAGAAAATTTACATTGAATAACTTTTTTCAATGAGAAAATATTTTACTGTGATGGACAGATATTCTTATATTTAGGAAATAATCCATATAGTGGAGAGAATGCTTGCTCAAGAATTAGGAGACCTGATCCTGCCACATAATAACCTTGTGTGTGTCCTTTATTTTAAACCCTCTGAACCTCAGTTTCTTCATCTGCTGTTTTTTTAAGAAAAAAATTTATTATAGCTTTTTATTTATAAAATGTATGCATGGGTAATTTTACAAGACTGACATTTGTCAAGCCTTTTCTTCCAATTTTTCCCCTCCTTCCCCCCCACTAACCTCCCCTAGATGGCAGGTTGACCAATACATGTTACATATGTTAAAGTATAAATTAAATACAATATATGTATATATGTCCAAACAGTTATTTTGCTGTACAAAAAGAATCGGACTTTGAAATAGTGTACAATTAGCCTATGAAGGAAATAAAAAATGCAGGTGGACAAATAGGGCTATTGGGAATTCTATGTAGTTGTTTATAGTCATCTCCCAGAGTTCTTTTGTTGGGCATAACTGGTTCAGTTCATTAATGCTTTATTGAAACTGATTTGGTTCATCTCATTGTTGAAGAGGGCCACATCCATTAGAATGCTGTTTATTTTTTAAAGTGTGATTATCTGTACTTTCAGTCTCACCTCATAGGGTCACTGCAATTATGGTTTGAAAGTCTTTGTAAGATAAAAAACATTGCTTAATTGTAGATACTTTGAAAATTCTTAAGTGGTTTATGTATTCATATAAATATTAGCTAGTATTTCATAGTGCTATATTTCACTTGGATTTAACATGTTTAATTTCAGGATTTGTGTTACAAAAGAAGAACTTTGGGCAGAAACTATTAAGTATACTTGAAGCCAATTCTAAGAAAATGGAAGAGCTGGACAATCCTCAGGAAATCTTTAGGATCCTAGTAGATTTGGTGAGTATTTTTAGTTTTTTTTTTTTGGGGGGGGGAAGTTAAGGACTTATTCAACCTTGTTTCTTATAACTTCCCCATGCAGATCTTCTGTTCCAGCCAACCAACCTTATCTGCATTCAATCTATGGAATATCACTCTCCCAACTGACTGTCCATCAATTCATGTCCTTCCCTAAAAATTTGGAGTATTCTATTCATAATCTGGCCTGTTTATATTTATCATCCTCTTCAAAACCAGGCTTAGAATGTGTTTCCTTATATAGATTCCTTGATTTGTGTCACTCAATTCTGATTATTCCCTTTATTCAGTGCTCTATCGAAACATATATATTTTGATCATATTAAAGGCATAAATAAATGCATATGAGATTTTGTTCTGTAAATCACAAAATGAATGGATGCATGCATATATATTCTATCTTTCCAGTTTCACTGCATAAAACTCAAATAGAAAGAGGGTCATAAATCCATACATAATGATTCATGCAGGCTGCATTTACTTAATTTTGTGTTTTATTTATGTTATTATACATTTCCCAATTATGTTTTAATCTGGCTTGGAGACCACCTTTGGGAATGTTGCAGGTCACATATGACTGGAACTCTATGTATGTTAGACACTTCTGTACCAAAAGACTTTTAATATTTTATTAAAGTAAAGAAATGATCCAGTAGACCATTCCATGGCCATCCCAACAAATTCTAATTGTTTTTTTTATCAGATCTTTGAATAGTTTGAGCACAAGCAAAGCAATAAAAATGAGAACTCCATATTAATTAAATAGCGATCTCCTTGAAAATATGAACTGGTTTACTTAGTATAGTGCCTGGCACATTGTAGACAATTAAAAGCTGCATAAAATTGACTGCATGATACATCCTTGGAAGGTTGGGTATCAGTTTTGAATTTTTTATTTAAGGTAGTTGTTAAGGAATCAATGGGAAGAAAGTGATGAGATTACAGATGTTCCAAAATGTCAAAATCAGTCTTGATAGTCTTTGTCTTAGCAATGCTTTTTTTCCCCCTCATATTTGCAGTTAAATGATAAAGAAGAAGCTTTAGCTCATCAGAGAAAAGTTAGTTACATGCTGGCTCGGGAACTAGAAGAAAAAGATGCTGAAAAGAAGAATAAAGACCATGAACATATGAAAGAGGATTCTCTATCTGAAAACTACTCACCCCCAAATCCAGATGCCTCTAGTTTGTTTGATTGTGAATGTTCAAATGTCCACATTCTTAATTGTAGGAATTGTGTTTGTTCAGTCCCTAATCAAAAAATAGATACGATTTCCACAGGAACACTTCAAAAATCACATTCCTTGCCATCAAGGATCAAATTTTTTGAAGAAACAGATGAAATTAGAACTGAAAGTGGTTTGTAACACCATTTTTAAAAATAAGATTTTGTGCTTCTTACTGTGTTACGAGAAGCTTTGTATCTATCTTGCACTTTCTGAGCCTTCCTGGTTTTAAAACAATAATTTGACCAAACTTCGTGGGAATGGTGCATTTTTTCTATAATTTAATATTATGACAAAAATATGTGCTTTAAAATATTTTAAACATAGTATTTCATTTAATTTTATTTGTTAAGATACCAAAACCAAGCACATAAAATGATACAGGAAGAAAATAGAAACATAATTATTCAATTAGATTACATAACAGGACCTTGGGTTGGCTAAAGAAGTCATGAAATCATTTAAAAAATGTTACTCTAAGAAACCATTTCATCCAACTAATATTGGAAGGATTAGCTCATATTAACTATGAGCTGCTGAAACAGTTTTTAATCTCGGCTTTTTCAATTAATGTGAAAAGTTATTTTATGTGAAAAGTTAAGAACTAAACATTCTAGTTTTCAGTCCAGAGTTTCAGGTCATAAAATGTTGCCTTTGTTGGTTTCTTTGGACAGATGTACAAAGAATCGATTGCTTTTTACTTCATGGGATGACAGGTTTAGTTCTGAAAGAGTTCTCAGAAATCATCTAATTTCTCTTTCTCTTTTCATACACAAGGAAACAAACTCAGAGAAAAGTGCACACAGTAAGGAACAGAACTCTGGTCTGTACTTAGTTTTAGACACCAGTCTTTTTCACTATATTACTGCTTCTTGATGATTACATTTGTATATTTTATGTACCTCAATGGCTCACACAAAATAGAACTATGGAGACTGAATCCAGATTGAAGCATATTATTTTAATCTTTTTTTTGTTTGTTTGTTTTGTTTTTTTCTTATGGTTTTTCCCTCTTGTTCTGATTTTTCTTTTCCAACATGATTCATATGGAAATATATTAAAAATGAATGTATAACCTAATAAAAAAAGGTTCTTCTAAGTTATAGTTTAGGGATTGTATTATATTCTCATTATAAGAAATAGAAGTCAATTCATATTCCAAGGGTAAGAAAAAGGTCTGGATAAAATTATCCAAAATATTTTTTTTGGCTAGCTAAGAATTGAAAACAAGTAGATGCCCATCAACTGAGGAATAACTAAATAAATTGGTATAAGAATATAACTAGATATTACTATGCTGTAAGAAAATAATGTGTGTGATGAATACAGAGAAGTATGGAAAGATCTATACTTATATAATAAGACTTATTTGTGAAGAATGATGAAGTAATAACTGAACTAACATTAATGGATTTTTCTCTTATGGCAAAGTTTTTCAAACCTCTGAAATTTTCACTGCTAGATTTTAGTTTTGCACATTATAATCAAACCAATAAATTACCATGTTAGAGAAGACTATAGAAGACAGAAAGCCTGGCATGCTATTATGGTCCATAGGGTCATGATGAGTTTAACATAATTGAAAGACTGTTCAATATTAGATCTTAAACTATATTATAAGGTGAGAGCATTGTTGAAATGTAAAATGGTTAATTTATATTACTTTAAATTAAAAATTTATTGGAAAAATAAAAAAAACTATGTAGTCAAGAATAGAAAGAACGAAGAAAATTGAAAAAAACCCTGCATAGATAATCTCTCATATAGGATGTGATTGGGATGGAATATAGCTATGGTATAGGAAATGATGAGCTGGTTTATTTAGAAAAATATGGAAAGACTTGGACTTATGAAGGTAGATGCTATCCATCTTCAGAGAAACAGATGACAAATGCAAACAAGTATAGTATAGTCTTACATATATGTATATGAGTATTTGTATACATATGTATGTTTATGAATATTTATGTGTCTATATATGTAAATATACATATATATTCATGATTAATTGTAGTCTTCTTTAGAATGGGGAGAGAAAGGAAAAATAAATAATAAGTGCACAACAAAGAACAAAGGAAAAACCTACAAGGAAGCAAAGAAAAGCTGGGCAGCTTTAAAAACAAAGTGATGTATTTATTATATAGGTTTTCTTGAAATTTATATTTATTGTTTTATATTGAATTTCCCCATGTTCTGCTATATATGTGACAATTGTTTTTTTTCTTTTCTTATTTTGTATTTAAATTTAAAATAAATAAAAAATTACACCTCTCCCAAAATACTAAAAACAAAAAATTAAGGAGGAAGACTAGCTGAAGGAGAGGGAGAAGGAAGGAGACTATCAAACAAGAAGAGGTGATTGGGATGAGGGGAAGGGAGTCTGTGACCCATCTTAAAAGAAAGATTAAAGTAACTAAAGGAAATAATACTGTGAAAAAGGAACTTAAAACTGAAAAGCTTCTGCTTAGACAATAATAATATATCTAGGATTAGAAGGGAACTGGTCAAATAGAGAAAATCTTTCTACAACCTTCTCTGATAAGAGTTTGGTATTCAAACTATGTAATCAATTAAATATACATAAAACTAATAACCATTCCCCCAATACAAAAATGGTCAAAAGATATGAACAATACTTCTCAAAAGAATTGCGTAGTATTCACAATGACGTGGAAAAAAAGCTCCAAATCACTAATAAGAGAAATGTCAATAAAACAACCCTGTATTTCAACTTATACCCTGAAAATTAACCCCAAAAAGCTAACATTTAATGTTGGAGAAGTTGTAGCAAGATAAGTACACTAAAACATTGTTGGTAGAGCTATGAAATGGTACAATTATTTGCAAAAGCAATTTGGAATTATGCAAATAAAATGATTAAAATGTCCATTCCTTTTGAACCAGAGACTGCATTTTCTAAGTTTCTATTCCAAGGAAGCAATGTTAGAAAGTCCCCATAAAATTATCCCAAATATTTATAATAGCATTTTTTTTTTTTTGTGATAGCTAGTGTTGAAAACAAAGTAGATGTCTGTCAATTAGGGAATGACTAAACAAATTATGGTACAAGAATGTGTTTTCTTTGTTTTTATAAGGCAATTGGGATTAAGTGACTTGTCTAGTGTCACACAGTATGTCTTAAGTCTCTGAGACTGGATTTGAACTCAGGTCTTCTTAACTTCAGGGCTGATGCTCTATACACTTCACCATTTAGCTGCCCCACAAACATTATTGTCTTGTATGAAATGATGTACATGATGAATATTGAGAAGTATGGAAAGATCTATATGAACTGATGCAGAGTAAGCTAAGCAGAGCAAAGATAACAATATACATAGTAACTACAAAAATGTAAGTGGAAAGAAGGACAAACCAAAAAAAAAAATCAAAAGAAAATGATAATATGATTCAAGAAGGATTCAAATGAACAAGACTGAGAAGACAGTCCCAGTCTACCTCTTCATGAAGGTAGAAAGTCCACAGGTGTTACACATTGTATATATTTTTGGTTTTTTTTCCCTATGTATTAATCAGGCATGCAGTCTTTTTTTTTTTTTTTTCTTTTCCAAAAATTAGTATCCATCATTATAGAATGCCTCTCTGAGGGGAGGGAATTACAAGGAATATTATTGTGATATAAGAAACAGAAAATATAAATTAAAAAAAAAAAGTTTGAATTGGGACAGAAACTCTGGGAGGTCTTATTGCCCATTCAGAAGACCCTGAGGGAGTATCCATCCATATCAGGAGTTATTTGTTAGCTTTCCACAAGGATTTAATTGATCCTGAAAATATAGCCAGTTCTTTGAGGTCTGGCACAATTTTTACTATTGAACCAGGGGGAGAGAGGTTATTGAATTCTGACCTCAAAATCCAACAGTGATAGCCTTATGATTACCTAGTCAATTAGCCCAGACTAAGAAAAAGGACTAAGAACTAGGGGCAATTAGGTGGTTCATTGGATAGAAAGCCCAGCTTGGAGTTAGGAAGACACAAAACTGGTCTCAGACACTATGATCCTAAACAAGTCACTTGACTCTTTGCCTCAGTTTCCATATCTATAAAATGAGCTGGAGAAGGAAATCACACCAGTATCTTTGTCAAAGAAACTCCAAATGGGGTCACAAAGAGTCAGACTGAGCAACAAGGGAAAGAAATCTCCAAGAAATCAAATAAGAAACTACTTAGTTGAGCTAGATATTGTAGCTAGGATTACCACATTTAAGGGATCAGGCAGGAAATGGGAAAATGAGATTGTTGCAGTTGCCCAAAGACTTCAGAGAAAGTTGCTACACAGGGGAGTAATGGAGACCCGCAGATGATGATGGTTGTTTCATAATTTATGGGCTGCACTTGAGTTTCTTCTTTGTCATATGGACATTGTTGTGGTCCTAGACTTCCACAAATATTATGTCTTTTTTGATCACAATCTTATTCCATATAAACAAGCTTGTCTTCACCATGATTTTTTTCTTTTTTTTTTTTCCATCAATAGTATTTTGTTTTTTCAAATATATGTAAAAATAATTTTCAACATTAATTTTTATGATATTTTGCATTCCAAATTTTTCTCCCTTCCTCCCTTCTTTTCCCCTTTGCCAAGACAGCAAGCAATCTGATCTAGTTTATGCATGTACAGTACTTTTAAACAAACATATTTCCACATTTTTGATGTTGTGCAAGAAAAATCAGATGAAAAGGGGGAAAAAAAAACCTGAGAAAGAAAAAAACAACAAACAAAAAAGGCTTCACCCTGATCTTTAAGCCAAAGAAAAATTTCTTAGACTTTTTTTCTCCACACATTTCCACTCCATTATAAAAAAAAATTAATATCTGGCACTTGATCAAGAGTCTGCTCTGCATTCTCTTTGCAAACAAGAGTAGATAGAAAAGTATGTTTGGAGGCTTGAAATGTGCCTGTACAGTCCCATCCAAGGTCTTCTTAGAGATGAAATGTACTTTTCCATTTGACTGGAATGTTGATCTAATTGTTGATTTTTTGGTCCAGAACAAAGCAGGGTAGGGAGGGCTAGGAAGTAAGGTTCTGGAAATTGAAGGTCTAGTCCTAGTTCCTTCTGGACTTCTCAAAGCAGGATATGTCAGTTTAGAAAATAATTGTAACTACTTTGACTTTGGGCTTTGTCCATTGAGAACAATGTTGACTAAAATTGATTTCTGTGTTTGTGTGTGTATGTGTGTTTCTCCTTTATTTTGTTTGATGTTTGCTTGAGTGGAAATGTGTGTACTATGTGCACTGTGATTGTGGTATCTTTATAATATGGGGAGAAATACTACAGGAATCCAGAAAAATGTCTGCTTTAGGAGCCTCCAGGATTTTCTCAATAGGTGAGCAATTTGTTCTCTGTACTTTGTAATCATTTGAGAGTTAAATCGTAAAATAGAAATCCATGAAATATCGAGCATTGTTTCAGCCTAATTTGATTTTTACCAGTCCCCTCCCTTTCATGGTCTTTACCACCAATCAGCTGCTGAGGTTCCTTTAGTATATTCCTGGGTTTCAGAAGGATTAAAGAGTTGGTCAAAAGAGAAAAATTCAATGTCTTTTAAAAATATATGTATTTTAAATAAAACTATATATCTATGTATGAATGTAAGCTACACAAGAAGGATGTAAAGTTTTGAAAGGCATAAGCAAATGCCATTGTTTGGTTCAGCAAGCATCTCATTACTTGCTTGAAGAATCTAAACCCTAAGTTTTCTAGACGGTTGATTTTCTTTTCTTGTCAAAAAAGAAAATAATCAATTTGTAGAATCTTAATATTATAATATTAATATTCTATTTTGGTTAAGAAATTGTTATAATATACATGTCATATTTCTTTTAGCACCTGCCACAATCACCTATGCTGTTTTATAGTCTTTATGCTCTGTAAAAACTTTTATAAGTTTTATAGAATCTATTGCTCAGATTCTTTGAAAGTTTCTGAGGCACTGATAGCTCTTTCCAGAAATTGGAGTGGCTTACCTATAATAATGATCTTACCTATATCTCTTCTTTACATATATTTCATAAGAATTGTTAAGTACAATAATTTTTCCCTCATTAACTTCAAAACAGAAAAATTTCTCTTTATCAAATGAACAACTTGCTATAGCCTGGCAAATGTATGCGAAATACTTAAGTGAAGTAATATCTCCTCCCTTCATCCCAAAGTGAAAGGAAAATCTTCCAGAGAAATACCTGGACCAAGATATATGGGTAAGAAACCACTAAACCTATAGTTCACAAGCCACTTTTGTTGTGTTTACCCTTTAGAGTCAAAGGTAGTTCAAGCTCAAACAATTTAAGACAAAAACATTTCTCTTGATAAAATGAAATGGTAATAAAAGGAGCTATAAAAAAATTTCCCTTAGAAAATCTAGGTCAGGTTTTTACAAATACATGCACTAGCAGTGATAAGAGTATATCCAGAAGACATGTGAAGGGGCATATGGATAGAGCAGACACTCCATGGACAATATCTTCAAATATTGATGCTGGTCTTCTTCAGGTCTCTCTCTGTCCCTCCCTTCACTCTCTCCTCTCTTCCTCTTTCCTTTCGTCTCTTTCTCTTTTCCCATAACTACCTACCCACCTACGTACTTACCTTTCTCTCTCGCTATCTAACCATACATGTAATTGTATATTTATGTGTGTATGTATTTATGCATTTTTTTATTATAGCTTTTTATTTACAAGATATATGCATGGGTAATTTTTCAGCATTAACAACTGCAAAACCTTTTGTTCTAATTTTTCCCCTTCTTCCCACCCCCCCCTCCCCCAGATGGCAGGTAGATCAATACATGTTAAATATGTTAAAGTATATGTTAAATACAATATATGTATACATGTCCAAACAGTTATTTTGCTGTACAAGAAGAATCAAACTTTGAAATAGTGTACAATTAACCTGTGAAGAAAATAAAAAATTCAGGCGGACAAAAATAGAGGGATTGGGAATTCTATGTAGTGGTTCACACTAATTTCCCTGAGTTCTTTCGCTGGGTGTAGCTGGTTCAGTTCATTACTGCTCTATTGGAACTGATTTGTTTCATCTCATTGTTGAAGAGGGCCTCGTCCATCAGAATTGATCATCATATAGCATTGTTGTTGAAGTATATAATGATCTCCTGGTCCTGCTCATTTCACTCAGCATCAGCTCATGTAAGTCTCTCCAGTCCTTTCTGAAATTATCCTGCTGGTCATTTCTTACAGAACAATCATATTCTATAATATTCATATACCACAATTTATTCAGCCATTCTCCAATTGATGGGCATCCACTTAGTTTCCAGTTTCTGGCCACTACAAAGAGGGCTGTCACAAACATTCTTATACATACAGGTCCCTTTTCCTTCTTTAAGATCTCTCTGGAATATAAGCCCAATAGTTAACACTGCTGGATTAAAGGGTATGCACAGTTTTATAACTTTTTGAGCATAGTTCCAAATTGCTCTCCAGAATGGCTGGATGTATTCATAATCCATGAACAATGTATCAGTGTTCCTGTTTTCCCACATCCCCTCCAACATTCTGCATTATCTTTCTCTGTCATTCTAGCTGTTTATGCATTTCTTGATGTGGCTCTGCTGAATACTGCTATACTGAATGCTACAAAACTAATATTTGACTTGCTAAAGTTTGGCAAATGCATATGAAATACTTGGGTGAATCACATTCTTCTCCTTTATCCCAGATGTAGAGCTAAAGAGTCCTTTAAAATCATCTAATTCAACCCTTACGGAGCCTTAATTCCAGCTTCTGGTTTGAATTGTTCTTTGGCTATAGTAATATCTCTTCCTCATAAGAGGACTATCTCTTCCTCATTTAATCCAAAAGCCAGAGGCTTTTTAAATAGCTCCTTTAGAAAAGCAGTTACCCTAACCACAAACCAACAAAAACATTCTCTAGAGAGGAAAAATTTGACTTTTTTGACCTTATGGAATGTGTCTTGCTCAATTGAGTATTAACTATACAGGCTTCTCATTTCCAGTGAGAGATGTTCAGTTCCTGGTGTCAAGCCCATTAGGACAGAAAGCAGAGACAAACCTAGCTAAGTAGTTAATGCCTTCTGATTTTCTGTCTTAGGACTCAAATACCTGATCTAGCAGCTTTCATGGACCACCTTACTTTTGGTTATAACAAACATTCTCTGTACTTCCTGATTTTAATCTCTGAAGGTTAGATTATACTCAGTCATTATTCACAAAGAAATTACTTGCCCAGTAACTGTCAAACAGTTATGAGGTTCAGGGTTTCCTAATTTCTCAATTCCAGCTCTCCCATGTATAAGACTGAGTGGGAGAAAAGCACAAAGGAAAACTAAACCTGGATGAAGGGGAGGAAAACTTTAGTTCTCTTAGTAGTTTAGCATTCTTCTTGCTTTTTTATATATAGGAACAACTAACAAAGTCTGAAAATGTTTTGAATCTAAACTTATGAATACATTTTAGATAAAAAGAAAAATTCCTTTTCAAAGATTATTTCAATCTTGTTTTCCTTATTTTCTATTTTCTCTACACAGTGTCTATTTCATTATGTTCTCTATACCATTTTCTTTTGAAAGCAAAAGTATTTGTATGTCATAAACAAGAGTGTATTTTCTCATTCTAAAATCAAAAAACACATTTTCTTTTAACAATAGCATTGAAAATAAAGTAAGAACTAAACAATTGAAAAAATATCAATTACTCATGAGCAGGCAGAGATAATATAATAAAAATGATAATTCTACCTAAATTAATCTACTTATTCAGTGCCATACTAATCAAACTGCCAGAAATTATTTTATCGAGCTAGGAAAAAAAAACAATGAAATTCATCCAAAAGAACAAAAGATGAAGAATATCAAGAAAATTAAAGAAACTATATTATAAAATAGTAGTCATCAAAATTGATAAACGGGCTAAGAAAAGAGTGTTGGATAAGTGGAATAGTTTTAGTATATAAGATACAATAGTGGGATAAGAACCCACTATTTGACAAAAATTGTTGGAGAAACTGGAAAATAGCGTGGCAGAAACTAGTCTCACTCCTTATATTAAGATAAGATCAAAATGGGTTTGTGACATAAATATTGATACTATAGGCAACTTAGGAGAGCAAGTAATAGTTTACCTGTGAGATCTTTGGAGAAGGGAGGAATTTGTGACCAAACAAGAATTAGAGAACATTATGAAATGCAAAATGGGTAATTTTGATTACATTAAATAAAAAACCAAAACAAAATGTTATTTAAAATATAAAAAATAGCATTGTAATTTGACTGTTATCCAAAGGATAGGTTACTTTCATTTCTATTAGATCTTCATCAGAGGGTGCATACTCCATATTTTTTTTTTTTTTTAAATACCCACATATAATGCTGAAATTACAGAATTCATATCCTGAGTTGAATAGGACCCAGAAGAAAGTCATTGAGGGAGAATACAGTATGGTGAAAGGCAGCCCATTCCACTTAATTCTTAAGGGTATTCTGATTTAGGGACTGGTCATGAATATACATCCTTTTACTTGAATTCTTCTGCTAGAATTCTGTTAGAATTAATAATACTTGACACAGTACTTAGCTCATAGAAGATGCTTAATAAATACTTGTTGACTGTTAAAAAAAAAAAAGCTTTAAACCCTTTTTGGTCCAATCTTCTATATTTGTAGGCAAATAATGTATTTAGAAATGTTAATACTATGAAAATGTGGATGTATTTATTTAAGGCTGTCTAGGTCAGTCATTGTTCTTCTGCTACCAGTGTCCAATGTCAAGCTTTTAGTTTTGTCATTGTCCCAAGTCCCTTTGCTATCCTATACCAATTTAAAATTAACTCCCCCTTCTTTTCTCCTTAGAATTCAAGTTCTTCTACTCCAATAGCATACTAGCATTTTTGTAGTTCTGTTATTTCAGTCATGTTTGACTCTTTGTGACCCCACTTGGGGCTCTCTGGGCAAAGATACTGAAGTGAATTTCCTTCTCCAAATCATTTTTCATATGAGGAAACTGAGGCAAACAGGGTTAATGACTTGCCCAGGGTCACACAATAACTCATAACTTCACTCTAGAAGAGAAGATTAAGATTATTTCTGCTAAAGTGTTTGATGGATCCTTATCTTTATATCAATATATTACTTTACTTACATCTTTCCTCTCATCCTCTATTCTCAGGGGAACTTTTTTCTCTTCCACTTAAAATTAGTTCTTCAACTTGTACTCTGGACCTCATCTTTTCCAACCTTCTTCTCTAGGACTTCAATCCCATAACTATAACCTTTTTAATATGTCTTTCTTTTTTTATAGTTTTCCTTTATTTCTTCCACTACAGATCCCTTTCCAATTCTGAAATCTAGCTTTCCTCCCTACCATGCCATTGAAATTGTTTTTGTGATGGCTGTCAATGACTGCTTCCTCCCTAAATCTAATCTTCTTAAATCTCAGTAATTATCCCTCATTTATAGTATTTAGCATTGTTGACTATTTGACTATTTTGACAAAACTTTTCTGGTTCTTTGTTTTTTTTTTATTATAGCTTTTTATTTACAAGACATATGCATGGGTAATTTTTCAGCACTGACCCTTGCAAAACCTTCTGTTCCAACTTTTCCCCTCCTTCATCCCACCCCTACCCCTAAATGGCAGGTAGTCCAAATACATGTTAAATATGTTAAAGTATATGTTAAATACAATATATGTATACATATTTATACAGTTATTTTGCTGCACAAGAAAAATCGGATTTAGAAAGTAGATAAAAATAAACTGAGAAGAAAATAAAAAATGCAAGAGGACAAAAACAGAAGGAGTGGAAATGCTATGTTGTGCTTCACACTCATTTCCCAGGCCTCTCACTGGGTGTAGCTAGTTCTCTTCATTACTGAACAATTGGAACTGGTTTAAATCATCTCATTCTTGAAGAGAGCCACAACCATCAGAATTAATTATCCTATAGTATTGTTGTTGAAGTGTATAATGATCTCCTGGTCCTACTCATTTCACTCAGCATCAATTCATGTAAGTCTCTGTATTCATCCTGCTGGTCATTTCTTACAGAAAATAAGACCATAATATTCACATATCATAATTTATTCAGCCATTCTCCAACTGATGGACATCCACTCAGTTTCCAGTTTCTTGCCACTACAAAAGGGCTGTCACAAATATTTTTGCACATACAGGTCCCTTTCCCTTCTTTAGTATCTCTTTGAGATATATGCCCAGTAGTAACACTGCTGGATCAAAGGGTATGCACAGTTCAAAATTGCTCTCCAGAATGGTTGGATGCATTCATAATTCTACCAACAATATATCAGTGTTATGGTTCTCTTTCTATCTAATTGTTCTGATGTCTCCTATGGAAGTACATAATATTAAATCCTCAATTACTTTTAAAAAATTAAGAAAAAATCTTTAGTAGTGTCCTGATCTGATCTAAAATTCTTTTTTTCCCCTAGTAAATTTATTTATTTTTAATACATATTGCTTTATGAATTCTTTGGGAGAGAAAAATCGGAGCAAAAGGGAGATTAAAAAACAGAAAAAAGTGAACATAGCATGTATTGACTTACATTCAGTCTCCTTAGGTTTTTTTTTCTGGATGCAAATTTTTTCTGTTCAAAGTCTATTGAATTTGCTTTGGATAGTCTAAAATTCTTGATCTCTTTTGACTGAAAAACCTAGTCAGCTTTCCTAGAATAAGAGATTTCAGTTTCAGAGACTGATCTTAAATCTATGATTCCAGATTATTAAAATTTATCTGCTTTATAGGGATGTGTTTTTAATATAATTAGAAGTTATTCTGTTATTTGCCATGGACAATATTAAAAATGGAATTGTTTAGAAAAAGCAATTGAAGAAGGAGTAGATGGCTTCAGGAAGATATTTTTCTCCAATGGCATATTAGTGTGTGTGTGTGTATATATATATATATATATATATATATATATATATATATATATATATATATATATATATATGTGTGTGTGTGTGTGTGTGTGTGTGTGTATTTTTTTTTAATTTAATTTAATTTTTTTTTTTTTTTTTTTTTTGCTGTTTTTCAGTCATTTCCATCATGTACAATACTTTTGTGACCCTATTTGGGGTTTACTTAGCAAAGATACTGAAATGGTTTGCTATTTCCTTCTCCACCTCATTTTACAGATGACAAAAGGGAGATAAAGACAGTTAAATGACTTGTCCAGGATTACATAGCTAGTAAATATCTGAAGGAAGATTTAAACTCAGGAAGTTTGAGTTTTCCTGAATTTAGGCCCAGCCTACTCTCCACTGTGCCACTAGTTGCCTTACATTCTGTATCTTTCTTTTACCTGGTCCCTACTAATTGCCTTCTAATCCCGAGGCTGCCAATATTTGGGTCTTAGGGTCAGAGCCTAAGCAACACCTGTCTCCCCCCTCTTTTTAGGTAGGAATTTAACTCATATCTTCCTGACTCCAGAACTGAAACACTTCGCTGCTCTCTATTAGAATTAATATTATTATTGTTCTATTTGGTAAATCAATGATTTTACCCCCCCCCAACTTAAACTATGCTTCTTTGTTCTTTTATTCCACTTTGCTATGCCATTTAAATATCTTGTCACCACAATTCAAGTCAACAAATGTTTATTAATGAAGTATGTCCAAAATTAAAATCAAACACTTTTCATCTTCTTCCTAGAATAGATACCTTGGCATCATTTCTGACTTTTAATTCTCTCTTTAAAATTTTTTTTCTTATTTCAGAAACAAACTATCAGACTTTATCCCCTTTGTTTCAGCAATGCCTTTACTGCGTCTGTATCCTGAAGAAATCATAAAAGAAGGAAAAGACCCTTACGAGCAAAAATGTTGATAGTAGCTCTTTTTGTGGTGGCAAAGAATTGGAAATTGAGTGAATGCCTATAAATTGGGGAATGGCTGAATAAGTTATAGTACATAAATGTAATTGAATATTATTGTCCTATAAGAAATAATGATCAGGATGATTTCAGAAAAGTCTGTAAAAACATGAATGATGGTGAGTGAAGTGGGCAGAATCAGAACATTGTACACAGTAACAGCAATATCATGTTTTCGGCAATACAGTGATTCAAGACATGTCAAGACTTGACATGGAAAATTTCATCTGTATCTAGAGAGAAAACTATGGAGACTGAATGTGGATTGAAGCATACTATTTTCACCTTTTTTTCGGGGGCTTGTTTTTTAGGTTTTTCTTTCTCATGGTTTCCCAATTTGGTTTGATTTTTCTTGCACAATATGACAAATATGAAAACACATTTAAAAGGATTGTACATGTATAATCTATATCGTATTACTTGCTGTCATGGGGAGTGAGGAAGTAAGGGAGACAGGGAGAAAAATTTGCAACACAAAATCTTACAAAGATGAAACTCTCCACATGTGTTTGGAAAAAAAATACAATTGAGAATAAATTTTTTTCTTTTTATTTATAAATAAGCATCAATTATGAATATTTCAATATATAAAGGAGACCAGAAAAGAGGATCTTAAAGTCAACTAGTCAGCAAGCACTCTATGTGCTAGGCATTATGCCAAACACTAGGAATACAAAGAAAGGCAATAATAGTTCACATCCTGAAAGAGCTCACAAATCTAATGGGGAGACAGTATGCAAACTATATGTAAAAAAGATATATTCAGGCTAAGTTAGAGATAATTGCAGAGAAAGAGCACTAGAATTAAGTGTAATAAAGACTTCTTATAGAAAATGGATTTTAGTTGTTTTTTAAAGGAATAATAATAGTAAAAATAATTAAAAGTAATAATGGAATTTTAGTTGGTTCTTAAAAGAGAAGCTGTGGAATCTAGGAGATGAAGTTGAGGAAATTCCAAGCATGAGCGACAAGCAGTCAAAATTCATCTTATCAAGAGATGGAATATTTTGTGTAAGGAACAGCAAAGTGACCAGAATTACTGGCTTATAGAATACATGGAAGGAGGTAAGATATATGAAGACTGCAAAAGTAGGAAAGGGATAACTATAAAGGACTTTAAAATAGATTTTATATTTGATATTGTAGGTAATAGGGAGTCACTGAAGTTGATTGGAGGATGGGCTGAAGAGGGGAGAAATTTGAAGCAAGGAACTCAACCAGAAGATTATTGCAATGATCTAAGCTTAGTGGAATAAAAGCCTACTCCAGTGTTTGCTATGTTGAAAGGGTGGGAATTGACAGGATTTAGCAACAAATTGGATATGGGAGATAAAAGAAAGTAAGAAGTTGAGGATGAGACTTAAATTGTAAGCCTGTAGTACTGGGAGAATGGCTGGTATTCTAAATAGTAATAGGGAAATTAGGAAGAGGGAAAGGTTTGGGGGGAAAGAAAATAAGTTAAGTTTTGGATATATTGTGTTTAAGATGTTTGTAGTACATCATGCTATTCATATTGATGAGGTCTAGAATTGGGGTACCTAAATGAAATTAGGGTTTTATTGAAGTCAAGTGGCAGGTTTGGGGTACAGGGAGTCAAATAGAGCTCCCCTGAAACCCCTTTGGATTTGGCACAAGGATACAGAGTTAAATGAGGTCTGGTGGCGGTGCAAGAGTCCCCTGTAAAGGAATTTACAGACCCGAAAACCTGGTTTGATAAAAGAGGCTTATTATGAGGTTTGGAAGTAAAGTTAAAGTCTAGTTAGTAAAGTTGAAGGTAGAGATAAGAGGGCACCAGAAACAGTGTACCAGTGGACAGAGATCCTTGGCATGCCAGGCATAATGCTGCCATGTTTGGGACTTCTGCAAAGAGAGGGCTCCAGTCTGGCTCTTTTATAATAGGGGGCTTTGGCTACAAGCTGAAGAGATTTGTGGGTGGAGTCCCAGATTGGCTCTTGGCTGGGTTTCAGCCAGGGTTAGAATTTGAATTGAATTCAATGGGTTTTGGGACCAAGCCTTCCCCACCCAGATAACAAAGATGAAACTGTTTATGCTTGGGGTGGAGTCACCTCACAGAGGCAGAGTCCAAGGAGGTTTTCTCCTTTAAGGATTTTTCAGAGTTTGGGGGTTTCCTCTTCATTATGACATATACCAGATTCATATATCAAAATTTGTTTATCCATTCCCCAATTGAAAAACACTCCCTTAGTTTCTAGCTCTTTGCTATATAAAAAAAGATTGTGATTACACACAGACACAGACATACAGACACACACTCTGTAGTGACTTTGGGGCAGAGTTTCAAATTACTTTCTAGAATAGTAAGATCAGTTCACTACACTTATCAAGCCTGTTTTCCTACAACCTTCTATATTTGTTTAATTTCTTTTCTTGATTAACTTTGTCAATCTGATAGAATTCACATCAACCTGAGGTGGAATCTCAGAGTTAGTTTATTTTTTATTTCTGCAATTTATCAATTTTTAATTAGGGATTTGGAGCATTTTTTCATGTTTCTTAATTGCTAAGATTCCTTCCTTTGAAAATTGCCTGTTCATATCCTTTGACCATTTGTTAATTGGGGAATTTCTCCTAAATTTGGATTATTTCCTTATTTATTTTGGAAATGAGATCTTTATTGGAAAAAGTTATTGTAGATTTTTTTTCAGGCAGTTGTTTCCCTTTTCATCTTAACTGCATTGTTTTTTTTTTTTGGAAAACCTTTTGTATTTTAGCCTCTTTGCTTAGTTTTGCATCAAAATTCATTAGAATTATCATTCTATGGTTTTCTTTCTCTGTTTTTACTTGAATCAGACTGTATTTGTAGTTTTAAAAAACATTTTTATAGCAAAATGAATTATACACTTAAAGTTAACCTTTTTCTGTTCCACAGAACAATAAAGTACTATGCATTAAAATGCACACATTTTTTCTTGATTTTTCATTTTCATTTTTCAAGTTAGAACATAAAAAGCAAGCTTGAAAAATCAACTTCAAAAAATTTATTCTTCCTTCAAGAAAAAAGTATGAGCAATCTAAAAATAATCAATGGAAATGAATAAAACATTGCAGTCATTTTCATTTAGTGATTGCTAAATATACTACTCCCTCTCGGAAATTATTGAACCATCTACATGTGAAATTAAGTGATTTCCATTGTCATCATAATTTTTTATCACCAACTAGCTTCATTCCCATTTTTATGTTTTCTTAATGATCCACTAGTTTGAGATCATATTTATATCATAGAAGGAAGTTGATGTGATGCTTTCTTTTGCTATTTTTGCAAACAAATTGTATAATATTGGAAATAATTATTCTTTGAATGAGAAGATTCACTTGTAAATCCATTTGGTTCTAGGGGTTTTTCTTTGGGATTTTATTCATGGCTTCTTCAATTTCTTTTTCTGAAATTAAGCTTTTAAAATTATTTATTTCTTATTCTTTCATTCTGAATGTTTACAATTTTATGAATATTCATTTGTTTTACTGACCAGTTTTATCATCATGTGTAGCTGTACAAAATATTTTCTAATAATGCAATTCATTTCTTCATTTCTTCCTTCACCCCCATTTTTGATACAATTTAGTTTTACTGTCTTTTTTTTCAAATTATCTAATTTGCTTATCTATTTGTTGTGTTTATTTTCCACTAAACATCCAAATCCTAGTTTTAATTATTCATTTATCTTGGACAATTTTACTCACATTTCTTTAATTCCTTGTTTGGCATTTTGTGCTAGATTTATGCTAGATATCTGCTCCTTCCTGAAGTCTAACAAGGGTTAGTCAGTTGTTCCCCCATCATTTCCTTGATTTTTGAGATTTAAAACAAAACAAAACAAAACAAAACAGAAACAAGATTTCTACTCCCTAGCTTCTAATACAATGCTTTTAATGAAGGTGTTTATTACTTGCTTATTGAATTGAGCAAATTTCAGGTTCATTTCATTACATTAGAATGTGATACATTGAAGAAGTACAAAGCACAATAAGCGCTCAGAGAAGGAAGAGATTATTTCCAGCTGGTTCTTAACTAATTCTGCTGTCATTATATATTAATTGAACTAGAAAATTTGAAAAATAAGGTGTAATATGCAACTCTTGTAAATATTCTGTACAAGAAAAGTTTGACTTTCTGTAAAAAACATCAGTGTCACAAGAGAGACTATTCCTAGATCATTTGCTTAAGAAAAAACTTAGTTGAAAAGCAATTTCTAGTTTATGACCAGTCAATTAATTGTACCGGTAATATCTAGAGGCTAATATCAGAGCTTTAGATTTGGAAAGGAATTCAGAGATGTTTTCCTCATTTTACAGATGATTTCCCAGAAGGTTAAGTAGTTTGTCTAAGGTCACTTAAGTTGTAAGGGTCAGGTGCAGAATTTGAATCCCTTCATTCTAAAGACAGAGCTCTTTCCTAAGTGGTACCATACAATTTTCCCATGGTCTTGATCTTCTTGTGAAAGATTTAGATCAGTTTAATTCCAGAGCTGTAACTAAGAACTTGTGCTCCTCAGACAAATAGCATGAAAGGTGTTGTCAATGACATAAATCATTGGATACCTGGAATCATGAAGGATCATTGTCATGGGGAAACAATGTAGTGAGAGACAAGTTCATATTAACATACCTAGGGACTAATAATGTTATTGGAACCATTTAAATTTGATAGTATTTAAATTCAGTGCCTTGGTTCTTATAGTCATGCCCCTAGTTTTGCTTAATTCCACCAGTCCAAACCATAGCTCTAACCATCTCACAGACATAGTAGAACCCTCCTTCCCTATCCTTCTCTTACACATGGATGTACATGCTATCTTTGGAGAATTTGATTAATTTAAGCTCCCTCAGTTTATTCTTCTTCTGAAAATTTAGGGGGATGAACTAGATGACCACTGAAGGTCTTCTATAAATCTATGTTTCTACATTATAAGAATATAATCTAAAATCATGTGAAAGGGAAGGGAAAAAGGAAAAGAATCAAGTATTTATTAAACACCTACTATGTGCCAAACACTGTGCTGAGAACTTTACAAATATTGTCTCATTTGTGGGAAACATTGTTTGATCTTTGAAAAATCAGAAGACACTTTAGGATGTCGCAGTGCTTCTTCAGGGTCCTCAGTAGGAATGTCAGATATAATGACATGATACTTGTAAAAATGTACGTTTAGCTGAGTCTGTACTAGTTAACATTGTGTTGAATTGTTGTGTTGCATTTTTAATCCATATTATTTTGTTTAGTTGTTTGTCTTTCTCTGATAAAGGATTCAGAATGTGAAAAGAACCATTCCTTATATAGCAGAATTAAAAAAAAAAAAAGTGAAAAATTCAGCAAAACCAATCAATAAATCAAAGAAATATGACATCATAGGTGAGAAAATAAAACATGATTTTGTATTTTATATTTGAATGGACTCTGATTTTATTGTTATTCTATTCTGTATTTTATATAATAATTAAGCCTTTTTCTCTCCATGTGAAGAAGCTCATGAGTTCAAAAGTTCAGTCTTCCTCTCTCAAGTTAGACGCAATAATTTAATTTTCCTATTGATCACTTTTAATTAAAATAAAACTTTGAGCTAAGGTTAGAGATTCACTGCTCTCATAAAACATTTTAATTCAAAGGAAACTGTTATCTCAGCATTACCTGCAAATCACTTTATGTCAAAGAAATTTGTTATCCTCCATAACTTTGGCTCCAGAAAAAAATCCCTGACATCTGTGTATTATCTTCGAAGGCCTACAAGCTGACCTGACCATTTCCAGAAGACATACAGTCCATGCTTGTCCAATTAACAAAAGTCTTGAGAAGCTAAATAGCGAAGTGGATAGAGTACCAGCCCTGAAGTTAGGAGGACCTGAGTTCAAAATTGACCTCAGACACTTAACACTTTCTAGATTTGTGGTTGGAGCAGTCTTTCATATGACTACAAATAGTTTCAATTTCTTAATCTGAAAATTGTCTGTTCATATCCTTTGACCATTTATTAATTGGAGAATGGCTTGATTTCTTATAAATTTGATTCAATTCTCTATACACTTTAGAAATGAGGCCTTTATCAGAACCTTTGACTGTAAAAATGTTTTCCCAGTTTAAGTAACAATGTCTTGATACCACATAGATCTTTTGTTAAGTCTTTCCTCATTTCAAGTTTATGTGGCAAAAATTGCATTGCTCACCCAGCGTGAGAATAGCATCACATGAGAGTGACATTTTATAAACCCAACAGAACACCGAGCTCATGTTTTCAGTAGCTGAGACAGCTGTTCTTGTGACCATTTGAAAGGAGAAGGAAAGAAGTATGAGGGTGAGGCGAAGAGAGGATGTTGGGATAGGCCTACTGCTAACTGCCAGACCGCTCGGAGCCTGCAGTTCCGAGGTGGGAGGGGAGAGAGCAGTCTTGTGGGTGCCTTTTTTAAGATGGAGAATGAGAAACTAGTTTGAGACAGAGACTTATTTTAGCAAGGGAACGCGCCATTCCGGCAGCGAAGGGTGAGGTGGGTCTATCTAAAGAGGCCCCTGGTGATGGAGCCTAGGGGACAGGTGTTTGGAAGAGAGATAAGGATAAGAGGAGGCTGGCGGGAGGATAGAGATGAAAGGTAAAGGTTACACAGGTCACGATGGGGACAGCCACGGCTTCCCACCTCGGTGACTATGGACAGGAGCAGGTCACCCGGTTTTAGCTTCCTTACTGCAAAATGACCTCCTAGGTCTCCTCCGGAATCTGCGGTGCTCTGCAAGAGCAACCTGATGAAAAGCAGATGCGGAGACGCGCGCGCGGAGCTCGGGCCACTGACAACCCGAGATATCCGTGGTGGCGCTCCAGGCCCGACGGCAGCGGAAAGGTGCTGGCCCTAGCGATAGCATCTTTCCCTCCTAATCTCTTTCCAATCGCTTTCCTTGGGAGGGCCTCCGCTTTCCCTTTCGCCTTGTATGCACACAACTGTTTGTGGGGTCTCCTCGTGAGGATTCTGGGGCCCATCAAAAGCGCATTTACCCTTCTCTCTGGAAAGGCAACAAGCATTAAGCGCCCGCCGTGTGCCCCGCACTGTGTAAAGCGCCGGGTGTGCATTGGATTGCAAACTCTGTGAGGGCAGAGACTGTTTTTGCCATTCTTTATAGTTGTAGCATTTAGCAAAGTGCCCGCACACGAGAGGCGCTGGTTAGAAGCTGGTGGACTTGACCTGACTTTTCCGGAAGCGACCCCGGCACCGCAGGCCAGGCCGAGCGCCCGCAGCGGGCACGCAGGAGGAGCCAGGACTCTGAGGTAGGGCCCAGCAAGAGCCGGCCCTGTGTCGGAGCGCCTGCGCGCCTGCGCGGGAGGGGAGGTCGTGTACGCTCCATTCTCGCCCGGATCCACTGAAAACAATCTCTGGCCGGACGCCGCCTCCGGCTCGGCCCTAGCTCTCTTCCTAGTTTCTTCCCTCACTCTCTCCTCCCCTTCTGCCTCGCTTGTTCCCACCTCTCTCGCTGGCTCGCTCCCTCCTCCCTCGTTCCCTCCTCGCTCGGTAGTCTCGGCGCCTCGGTCGGCAGCGGGAATCCGGCGAGAGCCGGGCGGGACGTCGGCAGGGGCGAGAGGAGGAGGTAAGGCGCTCCCAGGGTTTCGGGGGGCTTCTCCAGGCCAGGCCGGTGCTAGGCCTCAGACGGTGGCGGGCGGCGGGCAGCGCGGGCCAAAAGGGCCGAAGGCCGGGCCGGGGGCGGGGCGCTGCGGCCTCGGGCCGTGGCTGGCTGGTTCCCGGAGGATCCTCACTAACCCCTGCAGCCCCCTCCCCCTCCCTCGGCGGGATCGCGGCCCTCTGGGAAGTTCCGCGGTCTGAGGAAAACTGCGGCCCTAATGCGGCCAGGTAGGAATCACCTGGTGAGGGGCTAGAGACCCCTCCTTCTTCGTTTGCCGCCCCTTATTGCCTTCTACCCCGCCCCCAAGTTCCCGACCAGTCCTCTCCTGGCCGGCCCCTTCTGGAGAAGCGGTGATTCAATTGAGTCAGTCCTTATCGCCTTGACCCCTCCATCCCCCACCTCCTTCTGTCTTTCGCTTTGTCTAAATTTCAGTGACTTGGCATTCATCAGGGATTTCAAGTGTGGACTTGGATGGGGCAAAAATAGATCTTGTTTTCAATGTAACCCACTGTATTTTATGCATGAAAAAAAAAATTTCATTATCCCTATAAGGATCCATAGGTTTCCCTAGACAGACGTGGCCATGTCACAAAAAAGGTCAAAACCTTTTGTTGTAGATACCCTCGAAAATGTTCCCGCAGGTTATTTAAAAATAAACAAATAAATCATTATCTGTGACAGAAACGGCAGTCATTCCCAGAGCATAAATTAGATTTTTGAGGAGAGACTTGTGTTTTCCCAGCTCTTTAGCATTGTGCCTGGCTTGCCTGGACATAGGTGCTTGTTGATTGAACCATACCCTTTCCTCTGTCTCTTAGCTGAGCAAAGTTTAATTGCAAGATCTATATAAAATATTCTTGTACATGTTTTAAAAAGGAAGTTTTATAAGTATTACTGGTTTGAAGGGGAGACCCGTCCTTCAAGTAAGGAGGCAGAATTTTCATGTGTTGCTTTGGGAAAGTCTTATTTTATGGCAACATCTTTTTATGTGATGCATGTAATGCAGAAGTGATGTTGAACTAAGGAAGTCTGAAAAGTTAAATAAAATATTCTTCAACACTCAAACTTTTCTTTTTTTTTTTTAAGTTTGAGAAATATGTACATGGCATCATCCACAGTCCAGTTTGGTGTGTGATTGTGTGATAGAGCAAAGATTTGGAGTCTGGGTTTAAATCCCTGCTCTGCTGCTTAACTATATGACATCGCATAACAAATCAGTTCACCTTTCTGAACTTTAGCATGCTTATCTGTAAAATGAGAGGTTTGGACTAGATGATTGAAATCCTGTGATTCCAAAAGCTTGAAGTCTTGGTATTTAAGACTCTCAGCTGAAGTGGTTACATAGGCCCTCTTTATCTAAACTTATCTATTCTGGTTTTTCCTAGTGGAGAAAGGGCGTGGAATTGAGAATAAGGATAATATATGTAAATGATAACATAAAAAAAAAAAAGCTAATCTGAGTGATGCAAAATATTATTTGGTGGCTGCAGGGAGTATTTAATTGTGCTGTAGTCTAGACCATTCTGTTGTATGTCTGAGACTTTTTGCTCTTATTCTTTAGACAAGGTAGAGAGGGGCGTTGGATGGGCCTTGGTTGGATTTGGTGACATGGATATAGGAAGTTAATATAACTGAATGAAAATGGATTGAACTTGAAGAAACTTGAAGTTTAAGTTTGAGGTTGTATCTTTTATTCCAGATATTTCTTAGAAGAGCCTTTGTTTTTTGTTTTCCTTTTTATTTATTTAGTTATTTTTTTAATTAAAAGCTTTTTATTTTCAAAATATATGCATAGATAATTTTTCAACATTAACCCTTGCAAAACCTTGTGTTCCAAATTTTTCCAACCTTCTCCCTAACCCCCCCACATGGCAAGTAATCCAATATATGTTAAATATGTTAAATCCAATATATGTATACATATTTATACAATTATTTTGCGGCATAAGAAAAATTAGATCAAAAAAGGAAAAAAATGAAAAAGAAAGCAAAATGCAAGCAAATAATAAAAAGTGAAAATTCTATGTTGTGATCCTCAGTTCCCACAGGCCTCTCTCTGGGTGTAGATGGCTCTCATCCTCACTCAAGATCATTGGAAATGGCCTCAATCATCTCATTGTTGCAAAGAGCCACATTCATCAGAATTGATCATCATATAATGTTGTTGTTGCCATGCATGTTGATCTCTTGGTTCTATTCACTTCACTTAGTATCGGTTCATGTAAGTTTCTCCAGGCCTCTCTGAAATCATCCTGCTGATTGTTTCTTACAGAACAGTAATATTACATAATATTTATGTACCATAATTTATTCAGCCATTCTCCAATTGATGGGCATCCATTCCGTTTCCAGTTTCTTGCCACTACAAAGAGGGCTACCACAAACATTTTTGCACATGTAGGTCCCTTTCCCTCCTATATGATCTCTTTGGGATATAATCCCAATAGAAACACTGCTGGATCAAAGGAATCTTTGTTTTTAAATTCAGGCTGTTTCAACCAATCCTTGCAAATTTTCTGATATTTATTTCTCTTTTCTTTATCCTTTCTTAGTATAGTATCTTGGTGAATCTTCTTTTTTTTTTTTTTCTCTTTTTGTGTGGATTTGGTTAGTGTTGTGCTAAGCCTTTCTGCTTTCTATCTGCGACTTTGATGAAAATATAGATGACAAACTTATAAAACTATTGACATAAACTTGGGAATAGCTAATTTGTGGTATTATGTCAGTATACACAAAGATCTTAATAAGTTAATGATGGATGAGATCTAATTAGACAAAATATATTGTAATCCAATACTTTTCACAAATAGAGGATGTATAAGGTGGATAATAGTTCATATTATTAGAAACTCAGTAATTTTAGTGCATTCTCCAATTCTTTGAATGCTTCCATGTCCTTGCACAGTGGTCTCCCACATTTAGAATGTACATCCTTCTCTCTTCTGCTTTGTGGAAATCTCAACTTTCTTCTGATTTTTCTCTCTTACCCACCTTCTTAACCCTTTTCAATTTTATTCTACTGAAACTTCCTTCCAAAGTTAATAATGATATTTTAATTACCAAATGTAATGGCGTTTTCTCACTCCTCATTCTCCTTAAGTTCTCTGCTGCCTTTGACACTGTTGGTCAGTCTCTTCTTGATGCTTTTTTCTCTAGGTTTTTTGGACACCACTCACTTCTAGTTCTCTTGTTTGCCTGCTTCTTTTCTGACTTCTTGGCTTGATCCTCTTCCAGATAAGAACCTTTAACCATAGGTATCTCTCAGAGTTCTGTCCTGGGCTCTCTTCTCAAATTCCTATGTACTACTTAACTTAATGATCTCATCACTGAACCACTGGGAAGTCTTTCATAGTTGATCATCGCATTTTCTTGCTGTTGCTGTATACACTGTATTCTTGGTTTTATTTTTTTCCCTCAGTAATATAATAAACTTTTAATATATACTTAATGGTTGAATTTTTAAAAAATGTTATGTCCTTTACATGGTACATTCTGTAGTTTTATAGAGAAGTTTTGTAATAGCACATGTACATTCTGTAGTTTTATAGAGAAGTTTTGTAATAGCACATTAAAACAATTGGACTATACATATTCAAAATTCATTGTAATGTCAGACAGACATAAGAAGATTAGAAAGAATTCTGGAGATTAAAATATACATTTTCAAGAAATTAAGTAAATAATGATACCTCACAGTTTTAAAAGGCACCTTTTGGGTAACTTCACATTTCTGGAAATAGCAGAATACCAGGAAGTAAACGGAAAAATATAGTGATCAACCAAAATAAATTTGATGAAGCTCTTTTACTAGGTCCTGAAATTTCATTGGTGGGGGAAGCTCTCACTAAGCTTATGTTTCTTCTCATTTTGCACATAATTCTTTTTAGTTATGTTTTCTTATTCAACGTTTATTAGAATAAAATCAAAAGGGATAGAGGCTGCTTGAATTAACTTGTAGTGAGAGAAGGAAACACGACACAGAAATTGAAAAAGGAAAGGATTGTGGTAAAAGTTATTTTGTGGAGGGATAAATAATTCAATAAATATTTATTAAATGCTTTTGGGCAAGATACTTCTAGGTACAAGGGATACAAAGAAAGATACTTTAAAGATACTTTTGTAAAATAGGGATAATTATTCTTATACTACCTACTTGATTGGGTTGATGCAGGGAAGGTGCTCTGTAAATCTTAAAATATTGAATTGGGTTATTACTACTACAGTTAATATTTAATCGGTATAACAGGGATAGTGTAATAAAGGCAAAAAAGAGGCATGGTCACTATATTGCTAGAAATTTGAAAGAAGTGGAACTTTAAGCTTCTAGATAGGGGGGCGGCTTCCTAGAGGAAGTAATGTCTAGATAGAAGGCAGGGCTTCTGCATCTGGAGATGAGTTTTTGGGGATTCCATTCTAGGCATTAAAAGAGACCTAGTTAGCCTCAAAGAGGCTAAAAACAATTAAAGGTTGGTTGAACTAGATAGCTTTGAAGATCCTCTTCAGAATAGTGATCTTTTAACCCTTGGTTGGTATACCCAGGAGTGGTATTATTAGGTCAAAAAGTATGACTTTTTAAATGTAATTCCAAATTATTTTCCAGAACAGTTAGACAAATTCACATTTCCATCCCAAGTGAATAAGTGTGCCTGTGATAATTTAAAAAAAAATTATCTTTACTAATTTCTGGATGCCATATAAACCCTTGGGGTTGTTTTTTATTTACATTTCTCATTTTTATTTATTTGAAGCTTTTTTTACTTGGTTATTGATAATTTTGCATTTCTTTTTTTAAAACCAATTTTCTTTTTTTTTTAATTATAGATTTTTATTTACAAGATATATACATAGGTAATTTTTCAGCATTGACAATTGCAAAACCTTTTGTTCCAACTTTTTCCCTCCTTCCCCTCACCCCTTCCGCCAGATGGCAGGTTGACCAATACATATTAAATATGTTAAAGTATAAGTTAAATACAGTATGTGTCATGTCCAAACAGTTATTTTGCTGTACAAAAAGAATTGGACTTTGAAATAACGTACAATTAGCCTGTGAAGAAAATAAAAAAATGCAGGCAGACAAAAATAGAGGGATTGGGAGTTCTGTCCATTGGTTCATAGTCGTCTCCCAGAGTTCTTTCGCTGGGTGTAGCTGGTTCAGTTCATTATTGCTCTATTGGAACTGATTTGGTTCATCTCATTGTTGAAGAGGGCCTTGTCCATCAGAATTGATCATCATATAGTATTGTTGTTGAAGTATATAATGATCTTCTGGTCCTGCTCATTTCACTCAGCATCAGTTCATGTAAGTCTCTCCAGACCTTTCTGAAATCGTCCTGTTGGTCATTTCTTATAGAACAATAATATTCCATAATATATACCACAATGTATTCAGCCATTTTCCAATTGATAGGCATCCATTCAGTTTCCAGTTTCTGGCCACTACAAAGAGGACTGCCACAAACATCCTTGCACATACAGGTCCCTTGCCCTTCTTTAAAAATCTCTTTGGGGGCAGTGGATAGAGCACCAGCCCTGAATTCAGGAGTTCAAATCTGGTCTCAGACACTTAACACTTCCTAGCTGTGTGACCCTGGGCAAGTCACTTAACCCCAGCCTCAGGGGGGGAAAAAAAAATCTCTTTGAGATATAAGCCCAGTAGTAACACTGCTGGATCAAAGGGTATGCACAAAGACAATTTTCTATTGGGAAATGGCTTTTTATCTTCTATATTTGTATCATTAAACTATAGATCTTATATGTCAAGCATTTATTAGAGAGGTTTCAAAGTTTTTTCTCAAGAGTTTATTCCGATTGTAGTTGCATTTTTTTGAAAGTAAAAAACTTTAAAATATTTAACAGGAATATGCACAGTTTAAATGTACTAATTATAAATGGTTCTTATTTACTAGTGACACAAAAGTGGTGTAATGGTTAGCCTTAGAGGTAAGAAGACTAGAATTTAAGTCCTGTCTCTGACACAGTACTGGCAATATGATCTTGGGCATTTCACAACTCAGGCAGTTTCTTTCGATAGTTCTAAGATCAAAAGCTATAATGAAGGTGCCTGTTTGTCTTGATAAAGGTAGTTTCTTCATCTGGGAGTTTTTTTTTTTTTTTTAAATGACAATAAAATCACTGGTCTCACTCTTGTCCTTATCCTTAAATACCACATTTGTCATCTAAACTTCCAAACAGAAGAAATTAAATTTCTTGAAAATACCTGACAGTTTGACTCTAAATGATTTATTCTAAACTAGCAAGTGAACTTGATGGTTCACTTGACAGATTATTGTGGAAATTTTTAGTCCTTTATACTGCTCATTTTGATAGGCAAATACTACTACTTCCTAATTCTTTTTAGCAATTTTCAATTTTGATTGCAATATAAAATTTTTAGTTGTTTTTACATACTGAGGATGCTTCTCAAAAAAATCATTGTGTTAAATGGTAATTTTGACTGTGATCTATCATTTGACTTGTACATGTTTTGTAGGTCACAAAAAAACAATATATATGTGTGTGTGTATATATATGTATATATATACACACACACATACACACACACACATATATATATTTCTTCTGTAAATAAAACAATAGTAATGTTTTTTTCTCATTGTTATTCTAGCTTAATAGAAAGACTGTATGGTATATAGTGGAAAGTGTTTAGAAATCAGGATCCCTTAGTTCAAAGCTCAGAATTGAAACTTAATTTCTTTATCACTATGATCAAATCCCTAACTTAAACTTGCCTCATCTATAAAAAGTAATGTTTCTCCCATTGGATTGTGAGCTTGAGAACAGAGACCATCTTACCTTTCTTTGTGTTCATAATGCCTAGCCACATATTAGATGCTTAATGTTTATTGATTGGTGTGAGGAAAGTGCTTTGTAAACCTTAGAACTATCCATTAATGTGTTTTTATTTTTGAATATGTTTGGGAAAGAATCATAATAGGTTAAAGTATGGCTAGGAGGTGAGAGATCTGGGTTCTAATTCCAGTTTTATGTGACTTTAGTTGTCATTTAACTTTTCTATATTTTTTTCCCTTTGCTAGGAATTGGGAAATTTTACTTTTTTTTTTTTCTTTTTTTTCTTTTTAACTAACAGGGTAATTGTGAAGAGTAAATGAAATAGAGTTGACACTTGCTTTGAAAAATAACTACTACTCTATAGAATACTGTTAAGTTCAGAGGGATGTGAGTAATTCATATCTTTTCCTTTTTAAGTTCTCCTGACTTTGAACTTAATTTACTTTGCCATGTAGCTTCCTCACATTAGAATTATATCCTGCCTCTGGTTTTCTCCCACTCACTGCAAGTACATTGTGACCTTGCAGACTCTTCTGATTGATCTTAAAAAAAAAAATTAAAAAAAAGTGGATTGGCCTACTGCCAGTCATATCTTCAGTTCTTTCTGGGCTCCATTACTGGCTCTCTTGGCTTTCTCCACTATGTTCCTCCATTGGTACCTTTTTAATCCTTCCCTCCCACCTTTTTTCAGTTTTCTTTTATATGTTCTACTATGAGAATGTAAAGTGCAGGTTCCTCTTAACCCCCCTTGCTTATATTTGGCTCTCAATGCGTAGTAATATGAGTTTATTTATATGCTTGTGGGCTTGCTTGACTAGCACTTTCAAATTAAACTTGACAGAAAAAATTGTCAAAATTTTTTTTGGGAGGGGGATTGGTCTGGACGAATGCTTTGATTGTTGTGAATTCTTAATTTGTAGAAATGGCTTGCTTCAATGCATGTTGGCGACTTGCCTATAACTTATATTGTTTTCTAGGAGAAGGAGAAAGGTAATAAGCATTTATTACCTAATATGTACTAAGCCAAACACTTTACAAGTATTATCTCATATAATCCTCACAAAAACCTGGGGATGTATATGTTATTACTATTCTCTTCACAGGAAGGAGGAAACTGAGAAAGATATATTAAGTGACTTGCCCAAGGTCATATAGTCCTAAGTGTCTGAGGCTGGATTTAAATTTAAGACTTCTTGCCTCCAGTCTAATTATTTGGGGCACAGAGAGACTTTCTTAGGGTCATGTTAAGGGAAAGCCTTGAACTTTTGCCATCCTATGTTGAAGGCCCACTATCTGCTATTCAGTATTCCTTCTCATGATGTATTTCCTACTACTTTATTATGTACTGCTATTGAATATTTATTAAATTTTGCTGTACTTATGCCAGTTGTTTGATAGTGATTCATCATAATGTCCTTTTTTGTTTTTATTTTTTGCATTTAATAGCATTTTACTTTTTTCTAATTACATGTTAAGATGGTTTTCAATATTCATTTTGTAAGATTTTAAGTTCTAGATTTTTTTTCCTTTCCCTCTCCCTTTCCCAAGACAGCAACAAATCTGGTATAATTATATAATGTCCTTTTTTTTTTTTTTTTTTTTCTAAAGCAATTGGGGTTAAGTGACTTGCCTAGGGTCACACTGCTAGGAAGTGTTAAATGTTTGAGATCAGATTTGAATTCAGGTCCTCCTGACTTCAGGGCTGGTACTCTATCCATTATGCCACCTAGCTGTTCCTATAATGTCCTTTTTAAAAATGAAGTGTTGGGGCAGCTAGGTGGCACAGTGGATAGAGCACCAGCCTTGAATTCAGGAGGACCCGAGTTCAAATCTGGTCTCAGACACTTAACACTTCCTAGCTGTGTGACCCTGGCCAAGTCACTTAACCCCAGCCTCAGGGGGGGAAAAGTAAAAAAATAAAAATGAAGTGTCATTCATTTTTCAGATGAGATCTGAGATAACAGAAGATGAAACACTTTGGTATAGATTTCACAAAAGGTCATTGGTAAAATCAGAGTAGAATTAAAGAAGATGAAAATGTAAATACAGGCAGAGTGATAGAATGGCTCCAAAGCCAGGAAGAATTTGGTTAAAATCATTCCCCTGAGATATACTAGCTCTATGACCAAGACCTAATCATTTAACTATCTACTTAAGATACATCTGAAAAACTCTTAAGTTATAGATAAGTTGCTTAGCATTATTGGTGGAAGGAGTTTCCATACCTGAGTTTCTCATACAAAAGACATTATCAGCTCTTACCTAAAAAATAAAACATTGCTTTTTTAATTTTTTTTAATTTTTTAATTTAAACAATAGCCTTATATTTTCAAAATGCATGCAAAGGTAGTCTTTGACATTCAGGCTTGCAAAATTTTGCATTCCAAATTTTTCTCCCTCCCTTCCCCCAGCTCCTCCCCTAGACAGTATGTAAAACATATTACTTTGACCAAAAAAGATAAAACAAAAATATATAAAATTTACCTTTGCTATGGATTTTATACATGGTATTAATACAATGGAAGAATGAAAGAAACATTTTTATTTTATAACAAATATGTTTCACAGAAGTCCTACTCTAGTCATATTTTATGCTGTAGAGATAATGCTAGGTTGTTGAAGTCTCTGCCATTCTGATATAAGCTCTGGGAGCAAGTATATTCCTGGGGATTGACTGTCTCTTGTCTGAGGAATGGTTTAGCCAAGTATGGAGAGTTTTATCAGTAGTAGGTTGGGCTAGAAGCGATGAATCTTCAGTCATAAAAGTGATGAAAATTAAAAGATGACTTTTAGTCTAATCTGCCCTCCTTTGCCATGCTAGGATCTGAGTGGTGAATATCAGTATATCTTATGCATTGTTATGTACAAAGCTGTCTTCTATTCTTGAAATATACTCTCTCCATACCTAGACTTCTCAGATTCCTTATCTTCCTTCTAGACCCAGCTCAATTGCCACCTTCTCTGATCACTTTAGCTATTTAGCTATATATTTTCCATTCTTAGATATTCTTAAAGTATCTTTATTTCTTTTCTGTCCCTATATGTCCCTATCTTTTGTTATTTGTAGCTATCTATTTGTAGCAAGTAACGTTGGTGAGCCAAGGAACTGTTTTTTCTGTGTCATTGTATCTTTTCCTCCTCCTGATATTAAGTTTTGTACATATTCACCAAGTACATTTTAAATATTTGTTGAATCTAATTAAAAGTGGGAGAGTGCTTGGAGTCACTCAGTTTTTAGATCTCTTACAATGTTAAAAGTTTACTTTTTGCACCCTAGGTATGAGATCCTTGTTTAATGATTATTAAATTAATACATTACTGAAGGAATTGAACTACTTCCATATTGATATTCTTCCTCTGCTGGGAACTAGATGGCACAGTTATTGGAGTGCTGGTCCTGGGAACAGGAAGACCTGAGTTCAAATAATAGGCACTTAATACATGCTTATATCTTTCCTTCCTCTAAATGAAATTAGAAAATGTACAGAAGGAAGATGCAAATAAATGGAAAAATAAGTTTATCAGTCCCTGAAGAAGTATATAAAAGAGTCTGTAGTATCAGCCTCATTGTAGGACCAAAGACAAAAAATCTTTAATTTGTTGGGTACTTGATCATCTTATTTTGCTGTATCATGGTAACAAAGAAAAGGAAACCACAATGAAGATATTTGTATCTAATTTAGCTAATTTGTGAGTCAGCATCTGTTTTAAAATGTGAAAAAGTAGAGATTAGGTCCCTTGTATCTTTAAGTCCATTATCCTAAGAAGAATTTCAGATGATTCTTCAAAATAAGTTTAATATGTAAATCTTTTTACTTGGTAACTTCAGTGTAAAAGTTGGAAAAAGGGAAGACAATGGCTATTGTGTTGAAAAAAAAAAATGTCAATTGACTAGAATTTATTAAAGTGCCTGTCATGTTCCAGGCACTGTGCTAAGTGCTAGGATTCAAAGAAAGGCAAAAATATCCCTTTCTGTTAAAAGAATCTTATGGTTTTATGGGAGAGAAAACATGCAAACAGGTATGTGCAAACAAGATATCTGCAGAATAAGTTGAAGATAATCTTAGAGGGAAGTCATAAATGTTAAGTAGGACTTGAAAAGAAGGTGTGATTTTAGCTGAGAATTTAAAGAATTTTAGAGACAGAGATGAAAAGGGAGAGTATTTTAGGCATGGGGGAGAACCTGTAGAAACACTCAAAGTTGGAAGCTAATATTTGGGAAAAAATAAAGAAGCCAGTGTCACTAGTTTGCAAAATATTTAGAGGAGAGAAAATAATATAGAAGAATATTGGAAAAATAAGAAGGGCTTTAAAAATCAAATGGAGGATTTTGTATTTGATCTTGGATGAAATTGGGAGCTACCAGAGTTCATTGAATAAGTGGGGTGATCTGGTGTGACCTAGGTTTTAAGAAGATCATTTTGATAAATAAGTGAAGGATAGATTGAAAAATGAGAGGCAAATTCTTGTTTGCCATTAATACATTAAAACTGTTTTCACCTTTTTTATTTGTTTTTTTTTCTCATGATTTTTGCTTTTGTCCTTATTTTTCTTTTACAAAGTGACTAATATGGAAATATGTTTAAAATGATTGTACATATATAACCTATATCAGATTGCTTCTTGTCTTGGGGAAAGGAAGGAAAGGAAGGGAGGGAGAAAAAAATTTGGAACTGAAAATCTTATTAAAAAATGAATGTTGAAAACTATCTTTACATATAGTTGGAAAAATAAAATATTATTGAATTCATTAATACATTTTTAAAAGTTTTATTCATGCTTTTTGGTTTTTTTTTTCTATCATTTCTGAGTATTAAATCTTTTCTTGGGGGCAGCTAGGTGGCACAGTGGATAGAGCACCACCACTGAATTCAGGAGGATCTGAGTTCAAATCTGGTCTCAGACATAGCACTTCCTAGCTGTGTGACCCTGGACAAGTCACTTAACCCCAGTTGCTTCAGCAACAAAGAAGAAAGAAAGAAAAGTCTTTTCTTGAAAGCAAGAAAACCAATACAATTAGTCTAAATCAATTAGATCATATCTGATAAAGTTTGCAGAATTTTGCTTTAGTGGTTTCTTCTCTTTGGAAAGGGAGAAATATGTTTCATTATCATTTATACTTCCTTTAGGAAGAAGGTAAGAAAACACTGGACTTGGTGACAACAACATCAAAAAATTATCTTTTTTTTTCCCTGAGGCTGGGGTTAAGTGACTTGCCTAGGCTCACACAGCTAGTGTTAAGTGTTTGAGAACAGATTTGAACTCGGATCCTCCTGAATTCAAGGCTGGTGCTCTATCTACTGAGCCACCTAGTTGCCCCTCAAAAAATTATCTTTAGTTTTGAAAGGACTATTTGGTTGTTACAATACAAGAATAATTTTAGAATTATTTTGTTTTCATTTTATCATATCATTAACTAGCTAGGGCAGAGGTCAAAGCTAGGATATACTATTTCAAATATAATCTGTGAAAAATGAGAAATTAATAGAAGTAGACCTTTATTAATTACTTTTAGAGAAGTTGAACTGTGGTAGAACAGTTGCTACAATGAAACAGAGCCCAGAAACAACTTCAGCAAATAGACATTTGTCATTTCCTTGACAAGTTGAAAGACATGGTAGTAAAAAAAATCTTGGTTTCAACAACTGCATTTGCAGACATTATGGCATATGATAATGGAAGATTATTAGCAGCATTACTTTATAAAATAGCACAACACCTTGTAAAGGAAGTGCCAGGAAACAAGCCTGCCAAAAAAATTAACATAAAATGCAACTAAGGCATATCTTCCTAAAGAGCTTCTATGACTTACACTGTTGTTGTTGTTGTTGTTGGTTGTTATAATTTGTTATAAGTAATCATGTTGCATTTGATCCCATTGGTAAAATCATTTGGTAAAAGGGTAAATTAATTTTCTTAATATTTAGCATATAATTCCTTTTTTTAAAAAATTGCATCAATTTGTACAGCACACACAGCAGCATATTTACTAGCTTGTTTTATTACCTCTATGCCAGTATTACATTTTGTTGTCTATTATTATCCATGCCTTTTTGGTGTTAGGAGGCAATCTTTGCATTTCTCTAATTATTAGAGATTTGGAACATTTATCTTGTAGATATTGATAATTTGCATTTCTTTTCAAGAATTGTTTATTAATATTAATACATATCAGTAAATAAAACAAATTATAAAACAATATAAATAATATGTAATAAAATGTGATTATGTTAATATTAATAAAATTAATGTTTTTGAGCCACTTAATTATTGGTGAATGGCTCTTAGACTTAAACATGTGTGTCAATTTGCTTATAAATTGCTTATTGTACTACAATACCAAAATTTTTTGCTATAAAATTAGCCTATTTTATTTTTATTTCATCTAAGACATAACTGGTTTGGAAGTTAGAGCTGTGTCTCAAGGGGAATGTGATAGAATGTTGTCCTCTATTTTATAAAGCAATTTATGTAGCATTGGGATTATTAATTATTGAAATGCTTGATAAAACTAATTGGTAAATCATTTTGATAGTGATTTTAGTGTGGCAGTTAATGAACTTCTGATTGATACATATATATATATATATATATCTATATATATATATATATGTTTATCAAAGTTATCTGTTTCAAGCATTTTGTAGGTATTCATCCCTTTTTTTATTCAGTTTTTTTTTTTTTTTTTTTGCATAGCCTTATATGTAATATATTTAAATAAAGTTCTTTATTATTTCTTAAATAGTAACTTTGGCTTTTTCATTTCTGATTTTAGACTAAATTCCCATCTTTTTTGTTAATCTGCTCCCTTATCCCCTATAGTTTTAATTTCTAGGTTTCCCTGACTTGTTTTGTACTTCCTGAGCTGGAAGGTTTCTTCTGAGAGCTATGTGTTTAAGTCTGTGAGCTATTGGCTGTCTTTTTACATATCATTAAGCTGGCAAAATGTACTTATTCTGGCTTCTATTTGAATTCCTTGATCATTTCTTGATCTGGTGCTCTTGGTAGAATAGTAATAAGGAAGTTAGGCTGGTTCCAAACAGTTGTGTACCCAAAATGAAACAGATGTAAAAATTGCTACCTTGGGTTTAAACATTATTTCTTCAAAAAATTTGTTCTTGAATCAGTAATTGACAATATATTTGTGTTTCTATCAATACTAGTGATGTTATTTTTTTAGCATTAGTATCCAGTTATATAATCTCTTTGATTTAATAGTGTATTGCCATTACTTATGTTGGTTTCTGATAATAAAACTTAGACCTACAACAAAAGCAAAAAGTATGCCTATCATTCTAGCACTGACCAAAAGTCTCCATCATCATCATCTTGTTGATGAGACCAAAGAACAGGAGGAAAGCTTTACAGGATAATTCTCTACATCAGACCACATTTTCATAGCCATATAGTAGACAGAGATGTATAGAACACAAAGTTCTGCAACTTATTTTTTGTTGGTTATTACAAAAAAAAAAAATTACTTGTGTTAAAGTATTGAAATCTTTCTTTAAACAAAGTATGCCATAATATATGTTAAACTCATTTAAATTCTTTTTTAAATGAAATCTATCAATTGTTATTTGAATTACGAAAATTAATTGTAGTGGAGTGGTAAAGTAGTCCAATCATTCTGGAGAACAATTTGAAACTATATCCAAAACCTGGAACCCTTTGTTCCAACAATATTTTTACTAGGTTAGTGTCTCAAGGAAATTTTTTTTTTTTTTTTTTTTGAGGCTGGGGTTAAGTGACTTGCCCAGGATCACATAGCTAGGAAGTGTTAAGTGTCTGAGACCAGATTTGAACTTGGGTCCTCCTGAATTCAAGGCTATCCACTGCACCACCTAGCTGCCCCCTCAAGGAAATTTTTAAAAAGGAAAAGAAAACTATATGTAGATATTAATTATAGCTCTTTTTGTGGTGCCAAAGAATGGGGAACTAAGGGGAAGTGGTGAAATGAGCAGAAGCAGGAGATTGTATATGGTAACAGCAATATTATGGTAATCAACTGTGAAAGACTTAGTTAATCAATATAATGATCCAAGGCAGTTCCAAAGGAATCATGACTAAAAAATGCTATCTACCTCCAGAAAGGGAATTGAGTACAGAAACCTTTGCTTCTTATTTTTACTTTCTTTTATTTTTATTGTTTTTTTCCCAATATGACTAATATGGAAGTAGTTTTCATGATTTCACATATATAATTGAGTGTTATATTGTGTTTGCTTTGTCATTGGGTGGCAGAGAGGGAAAGAATTTGGAACTGAAAATTAAAAAAATTTTTTTTAACATAATCTTCCCCACTCTCAATAAATCAAATCCTGATTTGTTGCCAAAAAAAGAAAAAGATAAAAAGATAAAAAGAATGTAAACTTTGAGGGCAGGGATTGTTTTTGAAATTTTTTTTTTTTTTTGTAAACTCAGGATTTAGCATAGTGTCAGGCTTATAACAAACATTTAATGTCATGGATTTTAAAAAAAGGCATACAACAGGGAAACAAACACATTCTTATTATAGGTATTCATTAATGTTACATATTTCTTTTTTAGTGCAATATCTGGCACATAGTACATAATAAATGCCTGTTAACTAGTTGATTAGTCAACTTTAGTTCCATATACTATTTATCACAATAACTCAGTGTGGGTAATTATGTAAATATAAGAGATCATATTATTTTAAAAAGTAGAATGGAAGAGGAGATATGATTCATAATTATGACTGGAAGAAAATTCTTAACTAGTAAGAGATATAGGGTATCATAGAAGAAAAGATGAAAAATTGAAGAACTTTTGGATAAGCAAAATCATTGCAATTAGAAAGGAAACAATTGAGGTAAAAATGTTGCACAGATTTCTCTGGTAAAGGCATAATACCCAAAGTATGTAGGTATTGGTACAAATATGTAAAAACAAGAGTTCTTTAATAGAAAATTGCCCAAATTATGTGAAGATAATTTTCAAATGAAAAAATGCAAACTATTAACAACCATGTGAAAAAGATGCTTTGGGTATTACTAATAAGATAAATGCACACTAAAACATCTGAGGTTCTACTTTGCAACTATCAGATCAGCAAAAGAGGAAAATGGGCAGTTGTTGGAGGGAGTATTAGTCACTAATATTACACTGTTGATGAAGTTGCTAATTGAACCCTTCTGTAAAAATTTTGGAACTATATCCCAAAAGTGACTGAATTGACACTTTGCTTTGACACAGCATCACAATGTAGACATATACTCCAAAGATTTCAAAGACTGAGGGAATAGACATATCTGTCTATCTCTTTCTTTTTTTTAATTAAAAAAAAATTAATTTTTTAAACTTAATATTTTATTTTTCCAATTACATATAAAGGTAGTTTTTAACATACATTTTTATAAGATTCTGAGTTGCATATTTTTTTCTCCCTTTCTCTTTTACTTCACCCCTCCCCAAGACAGCAAGCAGTCTGATACAGGTTATACATGTACAATACTTTTAAATATATTTCCATATTAGTCATGTTGTGAAAGAAAAATCAGAACAAAAGGGAAAAATCACGAGAACGAAAAAGCAAAGGGGAAAAAAAGATGAAAATAATGTATTTTGATCCAAATTCAGTCTCCATAGTTATCTAGATGTGGATGGCATTTTTTATCCGAAATCTATTGCAATTGTCTTGAATTGTTGAATTGCTAAGAAGAGCTCTAAGTCTCTTATAGTTGATCATTACACAGTTCTGCTGTTACTGTGTACATTGTTCTTCTGGTTCTTCTCACTTTACTCAGCATCAGTTCATGTAATTCTTCTCAGGCTTTTCTGAAATCTACCTACTCATCATTTCTTATAGGACAATAATATTACATTACATTCATATACTATAACTTATTCAGCTACTCTCCAGCTGATAGATATCTTCTCAGTTACCAATTCCTTGCCACTACAAAAAGAACCTCCTACAAACATTTTTGCACATATGTATCCTTTCCCCTTTCCCCTTTTTTATGATCTCTTTGGGTTACCGACCCAGTAGTGGCACTGTTGTATGTACAGCTCGATTGCTCTTTGGGCATAGTTCCAAATTGCTCTCCAGAATGGCTGGATCAGTTTACAACCCTATCAACAATATATTTAGTGTCCTGTTTTCTCACATCACCTCCAATATTTATCATTATTTTTTCCTGTCATCTTAATCTGAGAGGTGTGAAGTGGTACTTCAGAGTTGTTTTAATGTGTATTTCCCCAATCAACAGTAATTCAGAGCACTTTTTTTTCATATATTAGATGGCTTTAATCATCTGAAAATTATCTGTTCATATCCTTTGACCTTAGGAATGACTTGTATTCTTATTAATTTGATTTAGTTCTCTATATATTTTAGAAATGAGGCCTTTATCAGAAAAATTGGCTATAAAATTTTTTTCCAGCTCTCTGCTTCTCTTCTAATCTTGTTTTGCTTGTGCAAAACTTTTAATGTAATAAAAATCACCCATTTTGCATTTCATAATGTTCTCTATTTCTTGTTTGGTCATAAATTCTTTCCTTTTCCAAAAATCTGACAAGTAAGCTATCCCTTGTTCTCCTAATTTGCTTATAATATCACCTTTTTATGTCTAAATACTGAACCCATTTTGACCTTATCTTGGATGTGAGATTTTGGTTTAAACTTCCTAGTTTCTGCCATGCTGTTTTCCAATTTTCCCAGCAAATATTGTTAGATAGTTCAGTAACATGGTGGGGGTAAAATATCTCCTGACATACACATATATTGTTCCCTCTCAGAACTAACTCCAATGAGAATAAAGATCAAATATTGATCACCACCTCTTCATAATCCCCTCTACTATAAATAAGCTCTTCCTTGTATGTCACTTTTATGTGACATATTCTCTGTGAATTGCTTAGCCAGCAGAAATTAAATGGATGGTGAATGTTTATTGACTTGATGAGACATGCATTTGAGTGGGTAGCCATTTGTGTTAGTCCATCAGGATTTGCATCTTTATTTCTTTTTTTTTTTTTTTTTAATTTTTTTTTATTTTATATATATATATTTTTTTTTTATAATATTATCCCTTGTATTCATTTTTCCAAATTATCCCCCCTCCCTCTATTCCCTCCCCCCGATGACAGGCAATCCCATACATTTTACATGTGTTACAATATAGTCTAGGTACAATACATGTGTGTGAATATTATTTTCTTGTTACACAATAAACATTAGAATCCGAAGGTACATGCAACCTGGGCAGACAGATATTAGTGCTAACAATTTACATTCACTTCCCAGTGTTTCTTCTCTGGGTGTAGCTACCTCTGTCCATCATTGATCAACTGGAAGTGAGTTGGATCTTCTTTATGTTGAAGATTTCCACTTCCATCAGAATACATTCTCATACCGTATTGTTGTTGAAGTGTACAGTGATCTTCTGGTTCTGCTCATTTCACTCAGCATCAGTTGATTTAAGTCTCTCCAAGCCTCTCTGTATTCCTCCTGCTGGTCATTTCTTACAGAGCAATAATATTCCATAACCTTCATATACCACAATTTACCCAACCATTCTCCAACTGATGGACATCCATTCATCTTCCAGTTTCTAGCTACAACAAAAAGAGCTGCCACAAACATTTTGGCACATATATGACTCTTTCTGCTCTTTAGTATTTCTTTGGGATATAATCCCAGTAGTAGCGCTGCTGGGTCAAAGGGTATGCACAGTTTGATAACTTTTTGGGCATAATTCCAGATTGCTCTCCAGAATGGCTGGATTCTTTCGCAACTCCACCAGCAATGTATTAGTGTCCCAATTTCCCCACATCCCCTCCAACATTTATCATTATTTGTTCCTGTCATCTTAGCCAATCTGACAGGTGTGTAGTGGTATCTCAGAGTGGTCTTAATTTGCATTTCTCTGATCAGTAGTGATTTGGAACACTCTTTCATGTGAGTGGATATAGTTTCAATTTCTCCCTCTGAGAATTGTCTGTTCATATCCTTTGACCATTTATCAATTGGAGAATGGTTCGGTTTCTTATAAATTATGGTCAGTTCTCTATATATTTTGGAAATGAGACCTTTGTCAGAACCTTTGTTTTTAAAAATATTTTCCCAATTTGTTACTTCCCTTCTAATCTTGTTTGCATTAGTATTATTTGTACAGAAACTTTTTAGTTTGATGTAATCAAAATCTTCTATTTTGTGATCAATAATGATCTCTAGTTCTCCTCTGGTCATAAATTCCTTCCTCCTCCACAAGTCTGAGAGGTAGATTATCCTCTGTTCCTCTAGTCTATTTATTATCTCCCTCTTTATGCCTAAATCATGGATCCATTTTGATCTTATCTTGGTATATGGTGTTAAGTGTGGATCCATATCTAATTTCTGCCATACTAATTTCCAGTTTTCCCAACAGTTTTTTCCGAATAATGAATTTTTATCCCTAATGTTGGAATCTTTGGGTTTGTCAAAGATTAGATTGCTATAGATGTACCCTTTTTTGTCCTTTGTATCTAATCTGTTCCACTGATCTACCGGTCTATTTCTTAGCCAATACCAAATGGTTTTGGTGACTGCTGCTATATAATATAGCTTTAGATCAGGTACACTTAGACCACCTTCCTCTGACTTTTTTTTTCATTAGTTCCCTTGCAATTCTCAACCTTTTATTCTTCCATATGAATTTTGTTGTTATTTTTTCTAGGTCATTGAAATAGTTTCTTGGGAGTCTGATTGGTATAGAGCACTAAATAAATAGATTAGTTTGGGGAGTATTGTCATCTTTATTATATTCGCTCGGCCTATCCAAGAGCACTGAATGTCTTTCCAATTATTTAAATCTGATTTTATTTTTGTGGCAAGTGTTTTGTAATTTTTCTCATATAATTCCTGACTTTTCTTTGGTAGATGGATTCCCAAATATTTTATACTCTCAACATTTGTTTGGAATGGAATTTCTCTTTGTATCTCTTGCTGTTGCATTTTGTTAGTGATATATAAAAATGCCGAGGATTTATGTGGATTTATTTTGTATCCTGCCACTTTGCTGAAATTTTGAATTATTTCTAGTAGCTTTTTAGCAGAGTCTTTGGGGTTCTCTAAGTATACCATCATGTCATCTGCAAAAAGTGATAGTTTAATTTCCTCATTTCCTACTCTAATTCCTTGAATCTCTTTCTCGGCTCTTATTGCCGAGGCTAGCGTTTCTAGTACTATATTGAATAGTAATGGTGATATTGGGCAACCTTGTTTCATTCCTGATGCATCTTTATTTCAACTGGGTAATAAACTGGCTTCAGATTAAGAGGAGAATGGATTTTATCCCCTTTAGGAAATTGTTCTGTACAAATAATTAGCATCATAATACACAGTGATAACTTATGTGCAAGAAATTGTGTATAAAGCACGATTAAAAATGTGAATGATACATTAATATAATGGAATATTACTGTATTTTAACAAGTGACAAACAGGAATTCAAAGAAGCATGGAAAAACTTGTGTCAGCTGTTACAGAGAAAAGTAAGCATGGTCAAGAAAATAATATGGTCAAAAAATAAAGAGAGAAGAAAATATTTAAATGAATTAA
Source organism: Sminthopsis crassicaudata (assembly GCF_048593235.1). NCBI lineage: Eukaryota > Metazoa > Chordata > Mammalia > Dasyuromorphia > Dasyuridae > Sminthopsis > Sminthopsis crassicaudata. The sequence continues at coordinate 575,635,934 of NC_133617.1, read as the reverse complement.
GAATTAAGAAACAATGTTATTAATTGTTATAATGATAAGAATGGAAAAAGCAAAATCTCAAACCAATTGTAAGTAAATATTATAAAATTACAAAGAATAAATATTGCCCATAGAAGAGATACCACATTTGAAAAGATACCTCCTTCTACTCCTTTGCAAAAGTGAGGAGCACAAGGGTATGGAACATTGCATATATTTTCCAGATTTTTTTTTTATATGTTGGTCAATTTTACTGGCTTTTTCCTTTTCATATTATTTGTTTTAAAAATATTTTTTGATTAATGAAATGGTTCTTTGGGATAGAAAAAGTGAAATTAAGATGAAAAATATAAACCAAAGATAATGAATTTTATTTAAAAATATGTATAGCTGGAAAATAATAAATGTTAAAAAACCAAAATGTTTCACTAGTTATCTATGAAATATTAAAAGAGTTAGAGAAAGGACCCTGGAGTGTTAGGAATATCTTTGGAGAATTTATGTAAGAACATGGGCCAGAATATGAAGATGGGTTACAAGTGATATTAGTGGAAGAACTACTTGTCCACACTAATTAGTTCACAGATCCATAAAAATATTCAGGCATAGAATTACAGAATTTTAAAGCTGAAAATATCCGAGGAGTTCCTTGGTTTAGTTAGTGAAAGAATGATATTTCAGAGTTAGTATCTTTAGATACTTTTACCTCAACCCACACCTGACCAAAAATCCTTTTGTTGTTACCATCCTCAATAGATGCTCATCCATCTTTCTTTTGACTTCTAGTCATCAACCTTTTTGGGCCAACCAGACTTATTCTTTTTATTCTTCACTGTCTTTCAAATGTTTAAAAAAGTTTTGATGTTCCTCTCTTCAACTTTTAAATGCTCCAGAGCAGTGTCTTAACTCACCCTCTCCCCCAAAAACAAACAAACAAACAACTAAACCACACTTAAGGATCCTGGTGGTTACATATCAACATATTAAACTTATCTGTGTTTTATCAAATTTTTGTTTTGTTAAATGTTTCCTAATTACATTTTAATCTGGTTTAGCTGCATTCTGGAATGTTGTTGGCTTGTGTGTTTGTTTTCAATTGATCCTTATAAGTTTGCAGCCACTTCATCATATTAATTGCTATCTTTTAGATACTGCCAGACTTAGTGTCCTTCCTAAAATCTGCCACACATCCATATAATATGTTGCCAGTAACCTTATTAAAGCTCAGAAGGATTATCAGTATAAAGAGGACCTAGATTTGAATCCCTGCTTTTTTATTTAATACTGTCTGTGTGATCTTGGGCAAGATGCTTAACTTTTCTGGATCTCAGTTTCCTCATCTATAAAATGAATGGATTGTATTAAGTAATCTCCAAGGTATCTTCCAGTTTTATTTACTTATTTAAACATTTTTATTTATTTATTTATTTAGTTTTTACAAAAATTTTATGCATGAGTAATTTTTCAGCATTGACAATTGCAAAACCTTTTGTTCCTACTTTTCCCCTCCTTCCCCCCACCCCTTCCCCCAGATGGCAGGTTGACCAATACATGTTAACTATGTTAAAGTATAAGTTAAATACAATATGTGTATACATGTCCAAACAGTTATTTTGCTGTACAAAAAGAATTGGACTTTGAAACAGTGTACAATTAGCCTGTGAAGGAAATAAAAAATGTAGGCAGACAAAAATAGACAAAAAAACTATGTAGTGGTCAACTCCCAGAGTTCTTTCGCTGGGTGTAGCTGGTTCAGTTCATTACTGCTCTATTGGAACTGATTTGGTTCATCTCATTGTTGGAGAGGGCCTCGTCCATCAGAATTGATCATCATATAGCATTGTTGTTGAAGTATATAATGATCTCCTGGTCCTGCTCATTTCATTCAGCATCAGTTCATATAAGTCTCTCCAGGCCTTTCTGAAATCATTCTGTTGGTCATTTCTTACAGAATAATAATATTCCATAATATTCATATACCACAATTTATTCAGCCATTCTCCAATTGATAGGCATCCACTCAGTTTCTAGTTTCTGGCCACTACAAAGAGAGCTGCCACAGTCTTGCACATACAGGTCCCTTTCCCTTCTTTAAAATTTCTTTGGGATATAAGCCCAGTAGTAACACTGCTGGATCAAAGGGTATACACATTTTGATAACTCTTTGATCATAATTCCAAATTGCTCTCCAGAATGGCTGGATGTCACCAACAATGTATCAGTGTCCCAATTTTCCCACATCCCCTCCAACATTCTGCATTATCTTTCCCTGTCATTCTGGCCAATCTGACAGGTGTGTAGTGGTATCTCAGAGTTGTTTTAATTTGCATTGCTCTGATTAATAATGACTTGGAGCGTCTTTTCATATGGCTAGAAATTATCTTCCAGTTTTAAATCTCTCATTCTCTCTCTTTTTTTTTTTTCCTGTTATCTATAGATTTATTTATTTTCATTTCAGACATTTGAACTCTACCTCATCATGGTAGTATGAAAGGAGAGGGCAATAGCTCTCAGAAATTGTGGAGAAAAGCTGATATTGATAGTCATAATCCACATAAGCAAAAGCTCGTTGGCCCTTCAATAATTTTTAAAAACATAAAAACATAATTTCAACAATTTTTTAAAAACATAAAAAGTTTCTGAGATTAAAAACTTTGAAAATCACTGGTGGACTTGGAGATAGGAAGACCTCAAATACCTACTAGTGATGCTAGTAAAATCACTTAAGTTCCTCAATTTCAATTCCATCATGTGGGGATGATACTAGCAACTATTTCACAGGGTTGTCAATTTCAAGTGAGATGGAATCTTTGCAAACTCTTTGTAGGCTTTAAAAAACTGCTGCTACTGCTATTAATAACAATTATCAAGTAATTTCCAAAGGAAAAAAAAAAGATTTGCAAAAAAAAAAAAAATGACAAAAACATAGATGATACTTTTCTTCACTCTCCTAAGTGATCTAGAAGTTGTTTGTCCGTTGACCCATGTAAGTTTATGCATATGTCAAAGATGAACTTGACCAGAACATAAGATGGGAATCATTAGGCTTTTATAGGTGATTCTCTACAACAGATCATATCTTTATAATCACACAGCTAGAAGGATTAAATCTCTCATTCTCAATGCTATATTTATCTTACCTGAAACATAAAAATCACTTCTTCTTTTTTTTTTTTTTTTGCTGCTGAATCATATTGAATGTGTAATATAAAATTTCAATTTTTTTTTCAGACAGACCACTTTTTAAATTTTTTCCATTTTGTATTTGTGAAATGTATTTTTGAACTCAAGTATAGAATTTGGCATTGATCTCTGTTAACTTTCATCATATTTTATCTGGCCTTTTTAATATGTCAGAATCTTTTTGGATTCTTTTGTTAACTTTTATGTCATCACTTCTAGCTTCTTGATATCTGCATACTTGATAAGTATGCTCTTGAGACCTTCATCCAAATAAGTAAGAAAATGTTAAGTCACATAAATATTAGAAAACTCTCATAATTGAAAGTGAACTTATTGATGACTTATTCTGTTGGTTCTATTATCGTTAACTTTGGATCTACATAACTGAATATCTTCCAGTTTTCGAAGAACAGGAATAATTTTTAAATGAAGAAATGAAAACTATCAACATTCATATAGACATACTCCAAAACACTAATAATAGCATAAATGCAAATTAAAATAACTTAGTTTAACTCATTTACAGCAAATTAGCAAAGGCGATAAAAGATAAAAAGTCAATGTTAGAAGGACTGTTAAAAAAAAAAGGCTTGCAATACAGTGTTGAGAGTTATTAATTTGTCTGACCATGTTGAAAACAGTTTGGAACTGTGCTAAAAAAAAAAAAAGTTATTAAACTATTCATACCTTTTTAATCAGTCAGCCAAGTAAGGGACGTAATGCCCCAAGGAAGTAAAATTGGATACAAAGTATGAGGAATAATATTACTCTCTATGAAGTGAAAAAATTGAATTCAGAACTATATGGGAAGTCTTTTTTTTAAAATTTTTTTTATTAATTTTATAATTGTAACATTTTTTTGACAGTACATATGCATAGGCAATTTTTTACAACATTATCCCTCGTACTCCCTTCTGTTTCGAATTTTTCCTCTCCTTCCCTCCACCCCCTCCTCTAGATGGCAGGCATTCCCACACATATTAAATAAGTTATAGTATATCCTAGGTACAATTATATGGGAAGTCTTGCATGAAACTGTTACAATATGAAATAACCTTGCTCGAGAGAACAGTTTACTTAATGAATTGAGTAATGTAAAAGAAAAAAAAAACCCCACAAAAAGACATCAGGATTTAGGTCAGTGCAATTAATCTTTATTCCAGAGGACAAATATCACCTCTAGGGAACTGGTAGACTACAAGTATAGAATGAGACATACATTCTCAGATAGGGTCAATGGGTCAGTTTATTTTTCTTACTATATTTATTTGTTATGAGGGATGGTTCTAAAGAGAGGTGAATTGAGAAATGACAGTGATGTAAAAAAAAAAAATGACAGTATTGAGGAAGAAAAGGTTTTAAAGCTTGGTGAAAATAGGAGCCCAGTCAAATTAGTAGCATACTATTCAGCTCCCACAAAAAGACTTTATGTCTTAGAACTAGAATTATACAAAATAAATGTATTTTCTAAAGATCATTAAAGTATTGTATAAAAAAGATGGAATCAATTTAATCGGGCATAATGTGTACTTGATAAAAACCACTTATGGTGGTCTTTCATTAATTACTTTTTACTTTTCTGTACATTTTCTAGCTATTTTAAGTCATAATAAAATTTTTCCAGAAATTTGGGTCAAGTTCATTTGCTTGTAGTTTGCAGATTCTTCTTGACCCTTTGTTGAAAATTAGGACAATATATACCTGTCTTCAGTAAATAAAACATAGAATTTTAAAGTTGAAAGGGCCCTCAGCAACTGTCTAATCCAAGGTTCTTTTTCAAAATGCATGCAAAAATAGTTTTCAATATCCACCTTTGTAAAACCTTTTGTTCCAAAATTTTCTCCCCCCCTCTTTTCCTTTCCCTTCTCTTAGAGAGTAAGTAATTCAGTATAGGTTACATATGTACAATTCTTCTAAACATATTTCTACATTTCTCATGTTGCTCATGAAAAATCAGATCAAAAGGGGAAAAAAAAGAGAAAAAAAAACCCAAGCAAATAAGAAAAGAAAAAATATTATGTTGTAATCCCCCTTCAGTCTTCATATCTTCTCTCTTAATGCAAATGGCTCTTTCCATCACAAGTCTTTTGGAATTGCTTTGAATCACCTTACCTTATTGTTGAAATGAACCAAGTCACATCATAGCTGATCTTTTTGCTGTGTACAGTATTCTCTTGGTTCTATTCACTTCATTTAGCATCACTTCAAGTAAGTCTTTCCAGGCTTTGAGAAATGACATCAGTCTACTCATGATTTCTTATAGAACAATAATGTTCCATTACATTTATATACTATAACTTATTTAGCCATTCCCCAACTGAGGGGAATCCACTCAGTTTCCAGTTCCTTGTCACTACAAAAAGTACTGTTACAAACATTTTTGCACATGGGTGTTTTTTCCCTTTTAGTAATCTCTTTGGGATACAGACTCAGTAGAAGAAACACTGCTGGATCAAAGAATATGTAGAGTTTGATAGCCCTTTGAATATAGTTCCAAATTGCTCTCCAGAATGGTTGGATCAATTCACAACTCCAACAACAATGTTTAAATGTGCCAATTTTCCTATATCCCCTCCAACATTTATCATTTTTTCCTGTCATCTTAACCAATCAGAGGGGTGTGAAGTGGTATCTCAGAGTTGTCTTAACTTGTATTTCTCCAATCAATGGTGATTTAGAGCATTTTTTCATATAACTAGAAATGGCTTTAATTTCTTCATTTGAGGGGGCAGCTAGGTGGTGCAGTAGATAGAACACCAGCCCTGAATTCAGGAGGACCCGAGTTCAAATCTGGTCTCAGACACTTAACACTTCCTAGCTCTGTGACCCTGAGCAAGTCACTTAACCCCAATTGCATCAGCAAAAAAAAAAAAAAAAAAAAATCATCATTTGAAAATTGTCTGTTCATCTTTTGATGATTTCTCAATTGGAACATGACTTGTATTCTTAAAAATTTGAATAAATTTTCTATATATATTAGAAATGAGGTCTTTATCAAAAACACTGGATGTAAAATTCCTCCCTCCTCCCCAGTTTTCTGCTTCCCTTCTAATCTTGGCTGCATTGTTTTTGTTTGTATAAAACCCTTTTAATTTAATAAAATGAAAATTATCCATTTTGCATATCACAATGTTTTTTCGTTCTTTGGCCATAAATTCCTTCCTTCTTCATAGATAGATCTGAGAGGTAGACTATTCCTTGTTCTCCTAATTTGCTTATAGTATCACTTTTTATTTCTAAATCATGAAACCAATTTTACTTTATCTTGGTAGATAGAGAGTATTAGAAGTTGGTCAATGCCTAGTTTCTGCCATTTTATTTTCCAGTTTTTCAAAAATTGATGGTTATTTCAATATAATTGGTTTTCTTTGTAATTCTTTATATTTTATTTTAAGCATTTAAAAATATTCTGAAGAAGGATGCACAGGTTTCACGAAATGATTTCATGATGCAAAAAAATTAAATACTTTTGTCATAAAGAGTAAAGTAAAACTATTATCCTGGAGTAGTATGTGTCCAGCAAAGTTTATAAACCTGAAATTTTTAACAAATGAAATAGGAACATCATAAATATTGGATTGTGGGGATTAGCCTGGAATGAAGATTAGATGAAGATGGGAGTGGTGCAAGATAAAGAGGAGCAAGAATAAAACCATAGTTAATTGAGTCATGGATGTGGCAAGAATGAGAAGGCAAGGATTTGGAATGAGGAGAACTGGGTTTGGATTCTAGCAGTCACTTTCTCTTGGACCTTGAGCAATTGAAATTACCTGAGCCCCAGTTTCCTTGTGAAGGGTGTTGGATTATATTGTTTCTAAGTTTCTTTCCATGTCAAAAATGTTAATTTATCTAAAGTTTGGTCAGGTGAGGAAAAGGTGCTTGGAATTATGTATAACCTTTGAGATTCTGTTGAAGAGAACAATGGTAATTCCCTTTTATGCTTTGTCCTTCAGTTTTTCTTTGATTAACAATGGAGATCATTAATGTTGAACCATAAAAGGGTTGGTTGGATGGGAATTTACATCACATCTGCTATGTGCTTTTTGCAAATACTCTCTTATTTGATGCATTATCATCCCATTTTACTACTGAGCAAACTGAGGTGGACAGAAATTAATTTTGACCACGGTCATACAGCAAAGTAGGGTGATTGTATTTGCACTTGAGTTTTCCTGACTCCAAACCCAGCTGTCTAGAAGCACCACTTTGTTGCTTCTAGCAATGAGTCTTGCCTAGTATAAGTAAAGTATTTCTTTTTAGCCTTTAACCCTGACCTCATCCTCTTTTAGTTGCCTCCCAGGCATTTATATGTACTTTCATAGTTTTCTGATACTTGAAATTTAGCATGTGGAAATCATCTTTTCCTAGCATCATCATTTTTGCTTAGTCCTTCAGTCTTACAAATGTTCTTCTGTCTTTTTAAAACTCCCAAACCTTAGCCAACTCATTTATCCTAACCCTAAAAAAGTTTTCTCTGTGGGGTTCTTTTAAATATATCCTCTTCCTTTTTATTTCTGTAATCTCACCTGTCCTCTCTTGAATTTGGATCATAACTTCACTTTCCAAGCAGCTTTTCTTCTTGACATTCCATTGTCCTAAACACAGTTGCCAGGATAATCTTTCTTGCAATTTTTATTATGTTTTTTTTGCTCAAGAATCTGCAATGATCCCCTTCTTTGAAATTCCTGTGTTAATCCCACTTATTTATAAAAACCTTATAGTTATTACTGCCTATTTTGATCTTTGCAGCCAAAGCAAATCAAATCTGTTGTTTAGGGCATAGAACTCTTCTCTTATCCTTAACATTTTATGTTCTTCACCTCTTTTGAAGACCTAACTCAAAACTTATTTCTTTGATTAATCCCAACCCATTTTAATCACTCCCTTTATTCCAAGTTTTGTCTGTTGTTCTTAGGTATTCAATTGGTACTACATTATTTTAACATTTGGCATGCTGCTATAGTTGTTTTTACGTGTGTGTATGTATTCTTTATCCAATTAGATTGCAAACAAAGTCAGGTTTTGTTTTTTTTTAATAACTTTTTATTGACAGAACATATGCTTGGGTAATTTTTTACATTATCTCTTGCACTCACTTCTGTTCCGACTTTTTCCTTCCCTCCCTCCACCCCCTCCCTTAGATGGCAAGCAGTCTTATACATGTTAATTATGCTATAGTATATCCTAGATACAATATATGTGTGCAGAACTGAATAGTTCTCTTGTTGCACAGGGAGAATTGGATTTAGAAGGTAAAAATAACCAGTCATATGTATTTTAAAAATTATTCCATAGCACCAAATATAATGCTTTTTGTACAATACATGCTCAAGGAATATTTGCAAATTAAATGAAATATTGTACTTTTTTTTAAATAGGTGCAAGAGTGCTAAAATATTATTAAAACCACAACTAGGATGGACAGTTATTTTAAAGCTGCTGTCAATGACTTGGACAAACTCCTGGATGATTTTGAACAGAGCACAGGTTTGTTTTTCATTTGTGCCATCCCAGGGAAATGAGACAGTATTTAACTCTTAATTATCTTATCCATACTATTTACTTTTATGATATCTCTGTGCTATGCTTTACTTTGTTGTCATATCAGTCTTGGTTTAATCTTATCTAAATGTAGCTTGTAGCACAATAAAACTTAAATTTGTGAAATCTGAACAGAAATATACTTAATTTAGATGACTTAGAAAATGTAACATGTTAATCTTTGAAAGGACGTCCATTTTTCATTTGGTTTGTGGGCTGTGGATAAAGTTACTTAGAGAAAGAAAAATTAATTAATTTTGTGTTTTCATTTTAAATAGACGAACATGATCATTACCACATGGCAGAAAATTCATATAATTCCAACTACTGTTCAGTTTCTTCAGAACTGCCTTCCTCAGAACCAGTGTCTCCAGCACCCAAAGATCAACAATATTTTAGTAGTGGAACCACCTCAGAAATACTCTGTGGAACAAATCAGGCTGCAACAAATGGAAAAAAACTTGGAGGATTAACATCTTCAATACAAAATGAAAAAAATGTAACAGGACTTGATCTTCTTTCAACTGTAGATGGTGGCTCTTCAGACGAAATCCAGCCTTCAAGCCTGGGGCGATGTGGTATTCCAGTCTGTGATCTTATCAGTGACATGGGTAATTTGGTTCATGTAACAAGTAGTCATGAAGATATTCAAACATTGCCATCAGATAATTTCCAAGCCAATACAGCATCATTGATTGGCTTAGATTTGTCTGTTTTGCCAGCTACTATTTGTACTTCATCAGAAGACCTTGGTTATGGTGATGTTTCCGATGAACAAAATGATGAAGGCAATTCTGTATTGCAAAAACTAGAAAACGTTGCAACCAAAGAATTGAGTTTAAAAATAGATACTGCATTTTTAAAGTCATGTGATCATAATAGAACAGCCATTTTAGAAGACAAAAAGATAAATGATCAACTAGAACAAACTCATGGCCTTAATTCTGTATATGCCTTGCCACAACAGAATCCCAAAACAGTTGATTCCAAAGACAAAAAACACAACTTGCCTTGTGAGTTGTTTAAAGATGATAAATCCTTAGTTAGACAGGAGGTAATTGTGGCAGGCAGAAATCAGACAACAGAGTCCAAGGAAAGAGACAGCATGAGTGTTGCCTGTGACCTTCCAAAAAATGAAGGCTTATGCACAAATGACTCAAATACAAGAGATGAAAAGTATCACTTATCTGATTCCTCTTTTCAGGAGGATGGGATTTCTTTACTTAGAAAACTACCTGCAGAAGAAAATTCATGCAATTTAGACCTTAGAAGTAACAATGATATGATCCATGATGTCTCTTCAACTTTACATATTTCTAGTAAAGAAGTAGAATCCTCATTGTCCTGCCTGCCAATATCTGTGTCTATGTGTGGCTCACTAATTGAAAATGAAGATAAAAGTGATATTTTGCCCCAGAAGGAACAAGATGATAGCATAGCGCAAGATGTCATAACTGTACATGAAGAAATACCCAAGAGTATTGTTTTAGATGAACCATTTAAAGATACTGAACCCTCTAAACAAGATGAACATACAAATATAATCGACCAAATGTTTGTTGAAAATCTGGCAGGTGGAAAGTTAGATTTTGGCCAGATGACTAGCAGAACTGAGCCTTCTGAACACCATTATACTGATTTTTCTATTGCAACAGACTCCAAAATAGAACATTCTGATGATGATATTCTGTCATTTCATGATCATCGTGAAGGTAACACTTTTTCAAGTAGTAGTGGTATTAGGCAGGAATTAGATTACTTTAATATTGATGAAGACTTAACAAGCAACACTCTAATTAGTGATGCTGAACTTGATGCCTTTCTAACTGAACAGTATCTTCAGACCACTAGTGTTCAGTCCTTAGAAGAAAATGCAGATGTGAACACTCACTTGAATGAAATGAATGTGAAAGACTTAGATAATGAAAAGACTAATAATATATATTTAAACAATAAAGATGTAGTAAAGAGTGGAGTTTCTCATATTACTAGTATTTGTGGAGCAGTTGATAAGCAGTGTACATCAGAGGATGGTGATCTGTCTTTAGGAGAAAAAGACAGATTTCCTATTCAGCAAAGGATGTCTAACAATAAGCCTGAGGTTGTTAATGAAATGTCTGGCTCAGATATTAATAGTCAGATGGTACATGCTGGAGGAGCCAGACCTAAGCAATTACTTAACTTTCCATCAAGAACAACTAGTCCAAAGGATATAAGTAAGCCTAAAGTACAAAATGTAGCAGAAATGGAACCTAGTGTAGCAAATTCTGTCTCCTCCAAAGCTTGTTCTGTGGACATTGCATCTGAACTTAACATAAACTACAATGTTGATACTGAAAATAGTTTGGAAGCTGGAGACACTTGCACTGTAACAAACAAAGACCCTGTTCCTTTAGCTGAAAAGACATGTAGAGAAGGTGTGGTTTTAGGGCAAAAACAGCCTTCCTGGGTTCCTGATTCAGAAGCTCCAAACTGTATGAACTGCCAAGTCAAATTTACTTTTACAAAAAGGCGCCACCACTGCCGAGCATGTGGAAAAGTAAGTTATACAAGTTAAAAAAATTTATTTTCTTCCTTTTTAGAAGCATGTATTTGAGTATTGTCTTATAAGGAAACTAAACTAGTGACTTTTTGCCCATGAAAATACAATTGTATGATGAACTATATGTCATCACTTTGCACTCTTATTTCTAATGATTATTATGGAAATATTTAAAACCTTATATAGTCTTTTCATGGCTTGATTGATAATGTGGGTATTACAGTAAGGAAAGAAGCACAAGGGCACTTTTGACTGGGGAATAGAAATTCATAAAAGCTAAATCCATTCCTTTAGACATATAGATTTAGAATTGGAAGGGAATAAAAGCATTTTGTCTATTTCACAATTTAATCCAGACTTCCCCATGCCCCAGTTTACGAATAGAGAAAATTGAGACTCAGGTCAAGTGACTTAGTCAAGATTACTTAAGCATTGTTCTTGGTAGGATTTAAATCCAGAACTGAGCCTTGAATTTTGTTAGGAATGTCACTCACACCACCTAATCATTTGATTATTAGGGCACTTTTTAAGAAGGCTAGCTGGCTTCTGGCTGGCCAGCAAGCAGTATTTGGTCATAGAAAAAAGAAAAAACTGCCTCCCATGGGGAATTACAGTGACTTCAGGATTAACACAGTATAATTACTGTGTTAGAAATCATTTACAAATTGTAGAAGGTTCTCTAGAACAGAAAGTATTATTTTTTGTTAATTGTTTTTCTATAACATTTTGAACTTGTTAATTTTTAATAGAAAAAATACTATACTTGAAAGTTGAAAAGAATCAGGGAAAACATTTGAATTATTAAGGTTCTTTTAAGGGAAAGTTCTTTTTATTTGACACAAATTCATAATGGTCACTAAAGAATTATTTGTATTAGAGAAATACTTTGTATAAAGTTTTTTTAACCTAAGAAACTAAAATTGCAAAGGAAGAGATCTGAACAGCTGTCTTTGATAAAAATCAGAAAAATAATTTGTATACTGAAGCATAATTTCTGGTTTTAAAAAGGCAGAGAGTATGCTATGGAACAAATATTTAAAATCAGTATTTTATTCTTATTTAGGTATTTTGTGGTGTCTGTTGTAGCAGGAAGTGCAAACTCCAGTATTTGGAAAAAGAAGCAAGAGTCTGTATTATCTGCTATGAGTCTATTAGTAGAGGTAAGTGTATATAAATCTTTTTTCTTCTTGGATAACTAACTTAAAAAACAAATTATATTACTACTAGATCTCTTTAAGACAGTGGCTTAGTGTTGGACTTATTTGGGACTTTCCAAAGCTTGATTTCTCTCCTTTTTGTTCCACTTTCACAATTAATATTTTCATTCTGGGAAGTAAACATTCACTTTCCAGAGTGTCAGTTCATTAACTTTAGGTATCAAAGTTCATTAACCAAGAACTAAAGTTGCTAAAAAATACATTTTATTTAGCATACTGCTTTTATTATCATTTTAAATAGCAAAGTTCTAAGTTCCAGATAAGGAAAAGACTATGTCATGTATAAGAAGTCTTAAATCCAAATGGAGGCAGAAGATCTTATAAAATCACATTATTTAGAAGTTAAGACATTTTTAGTTTTACATTTCCCATTACATCTGTATTTTTCTACCTATTTCTCCCACATTTAACATTTTTGTCCTCTATTAATATACTTCTTGGATATTTACCATTATGTTCAGCAATACTGAATGTTGCTTTGTCTTTTAAAAAACTTGTGCAGGAATAATAAGATATAAAAAATTGTTTATTGGTAATTTCAATAAATGCAAAATTTGAATAGATTGTTGTGTTGGTGAAAAGATGAATGGAATTGTTCTTTTTTGGTTAAATATGAAAAATTTTAAAGTAAAATTTAAAAAAATAAAATTGTTCTGTTTCCTCCTAACTTGAAGGATCGATCTGGAAGTGTTACTTTTACTTCTTAAGCAATTTAAAAGTAATTTCTTCATGCTGTTTGAGTAGAAAGAGAACAATTGCTTCTGGCTAAGTCTTTCTGTGGTTATTTTCACCACACAATTCCCTTCATGTTTACTCATAAAATATTTATGGAAGAACAGGAAATTGTTTGTTGTGATTCCCAGAAGTCCGAGGTGTTCTTGTACAATGGAGAGAGCTCTAGCATGGTAGTGCAGAGGACCAACATTCAAATTCCTCCTCAGATATTTATTATTCAATTCACCTGGGCCATGTCACCACCTTTTAGAGACTCATTTTTCTTCATCAGTAAAATGACAGGGTTGGATACCTTGAGGTATCTTTTACCTCTGGATTTATGATTGTCAGATCCTCAAAGTTACAGACTGAGAGAATAGTCACTTGAGAAAGCTTTCTGGAGAAGATTGGTAAAGACTGTTTCAGACCCATGCTTTTACAAGCAGGCAGCACTTTTTAAATGGAGGGAGCTGATAGAGATTGTTTTTTACATATCACGATATAGAAAATAGCAGTATTCTGTGAATAGGAATTGTATGGTTGCTTGACATTTAAGAAAAATGATGGATGTGTTTTAAAAGGCCTTGGGGGAGGGCAGCTAGCATTACTTGGACAGAGGAAGATAAAAACTCATAAGAAATCAGATGAGAAGTTATTGATTAGTTTAGTTTCATTCTAATTGAGAAAAAATATTTACAAAATATTACTTTATCAAATACTGAGATGAACAAATTAGTTTCTTACAGCCTTGGTACCCACAAAAAACAATGGCATGGGTCATAACGTTTTTAAAGTTTGAGGTTTTAATACTTTTGTCTTATTTAGCACAGGCATTTGAAAGAATGATGAGTCCAACTGGTTCCACTACTAAATCCACTATTTCCTCTGAATGTGCCACAGCCCAGACTTCTCAGGATAACCAGATGTCTAGTGCACCTAATACCCCTTCACCATCAGCTTTACCTACCTCAGCACTTAAACAACCAAGTATTGAAGGTAATTTTAAGAAACTGTCGCTGCTTTATACTGGATTTTAAAATCTTGAGAATCATTAAAAAATTCTGGAGTACATATGACTTGTGATTTCTGTGCTTTTGTTTTATAGGCATATATCATGGTGGTCTATTTTTGAGGTTTATAGATTTGGGTGTGTTTGTGTGTGCTGATTTGTCACATATCCTCTTATACCCTCTCTTGCCTCTTTTTTTCATACACTGTGTTTTATCCTATAAATTTGACTCCCTATCCCATGAACTCCTTAAAGAGAATCTCTCTTCAGGTTCCAATGTGTATAGCTCTGGCCCATGAAAATGTGTATTATACATAGGCACTCCTTTGGGAATAGTCGAAAGTATTCTAAAAATATTAATATAACTTTGCTATGCTGATAATGATCACATTATCTAATTTAAGCCCTTCCCCGCTTTTTTAAATTGACACTAGGTCTGTGTTCCAGAGAACAGAGGAGAGTATGGTTTGCAGATGGTATTTTGCCCAATGGTGAAGTTGCAGATACAACAAAGTTATCTTCTGGAGGCAAAAAGTATTCTCAGGACATGAGTCCTGTCTTACCTGATGTGCACATGGTATGAAAATAAAAGTATACAACTGCTTGTTGATAAAATACTTTTATGTTGTAAATGAATTCATGTTATTTAATAAAGAATACTCACGCTTGTGGATTTTGCAGGGTTTTTTCCTTAAAGTTGAGAAATTAGTTGTAAATATTTCAGATTTGTGGCAAATTTAAGGAATGAGAATTAGAATTGAATTTAGATATATTTTAAAGGTTTCCACAAGTTAAAGAAAATGTATGGCAGTGATTTTTAAATTTTGCTTTGTTCTCATACTGTTTAGAGTGTGTTAAAGAGACTATAGCTCAGAGAATTCCTCCCCACAAGTAGGAAGATTTAGCTTCTTTAATCATTCATCCAGGCTCTTAGGTCTAGGAATTAACATGTTCCTTGCTCAACCTCCTGCTACTGTTTTCAGATCCTTTCTTGATGTTACTTACCAATCATTTCCTTTGAAATTCCTGCCATATATCTGATTACCACAGAATTCTTGTCTGTGCCACCTCCCAGTTTCAGGGAAATTTCTGCTGCCGCCTCAGGCTGCTTTCCTTATCAGTCTTCCTTTCTAATCCATCTGCTAAGCTGCTTGATTTCGCTCTTCATTTTGATCATCTAACATCTTAGCCTCTCAATTCATTACCATCCCCCCTCTACTTTATTTTAGCTCCCCTTAGATATAGTTGACCTTTAATCAGTTAATTAGCAAACATTTAAGTCTGGCACTAAGACAGACCTTAAATTAAACCTTTTGAATGTCCAAGTTCCTGAATTCTGAAAGTCTCTTTTATTTATCATCCTACTTTTTTTGCTTGTTTCATGTTTGTCAACTTTTTTTTTTTTTTTTTTTTTTTGGTCCAGCCCAGTTTTCCCTGTCCATCCACCTTTTTCTGGTTTCATTTTCTTTTATAATTTGGATTTATGAATTATATATGGCAGCTAGATGCAGAGAAGACCCAAATTCAAATCTAGGCTCAGGTACTTCATAGTGATGTGACTGTGTTTCACTTTACGTCTGCCTCAGTTTCCTCATGTGTAAAAGAGTAATACAAGCATCCCAAGGTTTTAAGGATCAAAATAGTTATAAAAGTTTAGCACGTGTCTGGAACAAAGTAAATACAGTATAAATGCCAGCTATTAGCCACCTAATTAGTATTAGGTATTGTCTTCTCCCCAGTAATCTGTTGTACCCTTGTTCTTACCTTGCAAATGATTATGCTTAACCCCTATCATCTTCTCCCTTACTACTCTCAAATCAAAGTTTCCAAATATTACTGACCTAATCTTGCTAATTCAGTAGATAATTCATACTTTATCATCGAAATTAGGCCATCGGAATTGGGCCATTCCATTTGCACAGAGATCTTTTATTTTTTTCTGCCTTCTAGTCAGGTTTCCCACAGCAATTGTTAAAAGCCTTTTTTCTACTTTTTTCTACTTAGAAAGTCCACAATTCTTCCTTGAGCTCTGCTCCCCAAATGGCCTATCCATCTTCCTTTATTGAAAAGTCCAAAACTATCCATTTTAAACTTGTCTCCCTTCCTCCATACTTCAGTACATTATTTTGCTTCCAACTCTTTCCTTCCTAGTGTCAAGAGGATGAAATGGGTTTTCCTCATTGCATGATTATCCCCATATTTATGCCTATGACTGTCTCTTTACATCTCCAGTTTCAGGCTGAACTAGGATTAAAATTGGGAAATTATAAAATATTGGAAATACAGAAAATATGGACAAATTGGGAAATATTTAATAAAATAAGACTATAATAGGAATACAATTCAGGAATCCTTATGGCTTAGTGGGTCCTTATTTTTATTTATGTTTGATGCTCCTGTCCTAGACCATAGTTCCAGCTATATTTTTCGTTTTCATTCCCTCCATTTTCAGTAGTTCATTATTCTATCTCTAACATGTTCAAGTTTTCCCTACCTTAAAACACACATACCTATAAAAACATACCCACATACATATGCCACCTCTAAAATTTTATTTTTTCTCATTGTAAAACTTCTAGAAAATAGAGCTTTTCAGATTTAAAATGTTCTGATATGACTAGAAGGAAAAATAAATCAAGTTAAACCCAATAAATTAAGGTTAATATTTTCATAGTGGAAACAAAAGAGCCATATTAAATCACATAGAAAGATATTAACAAGGAAATGTAATACATTTTTCCTTACGGAGAGATTTCAGATGTGAAAATTCTTGCTGGAGTTCCCAAATACTGGCACATGAATAGTAAATGCTTTGATGGAATTCTTCTCTTTTTTGGTCTGCTTGCATTTTTCATTTCCTTCACAGGTTAACCATACACTATTTCAAAGTCTGATTCCCTCTGTATAGCAAAATAACTGCATGGACATGCATACACACATTGTATTTAACTTATACCCCAACATATTCAACATTCATTGGCCAACCTGCCATTTGATGAAATTTTTGAAGTATTAATAGTATGTGACTTTTAATGCCATTTACAGTCTGATTCCAGCCTACTTTTTCAACTTCCTCACAACTTTCTCTGTGCACGAGTCAGATGGACCAACTCACTGCTCCCTCATCTTTTTATTGGTGCATCCTTGCACTCATTCCACCATATTTTCTTATGCCATTTTGTCTTTATATCTTGAGCCCTACATCTTTATATTTGTCATATCCCCTCTAATCAAATTACTAATTTACAATCAAATAAGTTACAATCATATAGATAGGAATTGTCTTGTTTAATCTTCGTATTTTTGGCACCTACTATAGAGCCTTGCATATAGGAAGTATCTAATAAAGGTTTGATTGAACTGAAACAATAAGCTTGATGTTTCTGCTATTTGTGAGTAAAAATTAGTTCACATTTTTCAAGCTTGCATGAATTACAAGCTTATGCTTTGTAACCAAATACATCAGAATTTTAAATGAGTTCTGGGGAAAAACAGAAAATTATTTAAGCTTATAAGTGTTAGCCTTTAAATAAGTTGGTTCAAATCTCACCAGTCTCAAAAATAGAAGTACAGATGGAAGCCAATTTAGAAAATCTACCTTAGCTTTAGATCTTTCTTGGAGGGACACATTGGTTCTAGGACTGTTACTGTTAAGTGAGGCTTCCATTAAACCAGACTTGGAAATATTTAAATTTTTCTCATTTCATTTTCCTAGACTCAGAAATAGAGTTGTAATTACCACAAATATAAAAAAGTACTATACTTTAAATGAATATATTTTTCAAGAAAAAAAAGTTATATAATCAAAGTGGTTAATATTTATTGAACGTCTTATTCATACCTTGTTTGGGTTAAGTCCCAAACACTGCTATTTGAATTTTCTAACTTATTATGTACTTCCTCTCTCTTGTCCCTCTTAACTGGGATTTTAAAAAGCTAAGTAGAAATCTATTTTGTTGGATCTTTGAATATATAGACTATACTTTACCTTTTACTGTTTTTACTTTTTACTATTACTAAGTTTAATCAACACTTGGAATGAAATATTTTACTTTTGCTCAGAAAATAAAACCAATAATCTTTGCATTTCACAGATTGTAAACGCAGTGGATCATGGTCCTTCCCTGGAAGTGGAAAAGTCCAAAGATGAAATAGCAGATACTGCAAGACAAGAGAAATTACAAAGTCCCGTTTCTGTAGTCTCATCTGTGGAAGAATTGCCCATTAATGCCGTAACTGAGATGTTACAGAATTCTCTTTCTTCTTTTGTATCTGACAATGAAACACCCATTACCACAACAGTTGAGAAATCGAGTTCTGTTTCAGTTGTTCCAGCATATGACAATTTATCTGCTGGTAGTTCCTCAGATTATAGGTTGCTGTGTGGTATTGATAAATGTGTTAGGAAAGATATCAACCTTATACCTAATGATGAGAATGGCTTGCCCCCTCTCCTTGTTGCAGCTGGAGAAAGAGGAGAAGGTGAAACTTTAATACTATTACACTGATAATAAATTGGTTTGCATTATCTTTTGATAATATTGTTTGAAGCTAACATTTAAAAAAAACCTCAGCATGTTTTCTTATATTCTATCTTATTTGTTGATAGGTCAGTATTTATAAACCCATAACATAATGACTCAAAGTTTAAAAATTAATCTTAATTGATGAATTAGATCAAATGAGTCTATTTCATCAACAAAATCAACCCCTGAAAGTTCTGGAAGGGATTTTGGACTAACCATATGTGATATTTTCGAAATGTATTCTCTTTAAAGTAGCACATGACCTTGGGGGTGCTCTTAGATCTGGTTCATATCAGATTTTTCAGTGGTTTTACTTTTTGTTATATGTAGTAGCAGGCATTCAGAAGATACCTTCTCTCAGAATTCATCTGTAACATAGGTATTTCTCATAAATCTCCAGACATTTTACTAGATGGCATTAGATGTTCTTTCTTTTTATGTCTATGACTTGATGAAGATGATGACTTAAAGACATCTAATGTACCTCAGGACCTGTTTATTTTCAGGCGATCCAGGATATTTTCCTAGTGACTGACGCAGAATTTATTTTTTATTTTTCCTGTCTATCCAGTACTTTGGAAGCAAATAATTTACTCTTACCATTTTCTCTGAGAAATTGGGGTTTGCATAAGGTGATCTCTGATGTCCCTTCTAGTTGTATAATTAAAACATTCTACCATCTTTCCTATTTACACACTCTTCAGGAACACTTTTTTATTAAGAAATTAGGTATTTGTTGTACATTTGTTGCTTTAACTGAATCACTACCACTTTTATTATCAAGAGGCATTGTGGTGTGATGGGAAAAAGCATTGGACTTTGGTCACAATGTAGGCCACTGGATCAGGAACTTATTTCAAGTTAAGAATTGGGTATGAAATTAACCCAGTATTTTACATATGGCTTGATGAAGGCCTAATATTATATAACTTAATTTGATGACTTTGGGTTGAATCCTGATTCTAACACTTTTTGTATGATCTTGTTCAAGACACTTAACTCCTCAGATTATAGGTTGCTATGTGGTATTGACAAACGTGTTAGGAAAGTTATCTTTATGAGATAACAGTGCCCTTATATGAAACAATGGGGTGGACTAACTTAGGTCTCTGAGATTCTTTTTAATTTCTATCTCTAATTGTTCTAAGGGATTATACATGCAATATGCTTTTCAATCATGGATATAGAGCTGGAAAGGAATTTAGAGTATATCTCTTTCAACTTGCTTTGTTTTATAGATCAGGAAGTAGGTTCAGAGAGGTTGAGTGAGTTGACTAAAATCACACAATAGCACATCAGGATTTGAAGCAGAGGCTTCCGATTTCTTTCTTTTCGGTAGGGGGAATTGGGGTTAAGTGCAGGGTTACACAGCTAATAAGTGTCTAACATTGGATTTGGTCTTAGGTCCTCCTCCTCACTTCTAGGATGGTGCATCTCTGTCCACTGCACCACTTCTCTGCCCTGAGTCTTCTGATTTCAAATCTGGCAAGTTTTCTATGCCAATATACTGCTGCCAGCATGGAGACAAAGAATAGAATCTAGAGAATTGAGTAGGATTTAAAAAAATAGTATCTGAGAATGGGATTGGATTTGTACTTCATGAATTAAAATTCAGGAATGACCATGATGAATTTATAAACCTAAAAATAATGAAAGTGGATTATCAAGCCTCATTGTGCTATATATCACATTAAAGCATTTTAAATAGATGAACAAGAAATTTTACTGGCTGAAATGAATGTATTTTACTTTTTAGATCCTGTAGTAGAAGAATGTCCATCTCAGGAGCAAGTCATTTCACTCCTTGAACATGGAGGATCTAGTCCAGTTACATTTATCCTAAATGCCAATCTTCTTGTAAATGTCAAGTTAATAATTTGTAAGTAATAATAGATGTTTCTTTATCCATTTGATAGACACTAATTTTTGAGAATTTACAAAATTCAATTCAATTTTGACATATTTTGATTAACCTTGATATATAAATTTAAACCATCAGATAAACATGGTGACTATGCTTAGAACAGTACCTGGAACATTGAATAAATGTTTAATTGGTTGATTGACTCGAATTCAAGTATTGAGTCTAATTGGCAGCAGGGGTACTTAATTTCTCACACGCTTGTATGTGTGTGTGTAAAACATTTATAGCTGATAAAACAAGGATAGAACCCATCAGCCATAAATATTTTTATTTAAGAGTCAACTTAAGAGGTAAATAGCCAATTTTAGTGATCTTTTTAGTTTCCTGCTTGAATCTTACCTAGCTCCCCCTTGTTGTTGCACTTTTAGCCTCAGTGTTATTTCTTAGTTGGTCTCTGAAGTGAGGCCAGTGTCAGATTCCAAGGGCCTTGTGACATGACTGCAAAGGGTATGTGATAAAAGAGAGGATGGGAAATTGTTAATGTTTATAATCTTGTTTTTATCATTTAAGATTCTTCGGAAAAATATTGGTAC
This sequence comes from Sminthopsis crassicaudata, assembly GCF_048593235.1. Taxonomy (NCBI): domain Eukaryota; kingdom Metazoa; phylum Chordata; class Mammalia; order Dasyuromorphia; family Dasyuridae; genus Sminthopsis; species Sminthopsis crassicaudata. The sequence goes on along the minus strand of NC_133617.1, from coordinate 575,614,766 downwards.
TTCTCAACTAATGGACTACATGGTTTGGGTCAGGCAGAGATTTTTGTTCTTTTGTTCTATCTGCCAAATGATGATAGAATTCCTAAGGACATCTTTACTCTATTTCTCAACATTTATAAAGATGCAGTAAAAGGTATAGAATTTTTTCTTTGAGCTTTTGGATTTAGAGTGTTGAAATGGGTTGATATTAATAAAAGGGTTCTTTAGAGATGTGTGTCTTCAGAGCTATGTTGTTCTTTGAGAGCCCTTGCTTTTATATTATGTCTTTTATATAAAGTCTTTTAACTGCACATTATTATTTACATTTTGGTCATCTGAAACCTTGACTTTATCCACAAACTGACAAAAAGGAATAATTAAATCATACATGTATTAGGTGTTCATTGTAAAAAGGTCTTAGTGCAGTATAAAGACAACAGTTTGGATTCAGTCCTGGGTTTGACTTGCAAATCTTACTTCATTCGTGTCTTTAAACAAGTCACATCACCTGTGTATTCCTCCTCTTTTTCATCTCATTTAAAATAAAGAAGGATTGCATTTTAATATATCCAGATCTATATCCCATTAATTTAAATGTTTATTCAAAAGTTTTGATTACAAGATGATATTATAGAAAAGTTGCACATTACATGCAGTGTACATTTAAGAGAGTTGTATATACCAAAAATAGGTATTTTATTAACTTGTATATACCTTTTTTTTTGGGCTAGGAAAATACATAGAAAACTTGGATAGTATTACCTTTGCTGAAAGTTTTCTCAATAGCAAGGATCATGGAGGATTCCTATTTGTTACACCTACTTTTCAGAAACTCGATGATCTCCCATTACCAAGTAGCCCTTTTCTTTGTGGAATTCTCATCCAGAAGCTGGAAATTCCTTGGGCAAAAGTTTTTCCAATCCGCTTAATGTTGCGATTGGGAGCAGAATATGGAGGTAAGTTTTGTTAATATCATCAAAGGGTAAAGCTATCTGAGTGCCAAGGATTGAAAGTAAAGTAGGAAAAGTTTAGTGAACTGAAAAAGGATACAATGAGCAGTTAATAGTTCTGTGTGGATGAACCATTTTCAGATTGTCATTGCAAAATATAAACTTTAGATTACCTTCTGTTTTACTCAGTCTTTGCCATTTTATATAGATAAGTGTTCAGAATTTGCAATTTTAATATGACAGAATTTAAGATTATAATTATTAAGATACAGTAATTTTGAAAAATCTAAATTTTTGGCCTTTTATATTAGAGAAGTCTAAATCTTTTTTTTTTTTTCCTTTTTATGAGATGTTTACAATATCTGATTATAAAATTTGGGTTGATATTGTGCAGTAAATATATGTATATATTTTATGCATTTCTGAATTTCTAAACTTTTCCTGTGTTGTTTGCTGGCTTTTGTGTGTCATTTGTAGCTTCTGCAAAACTAAAAAATTCCCATTAATTTTCTTATACTGATCCATGGTATATTGAAACCATGATAGGAAAAATCATGGTGTGGAAGTATTAACTTTTTTCCCCATCAAATTTGTGGGTATTGCGTTTTTGTGTGCTCACTTTTGAGGGGTGGTGACCTATTGAATTGCGACCTCATTGTTACAGAGGTATGTTGAATCAATATAGTTAACAAGAGTTAACTAATTTAGGAAGAAAAACCCTGTTAGAAAAAGTTAATTCTAATTCATATCCTTGACCCATTCTAATTCCAATGGAAATTTCTTTTCTTTTTGAAAAGGTCTGCCTCCCTATGTTTAACCCATAGTGATATATTTTGTATGCTTAAATTTTGGAATATGAGAAACTTATATTGTCTTTAAGAATTTTCTGAGAATTTTGTAGATTCTCTTAAGATACTTGATGTCATGAAACTCTCGAGTTTTGAAAAGAACTAGATGTTTTGTTGTGCTCATTTTTGATCATAGAAATGATTCTAATATTGTATATTTTATTTGATTTAATGTTCTCTTTTCTAATGCATCATTGTTGAATGCATGTGAAATGTATGACTTATGAAATATTTGAAATTTATATCTAGTGTATCAGTGAGTGTTTGAGGAAGAAAAATTCAGTGCACAATTTCCCATTATTTAAAAATAGATCAGTACAGTGGAGACACTTGAGTTTATATCTATGAAAATGTAATTTTATTGTAGAAACTTTAGAAAATGTTTACCGTTAAAGTATACCAAAAAAAAAAAAATCACATCAAACTTTCAGCTTGAGTTCTTCATTCTATGAACAAAGACATGTAAGAAGTGCTATATTGAATCTGGCCTTTCAACCTTATCTTAAACATTGCCATCGAGGGATATTTTTAGTGAAGGCAAATTTGTTCACTAATCACAAAATATTACAAATATACTTGTATCTTAATCATTTTTGAGGTTGGGGTGGGGATTAGAGAAAGAGGAAGAGAATGGATGGATGTCTGGGTCTGTAACTTCATCTATTTATAGAATTTCTTGTGAGGAAACTCCCTATACTTATGTGAATCAGCAAATATTCTGTAACTTACACTTGTAAAGTGTTTCCTAGAGGGCTGAGACATCATGTGAGGATTACAGTCTGTGTATCCCAGGTTTTCTTAACTCTAATGACAGCTCTTTTATCTAATGTGCTGTGCTACTTCTCTTTCTTAATCTATTTATACTTTTAGTTTCTGCCATCTTTGGAGCTAATAAGTTCATTTACAAACCATTATGTAAGGTAGGACTGTGTCATAAAATGACCTCATGAAACTTCAGGGTTAATGCTAATATATGAATTTCGGTTAGCTTTATATGTAAATACTTTATAATTAAAATACAGGTGCATTTTATAGTGTTAATATTTTTCTCTTTCTTCCTAACCTCAACTTAGTATAAGTTTTAACACTCCTGACATTATAGGACTATATCATGCTTTTGTATTTATTCTTTATCATTAAGTTTCCAATTTTGTCTTCTGCATATATACCTTTGATATTGAAAAAATATTTAAAAATAAAGCCTGATATTTGAGAGATGTAGGGAATTAAAACAAATGTGTGACTGGAGATCATTCCCCGATAATATATAATTGATAATATATATTCTTTCCTAAGTTAGAGTTTAGGTGATGTATTAGCCTAAGAAAAATGTCACTCAGCATTAGTATTTTAGTTCCCTAATTTTCCATTGTGTTGTTTTATGAGATGATCATTTTTATATTTTAAATACTATTACATAAATCTCATTTTTAGATTCTGTCTTCTTAATCCTTTTCAGATTTGCTTTTCTGAAGTTCTCTTGCCATGGAATATATGGCAGATTTGGAACCAGAGGTTCTGGGGTCAGATCCTTGCTCTTATTTTCTATATGACCTTGGTTCATTCATCCATCCTCTCTGGGCCCAAATTTGCTCATATAAAATGACTGGATTGGATTACATGCTTCTGAGGCCCTTCTCGCTTTATTTCTGTAATTTTATACTTCTTTACCTGTATTGGGCTACAGTAATAATTTACCTATGTGTCTGTGGTCTTCTGATCTTGTCTAAAACTTCATAGTCTTTTGAAGTACTTTTTTAGGTTACTTACCATTTATGTTCAAGTCAGTTACTTGAAGTGGGTATTATTGGCTGTATACTTTGACAAGTCCTTGAGGAAGATGATTGCCTTCTTCATTGTTATCAGGTCAGCAAATAGCATGGCTTTATTCTCTGTCAGCAGGAAATTACCCATACAATTTATTTCATCTTCCTCTGATGTTTACTAGACAGTTCTCTTAGCTGATAGCACGTATGGCTCCACATTATCATTATTTGGGAGAGGTGGCTGCCTTCTATTCACAGTGTGGATCCTTTTCAAGTGTCTTCATGTGGTACCCTTATTGGGTTCTTCAGTTTTGGTGTTCAGATGGTATTCCATCCTCCCAACTTTTTGATGTAGATAAAATTTCTCCTTTTCTCCTTCAGATGCCCATATTTTTTAAAGATTATTTTCTCTTTTGTAATCTAGAGAGGTATATTCTGAGAACCAAAGGAAAAATGATATTTTAAAAAAGTAGTACTATAGAAATACTTAGAACAGGGGACTAGTAACATGAAGTTAGGGAAGCAGGACTCTCCATGAAATCATTGGGTGATGTTCTGCTTTAGAAATAATTCTTCCTTTCTTATATTTGAAGAACTTGGTAGTAGTTGTGGGCCTTTCTGGCTTTGCTCACTTTTTTTCTCCTGCACGTGCTGAAAAAAATGTTTCAAAAGGTTTAGTGACATCCATAACTTTAGGAAGAGATTACTTAGATATTGAGGGCCTTAAAAGATTTTTCATAATTTGGTGCAAATATCTTTTGCTAATTTAATAAAAATTTTGTGTGAGACCAGTTTCTATCCTTATTGTAATTTTTCAGCCTTTCAAGCCTTTAGGCACAACTGTTTTCATGACCCAGTCTGTAGCAGAGGGTTTTGTGCCTCCCTTTGGCAGTCTGGTAAAGCTTATAATTTTTCAGAACAATGTTTTCAAATAATTGAAAAAATTTAAAGAAATTTACTAACCTCATTTCACTTAGAAAGTTAGTGAAAATTAAATATGTTTTCATTTTCCCATTCCAGTTTATGGATCCCTGAAATCTAATCATCTGTGGAACCCAGGTTAAGAGTACCTGGTTTATAAGTTTGATGGTAACTCAGTAGTTCTATTTATAAAATAGAAATATAGTTTTAAAAAAGCATTATTATAATCATTAATATCACTTTTCCTCACTCATGTACAGTATATCCCACACCTTTAACAAGTATCAGATGTCGAAAACCTCTTTTTGGAGAAATAGGACACACTATTATGAACTTACTTGTTGTGAGTAAAATTAATTTTGCTTAATTTTACTTCTTATTTGCACATTTTTACTTAGCAATTATCATGCATTTAATTTGTGGTTAATATTGTTTGGATCTTTTGAGATTCTGAAAATGAAATATGCTAAGTATTTTTTCAACTATGTGAATTGGCCTTATCTATTGTTCATTTAATGGATAGTTCATTCAACTTCAGTGATAGCAGTTTTTCAAATGGGCTATAATTTGGAAAGCATTTAATAAAGGATTTTCTTGTTGTCTAGTAGACTCATGGTCCATTTTGTATGTTTTGAGCTTTGAAGTTACTCCTACCAGAAGAGAAAACTGTGAATGTTACTTGAGCACGTGGGTTTCTATATATACAACAGCACCAACATTTATGTAACTCTAAAGTTTGTAGAATATTTCACTTATTCTGATGACATTTAGACCTCACAATTAACCTGTGAGGTAGGTGCTATTATTTCCCTCATTTCACAAAAGAGGAAACTGAAACTCAGAAAGGTTGTTAAATGACTTTGCCCAGGGTCACACAGCCAATACTAGTTTCTGCAGCAGAATTCATATTCAGGTTTTCCTGAATTTAACTTTCATCCATTATGCCACCTAGCTTTCCTTTAAAGAACAGTGGCTAGTGAGTTTATGAAATTAAAAAAATTTTGCTTATGAAAATATTTAACTCACTTATTTTGTTTTACCTAGCTCTGATGACAGCTTAATCCTGTGCATGCTTCTTCTACCTATCATGTATTTTGTTTGTGTTCCATACTCCTATATCCATTCCAGATATACCTTTCTTCACATGGCTATTTCCTTCATGGTGGTGATAGGTAGCAGATAGAAATGACAGTTCCTCTGTCCCCAACTTGCCATAAGCACCAACATGTGACATTTGAAGTAAAGTTATTTACTACATTAAAGTAGCCAGTAAAAAAGTTTGTAATTGTATTTTTAGGTGAACTATTTCATATTGATTTATGCTTTACTTGTGTTTGTATACTCTATGTTAGGAATATATTTGTAAGGACACGATAATGGTGATTAGCAGTATACTATCAGCTTATTTTTATTATAGGACCTCCGAAATTATCAGTACACTTTGCATAATATAGAACAGCTGTTGATTCACATGGAAATGGGTAAAAGCTGCATAAAAATACCTCGAAAAAGATACAGCGATGTAAGTACAATTGATTTTTTAAAAATGTGGGGCCTGTTTTAGTTATATAGATTTTATATTTACTTAGGAGAATATATTGCATGTCATCTTTTATACTCATTCAGACTGTATCTTCTTCATACTCATATTTCACTGAATCTGTGATCTGCTTAGGAGTCCTAATTCCTTCTTAGTGGTAATCATACTTCTGCATTCTCAGAAATTTTTGTTTATGTCCTTCCATAAATCCTCTGTAGAGAATATACTCAATAAGAGGTCTTCTTGGTTAAAAAAACAAACACCCCCCCCAAAAAAAAAACAAACATATCTTATATGTATCACTGTTTTAATGTATATCTTGTTTTTCCTTTTTCTCTACAAATTTATTTATATCTTTTGTTTTAGAACCTTTTTTTTTTTTTTTTTTTTTTTTTTTTTGTGCCACACTAAGGGAAGTTATATTCTAAGTAAATTTTGTTCTAAACAAAGCTTGCCAGTGATGAACCACTCTAGGAATAGGATTTCTTGAATAATTTTTAATAAATGCAGAATACCTTATATTTTTCTATTAACAGGTGATGAAAGTTATAAATTCTTCCAATGAGCATGTCATAAGCATTGGAGCTAGTTTTAGTATAGAAGCTGATTCTCATCTAGTCTGTGTTCAGAATGATGGAGTTTATCAAACACAAGCCAACAGTGCAACTGGCCATCCTAGAAAAGGTAAGATTTTTTTTTTTTTTTTAAATCACATTTTAGTATGAAAACTTAATTTTTCTCTAATTATTATTTTAAATAATAACAAGACTTTTTTGGTCATTAGTCTTAACAGAGGCACTATTGCACAAGAGTTAAAATAAGATCTGGGATTTTTAAATGATGAATATTTACTAGATCACTGTTCCATCAAAAAACAAGTTCTCTTCTTTGCTGCTCCCTCCTGCTGCCTCCTGCTGCCTTCTGCCGCCTTCCTGCAGGTCCCTTCCCTTCCCCAATTGCTTACTATTATTCTTGTATCTTGAAGACAGTGGTAAGTACTAATGGGAAGTTGTGAATTCATTTTATAACATAATAAACATGATAGAACAGAAATCTATCTAGTCCAAGATAGTTTTGGTGTATTTCTACCTAAAAATAGAGGTGAATTTGCTGACTTAGGCTGTTTTATTATTTTGTTGTCTTGTAATGTGGTTCCCTCCTGAGAACAAAAAGTAGTATCATTGAAACATACTGGATTGAATAAAGAGTTCCTTTCTTCTGTTCTCTGGATATATGACCTTGGGAAAGAATCTCTTTGAATCTCAGTTTTATCTGTAAAATGAGAGCATGACTTAACATTTCCTAAGGGTCTTTTAATTCCCAAATTTCCATTTCTTTGAGGTATGGAACATTTGTAGGAGAGGCTATTTTCCTTACTCTAGAAATTACTAAATTTAAATGTATATTCCAAATCCAGTTTACTTAGGTTCATTTCCTTTTTGTCCTCTAATATTTAGACCACATATTCTTTTTTTGTTTGTTTGCTTATCTTTTTTTTTTTTTTTATACAAAAATTTTATGCATAGGTAATTTTCAAGCATTGACAATTGCAAAACCTTTTGTTCCTACTTTTCCCCTCCTTCCCCCCACCCCTTCCCCCAGATGGCAGGTTGACCAATACATGTTAACTATGTTAAAGTATAAGTTAAATACAATATGTGTATACATGTCTAAACAGTTATTTTGCTGTACAAAAAGAATTGGACTTTGAAACAGTGTACAATTAGCCTGTGAAGGAAATAAAAAATGTAGGCAGACAAAAATAGACAAAAAAACTATGTAGTGGTCAACTCCCAGAGTTCTTTCGCTGGGTGTAGCTGGTTCAGTTCATTACTGCTCTATTGGAACTGATTTGGTTCATCTCATTGTTGGAGAGGGCCTCGTCTATCAGAATTGATCATCATATAGCATTGTTGTTGAAGTATATAATGATCTTAAACCACACATTCTTTAATTAATACATTGGGAATTGGAATTTCAGTGTCTTATATTTTTCCATATCAGGAAGTATTTTGTGATTTTCTAATTATATTATACAATCATACCTCTTTCTAACCATCATTTTCAGTAACTGAGGTAATCTATAAAAATTAACTAAAACATATTCTCTTTTGCTTAAGCATTTATCTTTTTCTGGGGGGTTTAGATATTTGTGGTAAAAATATTCTTAAAATATATTAAATACAAACCAGAATATATTTACATCCTTTTTTTAAATAAAAATTTTTAGGATGATAAAATCATAAACCTAGAGGTGGGAAGGACCTGAGAAATCATCTAGTGTATTTTTCTACATGGGAAACTCAAGGAAACTCAAGGTGGTTCAGTTTCTTGCCCAAGGTTACACAGATCACATAGTTCACAAGGTAACATGACTTGTACACTACGTGTCAGAGCTGAAATTTGAACCAAATTCCTCTGATTCGAGCCAATTCTCAGAGTTTTATTCTATTATACATACTGCCTTCTTAGAGGTCATTATAATAAATATTAAATATTGTACCTTAGGTGTAATAAAATGATGTTCTTGGGGCCTTTGAGGAGTGATGGGTTGTTTGTCATTACCTTAAGTGACCCCAGGCTGCCCATTTGAAGTCTGAAGAGAAAGAGTGGTTTGTTTTTTCCCCAGAATTCTAGGTCAATTGGTTATCATTTTTTAGTATTATTAGTGTGTCTTCTTGTAGCCCATATTCATTCCTCATTTACTGCTAATAATCTCTTGATTAGAATTAGAATTTAAAAACTCAACTTATTAGAACTATGAATATACTCAGATTAAATAGGTTCTGTGTGAGGGTTTTATTTATGAATAAAGGATTGATGTTGCAGAGAGATTGAGGAGGCCATTTCATTGGAATGTAGAGGATGGTAAAGTGTTGAGGAGGGAATTGGTAAGAAAGTATCCTGCTTGGGGCAGCTAAGTGGTATGGTGAATAGAGCAACAGCCCTGAAGTCAGGAGGACCTGAGTTCAAATGTGGTCTCAGATATTTAACACTTCCTAGTTGAATGACCCTGAGCAAGTCACTTAACTCCAATTGCCTCAGCAAAAAAAAAAAAAAAAAGGTATCTTGCTTCTCTGGTGCTTTATGATGATATGAAGGGGACTCCGGGGCTCTTGAAGCAGGGCACCATTTTTGACAATGATTATCAAGTTGGAAGGACTTTATAGTGACTTGACAATACCTTGTTTGTCATATTAGAAAACTAGTCTAAGTACATTTGAAGAGGGTTATTTCTGTTAAAATTTTACTTTTATGGCCATAGTTACTGATGGTGATTCCAAACAAATCATAGAAGACAAATGTTCTGGATCAGTGAATTCAGCACTAGCAAAATATCAGATCCTTGAAGTTAAGATGTCAGGGAATATCCTTACCATATTTTTTTTTTTTTTTAAAGAAAATTTAATTAAAGAGCCTGGTTTTTAAAAAGACATTTAATAAAAAAATTTAACTTTTTTTTTTTTTTATTATGTCATTGTTGGCATCTATTGAACTAATCATGACCACCACCACTATTTTTAGTATTGAGAAGACTTGTCTATTTCACTTTCACAGCATCTTTCATACATTGTTCCCTTCTCTCCACTACTGTATACCCTCATCACAGCTCAAGCCTAGATTATTACAGTAGCCTGCTGGTGAGTCTGCTTGCCTTGTCTCTCCTCATTCCAGTAAACTCCCTTCAGCCACTAAAAGGATTTAAAAAAAAATATACATGTCCTTTTATGTTACTCACTGTGCCCCTCCCTCTCTACCATGCTTCTTGATCAGTAAATTCCAATGGCTATTCAAAAGTTTTCATAACCTCCCCTCTCCTATCTTTTTAGTCTTTTTACCTTATTTCAATCTACATATGCTTCATTCCAGTGACACTAGCCTCCAGACTATTTTTCCAGTAAGACATTCCAAAATCTTGGCAATAGGCGTTCTTTCTGGCAGTATCCCATGCTTGGAATGCTCTCCCCTCCTCAGCTCTGTCTGTTGACTTACTTATTTACTTTTAAGTTCCATCTAGAACCATTCCATCTACAAGAAGCCTTTCCCAACTCCTTTTAATTCCAGTGCCTTTCTCTGTTAATTATTCCTTATTTATATAGGTTGTTTGGGTATGTTTGTTTTCATAGTATCAACTCATTCTCCTCCCCCAAACTGTGAGCTCTTTCAGGTTAGGGACTATCTCTTTTTGTATCCTTAGTGCTTAGCACAGAACTTGGTACATAGCAGGCACTTAATGTTTACTGAATGACTTCTTATTGTGATTAATACTGTTTGATCTGGCCAAACAATTATTTTCTGTCGCCTAAAAACAATACTTTATTCTATTTGGGGCTCACATTGTTCTTTTTGATTATAAGATCTTCATTTTCTTCTCTACACTTAAAATTCTTACTGATAAGCCCAACTTAAACACACACTTCTCCATGACATTTTCTGTGTGTCCTCTTGTCAGAAGCCACCTTCCCTTTTAGCACCGATGAATTAATTTTCATTTTAGTTACCTATGTCTGTGTCATACCCCTTTGTTAGGCTGTAACATGCACAGAGAAAGCTTTGAAACTTCATAAGAGTAAGAGCTAATATTTAGAAGAGAACACTTTGTCCGAATATTATCTCATTTGTCTAAATAATAATCCTATGGGAAAAATGCTGTATTATATCTCCATCTTAGAGATAGGGAAATAGGCTGAGAGAAGTTAGGGACTTACCCAGGTACCTAGCAAGAGTTGAACCTATTCTCCTTGATTTCAAGTCCAGTGCTTTTACAGGGAGGGGGGGAAATTAAGATTATGATTCATTTGGCATATAGAACTCCTGGATGTGGAAACTCCCTCTAACAATGCATGTTGGCATCTTTAATGTGGTTTATAATCTTGAGAGCTGTTTAGAGCATTTAGAAGTCGTCAACTTCTACAATCAACATGTTGAATAAACATCTCAGCTGTGAGGCCAGTTTTCTTTTTGCTGCCTAGAACATATGTTTATACACATGTATATGTATATATGTACATGTAATTTAGCAAAATAGCAAGTGAATTTTTGTATCCCCTTTTATACTTTTTTGTTTTGTGCTATAAAAATGTTTTTATTTTTGTTGTGTTATCTGTCACATCTGCACTAACTTAGCAGCCTCCTTCCTAAATACAAGCTGTCCCTCCTAACAGATATATGTATAGTTCAGCAAAAATAAAATTGAATTAAAATAAAATTGAGACATTGGTCATGTAAAAAGAAAAAAAAAACAACTGATAGGTATTAATTTTTCATGGCAAATTAGCAAATTTAGTGTACCATGAAAAACCCATCAGGCTTCTGATTTTGTATTTCTTTTTTTAGTGACTGGTGCAAGTTTTGTGGTATTCAATGGAGCTCTAAAAACATCTTCAGGATTTCTTGCTAAATCTAGCATAGTTGAAGGTATGAATTTCTTCAAGATTGTTTTGATATAAAAATGGACTTAATTTCTAGAATTTTTTGAGGAAATATTTCAAAAGGCACCTAATATGCTGCTTTACAACTTTAACATTTTTCAGTGACTTTAGGTCATTTCTCCTACAAAAGAAAATAGTATTGCTTTTTTTGGCCTAATGTTTAACAAACAATGGTTTCATTAAAATAGGAATTTTTATCAGAGTAGGAAAGTGATTACATTCCATATGCAAAGTAAAATATGACTTGCAAATACAAATTGAATTTGTTTATTGCATAATAGACAATTAAAAAAACATTTATTGATGGGGGAAAAGCTAAAAATTTCTTTAGAAAATAGTTGAGGTGCTTTATTTCAAGAATGATATTTACAGTGAAGTTATTTTAAAGTATTAGGGAAAAGATAACACTAATTGGCATTAAGAATAAGTTTAATCTTTTAAAAATTGTATACCAGTATTTCATAAACAATTTTATAAGCATAAGCATTGTAGTATATGGTTAAATGAACTCTGTTTCAGAAAGCTTTTAACATATAAATACCTTTGTGATACTGAAACACAGTAATTTAATGCTTATTTTTGTCATTAAACATTTTTATAGGCTGATGTAGAGTTCTCATTGCTTTTACTCTATAAAATATATCAAAGAATTAAGAATTAAATGATTTGTGGACATTTTTTCAATTATGAGATGACTATTGCACATTAAAAAGTATTTTGATAATAGAAACCACTATTTTACAATAATCTCATTACTTAGATTTAAAAAATCTCTAACTTAAATTCTTTTATTTCTAGATGGTTTGATGGTACAAATAACTCCAGAGACAATGGAAGGCTTACGGCTAGCTCTAAGAGACCAAAAAGATTTTAAAATTACATGTGGGAAAGTAGATGCAGTGGACTCAAGAGAATATGTGGATATCTGCTGGGTAGATACTGATGAAAAAGGAAACAAAGGGTAGGAATTTTTTTTTTTTTAATGTTAAAACATTTAGTTTTTGACCAAAATTTTACATATAGGTAATGTAATTAAACATTTAGATTAATGCTTATGCCATCTTGTTTTTTGAAATTTGTTCACCATTAAGTCCAGGCATATTCCTTTTATTGGTCTGCTATTAATTAAATTGGTCAAAGGTAAATCTGGTATTGTGGAGAATGATCAAAAAAAAAAGTTCAGGCTTGAACTTTTTGTGTTTAATAGTTGAAGATGATATAAAGAAATGTTTATATCATACCTCTATCCAGATTTCCCAGGAATGTTTGCTTAAATAGAATTGTTTCCTGAATACCTTTTATATTCTTGCACTTATTCAGTAGTAGTCTAATCTCCATCCTTCTTAAGACTTATTTGATGATTATTTCATCGATTCCACTGATTAGCTTTGCTTTTTAAAAATACCAAATATTTTAATAATTACTGTTTAAAATAAAATTATAATAAAATGTGAGATGTCATATTGCCAAGTCCCTTTTAGTATTTTTTCTCATCACTTGTCCTGATAGTCTTGGCATTTTGTTCATACATGTGAATTTTTTCCCTAATTTTAAAAACTCTTTCCTTTAAATAATGTATGTGGATAAAAAAAACGATGTTTTCAGTTTTAGACTCATGGAGCTTTGGAGTTGTAATTGACTTTCCAAGTCATCTAATCCAGTGCTTCCATTCTGTAGTTGAAGAAATCAAAATTCATATAGCAAAACTAACCTGTCCAAGGCCATATGTAGGCAAAATGACAGAATTTGAGCTTAATTAGCCCTCTGACCCCAAAACCAATTCTCTTTTCCTCTATGTCATTATAATTCTATAATTTCTGATAATTTAAAAAATGTCTCTATTTTTATGAAATTCCTTTTTTACATTTAATTTTTTGTCTTTTAAAAAATCAGATGAGCTAATGGTTTGGTAATTTTGTTAATTTTCATTAAAAATCAGCTCATTTTATGTTTTCAATTTAGTTTATCTTACCTCTAATTTTTAAAATTGTCCCTTTTGAACTGTTTGAAAACAGTTTATACATTTTTTAGAATTTTCATTACTTTTTTCTTTATATTTCTTTTTCCCTTATGTGTATTCAGTTGTATAAATTTTCTGCTAAGAATTGTTTTAGGTGGATTTAATTATTTAGTCTTTAATTCACTTTTTAATTGAAGGTGTTTTTAGTCTGTATATAGATAGAGCTGTATCTTTTGTTCAGATTTCTTTGTTAGAATTTTTGGTGGTTTTTACAGCATGTTTTGAACACTTGGAGGCCTTGCACATTTATTTTTATGTTCTTTGTTACCAGTCACATGATTTAAAAATCAGTCTTAGGGAAACCTGAAAAAAAGATGTATTTTCTAAGTCTCCATAGGTTTATCAACTCCAGCTTACCCAGCATTTTCTTTGTCTATTTCCTTATTTTATCATTTGGATTTATCTCTAATTTAGGAATCTTAAAGTTGCCTAGAATTAGTATCTTGCCATACTTTTTTTTCCCATTTCATTCCATGCTAAAATCAGTACTGTTTATTTTTCTATGCCTTTAATCATAGTTTTCCTGCTTATCCTTTTAATGGAATCTGTTTGCTAATGTACCCTTTCCTATGACTTCAGTTCCCATTTCTTTCACCCTCCTGAAGCATACTTACATGATGAGAAGTCTTATCAATGTGAAGAGTTCCACCAAGGAAGCAACTGATAATTTTCATCCATGCCTATCGTTTTTCTATTTACTTCTACAAATTGGTCTTGAAGCATCAACCTCAACCCAGTGGGACAAGAGACTTCTTCACTTTCTCCTGACAGTATATTCCCAATGGGAATGTGGCAACTGTCTGTGGCTGTCCTGACAGTATATTCCCAATGGGAATGTGGCTGTCCTTTACTCTGCATGACCAGCTTTTATCCCCTTTTTTCAATCATGCAATGACATCCTTTTTATTCTAGTTCTTTTTTTGTACTTCTTAACTTATTATGGGCAGAACTGTACTCTCACCCATCACATGGTTCTCTGTTGATCTCTTAAGTGATACATTAAAATTTTTTCAAATATTATAATGTTCCATGTTTTTGGCTTTCAGACCAGTTATAGAACATTAGAATTAAATTAATGGACTTTTGTTTCTGTGAGAAGTTTGCTATCATTAAAGGAAGTTTTTTTCCCAAAGGCAGTCCAGTCCATTCTCCTCGTTTAATTCTGGACTTAACTTGTTCATTTCAGCGCCTGTCCAGGCCTCTCTTTTCATGAGAGTTGTGTGCCCCATGTTGATAATCAGAAGATCATTGAATAAGGTTCTCTCTTATGTTTTTCATGAAAACTTGATGTAGATATGAGAATTTTGTTTAACACTTTAAGGGGGCATTTTGCTCTATTCAATTAAGTATTTTTTTTCCTCAATAGATTTTTTGGATTCTTTGCATCTTTTAAAAGATATAGATTAATTGTGCAATTTTGCTTGATGAAACTTGAATGGTTTCCCGTCAAATATATCTTCACTGTTTGTGTAGATGTAAAGATTGGCTGTATAGATTCATAATAGTTGGTTGCTTTTTTGTAGCATTCATCACATTTGAGCTCCCCTCTCTTATCTCCCCTTTCCACACCTATACTTTTGATATTTTCTGCTTCTTTATATATTTTTTTAATTAATCCCTCAGTGCCTTCACAGTTGTATCAGCTTTAGCATGGCCTTTTTTTTTTTTTTTTTTTAAATATGCATACTTGGTCTGATACAGTTACTTTGGTTATCTTTTTTTTTTTTTTTTTTCTTTAGTCCTTTAGTAAGCACATTCAGGATAATATAGTCCAAGTGCTGTGGCTCCATTGTCCTTGATGTTGAACAGTATTTGATGTGAAAAAAACTTTGCAGGGCTTTTCCATTTTTACTCTGTTGTTCTCCTTACGTTTTCTTCTGTAAATATGCTTAGGATAATTTTGCTTGCTAATTGGATTTTTCACCAAAGTTTGTTTGAATTAGTTTTACTCTCTATCCACTGTTTTTCTCTCTTATGAAGAAAGAATTCCCCTAATTTTCTGCCATATTTCTCTTATAAGATTTTTTTTTCAGCTCATTATTTTCTAAGTCTCTTTTTCCTTTGCTTACCAAATTTTTTTGTTTGGCAAATAAATCAACTTTTTTGTGGATTGAAAGCATTTTTTGGCCCTTTAAATCTTCTTGATTATAGCATTTGTTTTTCATTTGTTAAATTACTATATGAAATTATTGTTATATCCATGACTCATGTCCCAAGTATGTACCATTTTTAATCCTCAGTAACTTAATAAGAGAGGATGCAGTTTTCAAAATTGTATGTTCTTTTTTTTTCATTTATCATTTTTCTATTTATCTAGTCTTTGCTTTAATAAGTCAGTGATTTGACTACATAGAAAGCAGTTTTGGAGATGACCCCATTAATAACAAATCATTTTCCATCAAAATACAACTTAATTTTTTTGTGGTATTATCCATGATTAACCTGTTATCCTTTTTGTAAAGAAAATATTCATAATACTTTAATGTGAAGTTTCTGAGTAGTCTCTAGGCCTTTGGCTTCTCACTTCTCATTTTTAAGATATATTTTCCAATATAATTTTTAATTTCCTTACTTATTTCCATATTTATATCTAAATATATACCGATAATCAGTATATATTTACTTAATTTGGAAGATATAATAAAATGATTAATATAATGTTGCTATTCCAATTATCTGCAACAGACTAGACATCTTTTGTATAAGATGCAGTTATTTTTGTGATTATCATCTTAACAAAAACTTGAGTACTATGGTATCAGAAAACCAAATAAGAAACTCTTTAGCCAAAAATACTGCTTTTTTTTAAACATGAAAAATGCTTGATTGATATGATTCAGTGCCTTTAGTATTATATTCACTTTGTTGCTAGACATAGTGTTAATACTAACACTATGAAATTAAAGTGGATAGACTTCCTTCAAAACTGTAGTTCTTAATGAATGACAGAGGACTTAGGGCCATCTGATAATTTTCTTCATTTCACAGGTTGTCATGAAAGAATTGTAGGTTTTTTTTTACTGGTGAAGATTCCTCTCTGTGGTCATGTATTATGTTTTTTAGAAAGCAGCCTCCATGGCTAGAATCATATAGTCTCAGCTAAAGCATAATAAATTTATTTTTAATATTTATGGATTGCTATGCTTTAGTAGCAGATTGTTGGGTTTTAGCTTATTAATATAGTAAAGGCCAAAACTGTTAAATTTATCTTTCTTTCCATTAGATGTTGTGATGTATTAGGCTCCGTACTCATAAAAAGCCACAATTTGAACCTTGCTTCATCATTTTATAATAACAATCTTTTTTCTTATACCTAAGAGCCTAAGATTCTACTCTTACTAGCATGTTCTTTTAAAAAACTTTTCCTCCTGATCCAATTCAGTTCCAATTGATCAGTGATGAACAGAACCAGCTACACTCAGCAAAATAACACTGGGAAATGAGTGTGGACCACAACATAGCATTTGCATTCTTTCTGTTGTTGTTTGCTTGCTTTTTGTTTTTCTTCCCAGGTTATTTTTACCTTTCTAAATCAAATTTCTCTTGTGCAACAAGAGAACTGTATAAATATATACACATATATTGTATTTAACATATACTTTAATATGTTTAACATGTATGGCTCTGCCTGCCATCTAGGGGAGGGGGTAGAGGAAAGGAGGGGAAAAGTTGGAACAGAAGTGTTTGCAAGGGTCAATGTTGAAAAATGACCCATGCATATGTTTTGTCAATAAAAAGCTATAATAATTTTTAAAAAATGGAGAAAAAAATGAAAAAAGAAAAAAAAAAACTTTTCCTCCTAGCCCAGTAAGGTTTAAGAATCTCTCTCCTCTTTGATAATTGAATCCTAATTTAAAGAAAAATAATTTTATTCTTTGTCTTATAGATTAGTAGAGTTAAAATAAAAATGGGTGCCATTAATATAAACATAAGAATCCCCATGAGCTGTATATTGACTTGGTTTTAAAAGTAATATCTGTTTTATAAATTTTTACTGATTTAAGTATTTTCCAATTGCATTTTAATTTGGTTCAGACTATATGGATCCAAAGACAAGGCCCCTGACACCTCTGTTCTAAATGTGATGCTTTAAGGGATCCTTGTGTTTCTACTGAACTTTTATCATATATAAATTGTAGGTAACATATATATATTTAGAGCATATTAATATATGTTCTTTTATGTATTATTCAATTCTCTCTAAAATGCCAGGCTATGCAAAATCAAACAATAAAATTTTTGTTAGAAGTACAATACTTGGGGCAGCTAGATGGTGCAGTGGATAGAGCACCAGCCCTGATATCAGGAGGACCTGAGTTCAAATTTGGCCTCAGACACTTAACACTTCCTAGCTGTGTGACCCTTGGCAAATAATTTAACCCCAACTGCCTCAGCCCCCCCCCCCAAATATTGTAGTAGTACAATATTTAAAACCTTCATATATCAGTGATATATAAAAATAGAAACCTAAACAAAAACTAGTAGTAGCACAGCTTTTTACAAGTTCAATGGTCCAGAAATACATAAATACTAAAGTTGTAGCAACATCTATAGCCTTGAGACAGTTCCTGGGCCTGGCCCTGCTTCTAGCAATGTCTTAAAAAATTTAGGCAAGCTGTACCAGGTTTGGGACCATGCTGTAGAAGGGTAAATGGTGAGCTATGGGTTTTTCATCCATAGCTCCAACTATATTAAAAGATACATAATAAATATGGTACTTTACTTTGAATAAAACCTTATGGAAATGATCATCAGAAGAGTTTCATCTCTAAGTTATTCAGAAATGGTCTTGCATTTCAGTGTTTAATTTTTTTTTTAGAGAAAACTGAGGATAAGAAAACCTGTAATTCAAGTTATGCTCAACTTGTTTTCTAAAATATCACTTAAATTGGAACAAATTTGTGTTTTCAAAGTAGACACTATAAGCAGGACTAGATTTGAATTCCAAATCTATATTATCATTTACAGTTTTGTCTGCTTTGTAAATTTGCCAATCTGGGGGTCCTAAGTTTGTTATTCCATGAAAAGTATTATATTTTTTCATCTCATTAAAAACAATCAACTTTTTTATGATAAAAGATTGTTCAGGACAGGCAATTTGGGGATGTAGGTTAGTTTTCCTTGATTGCTGGGATGCCGAGCTTCATTCTCTTCTGTGTTTCGTAATTATGTTGAGTGGTCCTACCCAATTTGAATGATTGCTTTTAAATAAATATCACTACTTCATAGATTTAGAGCCTACAGGGGCTTTCTCATGTTACCTAATTCAATTCTCTTCATTTTACAATTGAGGAAAACTTTTATCTAGAGAGGTTTAAACGAGGTCATAAAGCTTGTAAATGGTAGAGCTACAATTTGAACTCTAAACCTACTGTTGTTTTCTATTAAGGCCTTTATAGCTTATCTTCACTATTTTTCAAAATCAGGCTTTGAAAATAGTTTTTCCTTTCCATTCACTTGCTTCCTAGATATAGTGGCGGTAATAAGCAGCATTTATAATTAGCTTTCTCCTGACCATTTGCAAGATTCTTTCTGACACTGATACTTTGTGACCTGATAACTGCATTTTTGGATGAGTTGAACTTAGGGTTTCTTTTTTATCTGGATTTTATTTATTTGTGTTGTCTCTGTTTCCAGTATTTTCTGGACAACTTTATTCCATTAATTAATATTTTAAAGATGGCATTAATATTTAAAAATATTTTGGGGGAGATGAATAATTCTTAGATTGCCTTCAACTAACTTTTCAGTTGTTTTGCTGAACCTCCTTTCTCAGGTTTTGCTGCTTTGCAGTCTGAAGGTTATCATCTAGTTTTTTCTTTTGCAATTTTTTTTTGTTCTTCCATTACTTATGTGTTTTCATGCTGTTTGAATTAAAATTTGTAAAACACTTTGCAAACCTTAATGTGCTATGTAAATGTTAATACAGTGCTTAAGTGATATTTTCCATCATCTTTTTTGTGTTGTCAGTTTTCATGTTCCTTTCTCTTTCTGCCCCATGATATTTGTTTATTGAATTAAGGCTTTTTTTGTTTGTTTCTTTTATTATAATTTCTGCTAATTTTCTTTCATGTTATTTATTTTTCAAACTTTATTTTGAGGCCAATATAAGAGAATTTGACTTGATCCTGACTACTCACTATATCAGTTTGCTGGAACTCTTAAGTATTGATAGTTTAAAATGTTAATTAGTCTCAGACTGAGGGATTTAGTAGACAAATATGGCATACTTTGGCTTTTGCTTTGGAGATCACCTTTGGCTGCTTAAAAATCAATAGCTTGTAAACAAAGAAATTCTTTAAGTAACATTTATTTTGTTTTGTTCTCTAGTGTTATTAGTGCAATAGATGGAAAATCATTGGAAGGAATTCCAAGTGAAAAAATACAACAGGAAGCAGATTTTGAAACTGATGAGAAACTCGTAAAATGTACTGAGGTACTAGATTTATAGATTGCTCTTTCCTATATTTTGTTGATACGTATGTGTGCGCACACACACACACACACACAGGTATTTTCCTTTACATTTTAAGATTTTTTTTTTGCTGTTTTTATTCTTCCAAATTTGATATTATATACCAGATTTTTTATATACTGAAGGCCATGCCTGGAGAACTGAGGGTTGACCATCATTTAAAGAAAAATTTCCATCATATTGTACAAATTTGGATAATTTTAGGGGTATTAGTTGAATTATTGCTATCTCAAGAGTTTTTTTTTTTTAATTGAAAAGTAATGTGTCTAGTGAATGGTATTTCACTTTCCCAAGATGAAAACGATCATTTTACTTGGAGATCTAGCTTATTTTTTTATCAGTAAATAATGGACTGTGCTGATCCATTCATACTCTGTTTCCCCTAAATCAATAAATAGGTCACCTAAGATCAGATTGTGTGGGTATAGAAGATCTTGAATTGCTGTGCTATTTTTTCATTCACATAGAAGTTCTTACTGAGATATTTTGGTCACATTAACATAATTTTATCTTTTCACTTCATCTGCTTTTCCCATTATGACTTCCTGCTCTTCCTATCTCCCAAAGAACCATATCTTTTTTTGAGAAAAAGAGAAGAAAAAAAAATAGTTCAGCAAAATTAGCCAGTCAGATCTGACACCTATAGTCCCCTACCTCTTCAAAGGAGAGGGATAGTATTTTCATTTCTCTTCTTTGGATACAAGATTAGTTATTATAATTATGCCCCAAGTATTGATTGTGGGTGTCCTTTTCATTTACTTTGTTGAAGTCATTGTCCATATTGTTGTTTTTTTTAATATTACCTAGTTCATATATTTTCCCATTTTTGTTACCTTTACCACTTCTTACAGTATGTTAAAATATGCCATTATTTTCAAGTAGCATAATTGTTTAGCTGTTCTAGCATCATTTTTCATATTTTTTTTTTTTGAAGCATTCAGGATTATGTGACTTGCCCAGAGTCATAAAACTAGTTAAGTGTCTGAACTTCAAATTTGCACTCCATTTCTTTGACTCTAGGGCCAATGCTTTATTATCCACTGTGCTTGTTGCCCTGATGTTAAAGTATTTCTTCCTATAAAAGCTTTAGACTGGCACATTTAAGCCATTAATGGGTCACTACTGGTTTTCATTTTCTGTTGAGGTGTGTAATGTTCATGTTATAACTTCTTGTTAAAACTGAAGTGTTTAGAAATATATCTCATGTTGCATTAGTCACTTTTAAGATTATTGATCTTGGCTATATAATCAGAAATAAAAACCAAGACTTATTTTCTAATTACTGTATTACAGGTATTCCATTTCCTAAAGGATCAGGACTTTACAGTATCAGGAAGTCGTTACCAGTTTGCTAAAGAGATAGCAATAGCTGGCAGTGCTGCACTTTGTTCACATCTTAAAACTCTAAAAAGTAATGGGATGAATAAGATAGGACTCAGAGTTTCCATTGATACAGATATGGTAATGTAGAATTCATTTTTTTTCTTTTTAAAATATATGTATATGGCATGATTTAATAAAAGTTTACTTTACTTGACTATCACTTAAAAGGAAGTAAATTTAGTATAAAATTTTCTTATTTTGTTAACATTTATTTCCTGTTTAAGGTTGGAGTCTTATCTCAACATATTTTGTATGACTTTGTCCTTCCAACTTTTCATACTTACTTAGCATACTGATCTTATGTGTGTAATATTCAATATATACTTAATAATTACTATTTTCTGTGGCTTATACCATTTGATTTTGTTTCCTCCTCTCTGAGGCCTTCTTTGGTAACTTAAATATAGTTAGAAGTTAGAAAAACTATACATTAATTTCTACTGGTTAATATGTGGCTTTTATCATAAATACTCTTCAGTTAGTATTTGGGTAGATAATCTTTTTTCAATTTGATTATAGATCCTTAAGGGCAGGAACTATTCACTATTTTTCTTTCTTTTATATTTTCCCATAGCACTTTTAATATAGTAAATGCTTTAAAGGTAGTAAAATGATTGTCATTATTACAGAGGCTAAAATGAGACAGAACTTTTAAGTTTTATTAATTTCCTGTTATCCAAGCAAGATATATAGTAGGAATGTTTGAATTTATAGTTTCATCATCATGATGGGCTTTGTTTAAAGAATTTCAACCTTTAAATACTCAAATATAAATAAAAATGGTAGGCATGTACTGTAGAATAAAATGTCTATTGCTAACATGTCAGTATATTTAAACTCACTAATGTTTAGGAATCCTTGCTATTTTCATAATCTCTTAAGTTAAGATGGAATGTTGTGCTTATACCCATAAATCATTTGGAATTTTTGTATTTTTCTTTCAGGTTGAATTTCAAGCAGGATCTGGAGGCCAGCTTCTTCCTCAACATTACTTAAATGATCTTGATAGTGCTCTAATTCCAGTGATCCATGGTGGGACCTCCAATTCGACTGTTTTACCATTGGAGATAGAATTAGTGTTTTTCCTTATAGAAAATCTATTTTAGCAAAAATAAGTGCTACTATAGTAGCATTATAAACTGATTTGTTAGAATTAACTTCAGCACCAAAGCTGTAATGATAAGACACTAAATAGATGTTTGAATTAAACGTTTGAGCTTAGCGTTTATGATGAGATTAAATATTTAAAAATCCTAGCACAGTATAGATAACCCAAAAGTTTCAGATATCCACAATTTCTGAAACTTTACACTTATTACAGGTACTTTAAAAAAAAGGGCAGTCTTTTGTCTTTGGGAAATCTGAAACATTTACTGTGCTAGTTTTAATGCTAAGCCAAAGTATCTGCAATTAGCTATACCTCTTTATGTCCACAACTGTTTTAATGAAAATTCTTAATAAATGTCACCTAAATCAGGAACATCTTTTGCATATATGCAAATAAAGATACTCCCATTTTCAATTTGTATTTCAGTGGCATAGAACTGTTTTTGTACCCCAGAGTGTATATAAGTACAGTAAGATTGCTGATTTGTATTATGAGTATCAGCTGACTGTGTACTTAAAATACTCTTGAGTATTTGGCTAACAAAATGGATTTTGCCTTTTTTCTTCTCCAGATTTAGTATCTGGGTTTTTCCTGATTAAATATACATAAGTCAAATGATTGTAGGTGCTTTAGGAACTTGTGCTTCTATATGTAAGTGTATTGTTTTTTATAGAAAAAATGACTCAAATCTGTGTTTTATATCTGTATCTTTAATAATTTATAAATGGGTGATATTTTTATACTATAGTGATTTCTTCTCCCTCTTACAACCCTTTATAGTATATCAGTATATTTACAACTCCCTTGAGTGATTGACGATAGGCCTGACAGATGACCCTTGAAGTAGTCGTTATGTAGCAATAAATAAAGCATAAAGCAAGGTTTCTTTTCCTTTTTCCTTAATCCTTGAAATCTATTTAGCAGCCCTGTTTTACTTTCAGGGAAAACTATTAATGTCAATTTTCATGAACTACTTTAGGATATTTGAAATTCTTTTTATAGTACTTATTTTTGATAATGGGGTATTAACAGAAGTTAAACTCTATTTATGTATTTGCATTACAAACAAAATCTGTGCCTGAATACAAAGGTTCAGTGAACCCCCTTCCCCCCATCAGGTTTGACAATTAACTGTTACATAGCTTCCCTCTTTGCTACAAATAGAACAAAAATAGTAGTGAAGAAGCAAAGGGTGCATTTCAATTAGTGCTAACAATGGGTTATAGAAACCTAATCATTATTTAGATGCCTTTTTGATTCTCATGTGGGATATTTATATGTTTTTGTATCAAAAACACTCCGTATGTATAGATCAAGAAACATCACACTAATTAACCCTGTTTTAAGAAATATACAATCTAACAACTTGAATACAGAGAGGTCAGAGTTATAACTCAGGATCCCAAATCTCAGGATAGAAGAGATTGGGGATATTGGTAAATAAAAACATCTAGTTTCTGTTGAACTACACCTCTAATAATTAGTCTAAGACAGCAGTGGTACAGAATAACCACTCTTCTGAAGTAGCTAATTTAGCAGGTGTAAATATTGTTAAATTTGCAGATATTTGGTGAAATGGCAATGTAATAACTTGTGAAGTATACTGTAACTGTATAATATAAAAGCAATTTGTTATTAAATTGGATTTGTTTTTTGTTTTTTAAGTTCATGTTACAATTTGACATGAAAATGACTGCACATTCTAAAGAATTAGGATATTCTCTGTGGTCAAGTAACCCAAAACAGTTGTAGGTGCCTTTCCCATGAAGTTGATATATTTATACTTAAGTTGCATTTAGACTATATTTGAAGAATTTTTTTATTATCTTCATGCATTTATCTTTCTGAATAATTTTCTGGTAATGTTTTTCTGATTGTTACTTGTTAATTCATCAAGATTTGAGTTTATATTTTTAAGTGAAGAGAGAGACTTATTTTGTCTAAATATCTTCATAAGTGTTTTTTGCTTCCCTATTATTACAACAGTACTTTGGGGTTTCTGAATGTTAAGGTGAGAGCTACACAGCTGTAGGCAAAACCCATTTATCTCATAGTTTACATTTTCTGAGCACCCTTGTGCTGGATAGAATGAAAACCACCAAGTATAGAAAGGAAAAGGCCAGAAGAATTCTGTGTGTGTGTGGGTGTGGGTGTGTGTGTGTGTGTGTGTGTGTGTGTAAAATCAAAAAACAACTGAACTTTTTTTTTTTTTTTTTTTAAGAAAGCAGTTTATAGGTGAACAGTTTGTTAATTCCATACCGTGAATTAAATTTGAAAGCTGAATTAAAAGGTTTCATTAATATACACTTTTAACAAAATATATATTTTCAATGACATGAAATTTATCCTCTAACATCAATATTTGGTAACTGAATTTAATAACACCAGAATACTAAATGTGATAATTGTGGTAGTAACATATGGAAATTGTCATTTTAAGTGCCTGAATAATGCTGAATTGTGTTGCAGAGTAGGCAAACAAATTTCTAGCAGTTAAAATTTAAGTTGGAAGACATGTTTTTCCCATTCTCTTTAAGTGTTTTGCTAATTAGAATTAATAAAGTATACTAAGCTAGTTGCAAAGTTATTTTTTAAAAGTTCTGTCTACAACTTTCTTCTTTTATCTCAATGACTGCTAATGAAAACAAAGTTACCAAATTAGTTTAATTCTGTCAAAGCTGTATTTTGTACTGAGTCTAAAACCAGTATTTAAATGTTCCCTTTTTTAAACTTTTACTCTGGGCTTTGACTTCTGCTGTTTAACCTTTCCATGATTAGTAGTGTTTTCATGCATACTTCACAGATGAAGAAAATAATCTTTGCTTTTAATAAGGAAGGATATTTATTTATTTATTTTTCTGAGGCTGGGGTTAAGTGACTTGCCCAGGGTCACACAGCTAGGAAATGTTAAGTGTCTGAGAACAGATTTGAACTCTGGTCCTCCTGAATTCAGGGCTGGTGCTCTATCCACTGCGCCACCTAGCTGCCCCGGTAGGATATTACTAAAAAATGTACCAGTTTAGCCAAAATTATAGATGTTATTGTAACCATCAACAAATATATCTTCATTTTGGCCCTTGTTTTTTACCCATGTGTCCTTGGGCAAATTACTTCCTTGAATTCTGCCTTTCATTCTGTAAAATAGCCAAGGCCTATGAGCCCAACTGGGCTGTAGGGAATCAATTGAGTTTTAACACTTATGGAGTGATTTGAAAACTGTAAGACAAGCTAAAATAGAACTAAAATTTAGAAAAGTAAAGTTAAGAGAATGGTTTAGAGGAACAAATAATACCTGTAGTAATATGACAACACTGCAAAATGAATCATGAGGATGAATTCAACAAAAGTTATTACCATTTTCTTATGGAAGTTTAGATGTGATCATTGAGGCCTGAGTCTTTTTGAAAAGATGACTTTAAGAAATGGGTGAAAGTAGAATTAAGCTTTAAAAAAAAGCCTAGGAAACAAAAAACTGGAAGCAACTTAAGTATCCAAAATTTTTAAAAAAGCAGTTGTGGGGTTGAGTTGCTGGGAGTAGTGGTGTTCTCAATAGTAAACAGAGAAGTTTGGAAGAGGGGAGGGTTTGGAGGGAAAGTTGAGAGTTTAGTTTTGGACATGTTTAATTTAAATTAAACTGGGAAAACCAGTTCAAGATATCTAATTGGCAATAGGAGATTCAGAAAATGAGGTCAGCAGAGAGGTTAGGACTAAAAGAAGTAAATCTTAGAATCATGGTATAGATGACAGTTGAATCCATGGGAGCTGATGAGAGCACTCAGAATACACAATAATAAGGTTGATGGTATTGAATTTTCCTGGCTAAAATGGAGATTTCAGTGTGAAGACCAAATTTGAAAATATGGCAAAGAACTTATAAAAGTATAAAAGGATATACAGTTAGTTGTATTTTGATACTATAAAAATGGTAATTTCAGTGTGGTTAGACTTTATACCTTCCATCTTCATGACTTGTGATGAGTTTTTTAAAAAGTTATCAACGGTGGCTAATGTGTGATGATATACTGTGCCTAAAAAGAAAGATACTATGAATGGAATGCCAGATGAATTGTTCATGAAGACTCTCTAGCTTATGAAACCTGTTACAATGGTGTGTGCTGACAAAACCTTGTTATTTGTGGTTGCAGCATAAGGCAAAAGAATGGCTATTATTGGAACGGTCAAGTTATATAACTTTTCAGCTTAAGATTCTCAGTAAGGTAGAAATAATTTACTTCAATAAACATTTATTAAGCTTTGATTATGTATAAAAACACTGTTAAATGGTAGGTATATAGACAAGAAAAATCATAAAATATATAGATAAATAAGTAAATATACAGTAATTTGATAAAGAAGAGAGTTCTAACATTTTGGAGAAGGTATGTGGACTTGAGCCTTGAAGGAAGTTAAAACATTCAGAGCAAAGGTGTGGAGGTAGAGATTTCCTGTTGAAGGAAACTTGAAAAGCAAACATCTTGGCAGAGACTTTTTGACACAAGAAGAAAATAGTATGTTACTATCAGTAAAGTTTCCTGTGTTGGGTTTTTTTGCCTTACTGAATTCCTTTGTCACAAGGGAAATAGGGCCTGAATAGGAAATACTATGATATAAAGATAAGATAGAGCTAAAATTTAGAAAAGCAAAGGCACGGGAGCAATGTGGAAGAACAAGAAGTATCTGTAATAATATAACAACATTGCAAAATATATCATGAGGATGAATTTAATAATTTATTAATCACCTATGTGGCACATAAGCAAAATGAAAAACCTGTCCTCAGAGTTTCCACTCAATCCACTGAATTCCATTCAATAAGAGCATGTATACATTAAATATATCTATACAAAGTTTTGGGGAGGGAAGAAAGGAGAACAATTTAATAACGCGTTTCAGAGGATGCAATCAAAGATTAAGAAAAAATAATATTTATGAAGAAATGAGAAATGAAGAATTAGAATAACATGAATAGGTATAAGAGAAAAGGGAGTGGTGCTAAGAAAAAGCAGCTTTGACTTAGCCAGTCCACAATATAACATACAGGCATTGAGTAGAGCTAAAAAGTCAAGTGAGCTCCCTTCTGTCAAGGCAAAAGCAATCTTAATTTGGAAATGAATTCCAGAGAAAGTGAGGGGAACTATACATGATTTGACAAAGCAAGGAGGGTTCTGGGTCAGGCTAATTTAAAAAGAGTGAGGTAGACTTCATCCTGAGTCTGCTCTACTCAGCAATGGTCTAAATCCAATATGGATAAAATCATATGATAAATGTAAACTTAGATTATGTCATCGACAAATATTTGTTAAGCACTGTCAGGTACTATATGAACATTAGCCAGTACTATAAAAATTAGTATCATTTCAGACACAGATTTGCTTAGTCATCAGTATTTAGTCCATCATTTGCAAATGTTCAGTTCAAACAAGATCAAGTAATTGGGTGGTCCTGTAGTTTTAGTGTAAACACTGCTTTAAACAGAAGCAATCTTAAAGTTCAACATGTCCAAAACTAATTTCTTTTGAACTTTGTCATTATTGCTGAGAGCACCTTACAATTTCCTTGTCAGTCAGGCTCACGTCTTTCTTAAAAAGTCCCCCTTTGACCTCACATGTAGCCAATCTGTTGCCAAGACCTGTGGATTCTGCCTTCCCAACATCTATCTCTTGCTTATGCTCCCTTTTCTCTGACACCGCCACCACTCGGGTACAGGACCTTATCAGTTCACATCTAATTCAATTGTTTTTTAGTCATGTCCAGTTCTTTGGGGTCCCATGCCATTTTATTGGCAAAGATAATGGAGTGGTTTGACATTTCTCTCTCCAGCTCATCTGACAGATGAGGAAGCTGAGGCAAAGAGGATAAAGTGACAAGTCCAGGGTCACACAGCTATAAGTGCCTGAGGCACAAAATGATTCCTAACTCCAGGCTGGGCTACCGAGCTACCAACTCTGCACTTTGTAATAACCAGTGGTTTTCTCTGCCTCGTTCTCCCTACTCTGCTATCAGAATTATCTGATCACACCAATCCCTTACTCAATACACACTCCAGTGGCTCCTGATTATCTTAAAGATCAACTAAAAATTCTGTTTGGCTTTTGCAGTCGCTGGTAACCTGGTCCCTTTCTATCTTAACCTTGATTCCCTCCTCCACGTACGATCTACGGACCCGGGACCCTGGCCTCCCGGCTGTCCTCGAATCATATAACACCAGGATTTGCCCGCTTCCGGACCACAGCCATGTTTACCGGCTGTACCAAACTTAACAATAGATGTTATCACAGATATAGAGATAGAGATACCGGCTTCGGACGGGTGCCTAATTCCCCCTTCGGGCTACTTTCAAGTCCCGGCTACACTATCTACCCTAGCCAACCCCTCCTCTAGTCTCGGCTAAACGGCTTGGTCGCCTCTCGGAGAAATGGAAGCTCCCAGAGGGCAGGCACTACGTTTTTGTCTCTTCATTTTCTCAGAGCTTAGCACACAGCAGATGCTTTATGCTGGGTGACAACTTTAACGGGGACAAGGGAGAAAGTGTATGGGACTAGTCGTGGGCTGGACGGACACAACGCGTGTCCAAGGGCAACTTCATCCCCGCGAGCTTTAGCTTTCTCACCTACAAAGCAGAGAAGTAACGTTTGCACTACCTACCTCCTAAGGTTGTGAGGAAGCATCCTTCTTTTTATCTTACCCTGTCCTCAATTTTCCTACCTGGCAGTCACTTTTCTTCGACCCACCCTTAAGAGCAAACACAAACACCGAGACCCGCTTCCGGTTTCGGTTACGGAAGAGTTCTCCCAGCAGGAGACTTAACAAAATAATTCCGGCAGGCCTCGTTTTCAAGCGTTGGGAATTCCGCTTCCGTCCCTTAGCCAACTGTGGAAGGGGACGCCGTCATTCTGAGCCTGCGCGTGCAGAGCCGTACTTCGTCCCCATGGCAACGACTGTTGGGGGTCCGGGTAAGCGTTGATTGCTGTAGACTTCTCTTAGGGTTCTGGAATTGGAGCTTTTCAGGAGCTAATGAGGTTGGTGGAGGGCCTCCGGTCCTCTCTAGGGTCCGTTAACCCCTTCTTCCTTCCTCAGAACCTCGGTTTAATAGCCCCAGAAAGTCTCGCGAGGTTTCTGCCCCGACTTTGACTTCTGCGTTGTGTTCCTCCCTACTGGGACCGGGACTGGGGTCGGCGACTGGGAGAGTGGGGCACCGGCCGAGGAGCGTCGGGAAGAAACCTGTCTGGACCGGTGTGGATGCGGGGGGCAGCCCTAGGGAAAGGCAGACGTGGTGCAGTTAGGGTCACCTCCTTCCTCCGTCTCAGTTGTTGCAATAAAAGAATTTTCCCCAAGTCTCTTCCCCTCAGATCCTTCAAGAATTCCTTAGCTTTCTCCTCAGCCTCCTACAAATACAATGGAAGTTACTCTTAGGAATTTATATTGTGAGGGAGGAGTTAAATCCACATACATAATCCACACGTACCACACGCCCTTATGGTTATGTATATTTCAATTACATGTGTAAGCATGTAACTAAATGTATATTAAGCATATTTTCAGGCAGCTCAGCGACTTAGGAATGAAACCCCTCCCTAAGAGTCAGGACCACCTGAGTTCATATCTGCATAATTATTATATATAAATATTAAATGTACACCTTTTTAAAAAGTAAAAGTAGCATGTGAAGAGAATAAACATCAGGTAGTTTATAAATCGAGAACAAAAAGTGTAGGAGGTGAGGGTCAGGAAAGGCTAATTCCGCAGATGGGGATAGGAAGCTGAAATTCTAGGGAGGGCCTTTGAACAAAGAAAAGGGGTTCAAAAAAGTTGTGATTCAGCTAATTGTACACGATTTCATAGTCCGATTCTTTTTGTACAGCAATAACTGTATGGACATGTATACATATATTTAATTTATACTTTAACATATTTAAGATGAATTGGTCAGCCTGCCATCTGGGTGGGGGGGAAGGAAGGGAAAAATTAGAACAAAAGGTTTGGCAATTGTCAATGCTGTAAAATTACCCATGCAAATATCTGGTAAATAAAAACTATAATTAAAAAAAAAGTTGTGATTGCTAAATCACTAGAATTAAACAGTAGTTTTAGAAGATAAAAAAAGAGTCAGACAAAACTGAACAATAGATATTATCACGGATATAGAGAGAGTAGAGAGATGAAGAGGTCACTGATCAGATCGCAGGATAGGGAGGATCAGAGAAATAACTTATAGAGCTACACTTCCAAAGCTACAAATCTGCTTCATGGTCCCCTCCAGATTGCCTCTATTTAACTGTTAACCAAGGATACAAGATTAATTGAGGAATGATCTCTGACTCATCCTTTTCTCCAACCTGCCCTTCCCTCACCCAATAAGTTGTGTTTTGTGGATTCTACCCCACAAGTTGACTCTCTTCTCATATTGCTCCCTCTTTATTTCAATCTCTCTTACCTGAATGTTACCCACAATAACTTCTTCAGTTGGTTCTTCTACATGCAAGCTTTCCCCTGTTCTAATTTGTCCTTTGCATAGTTGTCAATATAATGTTTCCAACATGTAAAGGATGTGAAAATTTTTAGTAAGAGGACCATGGTACAAACTCATTTTGCAATCTATTTTCTGTGTGAACTTGGGGAGGTTACTTAATGATTAGCTTCAGGTTCTTCTATAAAATAGTTTCTCTAGATTAAGATCTTTAATATCTCTTTAAACTCTTATATTCTTCCTCCTATTTAAAAATGATTCATCCTCACATAACCTTAGCTACTCCCAGAGTAGTTATTTCTTAGAATTCAGATTTATACTAGAAAAAAATAGTACTTAGAGTGATTACTAGTTCTAACCCACCAGTCTTAATATAATATCCCTTCAGTATATTCTCTTTACTGCTTTTTTCCCTATGTATTATGTATATTTCCTTTAAAACAATATTTTTCTGATAATTTAAAAATATTTTTATTTTGAATTTCTTTTGCAATCTCATTTTAATTTTCTGTCCTTTCTTTTCTTTTTATTTGTTTGAACTTCCCCCCTCCTAATTGTCCTTTATTTTCCTCAACATATCCTTTTCTTTTATGGTCAGGAAAAATAGCTTACATTTTTATCCCATTATGGTTCATAGAGACTGTCCCCTCAGATCCATCCTTGTAAGGTGAATGATGTAACTGGTGGTATTCCCATTTTACATGTGAGGAATTTAGGGGTTAGAGAGTTTAAAGGCTATCATCCAGAGTCATCAAGTCATTAAATGCCAGAACCTGACCTAAACCAACTCTTCTGATTCTGAATTCTGTGCTTAGTCCTATAGTACTTCTTTCCAACTAACTTTACTTTGAATATTTTTATTTCAGGATTTTGGAATGAGAACATATTTGAATATTTTCTTAAAAATAACCAGATTAAATCAGAAGATGGAGCTGAAATCATCTGGTATCATGCAGCTAACCATAAGACACAAATGAAGGAGGCACTAAAAAGTAAGCATATGTTTGAGCTTTAGACACTAGAATTTAGTTACTTATTGAATTTCTCTCTGTTTTTTAGCTTATTGAATGATCCAAGTAACAATAGCATAAGATTGTATACATTGTAGGTAACAAACAGAAATTTCAGAAAGAACTCCCAGAATTTCATTTTTTATTTGTAAAATAAACATCTATCACAAAAGTATCTTTCCTATTCTTGTCAACTCCTTGTGGAAAGTAATATCTCCCTCATCTGAATTCCAATAGCGCTTTGTAGTACTCATTTGACATTTACCTTGTACCACCTAGTTTTGTTGTCATTTCATTTCTTCTAATCCTCTGTTAGATTATAAATTTTATGAGTTCAGGCACTGTCTTTATACTTCTTACAGTACCCATCCCCATGTCTTTACATATGATAGATGTTTTAAAAAACCCATTTGTTGAATAAATGAATGACTCCTTTAAACAACCACCATCTCTAATAAAGAGGTTTCTTGGGCAATATTATTCCTTTGAAAGAATTAAAATGTATCTATCTAGTTGTGACTGCATTCTCACATTAAATCATGGTAGCTATTGGTCTTTTCTTCTTCACTCCCTGCCCTCTATTATGCACAATATAGATTCAATATTTCATGCTTTATTCATAATACTAATTCATTGGTGATAACATCACAAATAAATAAATTTCTGAGGCTGACTCAGTTACACAATAATACTCCTTCAAACTGAAAAAAATTCAATTGCTTTTAATGATCTTAATTGATCAGGTAGTCATACCTACAAAACAATTTGAAATCAGTCAAATATCTATAATATTTTAGTATTCTATCATGTCAGGACTATTTTAAAATTAATACAAATTCATGCAATAATTCAGTTCTTTTTATTTCATTATCTGTTTATTTGGCCCTTTATATTATTTTAGTTATCTCAGATTGTTTTTGTTTGATTATGTGAAAAACATACAATGCAATTTTTATTGCATTGAAATAATCATTTACAGGGTTATGAAGGTATTAGAAGATCCTCTGCATTCTTTCTGTTTCTAAGAATACATGATCTACCGTAATAATTTAAATTTCATGAAGATATTCCACACCTTCATGAAAAATTCCACAACTTCCTTTGTATTATTGTTTAGTGATATATAACTCTTCCCAAGAATTAGATGGTAGCTGTGCCAGGTAACTGACTGAAAATCACTGTGTATTTGAATTTCCATTTTGTTAAGTTTCAGAGTAATACAGGATCTGAATGAGAAACAACTGGATGAAAAGCAAAAATTCAATAAAACACTGATTTTTGGAAAATACCTAGATTTTGGAAATACCTGGATGATATCTTATTTTTTTAAAAAATAATAATGTTTATCATTGTGGAGATAGACTCATTAATTATGAACTTTGAAAATAATAATACTCTCACATCAATAGCAGTGTCAGTGTTGGATCTTCATTTCACATCCCTCAGACATCTTCCACTTCTTTCTCTTATGAAGAGGTAGCCCTTATCCTGAATGGCTAAGGCAAATCCCTTGATCCCATCCCATTCTGTTTTTTTTCATCAGATTGCCTCCTTGGTCATCTCCATTCCTTTTTAAAATCTTTTCTCTCTCAATAGTAGCATCGTACTCATCCATTGTCCACAAATGGGTCCAGACCTTAAAAAACCTTTTATTTGATTATACAATTCCTACTATTATCCTATATCTCTCCCAACTAAACTCCTTGGGAAAATCACATACTTTCTCTGCCTCCACTTTCTTCTCCTCTTACTCAGTTCTAAACCTTCTGCAATCTGGGTATTTAACAGAAACAGCTCTCTTGAGGGTCACTAGTGATCTGTTAATTGCCAAATTTAATGACCTTTTTCATTCCTCATATTTGATTTATCTGCAATATTTAAAAATACTGGCAATCACTCTTTTCTCTGGTTTTCATGACATTGTTGGATCTTGGTTCTTTTATTTTTTTGACCACTCCTTATCAATCTTGTTAATTGGATCTTTATCCATACTGAGCCCCCAAGCAAGCCCCATGAATGTTCCCCAACTTTCTGTTCTTGGTCTTCCTCTTTTTTTTTTACATGTCAAAAATAAACAATATATTTTAACAAAAAGAAATATAACATAAACACTTATACATATATGTGCACATATACATGGATAAATTGTGTGTTTATATAGATTTTTAACACTTGCAAAGCACTTTACATATATTATCTCATCTAATACTCAAAGCAACAGCATTAGCATTATGCTATTTTTATCCCATTTATCAAACAAGGAAACTGAAACAAAGATATCGAATGACTTTCTTTTTTTTTCTCATGAATTACTTTTAATTAATTAATCTTTTTAAACATGTACAATTCCTCTGTATATATTTCCATAAATATCATGCTGCATAAAAAAATCAGATCCAAAAGGGGAAAAATGAGAAAAAAAATAAAATGCAAGCAAACAACAAAAAGAATGAAAATACTATATTGTGGTCCACATTCAGTTTTCATTGTCCTCTCTCTGGGTGCAGTTGACTTTCTTCATCATAAAACCATTGGAACTGGTCTGAATCACCTCATGGTTGACGAGAGCCATGACCATCAGAATTGATCATCAACAGCAATCATGCTGTTGTCATACATAATGATGTCCTGGTCCTGCTCACTTCATTTAGCATTAGTTCATGTAAGTTTCTCCAGCCCTGTCTGAAATCATCCTGCTGATTATTTCTTTTAGAACAATAATATTCTATAACATTCATATACCATAACTTGTTCAGCCAATCTCTAACTGATGAGCATCCACTCAGTTTCCAGTTTCTTGCCACTACAAAGAAGGCTGCCACAAACATTTTTGCACTTATGGGCTGTTTCCCTCTTTTATGAATTCTTTGGGATACAAGCCCAGTAGAAACACACTGGATTAAAGGATATGGATAGTTTGATAGCGGGCATAGTTCCAAATTGCTCTCCAAAATGGTTGAATCAGTTCACAACTCCACTAACAATGTATTAGTGTTCCAGTTTACCTACATCCCCTCCAACATTCGTCATTATCTTTTCCTGTCATGTTAGTCAATCTGAGAGGTATATGAGAGGTAGTGGTACCTCCAGAGTTGTCTTAATTTGTATTTCTCTGATCAATAATGACTTAGAGCACCTTTTCATATGACTAGAAATGCTTTTAATTTCTTCATCTGAAAATTACCTGTTCATATCCTTTGACCATTCAGCAGTTGGAAAATGGCTTGAATTCTTATAAATTTTAGTTAATTCCCTATATATTTTAGAAATGTGGCCTTTATTAGAACCCTGGAATGATAAAATTTTTCCCCAGTTTATTGTCCTTTCTCCTCACTTCCCTTTCCTAGCTGCCCTAGTTTCTTTCAGTACTAAATTCAAATTCCATTTCCTGCAGGAAGGTTTTATTTGTCTCCTCCTCTACTAGTCAGTTAATTGTCCTTTGTTCTTGAAGAGGTCTAAAATGGCATTACTATGTAGAATCAAGACAAAGCGTATCCGATTGGTTGATTAGATCAATAAAATCTCAAAATACTTCACCATAGGTCGATCAAAAATAGTCTATATGTACATTTGGAAGTGAGAAATCTCTAAATTTGCATATATCATGTTGCTTTTGAATTACTGCAGTTTTACTGTGCTC
This sequence comes from Sminthopsis crassicaudata, assembly GCF_048593235.1. Lineage (NCBI taxonomy): Eukaryota > Metazoa > Chordata > Mammalia > Dasyuromorphia > Dasyuridae > Sminthopsis > Sminthopsis crassicaudata. The sequence continues at coordinate 575,579,227 of NC_133617.1, read as the reverse complement.
TATGAGCACAGTGCCTTCTTTGGTGTGGACACTCCATTCTTGTTTTCTGTCTGACTGGCTGCAAGAAAATATGGCTTAAGTATAAATAAATATATAAACTGAATTATTCTTGCCTCATAAAAATCAATATTGAGAGTTATTTAGAAACTAAATTCTGTGTTAATCCTTAAGTATGCCTGTAATGTCCTCTCTTTCCTTCTTTGCCTTATTCCTCTCTATCTATCTATAAATTATATTATCTTTTCCGTAAAATCTTTATTCATCTATTCTGTCAATAAGCCTCTTTCCTTCTTAGATCTCATATAACTTACCTCTTCTGACTGTATTGACTCTCTGGACTTCAGCACCAAAATAGTTTCATTCTTATCCTAGAAACTCCTTTAGTGCTGGGACTTCCTCATATTTGATAGATTTTTATCCATCTATCCCTGTGCCCTTCTCATTGTGGAAAATCCTCTCTTCTTCCTCATTAATATTTATATAGTATTTTACATAGGTTAGTTTATCCCTCTACCATATCAGCCCCCCTTCTATTAAAGAATTCCTCCTGGGTCCTCCATTTTGGGGAAAGGCCCAGACAGGCTAACCTCATTCATTCTCCTTGGAGTTGTTCTTCTGAGTTTCTAGATTTAACTGCCATGATGCTCCCTTAAACCTGCTCACTTATTCACTTCACAGGTAACATCAACTTCCCTCCACTTTTGTGTGTTGTCTTCCCCTATTTAAATATAAGACTCTTGAAGTAGAGATGCCTTTTTTTTTTGGCTTGTATTTGGTTTCCATTTCTAACACTTACTTAGCATAGTGCCTGACACATATAAGGTACTTAATAATGATTATTGGTTTACTTTGCCTGATACTGTGTTTTGGTTATGTATTTATTTCTTATTCCAATAGTAGACTGGAAGATCTATGAAGACAGAGACTTGGTCTTAGCTAGACTTTTTTTATCTCTTTCATCACATAACATAGTTCTTTGCATGAAGTAGGAATTTAATATATTTTTAGTTTGTTTGATTTGAATAGAAATTTAAAGTTGAAAGTGACTTTAAAGATCATTAAAATCTATTGATTGGTTGATTCATCCATACACATGCAGAGAATTAGTTGAAAGTAAAATTGATAGATGGATGAAATTTGTTTTAATATCTCTTATTTTCCATTTCTTCATTCAATTTTCCATTTCCTAGTAATCAACATCTACCTCATTGAAATTGCCTTCTGCTCATATTGCTTTCTCTTTCCACCATTAAAACATTTTTTAGGAAAAGTTTCTATAAATCCTTTATTATGAATGGGCCATGTTTTGTCTATCCTACGGGTAATTTAATTAAAGTAAAATACAGAGGACAAGTTTTAATCCAAGGGGGCATTGCCAATTTAGATAACTTTCTACCTCATTCAGTCATAACCAGCTAGCACTGTTTGTTCATTTGGAAAATCTAGTTTAGTTTGTCTTGCATAGGATGCCATATTCTGTGTTCATTGAGCTGATAGCATTAGACAGAGGAAGTGCAAAATTATGACATGAGACCTCTTCTGGCACAGAAGTGTGTTTTTCAACAGGATAGTAAGTTACATTTCTTTCATGATTTTTGTTTTTGTTGCTCTTGAAAAAGACTTGTATTATAATGAGTTGTAACAACCTTTTATGCACAAAGTACACCAAAAAGCTCTGGAACAACGATTTTGTCACACGATCAGTAACAGATGTTTTTCCTATTAGCAGTAAGTTTTGAGTTCTTCTCTATTCTCATCTCTGTTCTTATGTTAAGAATCATGAAAGGGGAATAATTAGGGAAGGGAATAAACATTTATGTATCATCTGTTATGTGCCAAGCTCTGTACTAAGTACTTCAAAAGCTAAGGTGGCAGAGAAGACACATGGTTCTTTCTGATCTTTTCCCAGGACCCTCAACTAATTACCAAACTCAGCCTCTGAATTAGTTCTAGATTGGCAGAATTCACGAATATTGGGAGTGCAACAAATTAACAGCAGAAGAACTCTGAAACAAGGATTCTTACAAGGTATTAAGTCAGTAGAATTGATAAAGACAATGATTATCTAGTGTAGCATGGTGATTAATAGTTCTCTAAATTCTGTATGATTGATTAAATCTTACCACAAATAGTGGTTTCCTAGTGATATAATGATTGGTTTATACTCAATGTAGAGCATATAAGCTGGGACTCAGAGCCAGAGATAGACTCAGAAGTGCTTGGAGAAAGACTCAGAAGGGCCAGACACAGACTTGGAAGGAAACCAGAAACACATTTATTCCATTGTCCACCTTTGTGGTGGATGGAGGCTGAAGCACAAGCCCTCGGACTCAGAGAGATTCAATTCCATCTTCATCAGACTGGTGGTGGCTGGTCTGTCCTCCTTCTCCCCCCACTGAGACCAAGGCCAGTCTGAAAGGCTCTCCAGAAAGCTGCTGAGCCCCAGGCAAGGAGACAATAAAGAATTTGGATTGACTAATCTGCAAAAAGGAAGGCTTCTCCAAGACCTCTAGAAAACCAAACAAGAACCAAAAAAGAAGATAATTTTGAAGATTGCCAGAAAAGATCTGTTTTTGTGAGACACGGAGGGAGGCCAGGCGCAGGATGCCAGCACATGATGTGCAGATGGTGGTAGGGAATGAGATGGGGTGGGAGGGTGTAGTCTCCGCAGGATGGCACAGACTTCATGCAATGGAAGATCTACAGGGAAGACTCTACCATAGTGTTGACCACTCTGCCCAGGTTGCAAGCCAGTAGATCAGCAGAGAAGTTATAAAACATCCAACACAAACACAAAAGGTAAAGAGTGAACCCCACAGAGTCTCATGGGACCTGGCCAGGCCACCCAGCACTGGGAGTGGTTCAGCTTGATCCCAGTGCAGCTGTTTCTGAGGAGGCATGGAAAACCTCCCTTGCCTAAAAGCAGATCCCAACTTAAAAAAAAAAATTAGTAAAAAGGCAAAGCAAACTCTAGCTATAGATAGTTTCTATGGTGAAAGAGATTTCAAACCTTGAGGAGACTAAAAGCAGATTGTCTCCAGATGAAGCTCCAAAAGTTGATATAACCTGATTTCTCTTAGAAGAAGTTAAAAAGGATCTTAAAAGGGGAAAAACGGGGAAAGAAAAGGAAAACTTTGCAAGAGGGTTTGGAAAAGGCACACAACTCTTTTAAAGATAGATTTGACAAAATGAAAAAAGAAAAAAAGTCCATGAAAAACAGAATTTGTGAAATGGAAAAGGAAAATAACTCCTTAAAAAACAGAATTTGTAAAATAGCAAAAAAATTCTATAGAATAAAACAATTCATTTAAAAACTCAATTGGACAAATACAGAAAGAATTTTTAAAAAAATAAATGAACAAAGTAATTCACTAAAAATCAGAATTGAGGAAATGGAAATAAATGACTTGATGAGACATCAAGAATCAGTCAAGCAAAACCAGAAAAATGAAAAAAAAAATATAAAATACCTACTAGGGAAAACAACTGACCTGGAAAATAGATTTAGGAGAGACAATTTTAAGGATTATTGAACTCCCTGAAAACCATGATGAAAAAAAGAGCCTAGACACTATTTTTCAGGAAATCATCAAAGAGAGCTTCCCTGATGCCACAGAATCAGAAGGTAAAATAGCCATTGAAAAGAATTCACTGCATACCTCCTCAAAGACCCCAAAACTAAAACTCCAAGGAAAATTGTGACTAAATTTCAGAACTATCGGACCAAGGAAAAAAATATTACAAGTGGCTAGAAAAAAACTATTCAAATACTAAGGAACCACAATAAGGATTATCCAAGATCTAACAGCTTCCACTTTAAAGGATCAAAGGGCATAGAATCTGATATTCTGGAAGGCAAAGGAACTTGTAATGCAGCCAAAAATAAACTACTCCACTAAACTGAGCATTTTCTTCCAGGGAAGGTAGGCATTCATTGAAACAGGTGAATTCCATTTATTTCTGATGAAAAGACCAGAGAAGAGCTAAACAAAAAAACTTGACTTCCAAATATAGGACTCAAGAGAAGCATAAAAAGAACTATTGAAAACTGTATTTCTGTTATGGGTATACATAGAGAATGCATATATAATTTGATTTTACTATTATAATATGAAAAAGGAACTAGAGATAGAAAGGGAATTGTACCAGAAAAAAGGAAAAGTGGAGGTAAGATGAGGGAAATTACATCTCATGAAGAGGCAAAGGAAACATTATATTTGAGGGAAGAAAGGGAGGGGGATGAACATTGTGTGAATCTAACTCTCATCAGATTTGGCTCAAAGAGAAAATATTAGACATATTTGGTTTATAGAAAAACTTTTCTCACCTAATTAAAAAGTGGGAGGGAAAAGGTAAAAAGAGAAGGGGTAGGCTAAATAGAAGAGGATACAGAAATAGTAGGGGAAAGATATAAGAAAGGGGGAGGGACTCTAAAGAGGGAGGGATTATAAAGGGGGAGGGCTGCTGGAGGCAAGTGGTGCTCATAAGCTAAATACTGGGGAGGAAGGAAAGGGGAAAAGGAAAGAGAAAATTATAATCTGGGGATAATAAGATGGCAGGAAATACGGAATTAGTAGTTTGAACCATAAATGTGAATGGGATGAACTCTCCCATAAAACATAAACGAATAGCAGACTGTGTTAAAAGCCAGAATCCTACAATATGTTGTTTACAAGAAACACGTTTAAAGCAGAGTGATACATACAGAGTAAAGGTAAAAGGCTAGAGCAGAATCTAGTATGCTTCAGGTAAAGTAAAAAAAGCAGGGGTAGCCATCCTGATCTCAAATCAAGCAAAAGCAAAAATTGATCTAATTAAGAGAAAAGGAAGGAAACTATATCTTGCTAAAGGGTACCATAGATAATGAAGTAATATCAATACTAAATACATGTGCACCAAGTGGTATAGCATGGAAATTCCTGAAGGAGAAGTTAAGAAAGCTGCAAGAAAAATTAGACAGCAAAACTATAATAATGGGAGATCTCAACCTTGCTCTCTTAGAACTAGATAAAATCAAACCACAAAATAAATAAAAAAGAAGTTAAAGAGGTAAATAGAATACTAGAAAAATCAAATATGATAGATTTTTGGAGAAAATTGAATGAAGACAGGAGTATACTTTCTTGGCAGTTCATGGAACCTATATAAAAATAGACCATATATTAGGACATAAAGATCTCAAAATCAAATGCAGAAAGGCAGAAAGAATAAATGCATTTTTTTAAAGATCACAATGCAATAAAAATTACATTCAATAAAAAGCCAGGGAAAAATAGACCAAAAAGTAATTGGAAACTAAACAATCTCATCCTAAAGAATGAATGGGTGAAACAGCAAATCATAGACACAATTAATAATTTCATCCAAGAGAATGACAATAATGAGACAACATACCAAAATTTGTGGGATGCAGCCAAAGCAGTAATAAGGGGAAATTTTATATCTCTAGATGGTTACTTTCTTAAAATAAAGAGATCAATGAATTGGGCTTGCAATTAAAAAAGATAGAAAAAGAGTAAATTAAAAATCCCCAATCAGTTACCACACTTGAAATTCTAAAAATAAAAGGAGAGATTAATAAAATTGAAAGTAAAAAAACTATTGAATTAATAAATAAAACTAAGAGTTGGTTTTATGAAAAAACCAACAAAGTAGATAAACCTTTAATAAATTTGATAAGAAAAAGGAAAGAAGAAAATAAAATTATTAGTCTTAAAAATGAAAATGGAGAACTTTCCACTAAGAGAAAATTAGAATAATAATTAGGTGTTACTTGCCCAACTTTATGCCCATAAATTTGATAACCTAAGTGAAATGGAAGAATATCTACAAAAATATAGATTGCCCAGATTAAGAGAGGAGGAAGTAAATTGCTTGAATAGTCTTATTTCAGAAAAAGAAATAGAACAAGCTATTAATCAACTCCTTAAGATAAAATCCCCAGGACCAGATGGATTTACATGTGAATTTGCCAATATTTAAAGAACAGTGAACTCCAATACTATATAAACTATTTGAAAAAATAAGGAATGAAGGAATCCTACTAAATTCCTTTTATGTCACAGACAAGGCACTGATCCCTAAACCAGATAGGACCAAAACAGAGAAAAAAAAATTCTAAACCAATCTCCCTAATGAATATTGATGCAAAAATCTTAAATAAAATATTAGCAAAGAGATTATAGAAAATTATCCCTAGAATAATATACCATGACTAAGTAGAATGTATTCAAGGAATTCAGGGCTGGTTCACTATTACAAAAACTATTAACATAATTGACTATATCAATAACCAAATTAGCAACAAACCATATGATTATTTCAATAGATGCAGAAAAAGCATTTGATAAAACCCAACACCCATTCCTATTAAAAACACTAGAGAGAATAGGAATAAATGGATTTTTCCTTAAAATAGTTAGTAGCATCTATTTAAAACCATCAGTAAGCATCATATCTAATGGGGATAAACTGGAACCATTCCTAATAAGATCATTGGTGAAACAAGGTTGCCCACTATCACCATTACTATTCATTATTGTATTAGAAATACTAACTTTGGCTTAGAGATGAAAAAGAGATTATGGGAATTAGAGTAGGTAATGTGGAAACCAAATTATCACTCTTTGTAGATGATATGATAGAGAACCCCAGAGAATCAGCTAAAAAGGTATTTGCAGTTGCAGGATACAAAATAAATCCATGTAAATCATCAGCATTTTTATATATCACTAATAAAATCCAACAGCAAGAGATACAAAGAGAAATTCCATTTAAAATAACCATCAATAGTATAAAATATTTGGGAATCTATCTGCCAAGGGAAAATCAGGAACTATATGAGCAAAACTACAAAACGCTTTCCACACAAATAAAGTCAGATCTAAACAATTGGAAAAATATCAAATGCTCTTGGATAGGTTGAGCGAATATAATAAAGATGACAATACTACCTAAACTAATCTATTTATTTAGTGTTATACCAATCAAACTCCCAAGAAACTGTTTTACTGACCTAGGAAAAATAACAACAAAATTCTTCTGGAAGAACAAAAGACCAAGAATTTCAAGGAAACTAAGGAAAAAAAAAATCAAAGAAGGTGGCCTAGTTGTATCTGATCTAAAACAATATTATGAAGCAGTGATCATCAAAACTATTTGGTACTGGCTAAGAAATAGAGAAATTGATCAGTGGAATAGGTTAAGTTCACAGGACAAAACAGTAACTATATAGCATTCTAATATTTGATAAATGCAAAGACCCCAATTTTGGGGATAAGAATTCACTATTTAACAAAAACTGTGGGGAAGATTGGAAATTAGTGTGGCAGAAATTAGGCATTGACCCACATTTACCAAGATAAGGTCAAAATGGGTTCATGATCTAGGCATAAAGAATGATATCATAAATAAATTAGAAGAACATAGGATAGTTTACCTCTCAGACCTGTGGAGGAGGAAGGAATTTGTGACCAAAGAAAAACTAGAGATCATTATTGATCACAAAATGGATAATTTTGATTATATCAAGTTAAAAAATTTTTGTACAAACAAAACTAATGCAGACAAGATTAGAAGAGAAGCAGTAAACTGGGAAAACATTTTTACAGTTAAAGGTTCTGATAAAGGCCTCATTTCCAAAACATATAGAGAATTGACTCTAATTTATAAGAAATAAAGCTATCAAAGGATATGAGTAGACAATTCTCAGACAAAGAAATTGAAACTATTTCTAGCCATATGAAAAGATGCTCCAAGTCATTAATCAGAGAAATGCAAATTAAGACAACTCTGAGATACCACTACACACCTGCCAAATTGGCTAGAATGATAAGGAAAGATAATGGGGAATGTTGGAGGGGAAGTGGGAAAACTGGGACACTGGTACGTTGGTGGTGGAATTGTGTGATTACATATAGCCATTCTGGAAAGCAATTTGTAACTATGCTCAAAAAGTTATCAAACTGTGCATACCCTTTGATCCAGCAGTGTTACTATTGGGATTATATTCTAAAGAGATCATAAAGGAGGGAAAGGGACCCACATGTGCAAAAATGTTTGTGGCAGCCCTCTTTGTAGTGACAAGAAACTGGAAACTGAGTGAATGCCCATCAATTAGAGAATGGCTGAATACGTTATAGTATATGAATGTTATGGAATATTATTGTTCTGTAAAAAATGATCAGCAGGATGATTTCAGAGAAGTCTGGAGAGACTTACATGAACTGATGCTAAGTGAAATGAGCAGATTCTACATGGCAACAGCAAGACTATATGATGAGCAATTCAGATGGATGTTGCTCTCTTCAACAATGAATTGATTCAAACCAGTTCCACTTGTGCAGTGATGAAGAGAGCCATCCACACCCAGAGAGAGGACTATAGGAGCACAATGTAGCATTTTCATTCTTTCTGCTATTATTTGCTTGCATTTTTGTTTTTCTTCTCAGGTGTTTTTTTCTTTTCTTTTTTTTTTTTCTTTCCAGATCCAATTTTTCTTGTGCATTAAGATAACTGTTTAAATATGTATATCCATACTGTATTTAGCACATATTTTTACATATTTAACATACATCGAACTACCTGCCATCTTGGGGGGATGGGGGAAAGGAGGGAAAATTTGGAACAGAAGGTTTTGCAAGGGTCAATGTTGAAATAATTAGCCATGGGTCAGCTAGGTGGCGTAGTGTATAGAGCACCAGCCCTGAATTCAGGAGAACCCGAGTTCAAATCTAGTCTCAGACACTTAACACCTTCCTAGCTGTGTGATCCTGGGCAAGTCACTAAACCCACATGTGCAAAAATAATTATGGCAGCCCTTTTTATAGTGGTAAGGAACTAGAATCTGAGTAGATGCCCATTAGTTGGAGAATTGCTGAATAAGTTATAGTATATGAATGTTATGGAACATTATTCTATAAGAAATGATCATCAGGCTGATTTCAGAAAGGCCTGGAGAGATTTATATGAATTGATGCTAAGAAGCAAATGAGTAGAAACAAGAGAACTTTGAACAAAGCAACGGCAAAATTTTGCGAAAATAAATTCTGACAAACATGACTGTTTTCTACAATGAGATAATTCAGGCCAATTCCAATAGATATTGTGGTGGAAAGAGCCATTTGCATCCAGAAAGAGAAATAAGGGGACAGAATGTGGAACACAATATATTATTTTTACCCTTTTTGTGGTTTGCTTGCTTTTTGTTTTCTTTCTCATTTTTTTCCTTTTTGACCTGATTTTTCTGCTATAGAATGATAATTGTGGAAATAAATATAGTAGAATTGTTTTTAAAAAAAGGAGTATTATTTCACTTCATCCTCACAACTCTGGGAAATAGGTGTTATTATTATCATTCCCATTTTACAGTTAAGGAAACAAATAGGAGTAGTTAATTGCCCAAAGTCATACAGCTAAGAAGTATCTGATGCTACATTTGAACTTAGGTTTTCTTGACTTGAGACCCAGTGCAGTATCCAGTGTACCACCTAACAGCCAGTGTTGTCAACAATTGTGGGTTTGTTAATTTGCTCTTGGAAAATACAAAATAAGCATATTTCATATGCCAGAAAAAAGGATTTTGAATATAGAATTCTTTGAGATCCCAACTTACTTAGCATTTTAAAAAATATTGCTTTATGTTTGTTTAAATAGGTAGTGCTCATATGATTGAGGCAGATGTTCTTCTTTCCTGTGATGAATCAGAACACAGACAACCAATAATGGCTCATCCTCCTGAAATAAGCAGTGATAATACTCTTCAGGAGTGGCTAAATGAAGTTTTAAAAACCAACAAAGGCATCAAACTTGATTTTAAAAGGTATGTTAGAAATGTTACAAATGTCTTCTCTTCCTAATAGAACGGGAATTCACTTTGAATTGAACTGAATTTTTTTAAATTTACAATTTAATTTCAATTTTTCAGTTTAACACTCCCCTACCTCCATTGGAAAAAAAGAGAGAAAAAATTTTGTATAGTTATATAAAATAAATTCATTGTCATTGTCATTGGCCATGTCCAAAAAATATGTATATATTTTTTAGGATATAGGTAACATCCATCATTATCAGGGCTCTGGAATCACTGTTGATCAGAGTTTTCAGGGCTTTCAAAGTTGTTTGTCTTTAAAATGTTGTGGTTTTTATAAATTGTTCTCCTAATTGTTCTCACTTCATTCTATGTTAGGTTCTTATTAAGTGCTAATGAGATAATGAAATATTAGGTTCTTACTAAGTGCTAAGTCGGTACTTAAACAGTTCTCTAGTTCCAGCCTTTAAAGGGAGTTTTACCCCTTTGAACTTCTGGGGAGGAGCTTAATGTTTAAAAGGAGCAAGTTCATTGGTAGAAGTAATCTTCCCACAAGCCCTTGTGTTATTCCGCGCCCATTCTCTGGGAGGATAAAAGAGGGCGCACTCTGGAGAGGGAGGAGAGATTACTCTAGGTCAGAGTTGGAGCAGCTCTCTGGAGGAAGGAGAGTCTGGCTGGGAGATTAAGTTGAGACAGCAGATCTCCTCCCAGAGAGCGATCGGCAGTTTCTGGAAACAACAAAACATTACAATTCTATATGAATCAAAAAGTCTTCCTGGGTTTCTCTGAAACCATCCTTTTCATCATGTCTTACAACATAATAGTATTCCATTACATTTATTATCATAATTTGTTCAGCTGTTCTCCAATTAATAGAAAAAACTGCTTATAGATATTTTTCATCATTCTTTGATCTGTTTGGGGATTAGACCTAGAAGTAATACTGCTAGGTCCAAGGGTATGTAGGGTTTAATAATTTTGGGGACAAAGTTAAAAATAACTTTCCAGAAGAGTTAGACCAATTTATGCCTCTACTAGAGGCACTTTAATATGCTTGTTTCCCACAGTCTTTCTAATATTTGTCATTTTCCTTTTTTTATCAACTCTACCAATGTGATGGATAAGAGATAGAATCATAAAGTTGCTCTAATTTTTATTTTTTTCTTGATTTTTGACCAGTTTTCTCCCATGTATTGATATCTTGGAAGGAAATTAGTTTAATTAGTTATTTTATTTCCTAACTTTAGGAAAACCTTAGGTTCTTTTTTTTTTAGTTGACCAAGAAGTATTCTATGTAAGCCCACTTGAGAATAAATCTTGAATATATGCACAGGTTTGACTGAGTAGGCAAGATAGATAGCCAACCATATTATAAAATTAAAAGAGTTTAATAATTAATAATGGAAAAAATATCACCAAATGTTGAAAGATTACTTTTCTACTTTATTTAATCTAAAAATACAAGAATTGACATTTGTAATCAGAATGGATATTTATGACAAAGTGATTCATGAATGGGCAAAGGACTTTGATGGAATCCCATTTAGAAGGTAAGACTATTGTTTTTGGGTTTGTGAAACATAAGTAGAATTCTTTATCCTAGAATGAAATTTGCTGGTAAATGGAGCAGAAAACAATTTCATGCTGCTATTTGTGGTAAAAAGGATTAACATATTTAGTTTAATGACAATACAACTAACTGATTACCAAAAAGAGCTCAACTGAATGTCTTGACTTAATAGTATAATATTCATATGGAGATGACAGTTTTACAGATGAGAAAACAGCCTAGAGAGGTTATGTTATTTACCCTTAATCAAATGGCTAGTAATTGACAGCATTTTAACTAAGATCTTCTGATTTCAAATTATTTGCTCTTTTTCTACAGTATATTTATATAACCCTAATGTAACTGTTCAGGGTCATGATACTCCAAAAATAAGAATATTAGTATAATATTTTATCATCCTGGAAAGTCATGTCATTCTCTGCAAATCCTCCTTCCAGGAATCAAAATTAATTTTTATACCTACCAGAGTGGCACAAAAACTACAAGAAAGAGTAGCAATAGGAATGAAAATGACTGCTCTTGCTTCCTCCTACCACTTCCCCAAAGATATATATCATTAATGTTTTATGACTCTAGCACTACCAAAAAAAATGGTCAAAGGAATATAGCCCATTGAGAAGTGCTGAAGTTGAAACAAAGGATTTTCTTGTTACCTCTGTGCACATTGCTTTTCCAAACAGAAGGCATACTATCCTTCTAAGAAGCTGCATTTCAGTTTTATCTGTAGTGAAAATGTCTGTGGGTTCCTTCAGTTCATTGGTCATTAGACAAAGGTTTTATGTTAAAGGTTCATTAAGTTAAATGGATGTTTACAAACAATAAAGAACTGGGTAATTTTGACCCAGATATCTCTTTATTAGCAATAAGTCCCAAGAAGATACTGACAATAACAAAAAAGTCATATCCATACAAAAATGTTCATAACAGCATTGTTTATGATGACAAAAAGCTGAAAATGAAATTGATGGATTGAGGAATTGCTGAACAAATTGTCATATATCTATATATGTATGTATATATACATATAATGAGAAATTGTTACCCTGTAAAGAATGACACATATGAACAAAGAATAGCAGATTTCCTAGAAACAAGAATGGAACAGTGAGTGATTAGCAGAAGAATTGAATATTCAAATTTTAACTCATTACAGATCAGCTGAATTTCTGAACTAAGTTCAGAAACAAAGAACCATGACATAAGCTATTAACAGGACAAAATAGATAACTATAAATAGTAGCAGTTAAAAGAAGACACAAAATTAATCTCATCATTTCTCTTGTATGAAGTGAAGGACGAATGAAGAAATTAGAACCAGAAGAACAACGTACATGGCGACTGTAGCAATGTAAACCAGAGCCATCATTTGAGATTCTTACATCTGGCGAAAATTTATCTGGCACTATGTGGTGCTGAGCACTATCCATGCCAGGTATAATTTATAGTGGGAAAGGAATTGCCCTATTCCCAAACTGTAGGACTATGGAGATGATAATCTGGGGTTAGTGGCACCTTCATAGGAAAAAGGCCATTCCTTTCCCTATCATTCTTCTCCAGTGGTACCCCCTAATAACTCCACACTGGGCTAGGACTCTGATATAAAGTCTAAAGGGAAAGATAACAAAAGTCAGGTCAGATTCAGGGGTAAGTATTAATATGATAGTGCCCAAGTTAAAGGATTCGGTCATCATTTCTGTAAATGATCAAAAAAGCCCAACTTTTTAAGGGAAAATGTACTCATTAAGAGGGTTTGTTGGGAAGAACTTATATCAAAACAAAATGTATCAATGCTTTTTAAAACAAGTATGATTCTTAGATCATCTGATCTTTTTCTTCTAATCTACCATCATAATTGCAAAAGTAAACCTACGTAGGATTCAGGGCCATTTTGCATTTCATAAGACTTTGTTGGAACAAAGCATGATCTTTTTCAGCAATATGTATTCTATGTATGTGTTTTAATATTATACAACATTCTTGGCAGGTATCTTTGTTTCAGTGATCATTTGAGTATCACTCTCAAGTGAGACATAAAACAGGGAAATCTGCTTAGTACAAGTTTTCACCAGTATCATGAAGAAAGTCATTGGAAAAAAACAAAACAAAACAACACATTCTTATATTTGTGGTCATTGGAAGTGGTATGACAACACACACACATATATATATATAATTGACAAAATTACCAGAGTAGAAAATGATAGAGAGAGAGCAGGATTAGGGAGTGGACAAGGAGTTACTTTGTAACTATTTCTTTCTCTTTGAGAGGTGACTTGTAGATGTCCATAGCCACTGAATGATTGGATCTGCTCATAGGGCTTCATGTTTTCATGTTGCATTTCTTCATGTTAGAAGCAAAAGTGGCCTCAGGGAAAATAACGGAGTCTATAAAATTTGTCTAATGAAAATTACAAAATGTTCACCATTGGTTTTGTGGGAGCCACAACATTGGGCTGATAGACTACAAGATCATGTTTGTTATTCCAATGAACATTTAGTTCATTGTGATGGTGCTGTATACTCTGATGACAGAAATAATGTTCATCCTTGCAATTTCAAGGCTGGCTCTATTCATCATCCACCATACTAAGCTGTTTTCATTTATCCATGTATATTATATCTATTATATATATTATATTATATATATATATATATATTATATCTATTATATATATAATATATATATTATATATATAATAGATATAATATATATATTATATTATATCCATATATATATATTATGGATAATATATATATTATCCATATAACATTAGTTGCAGTAAGGAGCTATTTGGAAGTCTATTAAATTTGAGCATCAGCTTTTTAACTAGGAATCATTAAAAAGAACAAATTATAGGAATTTTAAATAAATTTGCTAACAGTAAAATGAAACTAAAGGAACAAAATAAAAAAGCAAAAATTTATTATTCATATGTATATAAGTAGTTACATTATTTTTTTCCCCTGAGGCAATTGGGATTAAGTGACTTGCCCAAGATCATACAGCTAGGAAGTGTTAAGTGTCTGAGATCACATTTGAACTTGGGTCCTCCTGACTTCAGGGCTGGTGCTCTATTATTTTCTAGTAGCATTAAAAGATAATTTAATTGTACTGATGAATCCTAATTACTAGAGGATGACCAAAGTAACTCATGAAATTGGCTACTAATGTAGAAAGGCAGTATCAACACTCATGAAATAATGAATCATTGAACCACTAAAGTCTGAATATTTAACAGATAATATTTGATAACACTATACTTCCTATCCCAAGTTTAATTTTTGAGATCTTTCAATGTGGTAACTTCATCCATGGATACAGATCAGCAACTTCTTTCTAAGTTATCTGAGAGGGTGTTGAAGGCATTGAGACCTTAAATGATTTTGCTTGCTCACTCGGCAAGTATATATTAAAAGGAAGGGAAGGTTGGCTAGTCAGATTTGTTGGAAATATTGTAGGGGAAATACTTGTTCAGATATTCATTGAGTTAAATGATCTTGGAGATCCTTACAAATCAGTTTCTGTAATTCAATAACTTTCTTAGATATGTGTCTGAAAAAAAATACCTAAAAAGATAGTGATACAGTCATACAATGTAAGAGTAATAAGGCGACAAAGTCCCTTTAAAGGGACAAGGAAATCTAAAGAAAACAAAACTGAAAATTTTATTAGTGTGAATAAAACTTTATGACTAGCTCATGGATGAATATAGCTAAAATAGAAATACAATTAGAAAAGAAATGCCAGAGAACTTATTCTGATGTGAATTGGTAAGCAGTAAAAAAAAGCCAGATTAAAAATATATCGAGGTTTGAGTGAATTGACCTCTAAACCCCCTTTCAGCTCTAAGTGTTTCAACCTAGATCTTTTATTAGAGAAGTGTAGGAATTTCTCATGTTATAGTGCATTCTTGAAAACTCTGTTGCACTTAATGAATCCTTGTTGAGTTAATATATTTTACTACAGAAACAATGTAATTATTATGGGTTATGTTCATGACCAAGGACTAAACCTATTAATAATATTTAATAACTCAAACTTATGTAATCCTTTAAGATTCGCAAACACTTTTTTGACAACAACCTTGTCAAGTAGAGGGCATATTTGTTATCTCCATTTTATAGATGACAATTTGAGATTCTAAGAAGTAAAGGGAATGTTTGAGGTAGACTTCTAGCTTTAGTGTCCTACCTCCTAGTATGGGAGTGGGGAAGGAGACAGTGAGAAAGACAGACAGATAAAGAGAAACTTCTTTGCTTATTGATAGTGGAATGTCTTTTATGAGTTTGGTGTATGGAGATGAAACTCAGGGCTTTTAAAAAAAACTGTCTATTCAAGGATGGTATTATAGAGTAATAACTGAAATTTTAGAAGGATGCAAAATTTTATAAAGCATTTGACATACATTACTTAACAAGCATTTGAGATATTTAACTTGGCAGTTTAATGTTTCAAAAGCAGGTGTTTGAGTTCAATGAAATAGTCTCTCAGGACATTAAAAAAAACCATGTTGTATGAATGACAGATGTATAAAAATCATCCAACAAGCATTTATCTGATAGTTTCTATGTGTCAGGAGCTGTTTTGATTCTGGCATGCTCCCAAGGAGCCTTACATTATATCAAGTGAGACTTACAGTTTGTAAGATTAGGTTCTACATCATGATTATTCCCATTTCATAGCTATTAGAATAAGAAGTAGACAGGCAAAATGATTTGTTTAGGGTCTTCCATCTAGTAAGTGTCAAAATAGTTCATGCAAGTCTTTCTAACTCCAAATCCAGTTCTCTCTCCAGTATACCAAATCTTTATATAACAAAAATGGATTTGTAGTAAATGGTAGATTCTAATTTCCACTTTGATACTTAGAACCTTTGTGACTTTGGATTACATTTCCCTCCTTTTGAAATGTGGAGGAGGGACTAAATCATCTTTCAGCTCTAAATTCTATGTGCATAGGTTCTTTGTTTCAGTGGCTTCCCAAAAAATAGCATCCTGGCTACTGCTTTAGAAACAACCAAGTGAGTATAAAAGAATAGAGAAATTAAATGTAGATATTATCAGAGTAGTTTTGAATGAGCAAAGCAAGGAAATGATATAAAATAAGAAGAGAATGTATATTTTTTTGAGTCAAACACAGTTGGATAATATTTGTATTACTAAATTGTTTCCCAACAAGTTGTTTTTAATAAACTGTGTATGTAAAGGAATCCTGGTTTGTGTTGGGATTATCAATTCAGCAGGTTTATCACCTTCTTGATATCATATTTATTTATTTATTTTATTTTATTTTTTAAACTGATAAAAGTGTAGAAACACACAGAAATGATTCTCTGCCACCACCTGCTGGTAATGCGTCTCAAGGCAAAGAAGTTAAAGGAAACTAATTTTTTAGTTTCTAAAAATCAGTGTGTAGTAGATTAGTTCAACCAGCCAGCAATTTTTGTGATAACAGATTTTATATCAAGCAACAAGATAGGATAAATACTATCAGAATATAATTTTAAAAACAAAATCAAAATTATTTTTAAAGGATCATTTTAGTTGCAATTTGCTTTAGAAAGGTAGTATTTAAAGCTGCTTATCATTTGTTATTTATCATTACTATTTACTAGTTTTGATGGAAAATAAATTCTGTCAGACCATGTAATATTCATGCAATACAAATGAATAGGTAAAAAGTAGTATAGACATTGTTCTGATAAGAAAATTTTTATTGTAAAAAATAATCATAGAAGAGGAGATTATTTATAACGTAGCAGAACCAAAAGTTAGAGTTGAAAGAGACTTCAATAGGCATCTAATCTAGCATCTTAATTTTATAAACTAATAAATGGAAGCCCAGAAAGGATTTGTCTGTCCAAAGTTATATGAGGGAGTTAAAAATAACAGATCTGTGATTGGAATCCAAATCCTTCGATTCTAAATCCCAGAACATATGAAAGATACTTTAATTTTTGAAAATTAGTTACATTTCATTTATCTATAGGTTTTTTTTCCCCAGAGAGAATTAATTGTATCACATTATTAATTAAAATAATGCTAAGCATCAACTGCCTATCATCCCAGAAGAAATACTTGTATATTCCAAGTTGTTCCCGTCATTTAAGTACACCTACTAGTAATAAAACGATAAATATATGCACACATATATACATGTGTACATTTACACATGTACATATATACATACATACATGTGTACATACATACACATAATAACTTACTCTGTGCCAAGCACTGTGCTAAGAGCTTTATCTCATTTTGGAATCTCTTTTATCTCATTATCTCATTTGGTCCTCATAGCAATTCTGGTGCTATTATGATCTCCATTTTATAGTTGAGGAAACTTAGACAAACAGAGGTTTAAATGACTTGCCCAGAATCATATTGAACATGAAACCATTAATCTCCATTAAAAATTAGCTTATTTTTTTGATATAATATATATTTATCATGTTAGTACCAAAGCTGAATAGGACAGTTTTCTCATATGGGTGGAAATACTCATTTTGGGGATGTTTAAATTTAGAATAAAGAAAAATAAACTTGCTTTAAAAAAGATTTTAAAAAGTCACCCAAAAATACATGAATTTGAGTGCAGTAATAAATTTAAGTTTTGTATATTTTTAAAATTCTGAATTTAACAAATACCAAATAAGAGAAGCATTTCCACATACATAGAAAATGAGTATGGTATATGATGTTGTGAGTTTGTATCACATTCGGCTTGATTTTCCTTTTAAAGTATTTACAATTAAGTATATGTGTGTGCTATACATATATATGTATATATATATATATAAATATATCTATATATCATATATATTCAACATGTTATTTCCTAAGATATCTTTCTTTGCTTCCTACTGACATTTTCTTTTGTACATTTTAAAATGCTTCAATGACTCTTTTTTTTTTTACTTCATTATTACCCAGCTTTAGTCCAGGGCCAATTTTGTCTTTCCATATTGCAAGAAAAAAAAAAACAAAACCTCTATATCAAATATCATAGTTAAGCAAAAATAAATCTGCGGATTCTTCATGTATGAATATGTGTGTGTGTGTGTGTGTGTGTGTGTGTGTGTGTGTGTGTGTGTGTGTGTGTGTATGTGTGTGTGTGAGATATTCTGTATCTCTCATCAGGAGGTAAGTAGCATGTCATTAATCAGATGGAATTACGATTGGCCATTGCATTGATCAGATTTCTTAAGTTTTAGTTGTTGTTGTTTTTTTTTAATGTTATTGTTATTGCCTAAATTATTCCCAGAGATCTGCTTATTTCATTATTTGTCAGTCTGTATTAGTCATTCCAGGGTGGTCTGAAATGAATCTCTTTAATTATTTCTTATTTTACATTACCTCTCAGATATGTCTTGTGGACATTAGGCCTGTGATTTACTCAATATTAGCAATCTCCTTGATGAGAAAAACTTCCTCTACCAGTAAAGGCACTTTTTGGGCAAATTATATTTTTAGAGATTTACTTAAATGTTAAGAGGGTAAGTAAGTAACTCAAGGTTACACAACTAGTATGAATGACCACTTTTCTATTGCATTCATATACTATAATTTGTTAAGCTGTCTTCAGTTGCTTGGTACCTCTTTAATTTCTAGTGTTTTGTTTAATTTTGAAGAACTCACTGGGCCTAAAGTATTGCTATAAAAACTCAAGGAATTGACTGTTGTCATGGCATCAGCAGTTGAAAGAAGTTTGCTAGCCCTGCACAATGCAATATACTTTTTTAAAAAATAACATGATCCCCTTTTTACTCTTGACTGGATCATTTCTTTCTAGAAATCCTATCTACTTTTTCTGAATTCTTTTTTCTTCATTGCTTACTTGTCTCCTTTTTAAAATACAAATGAGAAAAGAAAAAAAATATGAAAAGAGAAAATAATATTACAAGTAAGAAAATATCTTTCCTTCTTTTCTTTTCTTTTCCTTCATTTGTAGAATATACATTTTTTGAGGGCCAGTACTGCTTCCCATTTCCTTTTTTAGTTTCTTTTCACTAGTACAGTGCCTTGCATCTAGTTGGCATTTAATGTGATTATTAAATAGATTGGTCTGTGGTATAAATATATAAACATTTGTTGAATAAATTAGTAAAAGCTGAGGTTCTGGCAGTGATTTGGTCAGCTGTTGTTTTGACTTCAATCTATGAAATTCCATTTCTCTTTTTTTTTTTTTTTTTTTTTTTTTTTTAAATAAAAAAGACCTGTCATTTACATTTATAGGATAATAGATTTAGGACTAGAAGGGATTTCCGAGGCCAGCTAGTCCAACTCTTTTATTTTACAGATGAGGAAACTGAGGTCCAGAGAAATTTATAGGTTATACATATAGTAAATGGCAGAGGTAAATGGCAGATACTAAATATGCCCAAGGTCACTTAGGTAGTAAATGACAAGCATGATTCAAATCCAGATCCCTGGACTTAAGAGTAAATAATCTTCCCACTTCATCATTCTGTTCGTGTGCTTTTTATCAGGCTTGAGTGTTGCCGTAGAAGACCCAAATATATTATCCCTGGTGCTTTAGAACAGAAATATAAGAATGTGCTATAAGAAATTATTGAGAGAATATCACATGCTAGCTATTGCCAACTCTTCTTTGTTTTGCCTTCTAATTAAGCATCATGTAAAATGGGAGTGGAGTTCAAATGGCCTATCACTAGTATATAGCAAAATGATTTGTTGGGATAGCTAAACACAGCACAGAAGAGTTGATACAGATGGACAGATGTTCATTCTGGGAAAAGACTCCAATGAAGCTTCTCTTACCCTGACTGTATCAGAGAGTAGCATGGAGGATAGTAGCCCTAATGAACAGTACGATGTGATAATTATATGGTTGAAAATCTAGAGCTCTGGGATTTGGAGTTCACTGACACTGGGTTTTCATACAAAGAATTTGTTACCATGTTGCTGATCAAGCCTTAAAGTCAAGGAACATGAGAAGAAAAAAAAAAATGGATTCTCTAAAGAAAGTCTGATAAAACTGCTATATGACTTGGCATGGAAGCCTTGAAGATGATACAGGCAAAATCATAATCATTCTGCATTAGCAAGTTTGTGAGAAACTTTCATCAGCCAGTTCTAACTAGAACATTAGGGAAATTAAGTTTTAAGCATATTAGACTCAGGAGAGGAGAGCCATAAATTCCTTTGGCTATTAAGTATCTGACTCCTCCATGCCTCAGTCCCAATCTTGAATTACACTAGTAATGATGCCTAGATTTTCCCTGTTGGTAATTGAACCTCTCAGTTCATTCCCTTTTGCTTTCTATAGCAAGCTACCTCTGCATTTGCCTTCATCTCAGTGTTTTCTGTCAACTATATTTAAGATTTTTGGTTGTGGCTATTTTGCTATCCTAACAAGTCATTACATAAAATCTTGTTTACTCCTTTAACTACAACTTCATGCCCCAAACCTGAGTGTGGTTAACTTCATGCCTCCCCTTGTGGTGATATAGACTGAAATAGGAGCTTTAGGGCAGTAAGATTATGCCCTTTTGACCTTGTTGGAGCAGTTCCAAGTGGAAATGCCCAAAAAAACAAGTGATAGAATAGAATGATAGTAATATATGTTGGATGAGATGGCAGCTAGAATCCCTCTTTAGAGCTCAAATATATTTTTTAGTCACTTTGCTAAAATTTCTGACCCAGTTAAAATTATTTCTTCAACTCTATTCTTGTGATTTTATCATCAGTCTGGAAATGTTAGGTTTGTGATTTTTCCAGCTGGATAAGTACCCCTATGGGCAATATTACCATTTTGGACCCAAAAGACCAAAAAAGATCTAGTTGAGTGATTCATTCTGGAGTTCAAATAATCTTTTAAGGAGGCTTGGTGGTTGAATAGTCTAGTGCTTTCTGAATTTTAAATTTAGATTTATCTTGAAATGAGGCCTTTGAATAAGAGGATGCCCTTTGGGCTCTGTAGTGTGCTTGCTACTCTTCACTGCTTCATCAGTATTCTATTCTAAGACTTTGAATAGACTTTCCAATTAGTCATACTCTTAGATATTATGTTACAAGAGAGGGTTTTTTTTGTGTGTGAAGTAGTGAGAAGTACTTTGTGATACTTTAAAAAAAAAAAAAAAGAAGAAAGAAAATACATCAGTGAATCTTTTAAAGACACATGAAAAGCAGAAAGATGTTCAGTAGGGAATCTAAACAAGTAAGGCAGTGGAGTAACTACTTTGTTAAATTTGAAATATACTCCATAACTCCCATTGTTTGTAGTAGAGATTCATGTTTTCATATGCATTCCTCTTTTTCTGGTATTTGTATAGGAAAATGTCATCTTTGTTGATGTTTGATAAGGTTTAGATTTAGGGAACCAAAATGAGATTAGATTTCTTGTGGTCAGGGAGTTAAATGATAAGGTCTAGTGGCAAGTTCGGGGTTCAGGGAACCAAATGGAGAGGTTTGGCTCCCCTGCAACCCCTTGGGATTTGGCCCAAGGATAGGGAGTTTTGGGGACTCCCTTCTGGTGGTACAGAGGTCCTCTTGTAAAAGAACTTACTGATCCCTAAACCTAGGTTGATAAAAGAGGTTTATTATGAGGATTGGAAGTAAGGTTAGAAATCCTGACAGAGAGACATAAAGTCTGGTTAGGAAATAGGTGAGGATAAAGACAGGATGGCACTGGAAAGAGTATTCCAGTGGACAGAGGCTCCTTGGCATAGCATGGCATAGCATAGCTGGCGTGTTTGGAACCTCTGCAAAAAGAGGGTTTTAGTTTGGCTTTTTTTATAATGGGAGCTGAATCTGAAGGGAACTCGTGGATAGAATCCCAAGTTGGCTCATCACTGAGTTTCAGCTTGAGTTGGAATTTAAATTGAATTCAATGAGTTTCAGGACTGAGCCTACCCCACCCAAATAACAAGGATGAAACTGTTTGTCCCTTGGGGCAGGTCCCTCACTGAGACAGAATTGAAGGAGATTTTCTCCTTTAAGGATTTTTAGAGTTTTGGGGTCTTCTCTTCAATTTGAGGTGTTGAAACAAAAACTAGGCAACAATTTATTAGGGCTAGTCATTATAAATTGTCTCAGTTTAAAGCAAAGTCCCTAATGGAGTGCTCTAGAGCTCAGTATTTGACTATGCACTGTTGAACTTTTATCTATGATTTGGATAAAAATTTAAATAACATGTTTAGCACTTTTGTGTATGATAAATTCAGGATCCCAAAAGATCCTGATATGCTAGAACATTGGATATTCTGAATTCATAAGATGAAATTGAATAGATATATATTGTTTTTTAAAATAATGATTTTTTCCCTATTACATATCAAGACAATTTTTAAGAATTCATTTTTACAGGATTTTGAGTTCCAAAATCTTGTCCATTCCTCCTCTCCCCTCTCCTAAAATGTAGGCAATCTGACATTAAATTTATGATATTAATATACTATTAAATTTTATCACATATTAAATTTAACATATTATTTTAATATATTTAATTATGCTATTGATGGGGGTTGAGGTCCCTTTAAGATTCCTTTCTGATTCCCAACCCTCCATGGCTGAAGAAGCTAGGATCTTTGATTCACAAATCCTGATCAAACAGTACCTTTTTGAATTCCAATGATATCTGGGCTTTCCCAGCCCCCACTGGATCTGAGCTAACTTGGGCTTTCCCAGCCCCCCCACTATCTGCTCAGGTTTCCCCAACCCTCACAAATAGCTTCTTCCTTATCTAAAAACCCTTTGAATTCTATTCAATGCTAACTCTGGCCAAAACTCACCAGGAACCTGGGACTCTACCCACCTTCAAGATCACCAAGAGCCCCCATTATAAAAAGGGAAAACCATGGAGTCCACTCTTTGCAGGAGACCTAAAACGTGGTATCCTTCCAGCCATGTAAGGGTTCCTGTTCGCCCAGCAACCAGCTCT
Source organism: Sminthopsis crassicaudata (assembly GCF_048593235.1). NCBI lineage: Eukaryota > Metazoa > Chordata > Mammalia > Dasyuromorphia > Dasyuridae > Sminthopsis > Sminthopsis crassicaudata. Next base: position 575,555,944 of record NC_133617.1, on the reverse strand, counting down.
GGCCCTGGCATCTTTCTACCTTTACCCTTACTTCCAAACTCCTACAATAAACCTTTTTTACCAATCTAGGTTTTCGGGCCTGTAAATTCCTTTACAGGGGACTCTGTGTTGTCACTAAACTGCATTTAATTATGTATCCTTGCACCGAACCAAAAGGGGTTCCCTCTTACCTAACTCTCGTCATTATTACAATTATTATTTTAATATATTTATGATATTACTATTATCATATGCATATGATAGAATGTAAAATATATTTCTTTTTTAGTCACAGTTGTAAAAGAAGAAATAGTTCAAAAGGAAAATACAAAAAAAAGAATGAAGTGAAAAAAGTATACTTTAATCTACATTCAGAATCCATCAGTTCTTTATTTGAATATGGATAGCATTTTCCTTTGTGAATCCTTTGTACTTGGATCATTGTGTTGTTGAGAAAATCTGAGTCATTTATGAGTTGTTGTCACATAATGTTGCTGATACACTGTTTTCCTGGTTCTGCTCATTTCACTTTACATCAATTTATACAAGTCTTTCCAGTTCTTTCTGAAATCTGCCTGTTCATCATTTCTTATTGCACATTACCATAGTTTGTTCAGCCATTCCTCAATTGATGGACATCCTCTAAATTTCTAGTATATTGCCTCCATGAAAAGGGTTGCTAGAAGTATTTTTGTGCATGTTGATTCTTTTCCTTGTTTGATGATCAGTAGAAATATATTGTAGAATGAATCCTTGATCAAGTATAGTTTCTACTAGTCAGTCTCTGTGTCTCTTCCAATTCTGAGATTTTGATTCCCTGATCCTAATCGGGTAAGTGTTATTTTCCTGGTGTAAGAGATATAAATAGCAGTTATTCTTTTTTTTTTTTTTAATAATAGCTTTTTATTTTCAAAATACATGAAAAGATAGTTTTAACCATTCACACTTGAAAAACCTCCTGTTCCAATTTTTTCTCTCTTCACCTCACTCCTTCCCCCAGATAGCAAGTAATCCAATATATGTCAAATATGTGTAATTCTACATGTTTCCACAATTATCATGAATAGCAGTTATTCTTAATGCATTGGGAGAATTATGGACCAGATGAGCACACAGAGGACCTAAGCATATATATTTCCACACATTCAAACTGGTACATGCCTTTTACATCATTCCCAAGATTGAGAGACTCTCCCTATAAGAGTAGTTGATGTGTGGACTTTTTCATTGCCGTTAACTACTTGGTGGCATTTCTAGAACTATAGGGGGAAATTATCAGTTTATTAAATTTGTAGCAGCTATGAATTTTATTTTTATTTCTTTTTCTCTTGAGCATGATGGTTTATATGTTCTGTGTTTTCCATATGAGAGATGTTCCAATGATTCCATTCATGCTTCTATTCATCAAACCCCTTGTTAGCTATACTAAGAAGGCAGGGAGCAGAGGGGCAGTTCTTGACAATGTCTTTCTAGATGTTGGCAAAAATGAGGAAGCAGATAATAGTTGTGCATGCATTTTACAGATTCCCAAATTTGGTCTTCTAAACCATGGCACTTCTGGTCATTTAGATAGCTATTCATTTTTCATGAACTGCCTTCTTTGTACTTGGACTCCACCACTGATATATTCTTAGGAGACCTCTTTATCACTTAATTCATCCTGTGAGATTTTATCAACTTTGATGCTTGTGCTTTTTTAGTATTCTCATTTCCCCTGTCCCTGTAATTGGAAGGCTCAAGGGCAAAGCAAAAAATTTCCTCCAAAACCTCTAATTAAAGAAAGTTCTCAAATCAACCAACTTCTTATTTCCTATCAGCTCCACTCCTTGGGCTAGCACCACAGTGCCTTTCATTATAGGTCCCTTCCCCTTATTCCTCCAATTTCTCAATTTTCCTTTGTGTGTTATCTTCCCTCATTAGGTTTTAAGTTCTTTGTAGTAGGGACTATTTTTTTCTTATTTGTAGCTCCACGTTTAACATAATGCTTGGCATATTGTAGGTGCTTACTAAATGTTTATTGACAAACTAACTATGATCCTTGAATCTTTCTGTAATCCAAAATTTCCTATCATGTACTCTACTGTTTTTTCAGCAAGTACCAACATTTCTTGTTGTCTTGAAATTCTGTAAGGATGCTAGGTTCAAATACCATATCTGGAAGACTAGCAGAATTTTCTACCTCTGAAGTAAGTATAATTGATATCATTTAATTTACCAGTCTCAAACAATCACAAAGGAGCCCAAGGGTAGTATGAATCATCAATATAAATACTGATTACCTGAGACATATATCTGTCTATGCCAGTGTTTTTGTTCTGAAGATGCTATTCTATTTGGGGGGAAAAGAAATGTAATTGAAAAGGTTAATAATATTCATAAGAAGAATATGAGTAATGTTACAGAGTAACCAAAGTAATAAACAATGGTCTCAAATTTAAATGGCCTTTTGTTGCTGTTCATAGAGTTATTTAAATTTTAGTTCTTTTCCACAAAAATTTGTATATCAGATTATTTAATAAGCTGAACAAAAGAAAAGGGGCTATGTAACAAAGCTTAAACTGTAGTCAAGCTGATGCAATTTAAGGGCTGTGGCTTTGTTAGACCTGGAATAGACAATCATTGTTATGACTTCACAGAAAGCATAAGTCACTGTGTACTCCAGGAATTCAAGAATCCTTCATGAAGAAGGTATGAAGAGCTGAGTTTATTTATAAACACATATACATGCACACATTCTTTATATATTTGTACTTATATATGTTATTGATATCTTTTGTTTTTATATTGTCTAGCTTTTCTTTTTTTTCCGAGGGAGCTAGGTGGCACAATAATTAGAACACTGGGCCTGGAGTGAGGAAGACTTGAGTTCAAATCCAAGCTCAGACATTTAGTAGCTGTGTGACCCTGGGCTAATCACTTCACCTTTGTCTGCATCAGTTTTTTCTTTTTTTTCCTTTTTTTTTCTTCCTGAGGCTGGGGTTAAGTGACTTGCCCAGGGTCACACAGCTAGGAAGTGTTAAGTGTCTGAGACCAGATTTGAACTCGGGTCCTCCTGAATTCATGGCTGGTGCTCTATCCCCTGCGCCACCTAGCTGCCCCTGCATCAGTTTTTTTCAACTGTAAAATAGGGATAATAATAGCACTTACCTCCAAGGATTGTTATGACAATCAAATAAGATAATTAGTATACAGTGTTCTTCCTCTTTCTCTCTCTCCTTTCCTCCCTTCCTCCTTCCGTTCTTTCCTCCCTTTCTCCCTCCCTCCTTCCATTCAGTTTTATTTGTATTGTGGCTGTTGTTCTAGGAGCTGAGAATTAAATGTAAATTGAGGAAAAGAGGATTTCTGGGGATATAAAGGTGTAGACTCTGGGTTCACTTTCCCAATCCCACTTCAATCAGAAGGTGGTTCCTCATTGCACAGGTGGTACTTCTCCCCTCTAGACTTTGGGACAGGTGTAACAATCTGTATGTTCTCTTTGTTATCAATTGATCAGTTAACATATAGAAAGAACTAAAACACAAAGTCTCTGAAATTAGGGATCCATTCTGCTGTACCACTTCAGTCCTTGGGGACAGTGGGTTCAGACTTAAAAGTATTGGTTATCAGCAGCCACCTCCTCCGTCTTACCACCCGGGTTTACCTTTGACTTTGCTATAACTTATAGACAAGGCATACCTTTGCATAGAGTTTAGTATTTTATCTGACAGGAAACAGAACATATTTGTGCATGCTATGAAGCTCCCTCCCTCCCTCTCTCCCTCTCTCCTTCTCTCCTTTCCTTTCCTTCCTTTCTTCCTTTCTGCCTTTCCTTGCCTTTCCTCGCCTTTTGCCTTTTGCCTTTCTCCTTTCTCCTTTCTCCTTTCCCCTTTCCCCTTTCCCCTTTCCCCTTTCCTTCCTTCAAATAGGATTAGGGGCTTGCCCACAGTCACATAGCTAGGAAGTGTTGAGTCTCTGAGATGGGATTCCAACTTAGGTCCTCTAGGGCCAGTGCTCTATCCACTGTGCCATCTAACTGCCCCATCATTCAAGATTTAAAAAAAGAAAATAATCTAAAAGGTGGAAATTTAAAAAATTAGGAATAGTACTTTAACTTTATATGAAAGAAGTAGAATAGTGTTAGGCTGGAAAATACTAAAGTCAGATTGTAGAGAGTCCTAATTGCCAGACTAAGGAGTTTTTGTATTTTATCTCAAGGAAATAGGAACCAGAGAGTTTTTAAGAAGGGAGAAGATATAGTCAGATGATTTCCTTAGGAAGAATTTTTCTGGGAGCTGTGAAGACTGGATTGGAAACCAGGGAGGTGGGAGACCTGTTAAGAAGCTATTACAATAGGGCAAGTGAGAAGTGATGGGGAACCAGACTAGAGTGATGACTATATTGAAGAGGGGACCCCGGAACTCTGAAAATCCTTGAAGGAGAAAATCTCCTTCAACTCTGCCTCAATAAGGGACACGTCTTTTTCCTTTAAATGAATTTAAGTTTTGATTGCTTGAGGTGGGGAATGAAGAGAGAATCCCAAAACTCTAAAAAATCCTTAAAGGAGAAAACCTTCTTCGACTCTGGCTCAGTGAGGGGACTCCTTCCCAAGCACAAACAATTTCATCTTTGTTATCTGGATGGGGTTGGCTCAGTCCCCAAACCCATTGAATTCAATTCAAATTCTAACTTTGCTGAAACTCAGCCAGGAGCCAACCTGGGATTTCATCCACGAGCCCCCTTCAGCTTATAGCCAAAGCTCCTATTTTAAAAGAGCCAAACTAAAACCCTCTATTTGCAGAGATTACAAACATGCCAGCTATGCCATGCTTGGCATACCAAGGGTCTTTGCCCACTGGAATATTGTTTCCAGTGCCCTCTTCTCGTTACTTAACACCTTTTACTAACTAGATTTTAACCTTACTTCTAATCCCCGTAATAAACCTCTTTTATCAATCTAGGTTTTCAGGTCTGTAAATTCCTTTACAGAAAACTGCTTGTGCCATCACTAGACTTCATTTAACTCTCTGACCACCAGAAACACTAATTTCATTTGGTTACCCCAAATCAAAACCTCATCATTTAGAATACAAAGAAGGTGATGAATGTGAGAGATATTGTAGAAGTACCAGTCAAGAAAATTTGGCATCTGATGAAGGAAAAGTCAACAATAACTTCAAACTATGGACTTGGTAACTGAGAGATAATGGTTTTATCAACAAGAATTGTGAAGTTTGAAGGAGAATTATGGGAAAGATTTCAGTTTTGGATATCTTGAGATACCAACAATATCTACCACATAATCCTTGTCTTGGCTAGATTTCTCTTTCTATAAATTGTATAGTTTTTATTATAATCCCCTTTCTTTTCAGTGTGATTAAGGGAAGTGGTTGAAAATGTTGACTGATTTTTCTTTTTAATATAGGCAAAACAGTTGAAACACTTTCAATATAGAGGAAATAATTGTAAATTTTGGTTGTCTAAAAAGTTTAGGAAATGGATGTATTTTTCTTTTAAAAGACATGATTTTGCCCATCAATTGGAGATTGGCTGAATAAATTTTGGTGTATAAATAGTATGGAATATTATTGTTCTGTAAGAAATGACCAGCAGGATGATTTCAGAAAGGCCTGGAGAGACTTACATGAACTGATGCTGAGTGAAATGAGCAGGACCAGGAGATCATTATATACTTCAACAACAATACTGTATGATGATCAATTCTGATGGATGTGGCCCTCTCCAACAATGAGATGAATCAAATCAGTTCCAATAGAGCAGTAATGAACTGAACCAGCTACACCCAGCGAAAGAACTCTGGGAAATGACTATGAACCACTATGTAGAATTCCCAATCCCTCTAATTTTGTCTGCCTGCATTTTGGATTTCCTTCACAGGCTAAATGTACACTATTTCAAAGTCTGATTGTTCAGCAAAACAACTGTTTGGTTATGTATACATATATTGTATTTAATTTATACTCTAACATATTTAACATGTATTGGTTGACTTGCCATCTGGAGGGGGGGGGGAAGGAGGAGAAAAATTGGGGAAAAAAAGTTTTGGCAATTGTCAATGTTGTAAAATTACCCATGCAAATATCTGGTAAATAAAAACTATTATTATTAAAAAAAAAAAGACATGATTTTTCTTTCTTTTTTTCTTAAAGAAAGTTACAGGCCAGCTAGATAGCACAGTAGAAAGAGAACCAGCCCTGGAGTCAGGGGAACCTGACTTCAAATTTGACTTCATACACACTATCATGTCCTAGTCTAGTGTGTGTGACCCTGGTCAAGTCACTTAACCCCAATTTTCTTGAAAAATAAATATATAAATAAAATTACAATGGGTACCATGCTTTATTTTTTAAAGAGGAAAACTTGCTTACTAGCAGAATAATAGTTCTAGAACACTAAAACTTCTTTTAAAAACTCAGTCTTTAAAATGTATGGTTTTACATTTTTTAAAAAAAATTCTCTTTCTAGAACTGCAGAAACTCTTTCCCATTGTTCTTCTACCTTTTATCTGGCTAATTCTGTTTCTCTCTGATGAGCTTCACAACATTAATCTATGTAGGGGTTCAAGAGAGGTTCAAGAGTTTTATTAAATTTCGTTTAGGCTCATAGAGACTAAGAAAGGCATTAACTTACTTTCACCAAAATGATTTATTTGTAGTATACCTATAGCACAGGTTTTGTCATATTATTTCAATTGTCATCAAAAAAGAATTTAAGGGTCTAAGGGTCTGTGACTTCAAATTCTTCTGCATTAGCATAATATTTCTTAAAAATGAGAGAAAAATTTTTGACTTCTATGATGCAGTTTGAATGGTCTCAATTCCTGGTGGTCAAGAGGTTAGTGGCAATAAAAGCATTGTTAAGAATCCTCTTTAAATCGACTGCAGGTTTAGGAGTGAAAGAATTCACTCATTCCTGAATTATTAGTTGCAAAATGAAAGTTTATTGTTGGATAGAAATCAGTTTACAAGGGACTGACTTCTATAGTGACAGAGATCTATTAAGGAAATGGAATTTTGGCACTGAAAATGCTTTCTCAGTGGGCAGAAGGGCCCTGGCCGCTACCTAGGGCCATTTGTAAAGACCTTACTTGAGGGAAGCTGTTATATTGGGTATCTTAGTGGGGGCTGGGACAGCCCGAGCTGATCAGACCAGATAGGGGCTGGAACAGATCAGATTAGGATTCCTCAATTGAATAAGAATTTAGAATTTCTGTGGGAGTTGATTGTCTCATCCTGAAAGATTTGGGCTCTGTCTCAACTCCTTGAAGTTTGGGAGATCCGGATCAAAGGGGACACAATCTTAGAGTGATAATCTTAAAGGGAACAGTTTCCCTCCCCTTCATCTAGAACAGGGTTGGGGAACCTTTTTTTTTTTTCTGCCAAGGTTTATTTGGATATTTCAATTGCCTTGGTAGGCCAGACCAAATGATTTTGCAGCCCTTATAAGTCTTGCGGCCCAATGATCCCTACCCTTGCTCTGGAAGTATAGAAACAGAACTAGAATTGAAAGTTTTATAAGAAAATGAAAATCTAAGAAAGACCTAATGCTTAGCTGAATTTACTAAGTTTCTAAACATAAGCTATTAGTTGTTGATCAAGGCTAAGAACCTTGTCAATATCTGTAATTTATTGTTGTTTGGATTTTTCATAATTTATAATAACTTTATCTCATTCTCCAGTACTTGAAGTTTATTATTACTGTCATGATCTATATTACAAATATATCTTTCACTTGTTTTTCCTTTCTATTAGAAATATATTCCATTCTTGAGTCAAAACTTAAAGCTTTGTAGTCAGTGGAAATTGTTTAGAACTGCCTCAAAGCTTTTCAAAGAATATTTAAGCCTTAGAGTTGTATTAAACTGTCATACTTGTTTGATCTATATTTCATAACCATTTTCAAGCAACTGCTTGCTATAATTAATATTGTTTTTAATATGTCTGATAGTGACCATAGACATAATGGTGACATTCAACAAGGATAGGCATTGAAAATCTTTTGAGTTGATTTGACTGAGCCCTTTGTGTCTAAGCCAACTGTCTCAAGGAATATTTAGTAACTTTTAAGAAAATAATTAACCTAATCTGATTAAGGGCAGAGGTTAGGATGTTAAAATGATGAAACATCAAAGTAGGAATGTGGTGAAGGGAGAAAAATACAAGATTGCAAAATTCAATAATAATCAATGGATTTTTAAAGGAAATAAAAAGAATATTGATCCTGAGATTCTATATCCGATTGAAGAGATTGATCTCATGAAAATTCTCCATGGGTTTACATAAGTGTGGATCTTTAGTTTGCCCAGGGGACCTGTTCACCCATTCACCAGAATGGAATCCCAAGTATCCATGTACAGTACCCACATATAATCTTAATGGCAGAGTGATGTCCCTAAGATATTTACATATCACATCTCTGTATTTCTAGAAAATTGGGGAAATAAAATAAATTTCAGAATAAAAACATAGAATGGCATTTAAATTTGTTAAAATAAAATTTTCTCTTTCATTTGTTAGAATATCAAAATGTTGTATACCTTGAAATATCTGGTATTTTTAAAGTCTTTTTTTTTAAAGTTTTTCACAACACCTTTACTTATTTGATAAAATAGAGTTAAACATTAAGTCAGACTTGTTTTCATATTGTTCTGCTTTTAGCATCAGAAATTTATTTTGTAATAATGTGATATATTATACTTTTAGTCTGGAAGCAGTGAAACCATCCATGATACTTCTAGAAAATGTTAAGATGCATCTGAATCGTCCTGTGTGGATTAATGCTGACATACTTCCTGGTCCCAATGGAAAAAATGTTGAGTTGGATGCAAAGAAATTCCTAGATACTGTGACATCCTTTTTCCAAGATGTGACTTTATCTCTGGGCTGGACTACTGGATGGTACCCTAATCAACTCAATGAAGGTAATAAAACTAAATAAACATTTAATCATATTTACTCATTCTTGAATTATGCTCCTCTGTTCCCCTCAAGGGATTTGCAGCAACAAAATTAAAATACTTACATAATAAGGCGTTACAATTAAAAATGGGGGAAAATAGTTAAAAGAAAAATTATTCACTATTTAAATGTAAGTAAAATGAAAACATCCTATAAATTTAATAATTTTCCCTCCAAAATTTTAGTCTTTCTTAATTTTTGTTAAAAAATATTGATGCATTCCTTCTGATTCATTATATTTTTTCAATCTATAATGTAGTACCTTATTTTTTAAAAAGTTCTATATTAACCATGTTGCCAAAGAAAACACACATGCACTCACAGAACAAAAATAAAGGCAAAAAATATGCTTTAATCGGGGCAGCTAGGTGGTGCAGTAGATAGAGCACCAACCCTGAAGTCAGGAGGACCTGAGTTTAAATCTGGTCTCAGACACTTAACACTTCCTAGCTGTGTGACCCTGGGCAAGTCACTTAATCCCAATTGCCTCCACACACAGACACAGACATCCCCCCCAAAAAAAGCTTTAATCTTATACTCAAAGTTCATCAGTTCTCTCTATGGAGTTGGAAAACAGTTTTCATCATAGGTTCTTTGGAATTATCTTTGATCCTCTTGATCAGAGTAGCTCAATCTTTCACAGTTAATCTTTACAATGCTGCTATTATTTTATACAATGTGTTCTTGGTTCTACTTACTTTACTTTGCATCAGTGCATAAAAGCCTAGGTTTTTCTGAAATCATCTTGCTTGTCATTTCTTATAGCAATTACAACTTGTTTAGCCATTCCCCAGCTGAGGGATATTCCCTCAATTTCTAATTCTTTGCCACCACAAAAAGACAGGCTATAGATATTTTTGTACAAATAGGTCTTTTCCCCTTTTCTTTGATTTTTTTTGGATCTAAATCTAGGAGTAATATTTCTGGGTCAAAGGGTATGCACAGTATTATACCCTTTATACATAGTTCCAAATTGTCCTCCTTCAACATGTCCTAATTTTTCCATATCACCTCCAGCAACTGTTGTTTTCTGATTAATCTGATAGGTGTAAGGTGGTATCTCAGAGTTGTTTTAATTTGCATTTCTTAAAATAATAGTGATTTAGAATATTTTTTTCATATGACTATTGATAGCTTTGATATCTTCTTCTAAAAATTTCCCATTCATATTGTTTGACCTTATGTCATTTGGAGAGTAGCTCATATTTTTCATAAATTTGACTCAGTTCCCTAAATGTTTGAGAAATGAGACTTTTTATCAGAAAAACCAACCATAAATTCCCTTTCTCCAGTTTCCCATTTTCCTTTTAATTTTGATTACATTAGTGTTTTTTGATGTGTGTGTGCAAAAACTTTTTAATTTCATGTAATCAAAATTATTAATTTTGTTTCCTATGATTTTATTTTTTTTTTTCTTGAGGCAATTGGGGTTAAATGACTTGCCTAGGATCACACAGCTAGGGAGACTAAATTTGAACTCAGGTCCTCCTAACTTTAGGGCTGGTGCTCTACCACCAACCACCTAGCTGTCCCTATTCTCTCTATTTCTTGTTTGATCGTAAACTCTTACTTTATTCATAAATCTGACAGACATATTTTTCCATGCTCCACTAATTCTTTTATGATATAACCCTTTATGTCTAAATCATTGTTCATTTTGACCTTAGCTTGGGATATGGTATGAGATATTAGTTCATGCCTAGTTTATGCCAAACTGCTTTCTAGTTTTCACAGCAATTTTTGTCAGATGTTGAGTTTCTTACCTCCTGCTCTACAAACATTAGATTACTATAGCCATTTAGCTAAATTACTGAGCAAAGAAAGGAGAAAGAAAAGTAGGAAGACTAAAAAATTAGATTGGGTGCCAGTTATGAAGGGATCAGATAGGTGTTTGTGTTTGATCCAAGAAATGAGAGGAGCTCCTGAAGTTGAGGTGATCAGACTTGTGCTTTGGAAAAATCACTTCTAATAGCTCAGTGGAGGGTGGATGAAAGCAGGGAGAAACTTGAGCATTGCAACAGTCTATGTGAAAGACAATTAAGGAACTGAATTAGAGTAGTGTCTATATGAACAGAAGGAAGGGGATAAAAGTTTTGGAGATCTAAACAGCAAGATTTAGTGACTGCTTGGGTATGTGGAGTCCCCAAATCTCAGAATTCTCTGAAATTGATGCTCATAAACCATAATTTATTTAGTCATTCCTTAATATTCCTCAATAAGAGAATGTTTTATACATGGCTTCTTTTCCTTTCTTTTTGATTTCTTTTGGGTAGAGTTAGTAGTGGTCAAAGGATATGTACAACTTAGTGACTTTTGAGTCAGTAGTTCTAAATTGCATTCCATGAAAAGGAGTAGATGCCCATCAATTGGGGAATGGCTGAATAAGTTGTGGTATATGAAGGTGTTAGGTTCAGGTTTATGAATTTTCACCTACAGAATGGCTCACCTCCACAACAAGACTTAAGATATCAGGTTGTATGAAAATGTTTAATAACAATGAATTATAAAAAAGGAAAACAAGAATTGACAATGCAGTTCTTACAACAAAAGCACTTACTGCATCATATGATTAATATAATAGCTACAATACAAAGAGATACGTGGACTAGAGGAGGAAAGAAGAAAAAAATACATGACTGAACTGGGGAAGCACCAACTTTGCAGTTTTATGGCTGGGGAATCCTGGATTACAGCCCTGCAAGTCTCCTACTGAGAGGGTCACAAGCAGAGAGTCCTTTCTATGGGTGAATTTGGGCATTGATCTATTGTGACTTAAATAGCTCAGGGAACAAAGATGGCTGGCTAAATGCCAGAAATACTGGCTTCTCTTTCTTGAGCCAGTCCAGAAGAGGGCCAACCCTACCAGAGTCTGTCATGAGCAAAGCTTTATTCCAGGAGTGGCTAGTTCTAGTACATAGATAATGCATCCTTGGTAGATTTGGCCAGAATTCACCCAGGATGTTGTCTTTTATGTTATATTTATTCCTGAGATCATCTAATAGCAGTCATGTAGTAGGGGTGAATTATACTAGGGGTATGAATTAGGGGTGTCATTATACTATGAGGTAAACAATGGTTCATTGAACTATAATTACCTTATGTAGGTACAAAAAGAGAATGAAAAAAAGGAAAAGTAACAACAACAAAACCAAATAAATTGCATTTCATAATAGTAGGAACAATTTACAGTTCCATCAAAAGTTTATTACTGTGTGTTTTCCCATAGCTCCTCTAACATTTATCATTTTTGCCATTCTGATAGGTATGAAGTGGAACTGCAGAGTTGCTTTAATTTACTTTCTCTAATTACTAGTGATTTTGAATATTTTTTAAAATGTTTGTGAATAGCATGGATTTCTTCCTTTGAAAAATATCTGTTCAAAATTAAAAGATGTGTTACCATCTGATACCTGTCAGATTGGTTAATATGACAGAGAATGAAAATAATAAATGTTGCAGAAAATATAAAAAAATTGAGACCCTAATACATTATTGATGAAGTTGTGAACTCATCCAATCCATTCTAGAAAGTAAATTGGAACTATGCCCAAAGGGCAACCAAACTGTGCATATCCTCTAATTCAGAAATACTACTACTAAGTATCCTAGCATCATAAAAAAGGGAAAAAGACACACATGTACAAAAATATTTACAGCAGCTCTTTTTGTGGTGGTAAAGAATTTGAAATGGAAGGGATGCCCAACAATTGGGGAATGGCTGAACAAATTGTTGTGTATAAATGTCACATGGAATACTATTGTGCTATAAGAAATGATGAGCAGGCAGATTTCAGAAAAACCAGAAAAGACTTACATTAACTGATGCTGAATGAAGTGAAAAGAACCAGAACATTGTCCATAGTAACAGCAAGTTTGTAGTTTTATTAACTTTGAAAGACTTAGCTCTTTCCAGCAATACAGTAATCTAAGACAATTTCAAGACTTGTGATGGAAAATAACATCCACAGCCTGACTACAGGTCAAAGCACATCAATTTTCACTTTTGGGGTTTCTGTGGCTTTTCCTTTTTGTTCTATTTCTTCTTTTACAACATGATTAATGTCAAAATATATTTCCATGATTGTACATGTATGACCTTTATCAAGATTGCTTGTTGTTTTAGGGAAGGAGAATGAAAGGAAAGGAGAGAGGGAAAACATGAAATCAAAATCTTATAAAAGATAAATGTTGAAACCTATCTTTACATATAATTGGAAAAATCAAATACTTTTTACTAAAAAGAAAGAAAAAAGAAAACTGCCTTCTCATATCTTTTGACCATTTATTAGATAATAGCTTTTGTTTTTAAACGATTAAACCAGATCTTCATATCTCTTGGATACTAAACTTTTATCAGAGGGATTTGCTATAAAATTTTTCCTAATTTTCCTAGTTTCCTGTTTTCCCTCTAATTTTAAGTTCATTAGCCTTTTTTTTTGTATAAACTTTCTTTTAAAATGTAATCAGTATTGTCTATTTTATCTTCTGTGATCTTCTCTGTCTTTTGGTAACAAATTTTTCTCCTATTGATAGATCTGAAAGCTAATTTCCTTTGCCTTTTAATTTGTTTTATGATATCACTTTTTATGTCTAAGTCGGGTATCCAGTTTAGAGCCTATCTTAAGATGAGGTTTGAAAAGTTACTCTATACCTAATTTTGTATGGTTGATTATCCTGTTACTTAAAACCACAATGTTGCCATTACCTTTGTTGCCTTTATACTCCTATCTCTCCTTTCCAGTAAACAGGAGAAGAGACAAAAAGCTTAGTTCTATAAATGTTTTATCAGTGATGTGTATTAATTATTTCTTAGAATTCTAGTAGAAATATTTACATTTTTATCTTTCTTTTTATTTCAGGCTACAGTTGGACAATGGTAAAAGATATGGAATATATATGTAATAAACTAAGTCAACCTGTAACATTTCCTGTCAGAGCAGCATTAGTTAAGCAATCTTATGATCAGTTGCTTTGGCTGGTACAACAATCGTATAGGTAAGTAGATAACATAATATTTATTTTTTTCTAATGGACTGTGAAATTTATTGTACATGACTTTGAGATATATATATATATATATATATATATATATATATATATATAGTCTTAAAATTATGCATGAAAATTTGTATGTAAAATCATATTCTCCCATCTATTTCTATTAAATTTTATTTAAGAAATTTGCTTTTTTATGAAAAATATTGATTCCAATATGTATTTAAAAAACCATTTAAAATTACTAACTCTTACTATGGGCATTATCTGTCTTTGTCAATGAGTGATCTTTGCATTGAATTTTCCCGCATGATTCTGCAAGTTGTCTAGCATTTCCATTATCCAATGTACAATATGGCAAGGTAGAAATACCATTCAAAAAATAAACTTAAGCAAAATACAACCAAATGCATGCAGGAGAAATGATACTTAAGAGTTTTGAAAGCACTTAGTGATTGATTTCTAAATTAATTCATCGAGAGGAAACCCCCCCCCAAAATGGAAGAAATCACAAATAATATTAGTACTTCAAAACAGGTGAATGAGAGGTCTATATATAAACTATATGCCTCCTTTCTGATCTCTGTAAAATTTTCATGTGAATGGTCCCTTGAAAGCACAACATAGGAAGAAGAGAAGGGAAAGAAAGAAAATAAAAATTTATTGAATGCCTGCTATGTGCCAGACACTTTGCAAAGTGCTTTATAAATATTGTCTCATTCAATAGTGGGAATAAGGAAGCTCTCCTAAATGATTTACCACAGTCATGCAACTGACTGGAAAGTGTAGAGAATTCAAGATCCTGATATATTCATTTATTGACTTGGTTGAACAAAAAGCATCCTTAAAGACTCTTCCCCCAACAAAATTCCTCTTGTACACATCAGATTTTTATGATAGTTCCAGTTACAAATATAATTGATTCAACATTTCTTTAAGGCATAAAACTGGTATATTTGTTCATCAAAATGATTTATCTTTTATATGTAAGCTCATTTGTATAAAAAAATCCAAATCTTCAGGTGCTGCTGTTTGTAAATGACATTTTTCTGATTATATAGAATCCTGAATTCTAGTAAGCTTCCTCCATGATTGAGTTACTCAGAAGAGATTGGCTGAACACTACGTTCCGAAACAATTAAGTGGGTAAAAATTGAATATTATTCAGATATGACATGATGAGACAGTTCATTAAGTTAACTTATCAATAAGGCATCTTTCATAAACACTGTCTATGAACTCAGAATTAATAGAATATCAGTCTATATTACATTAGAGAAATTACGCTGTACTTACAGTAATTCCAACCTGATCCTTTTGCATATTCCCTCATCTTGAACACCACTATTCTTCTAAGTTGGTCTTCCTTTGGTGATTCAGGAAGCCTTTTTAATAATCTTGCAGCAATTTGAGGTCAACATTTTGAATAGCAATTATTCATTAAAACAGATTGACTAAAAGCCACCAACCTTGAAATATAGGCTTCTGTTTTTGGAAGAAAAAAATATACATCCACTGAAAAATAATTTCATAAATACCTACTTAGTCAATGGTTTTTATATTTTAAGTAAATATAAAGGAAATTGTATTCAAGGAAAATTTATATTTCAAGGAAAGGCATTTTATGAATTTTAATTGTCATTCTTCGTCTTTAGTGATAAAGATTTTCCTTTATTAAGTATGTGATTATAGATCACACTGTGATTTTTAAAGTTTTATTTTGGGGGAGGGAGAAAACACAGCCTCTGTATTCAGGCCAATGTGACACTTTCTTTCCTTTAGTGTTAAAATGCTTTGTAATGCTGTATACAAGTAAAGCTTTGTCTAGTCTTTACAAATAAATTTAATTACATAGAGTATGTAGATATTGGCAAAAGTCAAATAGCCTTTTTGGTTGAAAACAATACTGTTGCACAGCAACCTGCTAAATTTCTAGACATAAAATACATATATTTGTATGTATTCTAGACATTAAATACACATATAAGAGCAAATATATGAATTAGCACAAATTATTGCATTTTATTTTTCTTAATTTCATACAGATTAATTGATAATTAAGTATATTTTATAAAATTGATGGTTTGACTGTTTGCATAATAGCCAACATGAAAACTAAATACATTATTAATATATTTATCTATTATTACTCAAAGAAGCCTATTTGATACAGAGTTTTATTGGCTCACAAAATTTTGCTTTTTTTTTTTTTTTTTTTTTTTTTTTTTTTTTGCCAGGGAGAATGATCTTTGGATAGGAAAGGCTAAAACAAAAATGGTTAACAAAGAATTGAAAAACAGATAAGTAAAAAGATAGAAAGCAAGCACTCAGCTACCTTCAATTAGTTTAAACCATCATACAAGTAATAACTACATCTCAAAACATTGAAAGGACTAATCTGTGTAACTGCTGAGCCACTGTCAGTGATGTTTGAAAGATTGTGGAGAATGGGAGAACTATCAAAGGACTGGAGAGGAGAAAAGATCTTGACTCTTTTATTGCAAAAAAAAAAAAAAAAAAGAAAGAAAGAAAAGAAAAGATATAATTAGCAAATTATGGGACAGTGAGCTTTATTTAAATTAAGAAAATGTTACAATATTTTATTAAAAATAATGTTTTGAAGTATTTAGAAAGAAGTAATATTAGAGTAAGAAAACATGAATATAGTTTTATCGAGAATAAGTTATGCATATAATTTAACATATTTAACATGTATTGGACTACCTATCATCTAGGGGAGGGGTTGGGGGAAAGGAGGGGAACATTTGAAACAGAAGATTTTGCAAGGGTCAAGGTTGAAAAAATTACCCATGCATATGTTTTGTAAATAAAAGATATAATAAAATAAAATAAAACAAAAAGAATAAGTTATGTCAGACTATTTCCTTTTTAGATGGGGCTATTAGAGTAATCAGAAAAATGCTATAGACATATAACTAAATTTCATTAAAGCATTTGATACAGTTTCTCATATTGCAAACCTTATGTCAGAGCCTCTATACTGGCACAACTGATTTTAAACTTCTTTGGGAGAATTCTTTTCCTTTGGTTCCTTTGCTTTCTCTCAGATATTGAGCACCTTGATGTTGGATACCTCCTTATTTCTAAAGAATGAGCTGCAAGGGAAAGGATTCTGGAAAGATGGCAAAGTCAGTTAGGAAATTCCAAATTCTTCAGATTTCAGGATGAATGTAGAGAGATAAAAGGAGAAAGATTGAGAGAATTTTTTTTTTAATCCAAGAAAACAAGAAGATAATGAAAGAAAGGACATTCAGAATCTTAAGAAAACAGCTTCTTGGTTATGGAATATTATTTCTCTGTAAGAAATGACCAGCAGAAGGAATACAGAGAGGCTTGGAGAGACTTACATCAACTGATGCTGAGTGAAATGAATAGAACCAGAAGATCGCTGTACACTTCAATGTTGTATGGAGATGTATTCTGATGGAAGTGGATATCTTCAACATAAAGAAGATCCAACTCACTTCCAGTTGATCAATGATGGACAGAAACAACTTCACCCAGAGAAGGAACACTGGGGAGTGAATGTAAATTGTTAGCACTACTGTCTATCTACCCAGGTTACTTATACCTTTGGAATCTAATACTTAATGTGCAACAAGAAAATGGTATTTACACACATGTATTGTATCTAGGTTATATTGTAACATATGTAAAATGTATGGGATTGCCTGTCATCAAGGGGAGGGAGTAGAGGGAGGGAGGGGATAATTTGGAAAAATGAATACAAGGGATAATATTATAAAAAAAATACTATGCATATATACTGTGAAAAAAATTATAAATAAAAAAAAATAAAAGTAACTTTTAATTTAAAAAAAATTAAAAAAAAAAGAAAACAGCTTCTTGAAAATTAGAATTAGGTAAGGAGAAGCCACCGAAGTTATAAGAGACCAAGAATTAATAAAATAAAATATAAAGAATGAAAAAATAGAAGACAATGTGAAACAGCAGATCTGGGGAACACATAAGAAGAAAAAAATATAAGAATAATCAGACTACTTGAAAGCTACAATCAAAGAATCTTGATAAAATAATACAAGAAATAATGAAAGAAAATTGTTTTGAACTGTTAGAACAATATCATATCCAGAAAGTTAAGCTTAATCCTGAACTTTTTGTGCAGGAAATTCAGTAGATTGAAAATAAAAATTCAATGAATCATTAGACTTTCAGGATTTTGTTGCAAAAAGATCTGAAATTTTACATATAAGATCCAAGAGAATAGAAGGAAAACATCAAAGACTAATTACAAGGGACTCAATAAGGACAAACTATGTTGAAATATAAACCTTATAGATTGTCATTAGTAATTGTGTAGTTCAAAAGAAAGATTGGGGTAGAACTAAGTATGATATGATTCTAAAAAAGCAAAACTATAGGAAAATATTTTACATAAATATAGTACAAAAGGAAGAATTGATAAGAGGAATTAGATGGAGGAGGAAGGCTGGTAGTTCTGGAATCCTACTCTCATCAGGAATGAGTTAAAAAGGGAACAATTATATGTATATGTATATATATATATATATATATATATATATATATATATATATATATATAAATTTTTAAAAGTATAAAAGCCTTCTAAATTCAGAAAGAAATAAGAGGGTAAGAGGATAGAGAGGGGGGAAATATAAGGGAGGGATTTTTAGATCTACTCACATCAAATCTGAGTTAAAGAGAGAACAATATATATAATTTAGAAGGGAACAAATATCTTCTAAATTTATAAAGAAATAAGAGGTTGAGGGAATAGTATAAAGGAGGAGATATAGAAGGGTGTGTAGATTATCCTTCCTTCCTTCCTTCCTTCCTTCCTTCCTTCCTTCCTTCCTTCCTTCCTTCCTTCCTTCCTTCCTTCCTTCCTTCCTTCCTTCCTTCCTTCCTTCCTTCCTTCCTTCCTTCCTTCCTTCCTTCCTTCCTTCCTTCCCTTCCTTCCTTCCCTTCCTTTTTTCTTCCTTTTTTCCTCCCTTTCCTCCTTTCTTTCCCTCCCTCCCTCCTTCCTTCCTCCTTTTTTCCTTTATTCTTTCCTCTTTTCCTCCTTTTCTCTCTTCTTCCCTTCCTCCCTCCCTCCCTTCCTCTCCTTCCTTTCTTGCTCTCCTTTCTTCCTTTTTCTTCCTTCTCCCCTTCCTTTTTTACTCCCTGCCTTTTTTCCTGCCTCCATCCCTTCCTCCTTTTCTATCTTGCTTTCTTTGCTCCACATAATAATGCCTGACACATCAGAGGTGCTTCATAAATACTCCTGAATTGTTTGATTATTGACTGAGTGAATGTTTTAAGTTAACCTGTAATCTAAGAATAAAAGTTGTAAGCAACCATGGGTTTTTCAAGTACTTTACAGCTGCCCACCAGTCACTAATTTATTGATGGCTTCCTAAACATAAGGCAGTTCATATCTAGGCAGTATGGAAAGGATTATTAATGTCAGGTTTGACTTTTCAGTCATATCTGAACCCAATGATGGTAATAAATTTCATAATCACCTTCAAAAATAAAAGGCTATATAATATTTTTTCATTATTGAATTTTATTTTTAATTTTTAGAATAAATATTTCTATAACAGTTCAATAAAAAAGATGATTGCACATGAAACTGCAACTCTACTATGCACAACTTTCTATTTTTTTTCAAATTTATAACAAAACTATTGTGGAAATTTTTTTCCCCCTTTTCTCCCTTTCCCTCTTTCCCCTCCACCCTAGAGATGGCTACCATTAGACACAAATATATATATACATGTGTGTGTGTGTGTGTGTGTGTGTGTGTGTGTGTGTGTGTGTGTGTGTGTGTAAAATTATTCTGTACATGCTTTTATTTATCATTTCTTTCTCTGGATGCAAATAGTGTTTTTCTTCATATGGCCTTTATAGTTAATTTGAATATAATAGTCAAAATAACTTATTCATTCAAGGTCATTTTAAAAACAATATTGCTGTTACATATACTATGTTTCCTTGGTTCTGCTCATTTTACTCTCTGCTGTTTTTCTGCAAGTTTTCCCATGTTTTTCTGAAATCATTAGATCATTATTCTTATAGTTTAACAGTATTTCATCACAATCATATACCTCAAATTCTTCATCCATTCCCCAATTGGACATCTCTGCAATTTCCAGTTCTTTACTACCACAAAGAAAACTGCTATAAACATTTTAGAACAGAAAGACACTCTTTTTCTTCTTTTTTCTGTCTTTGAAAATAGACCAAGTAGTAGAATTTCTGGGTCAAAGGATATAGATAGTTTAATAATTCTTTGGGTATAGTTCTAGATTATCTCCAAAATGGTTAGACCAGTTCACAGTTCTACCAACAATGAATTAGTGTCCCAGTTTTCCCATATTCCCTCCCTCCAGTATTTATCAATTTCCCCTTCTTTCAGGGAAAGGGTCCTGTATGTGCCAAAATGTTTGTGGCAGCCCTTTTCATAGTGGCTAGAAGCTGGAAGATGAATGGATGTCCATCAATTGGAGAATGGTTGGGTAAACTATGGTATATGAATGTTATGGAATATTATTGTTCTATAAGAAATGACCAACAGGAGAAATACAGAGAGGCTTGGAGAGACTTACATCAATTGATGCTGAGTGAAATGAGCAGAACCAGAAGATCATTATACACTTCAACAATGATACTGTACGAGGATGTATGCTGATGGAAGTGGATTTCTTCAACATAGAGAAGAACTAATCCAATTCCAATTGATTAATGATGGACAGAACCAGCTACATCCAGAAAAGGAACACTGGGAAATGAATGTAAACTGTTATTTTTACCTTCTGAATCCAATTCTTCCTGTGCAACAAAAAAAATTCGGTTCTACACACATATATTGTATCTAAATTATACTGTAATATATTTAACATATATAAGACTGCTTGCCATCTGGGGGAGGGGGTTGGGGGAGGAAGGGAAAAAATCTGAATAGAAGTAAGTGCAAGGGATAATGTTGTAAAAAATTACCCATGCATATGTACTGTCAAAAAATGTTATAATTATAAAATAAAATAAAAAATTAAAAAAAAAAAATTTCCCCTTCTTTCATTTTAGCCAGTATGGTAGTTGTAAAATGACAATTTGGGTTGTTTTCATTTGTATTTTTCTAATCAATAATGATTTAGGGAATTTTTTTCATGCAACTGTAAATTATTTTGACATCTTCATGAGAAAATTGCCTGTTCATATCTTTTGATCATTTATCAGTTGAGAAATGGCTCATATTCTTATTAATTTGACAAAGTTTTTTACATATTTTAAATATGAAACCTTTATTTGGTAAACTCTATAAAATTTCCCCTCTTCCTCCAGTTTTCTGCTTTCCTTATAATCTTGGTTATATTTATTTGTGCAAAACTTTTTAAATTTAACATGATCAAAATTATCCATTTTATGCCAAACTTTGCTCTCTCTATCTCTTATTTATTCATAATTTTTCATCTATCATAAGTCTGACAAGTAGTATGTTCCATGTCCTTCTAATTTTCTTGTAAAATCTCTCTTTACATATACGTTATGTTTCTATTTTGACCTTATCTTGGTAAAAAGCTGTGCAAAATATAAAGGGCTAACCTGCAAAAAATGGAGAGCATATTGAGCCACACATGAGAAAGTAACCTATATAAATCAGGGTCTCAGGCCATAATAGGCAGACTGTAGACTTAACACCTATTTCTTTTAATAAAGGTTTCTTTGCCCAGAAAGGTTTCCCATTTCCAATTTCAAACAGATTTCCAAATCAATATTGTATAATATTGGTAACAGTGGACATTCTTATTTCATATCTGATCTTACCGGGAAGGATTCTAATTTATCCTTATTACAAATAATGCTTGCTGATGGTTTTAGCTAAATGCTAATTTTTTTTTTTATCAATTTAAGGATAAATCCATTTATATCAATACTTTCAAATGTTTTTAATAAAAATAAATGTTAAACTTTAAAATAACATATATACATACATATATATATATGTATATATATATTTGAAGGGTAGTTATTTGGCACTATGTTTAGTAGCATATAGTATTTTTATAGTATTTTTTCTTAACCTACTCCATTTTGAATTCTGACCTGGAATCATAGTATAGAAGATATTTCAATTTCTTTTTATTCAGGTCTAGGCTTTTCTGTTGCCCTACTATCAGTCAAATATCCATCTGATAGCTCTTGTATGTTATCATCATGCCCTTAAGAATTGTTCTTTGTAATATATCTGAAGATAGTAAAAAGGAGATACAATTTTTAGATTCATGGTATGGGTATAAATAAATGTGTATTACATGTATATTACTTTAAGATTGAAGTGCTCACAACAAACTTTTCTATTAATCATTTCTACCTCCTAAATTCCAAAATAACAATTTCTAATTCCTATTATAATGATGATAAAAATAAAAAATTACATTGTTTTCAGGTATCCCAGCCATTTTAATATTAATATAAATTTATAATTGAGTCTTTAAATTGATTTGATTTAAATTCATATATTTAATACTCCCGAGTAGTTTGATTTTTTAAAATAAATAACATATTAAAATAACAGTGCCCTCCTAAATGTTTATGTCAGTTTCTTTTTAGGGTTTATCAACAGAATAGTAAGGCTGTTTGAAGCACCAAAAAAAGGCTATAGACAAAATTTAATATTTCTGTTCTGCATTCTCATGCAGAATTACTGTGGGTAGTTCAGAAATTTTCATCTATTTTTCATTCTACTGAAATGCTACCAGACATCAGCATGTGATATATACTTTCCTCTCTCTTTTTTTTAAACTAGCACACAAGTATAACTCTTCTCTATTCCTTAAGAGCAGAAATATGTTATTTTAGCAAAATGTTGTTCCCCTTTCCACCATTTTCCTTACCCTACCTTGCAGATTGGTGAGGATCTGTCTCTGTAAATATCTGTAAAGTGTTTCCTTCACTATAAACAATTGTGTAAACTTAAGGTGCTATTATTTTTCTTGTTATGAAGAAACCCCACTCTCACTTGTGATATGTGGATATGAGGACCAGGTTTTTTGATTAGTAATAGCACAACCTGAAAACCAATGTTATATGGTAGGGTTCTTATAGCCACTAAACATTTATGTGTTGCTTCTATAGGTATAACAACTAGATACAGATAATTTGATTTATCTGTTCTTTATGAAAAAAAAATGTGAATATTGAAACAGGAAGCAGAAAACTTATCACTTCACCTAAATAAGATTTATTTTCACTAAGTGGTTCACCCATATAAAATTCTTCCACCTGAAATCTATTTGTAATTGAAAAAAATAAATCTTAAGTCATTACTTTAGCTTATTAGAATTTTTTGTCATAATCTCTGATTTCATTTTTAACTAATTATTTTCTTTTCAATTTTAATGCAGGTACAGTCTGACTATTTGGACAGGAAAAGATGATATATATCCCACTGAAGATTTGCTCTTTGTCAGAGAACATTTTGGAAAAAAGCAAGTTTTCTATGATATCTTAGAGCCACAAAACCAAGAATTCAAACAAGCTATTGGAATAGAAATTGAAAAATAAAAAGCTTAAAAATCTCCATATATTCTTATTTCATATACTTAGTTTGCTTTGGGCTTTAAAAAACCCCTGAATTACTTTGTATGTTGTGATTACAGATTGATAGGTTTTATAGGTTTGTCTGTTGATGGTTCTGTGGTTGTTATTGAGTTGTTTCAGTCATATCCAATTCTTTGTGATCTTATTTGGAGTTTTCCTGATACTGATACTGGAGCAGTTTGTCATTTCCTTCTCTAGCTCATTTTACAGATGAGGCAAATGTGGCAAACAGAGTAACATGACTTGACCAGGATTACACCACTAGTAAGTATCTGAGGCCAGATGTGAACTCAGAAAGATGAGTCTTCCTGACTCCAGACCTGGCATTCTATCCACTGAGCAATCTAGTTGCCTGTTGATAGCTTCACTATATACCTATCTACCCAAGTTCAAAACCATTAACATTATGGATTATTTATCTTTCCTCCCTCATATCAAATAAACATTTAAGTTCTACCTCTGAAATATCTATCAAAGAAGCATCTAGGTGTTACAAAGTGGCTAGAGCACTGGTCCTGAAGTCACGAAGACCTGAGTTTAAATGGCATCAAATATTTACTAGCTGTGTGACCCTGGGCAAGTTATTTAACCCAGATTGTCTAAACCTCCCTCATACATACATGTGTATATATGTATATAGATAGGTAGACACACACATATAACATGTCATTTTATGTACATTCTACTATCACTAACCTTGTTTAGAACTTCATCTATATATTTACTGATATTACTTTATTTCCACCTCTTCTTTCTCTTCATTCATTGCCAATGAGTCAGTCAGTGAGCACTTATTAAGAATCATTGATGTGCCAAGCACCAGGCTCTGGAGAAACATAAACAAAAGTTAAATACTCTTCCCTTAAGGAGCTTACATTCTGGAAAAGATATGTGCATACATAAACATCACATACAAAATAAATGCAAAGTCATGAGTGGTGAGGAAGGCACTAGCAGCAGGAAAGTCTTTGTGTGCTATCAAAGTTGAGGTGAGCTTCAGAAGAATCTGAGGATTCTCTGAGGCCAGGGTCAGGAGGCAGGGCATTCCATCCCTGAAGGACCATCAGTATCAAAGCATGTAGGGAGGAAATGAGGAGTTATATGTATGATCTCTGTTTCAAAGCCCATTGGTATGGACTACTCTATAGGTGGAATTGAAGGCCTCATTTGCATAGTGAGAAGTAAAAGATCTCCAAACTTTACTGATCTCCTTTGAGCTCTGGAGCACTCATAAAACTTCCTCTTTTAGACTCTTTATGGCCAGCCCTCTTTGGGAATTCGTTAAGAAAGTATTCCTTTAGAATTCCTTCTGGATGCTTTAGGAGGCCCAGTTGCCTTTGTGACTGATCAGACTTGAGTCACTTTTCCTCTCTTGGCTTTTGACTTCACCAGAGAAAAGCTGATAATCTGTCTTCAAATACTACTAGTTTATGATCTCAAGCAAGTCATTTAACCCCAATTGTCTCACCAAAAAAAAAAAAAAAAAAGTGGGGAAAAGAGAGAAGATGGAACAGACTAATCCCACTTTAGACTGGTGAAGGGAAAGACTGGGAAAACATGTGAAGAGTGAGTAGTTTCCTTCCATCATGCCCCTAGTCCCAGCTAGCTCCATATTAGAAACTGTAAGGAGATTCCTTTTGGATGAGATCCAGCATGACCTCTCTCGATTGAACTGAGATAACTCATTCCCAGTAGAAAAGCACCTTCACTATGTTTTGAATGGTAAATATTGTCTTGTCTAGTATATATTCTCTTCATACTTTCTCTTATTTCTGTTTTGCTGTGATTTGGATAAATGGTTTTCTTTGCCATTTAGAATGTGTATTCATTTTGGAATTGGTATTAGGTGGGGAAAGGGCCAAAGCCTTGAAAATAGAGCTTGGACTTCCCCTCCAAATGAGAAGGCACTCAGAAGTTAGATTGAACCCTATTATTTCTCGTAGGCCAGCAATATTTAAGGTAGCAGAGAGATCATTCTAGCCCAGTAACCTTCCTGACCCCCCATTCTGTGGCCGTGATCCCAACTTCCTGATGCCTCTCCTGGCAGGAAAGAAAGCGTCTCTTGGAGAAGGGTGGGGGTAAAAGAGGCTAGAGATGGCTGTTCTGCCTCTGGTTCTCAGCTCTCTTTCCTCTCACTATATAAGGAATAGCCAAAACCTTAGCTAAGCTGGACTGTAGGATCTGGGGAGAATTATATATGATAATGACTAGAGATAGGTCAAAGTAAAGCTGTGAAGGACTTTTGCAATAGAAAAGAATGCCAGGCTTGGCACTGGAAGATCTAGCTACAGGGCTTATCACTTTCCTATGATTTTGGAGACAACAGGAAAACACTGAGGTTTTAGAGAAGGGAAGTGACAGAGGCTCACCCTTGGCAGCCAGGTGGCACAGCAGCTGAAGCTCTGGGACCAAAGTCAAGAAGACCTGAGTTCAGATGTAGCCTCAGATACTTCTGCTTGATCCTGGACCGTCATTTAGCTACCTGCTTCAGTTTGCTCAACTGTAAAGATTAAATGAAATGATGTTTATAATGTGCATGCCATATTAGTAGGTACTTAATTTTTTCCCCTTCTTTTGGACAACTACTTTGGCATCTCTGTGGAGAATGGATTGGAGGGAGAAGTTTGAGGGTGGAAAAATTTAAAGTGGCTGTAAAATGTAAAAGAAGAAAAATGTAAAGAGGCTATAAAAATTTAAAGTGATTCTACTTATATTGCTTAGTATTTCATCTGGGATACAGAATACAATTTGTAAGAATTTTCTCTTTTGTACTGGTTTCCTCTATGTTTGGATCAAACCAGTTTTCATCATGGAATAATACTAGTATGTAAGAAATGACTCTTGTAGCTTCAAGCCACACCAGGACAGAGGATTTAACAGGAAAGTTATGCTTTAGATAGTGCTGATGTATTCTTTAAACTAGCCAATTTGGGGTAGCTTGCAGATTGAGAGCTGGGTTTGGATGGACTTCTGGGAGCAGAGGCCAGATGAACGACACAGTGGTATCAGGATGGCATTCTATGATCCCTTGGGTATTTTCCCCTGGCATCTCATTTGCAAAGATGGCCAGCTGCCAATCCATGGGAAAAAAAACAGATCTGAGTGGTGTGTGTGTGTTGTCTATCATGCTGAGATTCAGATTCAAGTTGAATGCTCTATTATACAATAATGCTGCTTTTTCACTTAACCACATCCCATTGAAACAACTATTATCATCTCTATATAGCTAGTGACATTGATGCTAGGAGGCCTGTTAAAAAGTCTCTTCAAAATGCTGTTAATACTAGGAGATTCAGTCTAGACATCCTTCAGGGAAACCTACCTTGCCAGGATGTCCAGAAGGTCAGTGCAGCCAAGTCCAGCTGCTGAGAGAGAGGCCCATGTGGCTATAGCTGCTCAGTTTTGCTCCAGAACAGCTAAGTAACAAGAACTGTTAGATGGGATGAGAAGGAGCGGTTCTTAGGATGGGGGACCCGAGAGCCATGAAATATGATTAACTGCCATTATTTCAAATTTCCAACTGCCAGATGTTGTCACATTGGCAAAAGAAAGCACTTATTACTATACAAAATTGAAAGTACTACTAAAACTTAGTCACCAACCAAAATGTTAAAGCTAAACTTCTGAATATTGGGGTTGAGAGTCCTCACTGATGTTCATAAATGGCATTAGAACTTTCATTTCTCTTTACATGTTTTGTACAGGTCTTATTTTTCATTCAGGTGAGTTGATACTTTGTGGCTCAGAAAATACCTTCCTTAGTCTCAGGTATTTTTTAAAAATTTGTTTCTTTTTACTTTTAAATAAAAATCTATGAACAGTAATTCCGGGCAATTTTTTGTTTTACATTTAGGTTAAAGATGTTTGTAAAGAATTCATTTAGACATCTTAAAAAAGGTAACATTGGGTTTCTAAGGTGGCTTTAAGAAAGTAAAAATAGGGGCAGCTAGGTGATGCAGTGGATAGAGTACCAGCCCTGAAGTAAGGAGGATCTGAGTTCATATCTGCTAACTAAATAAATATAGTATGAGGAAGTTGCATTGCAAAAACATGAAAAGTTGCTGTCGTTACATATCTTGACACTGGCAGGCCAGAGTATATTACATAGCATTTACTGTTATTTTCCAATAGTTTCACATTGAGGTTTTTACTTTGGTTTCCTATTTTGATTATTTTTTATTTAAGGATATTGTTAAAGACACAGAAAACAAGAAAAGGGGGGGGTTGAGTCTTTTCTCATGTTGTGAGAACAGGGGGTGGAAAATGAGGGATGAATGCTTATCATTTCCATTAAATATTAGCTAAGAATATAGGATTTGTGCACAAATATTTTGTTTTCTTGTTGCCAATGCTATGTCTCATAAAAATTTACTTGTAGCTTTTGCGCTATTGGACTCTGGGTATTAGTAGATATTGAGGAAGAATCTCTTTGGAACCCTTACAGAAAAGCTTTAAAAAAAAGTTGGTGCGTAAACTATTTAAAGAGATGACTGCTAGCATATTTTAAAATGCTTCAAACAGCTCACCACACTTCATCTTTTAAGAAGGAGTAAGAAGAGTAAAGAGCTATAATTTTGTGGTTTTCTTAATCTCAAGATAATTTCACATGTAACCAAAGAATTCTTGTGAAATCAATAAAAATATTTTCATTAATAAGAAGTCAAAGGCAGATAACATTCAAAACTACATTTTAAAGTCTTTATTTACAGAGTATGCTGATTTAGGAATAGAACTATATGAATTTTCTTTCCAATATACATCTTTAAAAACTAAAAAAGCAAACAACTTTTCAAGTAATAAAAAAATGTGTAGGCTTAGCTATCTAGAAATACCTGGAAAAGGAAATGGCAAACCACTCTAGTATCTTTTGCCAAGAAAACCCCCCCAAATAGGGTCATGGAGAGTTGAACACACCTCAAATGGTTGAATAACAACATCTATAAACACCAGGTATATTTCCTTAGAACAGTGGTCTGGATCAAAAAAAATTTCTCTAATCATGTGACTCATCCATGGAAACATCAAGTAACAGAACCCTGCAATTAAATATTTTCTTCAAAATGTTCAACTATACACAACTAAACCACTAACATATACAGTTCAACTTCTATCAAATTACCAAAAAAGCAGCATTAAATGGAAATTAGGAAATACAGAATTGTTTTCTTACACAATTATGTATTCGGTTAATATTAAAGTGATGTGGAGAAAGATCTAAAACTGTGAACCACAAATATTAAATTCATATTTTCAGGTGCTATATAATTTTGTTCATAGTTATGTAACTACTATGTCCAAGATAAGGAATTGGATTTTATAACACATTTCCCAAATCATAAGACAGTAATTTTCATTTTATATTGTTTGTCAATCATTCTCGGGTCCTAAAAAACTAGATGAATGGAAATACTATGCTTGAATATTTGGGGATGTAGAGATACAAGTCTACACTTAGTCTATCTTTATTGCAAATCAGAAGTAAAATATTTATAATGACATTTCTAACCAGTTAGTAAACTCTTTTATTAAGTTTCTATTGGGTTTCTTAATTAAGTGTAACCTTATCTTCAATATTTAAACTAAATGAACATTTAGTCAATGCTTACTAAAAACTAAAAATAATCTGCAATTAAATGAATGCTTCTTTGGAAATAACCTCTTAAATTATTTTTTATAGTTCAAAATGATCTATAATTTTTGATCTATAATTATAGTTTATTATTGGCAATCTATCAGTAATTTCCATTGATGGTCATAGAAGTTAGTAAGCATGAAGAAGAAAGCAAATTGGAGAGTAACCACAAACACACAGATATGGTATTGAAATACTTATAATCTTTTTATCAGCACTTTGCACATAGGTCAATGTTCTCATGGTGATGCAGCAGCTGATTATATGAATAGTACTTCCAAAAGAAATTTAATAGTGTCACTGCTTTGGTTTTTATTTTTTTTCATCTTAATTTAATTCCTACTTAGTCGTAAGATAGTTTGGTGGTGGAGGAGGGGGAAGGCTAGCCAGAAAATTATATTACAGTCATAGTGTTTCACTTTTATACCTTGGACAGCATGAACTTTGATATCCATTGCCATGAACAGTTACTTTATAAAATATTTTGGTAAATATGAAAAGTCTACAGAACTGCAGCAAAACAATGTGGTCCTTTTTTCTTTCTTTGATTTTTATTTAAATGAAAAACTTGGACCACATGAAGGTTATTAAACCTGGTTACTATATGTTATTATAGGGAAGATGAAAGGTTGTATTAAAAATAGGAACTTCCGATCTGCATTTGAGTGAGAGTCCATATGAGAGGTGGCCTGATAGTCGGGAAAAGGTGGGTTCAAATCCTACTTCTGATCTCGATGGAAAAGTCACTTCATTTCTTAGTGTTCAAGGCAACTAACTCTATGAAGTCAGTCAACAAGCACTTATTTAGCACCTACTATGTGCCAGACACTATGCTAAGCAAGTTACAGGTAAGTAGTACATCTGTATTGGTGGAAAATCTTCTCACCAGGACACACAACACACACACACACACACACACACACACACACACACACACACACACACACCCAGTAGTTTAGGTGTTTTGAACTGCCCAAAGGCAGTGACTATCTCTTCTGTCTAAGAGTTTATTACCACAGTGTCTAAAACAATGCTCTACTCCTAAAGGATACCCATTGAGATAGTGAACTGCTTCCGTGGAGGAAGGAGGATGAGCTAGACCACCAAGGCTCCTTCTGCCTTTCAGACACACACGCGTCATGTATTTCTGGGTTACCTTTTAAAAATTTACTAACTGCTTAATTTGTTCCGTTTGTAACGATTGTCTCCTTAACAACATTTTCTTGTTTTTGAACTCTTTGGGAAAAGTAGGGACGGTGGGCACGAGTATCTTTTGTCCACAAGAAAAGAGACTGGAAATCTTGTTGCTAACACCGACATCCGGGATCGGAGGGTGGGAATTGACATTTAAGGGGGGAAGAAAGCCTGGACGGGTTTGTGCGGTATGATCCAGGGGGAAGGCTCCCGAGCCTCGCCTTTCCAGCATGGCGTGATTTCTCCTGCTCAGGGGGCCGGGAGGCACACTTTCCGGCAGTTCCTTAGCCCCCGCCAGCACCGGTGGAGATGGGCAGAGGATTTTTTTCTTTCCTCCAAACGTTTTTCCATCTTCTGAAGTTGGCGGAGTGAGCCCGGTAGTGAGCTGAGAATCAGAACTATAGTGATTTGCCCCCGAGCTTCTCCTTTGGACAATATTTCTCAAGGTAGAAACAAACATCGCTTGGGTTGCTGACTCCGGGTCTTGGTCCCCTGGGAGGTCAGTGCCAGAACTGCCTGGTTCGGAAAAGAAGGGCTGCGAATGGATCTCATCATAAGACAGCTTCCTGGAGCCAGCCTGTTCAAAGGCCTTTAACAAATGTGCGGCGTCTTTCACATCGATACTTTGGTGTCGGGTGATAAACCGCTTGGATAAGGCCAGCCCGTTTAGTTTCAGAGAGAACTCTTCCTCTGGTGTAATGTCCTGAAGTTCTTCTTGTAAAGAGGCCACTTTAGTCTTGCGCAAGAGTGAAGGAGAGTTCTTCATCCAGGAATCTAAATGCAAGTGCTGTGCTTGGCCCAGCTTAGGCCCACTGTGAACGGCAGCAGGTCTTCTAGTAGGGGAACCTGATTCTGAAGCATCATCACTGCTGTCTGAAAGATCCAGATCTTTAAAGCCAAAAAGCCCTTTATCCAAGTCAGAGGAGGCCGCGTGGGGAGGAGAAGCGGTCTTAATCTCTATTTCGGAAGGGGTAGTACAGGAAGTTGGAGAGTGAAATCCTTCCATATCCCCAGGAGGCATATTCAAGTACTGTTTGGTAGTGTGCCTCCCGGAGGGAGACTTGGCTGTGGTGATGATGATGACTTCTTTCCCTTTCGCCTTGCAAGCATTGAGGAGAACCTTCAAGGTCTCTTTGTCCTCTGAATTGATAGCATAAACTAGGGCTGAATAACTAGAGTGGTCTTGTAGCGTCAAGTCAGCGCCACTTTTTATCAGCAAAGAGACTACTTCGGGGCCCGCCTTTTCTAAGCAAGCGTGCATCAGGGCCGTTTTTCCAGTTTTGTCTTGTATATTGGGATCGGCATTATTTTCCAGCAGATACTTCACCATTTTGACTTTGCTGACGCTTTGGTGGTCGATGTGCTTGCTCTTACAAGCTATCATTAACGGAGTTTCCCCACGGTCGTTACTTTCGTTGATGTAGGCGCCCCCTTCCAACAAGAGCCTGGTCAGGCGCAGCCGGCTTTGATAGACCGCTTTTAGCAGGGAGTTCCCATCACTCGAAAGCTCTATGGCTTCATCCATCTTGAAACTCTCCAAGCCAGACTGCAGGAGTGACAACGACCTAGTTGGAGAAGAACATTAAAAAACATCAGCCAAACTCAAGGTTCCGATTTATATTCCGATTATATTTATATTACTGTCTTAATAGTTTTAATTTCTGGGGAAGGCAAGACAGACAGAAGCTATAAAGGAAATGATAAACAATTTCCACGAAAATGAGTTGGGCAAAACGCAATGCAGAATTACATGATATACAAATTTCATATTGGTGACTGTCTTTGAGGAATAAAAATGCTATTTAAAAACCCAACACATTGAACTTTCATGGTTATGACATGAAATGCAATAATCACACTGCTGTAATGGGGGTGCATAAGGAGGAGAGGCTGATGCAGATCTCCAACAGGAAGAGATTAGGGAGCCTTGGAAGAGGCCTGCTGAAGGGTAATGCTCCCTGAGCGCAGCCTCAGCAAGTCATTCTGTAAAAGTGGTGTTAACCTGCTACTCGGATGACTGCACAATTGTTGATCAGCTTAGTAGCTGGAACCAGGGTACATTCAAAGGAGACTTTTTGGCCTGAATCTGGTTCTTGATCTGGCTTTTCCCTTCCTGGTGCTGTTGAAGTAAGGAGGGAAGAGCTAAATTCTCAATGGAGAGACAGTCTTCAGACTCAATGTGGCCCAAGAGCTATTATTGTTTCTGTGGTTGGTGTGCCTATTTCCACTTCTGCAGGTAAAAAGGTTAGTAGATAGTTTAAGACTTCCTGAGCTCCAAAAGATCAAGAAAGTGAGTCATGAGAAGACTCAGAAGTTGGACCACTTTTATCAGGGAATTTCCATCATTTGAAAGCTCAGTGGCTTCCATATTGTGTTTTGGAACCAGCTAGTCCAGCACTGAGGCTCCACAGAATGATCTTCAAAACAGAGATCAATGACAGCTGAGAACAGATTCATCCAGTCCCTGATGCCTTCTGACATGATCTTGCTACATAGAAACTGCACCAAATCTGAGCCCACTCTCCCTGGGGACTGACATAAAAGAAATTTCAAAATGTATTTTGAAGCAATCATTTAAAGAAGTGTAGGCTATTGGGAAATAACAGAGAAGTAGACCAATGAATCACAACAGAGAAACCAGAAGTAGAAACTTAATATAGGGCAGTATCAATAATAATAATAAACACACAAGGATAGAATTCAAAAATTAAATTCAATAAAATCTTGGGAACATTAGGCAACTATGGAGAGGAAAATGGGATTGGATTCATGCCTTAGTTCATGTGAGTACTAGACTTTAAGTCAATGAGCTAAAAAAAATTCTGAAAAAAACAATTATAGATTTATCTCAATTATGGAAAGGGGAAAAAACAAACAAATCAAAGAAATTTTTAAAGAAAAATATTGATTTTTAGTTATATAAAGAAATGATATTTTTATAAATAAAAGCAATCTCTCTTTTAAAAAAAAGAGGGGAAAACATTGAGAAAAAAATTACAAATACTATCACATAATGATTGGACATAGAGAATTTATAAGGAATGACTATTTATCCTACAGAATAAAGCACACTATCTAGGAGAGGAAGAATCAAAGGATCTAAACAATTTTTGAAGGAGGAATTTTTGGGGGGGGAGTGAGGGAAATTCATACCTGAGATTTCACTAGTATATACAATACTATATGTTGTACTGTTGTGGAAACTATATTTATTGAGATTAGCCCCTTGTCTGTAACTGAGAATCATAATAAGTAGTCTGACTCTTCATTGGAGTTATTTCTCCTCTTATAACACTGTTCATAGGTTCATAGATTCACTATGGCTAGAAGAATACTTCAAAAGCCATCAAGTCCAAACCCATCATTTTATAGAAGAGGAAACTTATAGGGAAGCTAAGTGACTTGTTCAGGGTTATACAACTAATAAATATCTGAGACAGGATTTGAACTGGTGCTCCAGGTCTAGTTCTTTATCTGCCATACCACCAAAGTAGCCACAACAATACCATAACCACTTATAAAAAGTCTGTCAAAAAAGGAATGTGAATCCATGTCTTCCTGATCCCAAAATTATTGGAATTATACTATAGCTATGTATAAAGCTATTCAGATTTTTCTATCACTAGAAAGAACCATAAATCAAGATGATTGAATACCACATTACAGTAATCAAATTGATATAAAATAACAAAACCCAAAACAAAACAAAAAACCAGTGTTGGCAGGGATGCAAAGATAGAAGCATTATCATTACTGGGACTTTGAATTAGAGTAAACTTTCTGGAGCATACACTCCCAAACTGATCATACCCTTTGACCCAGTAATTCTATTGTTGGGACTAGTACCTAAAAATGTTGCCATAAAGAAAAGACATATTTGTTAAAACAAATAACCACCACTTTATTTGTAACAGTGCAAAACTTGAAATGACGAATGTCCAATCATTGGGGAATGATTGAATAAATACTGAGGTAATTACTATAACATTAAGCAGGGGTGGGAGGAGAGCAATATATTTACAAATGAATATATTACCAAAAAAAATTCATCCTTAAAATAAAATGTTTGTGACGTAAAATTGAGGTGAAATTCAATGGCCAATTCTGATTCCAGAAAAATGAGATTAAACTGACTTTCCTTCTTTGTTCAATCAATCATTCAATCAGCTAGCATTTATTAATGTCTATTATGCTCCAGGTACTGTGTTAACAAATGGTTAAATTAAAATAGAAAGTTAAATGAACTGTCAATAAAAATCACAATTAGTTTTAGTTACAAGAAGTACACAGTTTTGTTTAGCTTTTTAAAGGGAAATACTATAGAAATTATTTATTAGGAAATGATTGATATTTAAAACACCCAAATATCAATAAACTGTATTTTTAAAAGCTTCACACTTAGGACTGCAGGCATCCTGGAAGGGGCTCTTGAGCTGATCCTAGAGAATGGTCCAGAGTGTTAAATGATACCATCTGACAAAGGCTTTCTCGGATTGCTTGTCAGTGAAACATTTACAAGGAGTTTCTGTCTCTGGACTCATGCTCAAGATGAAGATGGAAGTCTGAAGCATGCATAATTTCTGAAGAGTTGTTTTGGAATTTGAGAGGCTAATGTTTCCAGTGAAGAAATAATCAGCAGACCATGAAGAACTGAATAATCCTGTGGAATTTCAGAGAAATGAATGCTGACTTCTCAAAAAGTGAATACTTGTCAAAGAATTGACTCTTACTGGCTTGGATCCTATACTCTTGAATGAAATATCTATACAATTAAGCAGATTAAGGATGAATTCTCTGTTTCTGTTGGCTCCAGTTGATTAAAAGTTCATCTGGTGCAAATAAAGCTACTGTTGAAATTTTAGAGATGTGTTGGAAACCTGTCAGATGTGACTCATTTTATCTGTGCATCTGTTCACAAAGCAATCAATCAACAAGCATTTATCAAGTTCTTGTCATGTACCAGGCCCTGTGCTAAACCCTGTTGATATAAAGAAAAAGCAAAAATATCCACTGCCTTCAAGGAGCTTACATTCTAATTAGGGAGACAACGCATATGTATACACACACATTTTAGAGAGGTACAGTAAAGTAGCTTTAGAAGGAAAAGTACCAACAGTGTGGATGTCTGTGAGAGATCTACAGAAAATAGTTCTTGACCTAAGTCTTTAAGGAAATTAGATAATCCCCACCCAGTTATTCATTGATTTATATTTCGTATGAATTCTCTGTATACATATCATTTTCCTTCCAGTAAAATGTAAGCCCTTTGAGGGCAGGGAAAATTTCATTTTTATCTTTGCATCCCTAATGTTTGACAAACAGTACCCGGAACTTAGTAGGTGCGCAATAAATACTTTTTGCTTACTTATTTGCATGCATTGACTAGATTATATCTGGAGTGAGTTTCAGATTTCAGAAAAGACTCTGACAAACTGGCACATATACAAAGGAAAGCATCTAAGATGGTGAAAGAATTCAAAACAATTCTCAAAAGAGGATCCATTGAACTGGGGATATTCAGTTGGGAAGAAAAAACACTTGGAAGGGTGTGATGATTGTCTTCAAGAGCTTGAAGGATTTTTAATAAGAGGTTTTTTGTGCTTTTTTTACTTGGCTCAAGAGGAAAGAAGATATTGCTGAAAGATACAGAAGGGTAGATAACTTTCTACTAACTGGAGCCATACAAAATTGAAATGGACTGCCTTGAGTGGTAGTGGGTTCACCTTCATTGGAGGGTTCTTCAAGTACAGTCTGGATGATTGCTTGTTAGGAAGGTTTTCAAGGAGACGAATATTCAGTATGGAATAAATGACTTCTCAAGTCCTTTTCAACACTGATATCCAAATGCACTGAATAACAAAATTATAAAAGCTTTTGATTTCCTAGTATCCTAATTTAATGCTATATTAACAGGTTTCTAATTAACTAAGAGGATAGTGAAATACTGCATTTTAATTTCTTTTTTTGTAATGATTGTAGTGGTTTTATAGTGATTGGGTAAGCCCAAAATATAACAATGAAAGATATTTTTTCTTGAGGTAGCAGAAAGTATATTGAAGTCAAATTTATATTAGATATTCAGTAGATTTAAAATAAATGATAAATACAAACAATGAAAATAAAATTTTAATGTTAAAAGAAACCTTTAAGGACCATGTATCAACCTCTCTCTCTCCCCCTCTTCCCCCACCCTCTCTCTCTCTTTTTTTTTTGCTATGGCAATTTGTGACTTGCCCAGGGTCACACAGCTAGGAAGTGTTAAATTTGAAACTCAGGTCCTCCTGATTGTAAGGCTAGTGCTCTATCCACTGCACCACCTAGCTGTCCCACTAATCTCATTTTGTAGCAAAGAAAACTGAGGGTCACTTTTGAGGGTCAAGACTTGTCTATAACTATTCATTACTTAGGCTGGGACTAGAACCCAAGTTTCTTGATTCTCAGGTAAGTCTTCATTCCAATACCACAATGGTATTCCACAGAATATAAAAATATTTTCTACTACAGCAATAAATACACACATATGAATTTTTTTTGCTTTAGAAAATTGTTAAATGATCCAGAAAAAATTAATTTACTACTGAGTGTAAGAATGTGATATTTTAGCAAAATTAATTCACAACTTTAAGAGAAAGCAATATGTTATACAGATGTTATTTATTTTCACAATAATTTTTCAAAGCACTTATTCTTACTGTTTCTAGATCATAAACAACTTGAAGGCAATAATTGGTATCATTTATTTCTTCTGCATCCCTTACAACATCAACACTACCTTATCCATGCACAAAGCAGGCATTCAATAAAATACCTACTGACTTAAATCTCAAGGAAATAACCTAATCAGATGCAGAAGTGTGTGCATGCCTCTGTGTGTGTGTGTGTGTGTGTGTGTGTGCAATGTTCTAAAAAGCTATTCTCAGCTTGACATACCTGCCACAGAGTGATGTTCAAAATGGCCTCCTCTTGGATGTTCGTTAAACTGTATTGATTAAATGTATGCCAGATGTAGCTTCTGAATGCAGTGCATTTGAAAAGTGCTCTGTAACTGAAACTATAGAACAATAAAGCAAGAAAACATCACCATGTTGTGAGGAAGACAAAAAACTGGTTTTCTATGTAAATTTATTTACTATCAAGGAAAATGAATTATGTGATCTTACCCAAAGATGCCTGGAAAGTCCTCCTTCCCTTATTTTCTTTGCCTAACAATAGTAATAAAATAGGGGGAAATGGTAACAATTGGGCATTAGTCATTTAATTTTGTGAAGTATTGTAACCTGTATTGTCTTATTTGGGCATCTCAATAACTTTGTGAATTAAGTACTTATCAAAACCTTTAAAACCCCATGAAATCTTCCCTTGTCTTCCCCAGTTAGTAACTTCCCAATGATAATTTTCTAGTAGATACAAGTACCACAGTGGGAGCTAGGAGATGTACATTAGTAATAATTATAATAGTCAACATATATATGGTGCTTTACATATATTACTTCATTTAATCCTCACAACAACCCTATGAAGTTCATTCCATTATTATATCCATTTTACAGATAAGAAAAGCAAGTCTAAGTGGGGATTAAATGACTTGCCTGGGATTCTTTAAAGCCCAATTCAAAAGATGAGGATTAAATTAATTTACTTTGCTCAACTTTATGCCAATAAATTTGATAACTTAAATGAAATGGAAGAATACCTTCAAACATATAGCTTGCCCAGATTAAGAGGAAGAAGTAAGTAGTCTAAATAGTCCCATCTCAGAAAAAGTTTCTGCACAAACAAAACTAATGCAAACAAGATTAGAAGGAAAGTAACAAATTGGGAAAACATTTTTACAGTTAAAGGTTCTGATAAAGGCCTCATCTCCAAAATATACAGAGAATTGACTTTAATTTATAAGAAATCAAGCCATTCTCCAATTGATAAATGGTCAAAGGATATGAACAGACAATTTTCAGATGATGAAATTAAAACTATTTCCACTCATATGAAAAAGTGTTCCAAATCACTATTGATCAGAGAATGCAAATTAAGACAATCATTACACACCTGTCAGATTGGTAAGATGACAGGAACTAATAACGATGAGGATGAGGAAATATCAATGTTTAACAATAGGCTGGAGGGGCAATGTATATTTGACACACTTTTATATTTAATATGCACTATTAACATTTTACCAGTGACTTTTTAAAAAAAGATTAGACAATCAACAAAACAATAACTGAAATCTTGACTTACAGCACTTGCTTATTTCTGAGATATAAATGCTCAACTGAAAATTTAACATTTAGCTTTCATGAGGAGGTAAGAGCTCCTTCTAACACACCCTGTGCTATGTCCCTACTATTGCCTTAATGAGGGCACTATTAAATATATATATATATATATATATATATATATATTTATATGGAGGTTTTATATATGTATGTATGTGTATCTATCTCTCTATATCAATTTAAATGGAGGTTAAATTCAGCAAGTAAAAACTTTGGAGGAATGTTGTATTATAGAATCACAGGTACCAAAAAAAGAAAGAAAATTATCAGATTTTGATCAAATTATTGTGGCTACTCTGATTTTTAATTTCAGTAATGTAGGACTTTAAAAATCCAAGGAACTGGACTTACCAATATTTCCTAGAAATTTATTCATCTACATAATATCTAACACTTAAGTTATACTCTTAGGCCAAAACTTAGTTGCCTATCTTCAACCACAAACACTGGCCCACAAGGCCCTTGGAGAGATGCAATATGTTGGGAATACATTGTCTCAGTGTTTTCCACAGTGTCTTCAGGATAGGTCATGTATGTCTGTCATTGTGGCAGGGATTCTTTGGCAGGACTAAGTGGTAGCATCATTAAAATTTAATGACCTACCAACACATTATAACATACTAGGAGGAATAAAGATTTTTAATGAAGTCTTTTCATTTCAATAATAAGAAGTGATTAATCATACATGGACATTGTGAAAAACAGGAGGAACTAGGCTGAGAATTGTGGGAAGATGACAGAATTAGGCAGAAACCTACTTGGCTCCCCCAAATTCCTCTACAAATAGCATAAAATAATTCCTTACAGTAAATTTTAGAGTGGTAGAAAAAATTAACTTGGAATAAAATATAAGACAACTTGGGAGAAATTTAGGAAAGATCTAAAAGAAATAGCCTTTCTTAAGTGTAGATACCGCTGAGTCAATCAACAGCAAGCCTGGAGGGAGCTGTACTGGCAGTAATCTCAGCTTCTGGAGCTTTAACCCTTATGATGATGTGGGTGTTAGGCAACTGATCAAGGAAAATTTGTAGGAGCCCCTGTTGGTGCTGGATGTGGGGTCCAGTCTGAACAGTTCCAAGGGTTCCAGGCTGTGGCTGTGGGTGGGAAGGGGCAAGCGCAAGCTGGTGATTTTAGTGCAGAGAGATAAGGTCTTGCTGGCTATGGTCACTCATAGATGAGTACACTGGTTTCAGGGGCAGAGGAGCTTTGCCAATGCTTGTATCTGCTTGAGGAACAAAAGGGACTGAAGCATTTGTGGTACAGTAGGCCCTGGTTGTAGCTCAGAGACAGAGAGGAACACTTGAGGTCACTTATAGACTAAGTAAATGATTATAGCAAGATTTGAGCTTTTGGGATATGAATTCACTGTTTAGTAAAAATTGTTGGGAAAATTGGAAAGCAGTCTAGTAGAACTAATATCTTACACCATTTACCAAGATAAGGTGAAAATAGATACATGATCTAGACATAAAGGGAGACATCATAATAAATTAGAAGAATATGGAACATATTACCCGTAGTATTTATCAATATGAGAAGAATTTATGAATAAACAAAAGTTAGAGACTATTGTGAGGTATGAAGAAAATAATTTTGGTTACATTCAATTAAAAAAGTTTTCACCCAAATAAAACCAATGTAGACAAGATTAAAAGGAGAGCAGGAAATTGAAAAAAATATATAGACAGTTTCTCAAATAAAGATGTCATATCTCAATTATATAGAGAACTTTTTCAAATTTATAAGAATAAGTCATTCCTTATTTGTTAAATGGTTAAAGGATATAAGCAGGTAGTTTTTGAAGGAAGAAGTCAAATGTAAAAATATTCATGTGAAAAATGCTCAAAATCATTATTGATTAGAGAAATACAAACTAAAGCAACTCTGATGCCATCTCATACATATCAAATTGGCTAAAATGATAGGAGGAAAATATGACAAATGTTAGAGGGGATATGAAAAAACTGGAATACTAATATACTGTGGGTGGAATTGTAAATCTCCTCAATCAGGAATTATGACCAAAGAATTACAAAGTTTATATATCCTTTGACCTAACAATACCATTATTAAATCTATTTCCCCAAATGATCAGAAAAAAAAGAGGAGAAGAAATTATGTGTTCTAAAACATTTATAGCAACTCTCTTTGTGGTAGCAAGGAACTAGAAATTGAAGGGATACCCATCACTTGGGGAATTTCCTGAACATGTTGTGTTATAAGTATGATGGAATACTAATATGCTACAAGAAATAATGGGGAGGTTGATTTTTATAGGAAAATGTGGAAAGAGTTACATTAAACATGAGTAGTGAAATGTAAAGAACTAAGAGAATACAGTGTATAGTAACAACAATATTGTTTGAAGAGGAAATGTGAATGACTCAGCTATTCTGAGTTATATCAATATTCAAATCAAGTACATAGGACCTATGAAGAAAGATGCTCTCCACCTATGAAAAAGAACTGATATGTGGAACTATGTATTATATAGTTTCATACATATAACTGTGTCAGGTGTTGGTCTTCTCTGGTGCAGGATTGAAATGGAGGGAGAGAAATAACTTGGAACTTAGCAGTAATCAATAAAAAATTTTTAAAAATAAGTGGGGGAATAAAGTAATATTACTTATATAGTAAAGTAATATTACTTATATAGCTTATTCTGTATGCCTGTTGTGAAAAAATGAAATCATGTATACAGTATACACATAATAAATGCCTATTTAAATATGTTAATTATTAGATTTTTAAAAATTAGATCTTCAAAGAAAGTTAATCTTGGACACACATACTCAAATATAAGGGACATGGTCTCAATCTTTCTCAGTTTTTGATACTTATTCCCTTTCCTAACTAACTTATATTTCCAAGTCTCATTCTCAGAAACATTCTTGTCCAAAGCTTAAACACCATTTTTTTAATCTCACAGGCTAATTTTCCTGGAATTTATTCCTTCAAAATCCATCTTTCATCTCTCATAAATAGGAATCCAAAATTAAGGGGCTATACAATTCATCCATTAAACAGGGAATTACTTTTTTTTCCCCATTAGTCCTCACATAAATGCTATTCACCTTGTTTCCCCCATAAGTTTCTAGGTTTTCTTATACAAATATGTTTCAATAGATGAAACAACCTACAAGAATATGTAACATTCTTAATATACATGTTATTTCACACCTTCTCTCTGTTCTATTGTTTCTGGACACAAAATATGCTTCTAGAACCATAGAACTGAAGGATTCCAGTAATACTTAAGTGATCAAATTTGCCAACTTGCATAAAATTGCTAGTTTGCCATGTTTATTACCCCTTTATTTAAATATAGACAACTGAGAATGAGTTTTGTCTTTTTTTTCTTATATGCTGTCATCCATGAATTATTGTTTTTTCTCTGCAATTATGTTTCCTTGTTTTGCTATTTTCTTTGGTGTCAGGCTTGGCAAATATATGTTGTTTCCTTCTTTAATTTCATTTTAAAGCTTTCTTGATCAGATCCACAAGACACCGAGTAAATGTGTTTTTATTGGTCTATGCTAGATGAACTCTGCTTGTAAGCAAGAACTTATCATTCCTACATTTTTAAAAAGCCACTGCTTTCTGTTATCAGTAGGAATAAACATATCACCTCTGCCCCTTTCTATTTGCTTAGCAAGGTTTCCTAAGTTCTTTCTATTGGTATCATTTGTCCTCATATTAATTATGACCTAAGTGGGTAGTGGCTATTAGTTGTGACAATTTTCTGAAGACTATTACAGACCTCTCTGATATTTCTGTCATGTTAACATAGTGACCTCATTATTCCTTAGCAGACAGTTACCAAAAATAACACTATTTTCCTCTTTTCCCTTGGATTATTTAATGGGATCTCTGCATGCACATCATGATACCTTGGGGGTACAACAAATTGCTTCTTTCTTAGATGGTCCACTTCCCTTCTTGACAGGAAGTATCTCATACTTTAATGGTTCCAATCTTCTGATAGCCCTCCTAAATTTTTTTCTGAGTCCTATTGTCCCATTCTTTAACCTCTTGAGATAGGTTAGGATTCCTTCCGATTTCTCTTCATATTCTTTGTTTTCTTTATTTCATATTTGGAGCACTTTATCCAATATATTTTTTTCAAGGACCAACACACCTAATAATTTGGAGAATAGAGATTTGCTCACCTAACTCTTTTGCTTCATTTTCTAGGGAAGCAATCAATTTGTACTTTGGGTATGCATTAGTACTAACAGAAATGCAACTATATCAAACTCCTTTCAAGTCACTGCAAAATCTTCCCTTGCCCTCTGTGCTTATTAAATCAAGCTCCTCAGTCCTTTGCCTTCTTTTTTGTTAGCTCCCTTCACTAATGCTTGAGACTCACCAATGTGGCAACCTAACAAGCTGCTCTATCTGCTGATTCAAAGTTTCAGTAAATGGGATCTCTGACCAAGTCTTAATATATTTAAGGTGGGCTTCCTTTTTTTCTAGTGATGGGAAGCTATGGTCTGTTCAGACTCTTTTAATTAGCAGCTAGTAATTGCTTCTCAAGAAAGTTAGACCATAGTGCACAGTGTGGGGCCTGGAGTCAAGAAGACTCATCGTTGTAAGTTCAAATCCAACCTCTGTCATGGCCCTGGGCAAATCACTTCACTCTGTTTGCCTCATTTTTCTCATATGTCAAATGAGCTGGAGAAGGAAAAGGCAAATCACTCCATTATTCTCGACAAGATAATTCTCAAAAGTTGAACATGAGTGAAAAATGACTAAATAACAACAATTGCTTGTCATATCTTAAAGCATATAAAAGCAAAACAAAGGCTCACAAGCAGAAATCTCATTATCAATTTAGATCTATCTGCCTTGTGGTTGATCTCCAGAAATCTTGGTGGATTTCCCTGAGTACTTAATTTTTGGGGAATTTATATCCATCCCAAAGGGATCTCCAAACTGGTAGTTCACATTAAACATCCCCATTCACAGTTAAGAAGGTTATTTGAAGTAATTTTTCCACACATTCATTCAATTTAAATTGATATTTAGGAAAATTTAAAGTTTCCTTTCAACTATATATTTTCTCAAAAATAACTATAAATGCAATGTCCATTAAATATGGAAACCATT
The DNA here is from genome assembly GCF_048593235.1 of Sminthopsis crassicaudata. Classification (NCBI taxonomy): domain Eukaryota; kingdom Metazoa; phylum Chordata; class Mammalia; order Dasyuromorphia; family Dasyuridae; genus Sminthopsis; species Sminthopsis crassicaudata. The sequence continues at coordinate 575,512,214 of NC_133617.1, read as the reverse complement.
TCCCTCTTTTGCCTAACTTCAGCAGCTTCATGACCTTGGCTAGGGGAAGTTTGTGAATTAATACTGTATTCAAGGTTGTGAAATATTTATTCTAGAAGTACATGTCCTTTTTTCTTATCTACCTCACAACATGTTAACATAGTTTAGTGACATTTCAAAGTAATGTCACCACTTGCAAAGCCACTTGAAAACTGTTTGGAATCAGCATCTAGAACCCCTTAGTTTCATGGGAAAATTGTCTATATTTCTCATTTTTAATTGATTTCTAACATCTTTACTAGTCTTTTGTTTCACAGAAATGCTTTCCTGAAAAATTCAATATAAATAGGGTACTTGTGAATCAATTCATTTTCCCATTAATATCTTTAGCCTTGGGGGCACCTAGGTGGCACAGTGGATAGAGCACCAGCCTTGAATTCAGGAGGACCTGAGTTCAAATGTGATCTCAGACACTTAACACTTCCCAGCTATGTGACCCTGGGCAAGTCACTTAACCCCAGCCTCAGGGGAAAAAATCTTTAGCTTCATCTCTGATTGATCTCCACTTGATTACAATGGTTCCTCTTGAAGCTTTGAAGGAATAAGCATTTTATATAGTACCTTCTGTATATCAGACATTGCTAAACACTTTATAAATATGATCTCATTTGATCCTCACATCAACTCCGTGGAAAACTCAATATTTTTTTCTAAAGCCATTCTGTAAAGCATCACCTTTTAATAACTATTTTATAATCATGGATTTTCTTATATTATTCTGGGTTTTTTGAAAACTGGACACACATGCATTTTTTCTTTCATTTTTGAATAGGAGAACTAGAGATCATTATTGATCACAAAATAGAAAATTTTATTACATCAAATTAAAAATCTTTTGTACAAACAAAACTAATGCAAACAAGATTAGAAGGGAAGTAACAAGTTGGGAAAATATTTTTATAGTAAAAGGTTACGATAAAGGCCTCATCTCCAAAGTATACAGAGAATTGGCTCTAATTTATAAGAAATCAAGCCATTCTCCAATTGATAAATAGTCAAAGGATATGAACAAACAATTTTCAGATGATGAAATTGAAACTATTTCCACTCATATGAAAGAGTGTTCCAAATCACTACTGATCAGAGAAATGCAAATTAAGACAACTCTGAGATACCACTACACACCTGTCAGATTGGCTAAGATGACAGGAACATATAATGAATATTGGAGGGAATGTGAGAAAACTGGGACACTAATACATTGTTGGTGGAACTGTGAAAGAATCCAACCATTCTGGAGAACAATCTGGAATTATGCCCAAAAAGTTATCAAAATGTGCATACCCTTTGATCTAGCAGTGCTACTACTGGGCTTATATCCCAAAGGAATACTAAAGAGGGGAAAGGGACCTGTATGTGCCAAAATGTTTGTGGCAGCCCTTTTCATAGTGGCTAGAAACTGGAAGATGAATGGATGCTCATCAATTGGAGAATGGTTGGGTAAACTATGGTATATGAATGTTATGGAATATTATTGTTCTGTAAGAAATGACCAACAGGATGAATATAGAGAGGCTTAGAGAGACTTACATCAACTGATGCTGAGTGAAATGAGCAGAACTAGGGGATCATTATACACTTCAACAATGATACTGTATGAGGATGTATTCTGATGGAAGTGGATATCTTCAATATAGAGAAGAGCTAATCCAATTCCAATTGATCAATGATGGACAGAATCAGCTATACCCAGAGAAGGAACACTGGGAAATGAGTGTAAACTGTTAGCATTTTTTTGTTTTTCTACCTAGGTTATTTTTACCTTCCAAATCCAATTCTTCCTTTGCAACAACAACAACAACAAAATTTGGTTCTGCACATATATATTGTACCTAGGATATACTATAAGATATTTAATATGTATGGGAGTGCCTGCCATCTAGGGGAGGGGGTGGAGGGAAGGAAGGGAAAAATTCAGAACAGAAGGGAGTACAAGGGATAATGTTGTAAAAAATTACCTATGCATATGTACTCTCAAAAAAATGTTATAATTATAAAATTAATAAATTTTTTTTAAAAAAAGAATGAAATTGTTCAAATAAAAATAAAATAAAATTAGAAAATGATGGAAACCAGACAGACAACTTTGTTTTACCTATCAAATTTCGTACATCACTTAAATTTTTTTTAATATCTCCATCCTTGTCAATTATTTCTAAAATGAACTCTGTAGAATTGCTCCTTAAAAGCTTATTTGTCTTAGTAAGCACATGCTTTGAGCAGAAACACATTGTGGCACTGAGTGACCTTAACTTAAATTTTCTCTGACAAGCATATCATTATGAAATATGGACTTTTGACAGCATGCCAATAACCCTTTTTCTTAGTTTTGTTTGCTGGTAGAAAAGTAATGCTCTAGCTTCTAGAACTTAAGAATGAAACTGCATCCAAACTCAACTTGCTCCTTAGTGATGAGCCTTGGGGTTTTTACCCCAGTATAAATGCTTCTCTTTTTAAAATCTCAACTTTCTGGTGTGGATTAAAGTGATAAAAAAAAACACACAAGATTTTAGACTGGAAGCAACAGGTAAAATATTTTAGAGTGATCCAAATGGATAATGGACTACCACAGTCCTAGAAAGCGAGGTGGGCTAATCACATAGGAAGGGCAAGGGTTACTGATGAGATAGCTATCAAACATTTTTTTTAAAGACCTATAAGGGGGGCAGCTAGGTGGTGCAATAGATAGAATACTAGTCCTGAAGTCAGGAGGACCTGAGGTCAAATTTGATCTCAGACACTTAACACTTACTAGCTGTGTGACCCTAAGCAGGTCACTTAACTTTAATTGCCTCAGCTGAAAAAAAGACCTATAAGGAACATCTCAAGGGAAAAAAGAGGCAAAAATCATTAAAGATGAGAGAACATGCACAGATCTTGCATCTTCTAGACCATGGGCAAATCACCTAGTCTTATTGAGTCTCAGTTTGCTCACTTACAAAATGGGGGAATGTCTTTTATGTCTTTATGTTTTTAATGTCTTCTAATTCTAGTTATGATTGAGTGCAGTAGGTTAAGAAATATTTATATAAATGAAAACTAAGATCTAGTGGGGATATTAGTGCTCAAACAGTGTGAATTTTACTCTTTCCACATTTCCTAGTTTTATATCACTGGAAATAAAGTGCTGACATACTTCATCTTTTTCTCCATTCTGAGGTATTTATTTACAACATCAGAAAGTCACTTCTACTTCCTTCTCAGCTTTTCTTCACCATGATTTATTATTAAAATGAAAAACTGGGGGAGTTGAGGAAGAATTGGGTTTGAGTTCTGCCTCTTCTTTTTTCTAGTTGTGTGACAATGGGCAAGTCATACAATCTCTCTGAGTCTGAGTTTGTTCATTTTATCACAAGGCTAAGAAAGACCTGTAGCATTTACCTCAAAGAGTAGACATGAGGTTCATGTGAAAGAATATATTCAAAGTACTTTGTAAACTTTAAAACTGGTTATAGTTATTTATTGCTATTATTGTTTTATGACAGACAGCATGGAAGTGGATAGAGAACCAGCTTCGAGTCAGAAAAGCATAGATTGAAATGCTGCTTCTGCTATGCACAGGTCAGGAGACGCTGGACAACTCCCAGAATTTGCTGGTGCCCTCAGCAATTCTCTAAGACAGTAGTTTGCAGAAAAATTGTCCATTTGAATTTGAGCACCTTTTCTCATTTGTAATGCCCTATATCAGTGAAATCATTGAATTAACTGATCAATCTCTCTATAAAAGTTTACAAAGGAAACTGTGGCCCCAAAAGGAAAAAGTCCAAGGTCACACAGGAGGTAAGTGTTCAAGTTTCTATAGATTAAATATCAACTTCAACATTTCTCTAGTCTGCAAGAGGCCTATGCTAGAATGAAAGACATAGATATATCCACTAACAATAACAGGGTAGCTAGATGGTGTTGAGCTTGGAGTCAGAAAGACTTATCTTCCTGAGTTCAAATATATGTTCACACATTTACTAGTTGTGTGACTATGGGCAAGTCACTTAACCCTGTTTGCCTCAGTTTCTCATCTGTAAAATGAGCTGCTGGAAGGAAATGGCAAACAGAGTTAAGTTAACTTGCTCAGGTTCATACAATTAGTAAGTATCTGAGGCTGCATTTTAACTTAGGTTTTCCTGATTCCTCCCCATTGCTATACCCGCTGCACCATCTAGTTGCCCCATGAGTTAAATACATTTAGGAAATATGAGAACAGAGCAAGCTAATACAACAAACTGGCCAAACATTGACCAGTGAGAGCAGGCCCTCTCTTTCTAGTATTTAATTTTTGGTGAGGCACTTGCCTGGAGTCACACAGCTAGTAAGTGTCTGAGACTGCATTTGAACTCAGTTCCTCCTGACTTCAAGACCCAAGCTCTATCCAATGCACCATCTACCTGCCCCCAGGCCTTTTCTTTCCATCACTTTATGAGATGATTTGCTTATGTAAACTTCATGAGAACAGGCTTCTTTTGTATTTTCTGAGTATAAAATAAACAAGCAGGGTTTGAGATTCACCATTTAGTCAAAACCTAGGTTCAAATCCCACTTGGCTACTGTGTGATCTTGGGCAAGTCTTGATCTCAGCATTTTAGACACACTCTAAGACTGGAAGCAGCATGAGAACTATATTAGTTGAGGAAATTCTTTTCAGAGAGATTAATACACCAATGAAATCACAAGTTCTACCTCTCCCATCCTTCCCCTACCCTAAGATAGGTTAAATTCAGGGTTATATGCAAGAATTTTTATAGTGATAGGGCCCCAGGAATAGTTAATGGAACAGTTGGATAAAACTGGATAGCAGCAGTGGATGGAGTGCAGAGCTGGAATAAGGAGCATCTCAGTTCAAATCCAGCTTCAGACATTTAGTAGCTGTGTAAATCTGGGCAAGTCAATTAATCCTGTTTGCCTCAGTTTCTTCATCCATAAAATGAGCTAGAAAATGAGATGGTAAACCACTCTGGCATCTTTGCAAGAAAACCCCAAATGGGGTCATAGTCAGACATGACAGAACACCACCAACAAAAAAAAATAGTTATGGGAAACATAAAAAATATAAATAACTAGAAGTATTGGGGGGAGGCCTTTAGGGGATGGTGAGTAATTCTTGAAGAGCTACAGTGGAGTTATGGTCCTGATTAGATGGAATGGAAACAATAACACACTTTACTCCAGACGCCAAATTCAAAAGGCAAATGACAAATGAGTTAAAGTAAATGCCACTTGGAGACATTTCTGTGATTTGTTTACCCACCTGAGCTCTAGCCAATCTCTGAACTTTGCACACAGCTGCCCTAGGCAGTCTGCACCCTATTATATCAGTTCACTATTCATAACTTCCCAAAAACAATCTAACATGGCAAATAAAAACTTTCTCTCATTATGGAAATTTAACCTTTATGGAAATTCACAATTCAAAATACAAATAGTTCTCATTTCTTGGTCACTATGGAAATTCACAAAGTAGTGACCAAGAAATGAGAAGTATTTGTATTTTCATTTCCAGCACTGCGATAGCAGTCTAAGATCTTAAAACTGTAATAACCTTCCTTGGGTAAAGAAGAAAATTATTTTATCTTGTTATCATCTCAGGGGAACACAGTGCATGGACTGGGTGTATCAGCACATGCTCAGGGGAGTATTATCAGTGACCCTTGGAGAGCTGCCTTGGCTCCTATTCTCCCAAGAGTCATAGCCTTTCTTTATGCTGGCCCATGCAAATGGTGTCTCATACCTGAGTCAGTCTCTTGTAATAAGTTCTTAGGGAAGCTTATTAACTCTTTCCAGTCAGCTGGTGATATTTTATGAAATGTTTTCAGCATTATTCTTGAAAGTTAATAAGCTTTTCTAAATATCTTCCCCCTGGAGGAATTAAGGCTCTTCCAACGGGATACACGAGAAATAGAGATGATCAAATTGTGCATGTATTGTGCATATATATGTATATATATCAATGATTTGACACGATTATATTTATAATACATATAGAAGTGATTATAAGAGATAGTAGGTTTGGCATCTGAAGATCTGAGTTCAAGTGTTTGCTCCATTTTTAGTAGAAATGGGACCTTGGACAATCACTTAACAGCTTAGATTCTCAACTTGACTCTCCTCAACAATACTATGATTCAAGGCTATTCCAACAGAGTTGGGATGGAAAAGGCCTTCCATATCCAGAGAGAGAATCATGAATGTGGATTGAAACAGTATTTTCACGTTTTTGTTCTGTTTTTTTTTTTTTTTTTTTCCCCTTTCTCATGGTGTTTTCCCCTTTGGTCTGATGACATGACATGGAAAAGATGAATATAGAAATATGTTTAAAAGAATTGTACATGTTTAACTTATATTAGATTATTTGTTGCCTCGGGGAGGGGAAATAAGGGAAGAAGGTGGATGGCAAAATCTTACAAAAATGAATAATGATCAAGGCACCTAGGTGGCGCACAGTGATTAGAGCACTGGCCTTGAAGTTAGGAGGACCTCAGTTCAAATCTAATCTCAGACACTTAACACTTCCTGGCTGTGTGACCCTGGCCAAATCACTTAACCCCAATTGCTTCAGCAAGAAAAAAAAAAAAAAAAGAAAAGAAATGAATGGTGAAAACTATATTTACATATATTTGGAAAAATAAAATACTATTGGAAAAAACTATAGTCAATATCTACCCTTCTGCTTATTACTGTTCATGTATATACCCCATTTGGGGTTTTCTTAGCAGAAATACTAGAGTGGTTTGCTATTAATGTTTTATTTAAAGAGAGATGCATAGATAGATGAGAGCTCATTTTATAGAAAAGGAAACAGAGGCAAACAGGGTTAAATGGCTGGCCCAAGGTTCCATAGCAAATAAGTATCTAAGTGCCAAATTTGAACTTAGAAAGACAAAACTTCTTGAGGCCAGACCAGGCAACTCTATTCACTGCCCCATGAGCTGCACAATCTACTCTGTGTCCTTCACACTATTCTTGGGAGGATTAAATAAGAGCAATAAACATTAAAAGTATTATAGAAACAAAACACAATTCTCCTAATACTCAGTACTATATTTTCCTGTCCTACTGCCTTTGCACTGATTTCATCTTCACTTCTTTCTTTTAGAATCCTAGTTTTTTTTCAAAGCTTATCTCAAATATTTCTTGATCTTCATTCTTTGCTCCCCACAATCACCTATATATTCGTTTTTTACATGCACACATTTCCCCTGACTAGACTATGAACTTCTTGAGGTGAGAGACTGTTTCGTCTTTGTATCCCTAGTCTGACACAAAGCAGCCACTTAATAAATGCTTGTTGATTGATTCATTGATTTGGACATTTAATTTACACATATTGATACTGTGAATGATTAAAAACAATAAGGCTCAATTTGAATGTTTAACTCTATACTGAAATCTATCACAGGAGAATACCTATTGATACAAAAGAGAGGGATATAAATGTTTTTGGATTGCATTGAATAAGACAGGTAATCTCTAGATAAAAGTTTATTAGGCTATTTGCAATCAAAGTTTTAAATAACATATATATGATTAAGAGATGATAAATAGCTAGATAGATATAAATAGGTAAATTGATAAGAGAGATAGTGATAGATTCATAGATAGGTATACAAGTAGATGATAGATGAATAGAAATATAAGATAGAAATATAGATTTTTTTTGTATCATACTTGGTATACTGAGTGGGGGTTTTATTCATCTATATTTTTATCATTATGGATTGGTACTTACTTTGTAGTTTACAATGTTGTGACTAACTTTATTCATTTGTGTATCTACCTACTCATCTCTCTCTCTCTCTCTCTCTCTCTCTCTCTCTCTCTCTCTCTCTCTCTCTCTCTCTCTCTCTCTCTCTCTCTCTCTCCCTACCTATCTCTTCTAGGGTATAAAAGTAATGACTTTGCATAGTAGTCATTTGTTGATTGATATAGAAGCTTGACCTGCTTCATTTCTAATCGAGGTTGGTTTACATTCTTTAGGTATCCTAGTACTCTCAGGGTCCTGTACTCTCAGGGAAGTCACATATTCCTGCCAGAATTTTTGTGAACATCCAGTTAGCTTTAGGTCTACTATATCCCAGAACTCCTAAATACAAAAGATCTATCAGCCCCAACTCCAGCAGTAGCAGGGAACATTGGTGTGCACTATTTTGCCCAGCATTGTGATTTTCCCAGGAGTCACACTAGTGTGAGTATCAGTGGTGGAATTTGAACCCAGATCTTCCTGACAACAAGACTGGCTCTTTCTCAAAGGTGCTGTGCAGATCTAAATCTGATCCAGCATTTTGTATTCTGAAACAATTATCAGAGGCAACATAATGTACTGGTTTTAGACAATGATTCAGCCCATCTAGCCCCACCAGAGCTCAGCCAGCTCAAATATCTTGTACTTCCTATTGTTATATTTGTGCTCCCCCCAGCCCATTCTGGCTTCAAATCTCTTTGCTCTGTTGGGGGAATAATAATCAAGTCAATATTACTTTTGCCATTATAAGGGAATTCACAACCTGTTGCTCCATTCAAAATCCTTCTGGCTACTTGTATAAAAATTCCTTTCCTGGCCATCACTTCCTGATATATGTTGAATTCCTCCAAAGGCACTTCATTTAGTTTGTGCCACTTACCCCTTTAACAGCCTGAGGAAGTCTACAAATCCCTTTTCATGATCATGCTTTTAAATGAATAAAATAAAATTCATTAATTGTAAAGGAAACTAATCATTTTAAAATATAATTGTCTTTTTTTTTTTTTTTTTTTTTAAGTTCATGGATCCCAGAATAAGAACTCCTGCCTTAGAAGAATGGGACAGGGACCATCGCTCTTTTATATCCCAATGCCTAGTTGAGTGACTGACATATGGTAGGTTTTTAATAAAAGCTTCTTTTAAAAATTCTCATCTCCAGTACATCATAGAGTACTTGGCACATAGTTGGCACTTAATAAATGTTTGGTTAACTTAATTGTTTAATTTTAAAAATACTATAAACTAAAAAAACTTTTGTCTTTGGGAATCAAAAAATACATTAGAGATTAATTTATTCTTTTTCTGACTATATAGACTTAAGTAATGGATGAACTTTAATAATATAGATTAAATTTAAAATATAGATTAAATAATATAGATTAAAATTAAATAATATAGATTAAAGCACCAATGTTCCCTGCTACTGATAGAGTTTGGGCTGATAGATCTCTTGTATTTAGGAGTTCTGGGATATAGTAGAGCTAAAGCTAACTGGATGTTCACAAAATAAATAAAATAATATAGATTAAATTATACTTTCCTCCTCTAGATAGCCAGATGTTGAATATTTATCAGCACATCTCTGCTTTCTATTCACTAATAATAACATTTATGTGTGGGAGGCACCATAGAATAGTGGGAAGAGCATAGAGGTTCAGAAATCTATAGGACTTTAGGTAAAATTTTTCTGGTCTTGTTTCCACTCTTGTGATCTTATTGCTGTCTGAGTCAAATTTGCTGTCCATGGTCCCTCTACTTGATATGAAAAAGCTGTTCTCACAGCATTTATGAAAATGGAATCACTTGTGTTGTGGTCACACTAAAGTTGTCCTAATGTACAAATTCAGAATGCCAATGGTAGTAGGAACACATCTAATTAGAGGTTGATAACAGCTCATTGGACAGACTGCTGGATTTGAAAACCTGAATTTTAATCCAGCCTCAAGCACTTGCTAATTGTGTGATCCTGGGCAAGTTACTTAACCTGTCTGCCTCAGTTTCCTCAACTATAAACTGAAGATAATAAGAACTCATCCATGACAGGACTGTTGTGAAGATTAAATGAAGCAGTATTTCTAAAGTGATTACCCAATGATTTAGCATAATAGCATAAAGTAGGTGCTATATAAATATAAATATTTACTCTTTTCCCTTCCTAGTCTATCTCTATTCAAATCATAGATCCTATTTAAAGCATCCTGGACATGTGGGCATCCATCATTCTCTTGAATAATACCTCCCAGTGATGGAGAACTTTTAATATAATGATTCAGTCTCTTCTGGATAAGACATTTCCTCCTAGGTTGAGTCAAAATCAAAATCATGAGTACTATCTATTCATGAATCCTAGCTCAGTCCTTCAGGGCCAAGCAGAGCATGCCCATGTTTTCTAACATGATCCTTCCAGTACACAAAGGCTGCAACCATGTACTCACAATGTCTTTTCATCTTCAATTCAAGCATTCATGTTTTTAAAAATCTGTCTTTGTGTAGTAGGTTTTAAGTCCTCTTACCATCCTGGTCATTTCATGTTTGTCTTCTTTTAAAATTTAAATTCCTCCCACAAATTAGGAAACTGAGAGAGGTTATGTTTGAACTTCCCAAGGTCATAGATATGATAAATTGTGGCTCTAGACTTCAAACTCAGCTCCTGTGATTAAAGTTCTACTGTTTAAAGCAAAGATCATAGGATTTAGAGCTGAAAGAAAAGGGGTAGAGATAATCTACCTCTTTATTTTAAATATAAGCAAACTGAAACTCTGCCTCTAGAAGTTCAGTATCACACTTGCTTCCTGCCCCATATGTAAGGCTTTAAGCTTTCGCCCACCATTATATTTGCTTTTTTGTTGAAGAGAGAGGACTGGGCCTTGGACTTGTGATTTCATTGGCATAGGGAATTCCCGAATGAGGAAACTGCCTCTACCCACATCTGTCAATACCCTCTCAGCAAGTTAAAGTTTTTTTAGAATTGCCTAAAACACTTGAGGTTAAGTGGATTGGCCAGAATTCCACAGCCAGCTGGTGCTTCTCCAAAGGGAAAGTTTGTACTTGTCTTAGAAGCATTAAGGCTGGCTCTCCATCAGATATACCAATACCATCCTACAACCCTGTCCACTCTTTCCCTCCTCTATCAAGCCATCTGTCCCTGTCTCTTCTCTTCAATCATCTCTGTCTCTGTTTGTCTGTCTCTCTCCCATTTTATAAACATGGAATGCTTTAATAATAATATTTGGATTATATGAATGACTAATGTTACCTTTGAATAAACTATATCAACTTCATAATTATACCAGTTGGATTTAATTTGAAAGTCCTCTGTATTCATTATTCTGCTAATAACATTTCCTAATCAGCCCTTTGTCTCTTTATTTCCCTAAAATTCGATGGGCAACTTTATGAGATTAGTCATGCCATTTCTAACATTAATTTATTAACAATGTGCAAATAAACCTCTATAGCAAATATTGTTATATTTCAGATAAATCAGGATTGTGACACAAAATACTATCTATGCTCTCTTCTCTTTTCTTTTCTTCTTATCTGTTTCTATCTTTCATGAGCTTTCTTTCTCCCTCTCTCTTCCTCTATGTGTCTCCTCCCTTCTTATTTGTCTCTTATAGTCTGTCTCTTTCTGTAGTTGTGTCTTTGTCTCTCTGTTTCTTTCTGTCTTTCTCTGTATCTCTCCTTTCTGTCTCTCTCCTCTCTCTTCTCTCCCTTTCTCCTTCCTCCTCTCTCTGTCTTTCTGTCTATCTGTCTGTCTGTCTGTCTATCTTTTTTCCTCTCTCTCTGGCTTTGTCTCTGTCTCTCTTTGTAGGTCTCTGTTTCTCTCTATGGCTCTTTCATATCTTTCTGTTTCTCTCTGACTCTATGTCTTTGTCTCTCTGTCTTTCTTTCTGACCCTTTCTCTCTCTTTCTCTCCCTCTCTCTCTTTCTCTCTTTTTCCCTTTCTCTCCCCCCTCTCGCTTTCTCTTTTGGTGTTTCTGTCTCTCCCTTCCCTTTCCCTTTCCTCCTTCTCCCTTACTGTCTCTTTGTTTCTGTTTCCTTATCTCTATCTCTCTGAGTCTCTGTCTCCCTTTGTTAAAGCTGGGCAAAACAATAATAACAGAGTATTTAGTAGAGTTTTCTAGATGAAGCATTGCCCCCAAAAAAACCCAACCATCAAGAGCTACATCTTCTGCCTATACATGTCTTTCAGTTCATTTGCTCTCATTTAAGCTTATTAATTCACATTCACCTTCTCTTAATATCATATGACTTACTTTTATTGTAGATAGCAGAGCATAGCACCAGTGCAGGCCTGGAGACCAATTATTGGCGAGTGGTGGAAATGTGAGGAGCCTAATACAATGCCAGAAAAGTTCAACACTTGGAGGCTGATGGAAATTTTGGGCTACAAGTCAGTGGTGATCTGTGTTCCTAGAGGGGGAATCCAGATCATTGCAATCAGGGATCTTTCAAAGGAGAGAATTAAAAACATAGTACAAATAAAAGTAAATCTTACAGAAGACAACCATCTGTCCAAGTAGTCCCTTTTGACTCTCCTAAAGCTCAGACAGTACAAGCAAACAGCATTAAACAATTTGTTCTATTGTCTAGGCCTGATTTCCAACACCTGTTAAATTGCCCATTTAAATAAAGGCCATTTGAAAAAGAAATTCTTCATACATTAAAGATTCATGAGGACAGTTCTTTCTCTTCTTTCTTTGATTGAAGCTTTTTAACACCTGTATTCATGAACAAGCTTTTGGGCCTTTGGGGTCTCATTTCTGCAAAATGTATTCTCCTAAAGCAAAATGTATTTTAATCTGTACTTTGTTGCTGTAATAATCTCCCTGCCTCCAGGACTGAGGCTCTATACCTCAGCCCCTTTTTCCTCTTGATGGAGTCTTTTGTTCTACTCCATCCATCTGCCCATTTAAAATACCAGCTTTTCAGTTTAAGATTTATTTATTTTTCAAAGAGATAAATTTAGTCTTTTAAAAGACTTCTCTAAAAGCACCTATAATTTACTTGTTCTTGCTAGAATCAATTAAAATATCCTTTCTTGAGGTATTATATGAAGGCATCTAGGGCTGATCCTAAAGTGCCATTTTTCAAACCATTTGTTATAGCAGACTTATGAATATCTCCTATAACAGGTTTTTATAATTTAGTTCAATATGTCAATGCTATGTGTTTACAGTACAAATGAATACATCTACCTCACTGCAATACAACACCAAATTGTTTATAATTTGGCATATGGGACCTGTCCTGAATTATTAACCAGAAGAGAAATTCAAGTTGAAAAAATCTATTTATTTGGGAACACATCTCCCCTTACTACAACACAGTAAGCTTGGTGAGAGCAGGAAATATCTCACTTTTATCTTTTTATTCCCAGCACCCAACACAAAATCTGACACATAGTCAGTTATATTACCTTTGATCCTTAGACTTTGGTGTGCTATGAACACTTATGGCAGCCTGGCCTTTCTCAGAAGGGTCTCTTCTCAGAATAATAATTTTAAATATATAAACATATTGCATAAAATTACAAATAAAACCAATTATATTGAAATACAATACTCAAAAAATATTTTTAAAAGTTTAAAAGTAGACTCCACACTTAAAATTCATGGCTTAAGAACAGAGAAAAAATTAATTCAGGATTTTAAGGAGCAGCAGTTAATGAACACTTGGAATTTTAAAAGTTCAACAATATTCTACTAGCTTTCATTTTTATTCATTTTTTATTAATTGAGTACTTTTTGGTCACCTGATAAAGTATAGTTCATTAACGAAGAGGATTGTTATGGGGTAGATGGTTGCATCTAAGCTTTAACACATTTGTTTGATTGGGGGATGATGTCAGAGTCTGGTTGGTTGGAACCTCTTATCAGTTTCAGGCCCAGCATCATCCTAGCCTGTCTTTGATCCATGGGTTTAAGTTACTAATTATCTATTGCTATAAAAAGAGGTTGAGCTTATATTCTTTTTTGTAATATAGTTATTTGTAGTCATCATGTATCTTCTATTATATTGTAATTTTCTTGAAGGTAGAAACCATGTATTATTCATCTTTTTATCCCCAGCATTTACTTCAGAGCCTTACATATATTAGGTACTTAAATATTTGCTGAATTGAATTAAGTTGAGAAAGCTCCAACTTTATTGTGGTAGTTATTCCTGAGCAGGAAAAAAAAAGGCAAAAGGAAAGTATTCTGGAGAATTGCTTTGCATTCCTTGCTCCAAATATGCACATATAGGAAAATAAGAGGGATACAAATATTATATACACATATATGTAGATGCATATACACATATATAATATGTAACATGAGATATAAAATAATATGTATTACATATATGTATATATGTTTATTTTTTTGTTGTGGTTCAGTCATTTTAGTCATGTCTGACTCTGTTACCCCCATTTTGGGCTTTTCTTGGCACATACTAGCATAGATGGCCATTTCCTTCACTCATTTTACAGATGAGGAAACTGAGGCAAACAGTGTTAAGTGACTTGCCCAGGATCACATAGCTAATAAGGGTCTGAAGCCAGATTTGAATTCAGGAAGATGAATCTTCCTGACTCCAAACTAGATACACTATCCTCTGTGACACCTAATTCCTTCCTTCCTTCCTTCCTTCCTTCCTTCCTTCCTTCCTTCCTTCCTTTCTTCCTTCCTCTCTCTGTCTTTCTTTCTCTTTCTCTCTCTCTCTCTCTTTCTCTCTCTCTCTCTATATATATCTATATATACCTATATATCTATATCTATATATACCTATATATATATCTATATATACATATTATATATATCTATATATACACACACACACACATATATATATATATACATATATATATATATACATACATACATACATGATTGTTTAAAAATAATGCCATTGTTTTAGGGAGCAAAATTGTGAACTTCCCTGAAACTCTGTCTTGAATTATATTAGATGGGGAAGTATAATATCTGTTTGTATATAGCTTGAAAACCTACTGCTTACTTTGCATAGTTAAAATGGAATTCATAGATGCTGTAAAAAAATTTAAAAGGATCTCATCCTAAAATCAAGAGAAAGGAAATTATTGCAGAGCTCATTAGTATGTTAGTTGCATATTAAATAATCCTTTATAAAAACCTTCCATCTGCATCTCTGTTTGATTTGAACATGATACTCCCACTCAGGATAAACTGATAACCTGAAATTTATTTATCATACTGTTTAACTCAGCTTTGGATACTCAACTTTTGGATAACTCAACTTTTCATCTCTCTCATTCTCTTTTTCCCTTTGATTGTGAGACCGGATGGTGGAGTACTAAACCCTTCCCAAAACTTTCCTTTATAGAGGTCTGGGATCTGGAGTTTCCAACTATTTATTTTCCACCTGCAACTCTGCTTAGTTTGGACTCCAAAGAATATGATGCCTCCACTTTCCTTTCCAGCTTCCTTTTCTGTGTTATTTCCTATAATAGATCATAAGTTCCTTGAGAACAGGGACTATTTTTTTTCTTGTTTGTAGCTCTAGCACTTAGCATAGTGCCTGGTTTATTGTAGGTACTTAATAAATATTTGAATTGAACTGGATTTTGTTAAAAGTGGAGAAAAATCAAGGAACAGTTCTGACTGAGTCCACTATAAATCGGTTATGTAATCTCTCTGCTCATTGGTTATAAAACCTCACTGCTGCTAAGCAATCTTTCTCTCTTATCAACTCGCTATTGCACTCCCCACTGAAGCTCTTCCAAATCTTTTCTTCCCTCTTCAGATTTCCCATTCTTCCTCCTTCCCCTATCCCTCAACTGAGAATCTTGCTTCATATTTTACAAAAAAAAAAAAAAAAAATCGAGACTCCTTCTTTTCCCTTCTTCCTCACCTCCTATCACTCAAATGTCTTCTACCACTGTCTCCTTCCTCACTTTTGTTTCACATGATGAAGTGGCCTTTCTTCCTACCAAGACTAATCCCTTCACCTCTTTAACTGATGCTTCCATCCAACTTTTCCAACAGATTGTCCCTTTATCATCCATGTTCTTTCACTTATTTTCAACATATCTCCATCTACTGTCTCATTTCCTACTGTCTACACATAAGCCCATATCTCCAATAACCTGAAAAAAACCAACCCTTACTTTCTTTCCCCTGATAGCCTTCTATACCTCTTCTGCCTTTTGTAGCTGAACTTACCAAAAGACTGTCTATATTAAATGCCTGCATTTCCTCTCCTCTCATTTTCTTCTTGACCTCTTCCAATCTGGCTTCCAATCATATCATTTCACCAAGGCTTCCTTCCCTCTTCAAAGTCACTAATGAGTTCTTAGTTGCTAAATCCAATGGCCTTTCCCATTGACCTCTCAGCAGCCTTTGATATTTACTGTACCACTCTCCTTTGATATTCTCTTCTAAGTTTTCAGGACAACACTCCTCCTACCCATCTAATCTCTTTTTCTCTGTCTTCTTTGTTGGATCTCTTCCAGATCATATCTTCTAGCCTTAGGTATTCCTCAGACTCTTGAACCCTCCATTCTTTTCCCTCTATACTACTTTATTTGGTGATATCATCAATGCCCATGGATTTAATTTATATTTAATTACCATCTCAAATCTGCCTATCCTGTCCCAATCTCTGCTAACCTCTAATCTCCAACTGTCCTTTAGACATCTTGAAATTTGATATTCAATAACCTGGACATTTCAAATTTAAATCTTAACTCATATGACCAAAATAGAACTCATTATCTTTCCCCTTAAACCTTTCTCCCCCATTCTACTTCTGTTATATCTGCAAAGGGCAATACCATCCTCACAGTCCCTCAGAGTCACAACCTGGCAGTTATCCTGGATTACTCATTAAGTTCCCTCCCACTACCCTCACCCCCACTCCCATCCACAGCTAAGCTATTGCCAAGACTTATCTATTTCACCTTTGTAATCTTTATGGAATATGCTCCCTTCTCTCCTCTGATACTGGCACTTCTCTATCACCTCATGTTGTATAGTTTGCCCCACATCTTTCTATATTCCAAATAAAATGATTCTTCTAAATTATATATCTGATCATGTCACTTTCAGTCCTATTCAATAAATTCTAGTGGTTTCCAATTGTCTCCATGATCAAATTCAAAATGATCTGTTTAGCATTCAGAGCCCTTCATAACCCGGCCCCTTCCTACATTTCCAGTCTTGTTGCACCTTATTCCTGGCTTATACTCGTTGACCCAGTGACACTGGCCTCTTGGCTATTTTAGGATTGAGATACTCCATCTCCCATCTCTAGACATTTTCTCCCTGTGCCTGTAATGCTCTCCAACTACTGACCTCTTTGGATTCATCTGAATGTTAATTAAAATTCTACCTCCTACATGAAGCCTTCTCTAAACTCTCAATTCCAGGATTTTCCTTCTTTTAATTATTTCCTAATTATTTTTTTATATAACTTGCTTTATATATATTTGTTTGTATGTTATCCCTCCAATTAGATTGTAAGCTCCTTAAAGAGAAGGACTGTCTTTTGCCCTTTTTTGTATCCCCAAGCATTTAACACAATTTAGTGATTAATAGATGAATCATTTGCCTGAATAAATGGAAAATAAAATTATAATATATTAATGATTATGTTGAAAGTGGCAAACTTTTGTTTAGGCAAGGAGTTCTTAACCTGGGGTCAATGAATTTATTTTAAAAAATATTTTGATAACTGTGTTGTTGTTGTTGCTGTTCAGTAGTATTTGAGGAGGCAAACAGGATTAAGTGACTTGACCAGGGTTACCTAGCTAAGTGTCTAAGGCCATATTTGAACTCAGGTTTTACTGACTAAAGGCTGAATACTACCATCTACTTTGCCAGCTAGCTGCCCTTTTGATAACTGTATTTCAAAATTATTTCTTACCTTTCAATGGGAATAGTATAAATAAAACTTAGAAAGGAGTTGGATTGTGGAAGGCCAAGCTAAAGAGTTTGTATTTTATTCTTTAGGAGTAGAAAATAAATACCTATTTATATAATTTATATAATAGCTATCCCATGTATTTTATGCATTCAGAAATCTAATTGGGAGTATTGAAGCAACTGGGGTTAAGTGACTTTTGGAATCACACAGTATCTGAAAATGATTTTGAATTCAGGTCCTCCTGACTTCAGGGCTGGTGCTCTCTATCCATTGTACTATCTAGTTGCTTCAGGAAACTTAATTCTTAGAAGGGGATCATAGACTTTACCTGACAAAAAAGGTGAACCCTTGACTTGACTATCAAAAGCAAAATAATGCTCTTAAATATCTTTAAATTCTATGACTTTTTTTTGTAGTCCATCTTTTAGTGCTCTGGACTCACACAATATTCTGATAAAATACTTTACAAAGAAAGGTGATATAAAATATTTTGCTTGCCAAGACACTTAGAAACTTTCTAAGGCAGGAAATGTTCTTGTACCATAAATATGGTGAAAGTGGGACTTAGCTCAAAGTTTTGTACAGTGTCATATACAGCTAGTATCATAGCTAACTTTTAGGCAAATTAATTGCAGAGGTACACCCCAGGGTTTGGTTTCCAAAAGTTCATTTCTTATTCTGTGGTCTGGAACTTAAAATGCATTTTCTCATAAAAACAACAATACAAACAACAAGAAAAACTATTTTATACATGGTGGCTAGCTTCTAGGCCTGCACTCCAAAGTCTATATAGCAGACACACTCATTAATACTCTAAGGTCCTGTTCCTATGGTCCAACATGTCCTGCTTTGTCAGTACAACAGAAGTTGAAAAGACTTTCAAGACAGGCCAACTGATAGATGGCATAAGTGTCCAAAGATCAGCCATGAGAAAAACTGATATCAGGTGATGAACTATGTTGCCCACTGCAAGTTATAAGGATGTGATATACATCAGTGTAAGGAATCTCCCACATGATGACATATAATGAGTCCTAACTTCAGATACTTACTACCTGTGTGACCTGGGGGAGTCACTTAATCTCCATTTTTCTTAGTTTTCTCAACTGTAAACTGAGAATAATAAACAAATAACTCCAAGAATTGTGAAGATCAAATGAGGCAATATTCTCAAAGTGCTGAGCACAGTGTTGGAGAGAGTGATGCAGAAGAAATGGAACTGGGCTGATGAGGTAGGAAATAAGTGATATATTTTGAAATGACTGATATAAAATAAAAGACATTAATAAAACTCATTTAAAATTTTATAATAAAATAAGAGGGCTGAACTAGACCTTAAAGGTCCTTTCCTTACCTCACCTCACTAACCTAATATGTTTCTGCTATACCTCTCTCTCCCATTAGACAGTGAGCTCCTTGAGAGCAGAAATTGTCTTTTGGCTCTCCTCCCATTTTCTCTCTGTTATCTTTAGCATTTAGCACAATTCCTATTAGGACAGGTAGGTGATTTGGTGGATAGAACATCAGGCCTATGTTAGTAAGCTCTAAGTTCGAATCCATCCTCATTCACTTACTAGGTGTGTGAATTTACTAGCCCTCTCTGCTTCAGTTTTCTCATCTATAAATCTGGAGAAGGAAATGGCAAACCACTCTGGTATTTTTGCCAAGAAAAATGGGCTCACAAAGAATGTAACATAACTAAAAATGCCTGAATCACAGCAACTGGCATATAGAAGGAGTTTAATCAATGCTTATTGACTGATTGGCTGACTTAGGACTATACTATAGTTGGAAGGGACTTCATAGTCTAACTTGGTCAATCCTCTCCTTTTATAGACACTCAGGTCTGGAGATATTGTTATTTTCCCAAGGTTACACAGAAGATAAAGAATCTATTTTGCTACCCTGCCCTATTAGATCTAAGCATTAAGTATTTCAGCCACCTTTTTTGACCATTTCTTAAACCAATAACCTGCTTCTCTTGAAATTCTTACTCTATGATACCAACTTATATGAAATTATGGTATTTACTCTATTAGCGTTTGAAAATTCATATATTAATAATATAATATTAATATTTCTCATGTAAATGACTGCCACATGAGTAATAAAAGTGTATATCCCTTAACTACATTTTTAATGATTTAAAAATAATATACATTATTGATCATCATGAAATAGCAATTATGAGGTATTCTGATAAATTGCTTTTTTATTTTTAAAAAATGAGAGTTCAGTTATATCTTTTTTAAAAAAATATTCATTCAAGTCAGCAAGCCAGTGAATGACACAGGAAGAAAAAAAATCTGGTTTCTATATCATAAGGAACAAGAAATGTCAGAGAGAGTCTTTGTGACTGATTGCTGGCCAACTGGCCATAGTCCAACATCCCAAGAGGAGGGCAGTTGCCAAATTGGCATCCAGCTGTGAAACCTTCAAGAATGCAATTTAAATAACTTGCCCTTATTTACTTGGCAGATAAATAAATACTCAGATCTTAAAGTAGGAAGAATAATTCCCTGAGACCTATTCTTCCTCTAATTATATTCTTTCTTTCATTTGAGCTCCAAATTTCAATTCAATAAGCAAATATTTTTCCAAGCACATTATGTGCCAGGAACTGAATTGGGACTACAAAGGCAAACATGAAACAATCTCTGTCCTCAAGGAGCCTACATTCTCCTGGACATGATATTTACAAAAAAAAGTAGAGTACAAAGAAAATGGATGGGGGGGAAGGATGGAGGAGAAGGGAAGATAAGAGAGAAAAGGGTAAAGGAGAGTGGGTGGAAGAGAGAGAAAGAGAACATTAAAACAAAAATCGAGAATCAGGGAAAGCTTCATGGAACAAGTGACTCCTGAGTTGAGTATTGAAGCAAGACAATATTTCTTAGATACAAGAATGAATAATGCAGGCATAAGGAAATGGCTAGTGTGAATTTTGAGGAATGAATAGTAATTAAAGTTAGTTGAAATATTGAGTTGGTAAAAGAAAAGAGTATTAAATGAAGCTTGGAAAGGAGTTGGAGTGGGGAGAGCCAAGGTAAAGAATTTGTGTTTTATTTTAAAGGAAAAGGGGGTGGTGGTGGCTTTTGAATAGGGAAATTGAAGGATCAGACTTGTGCCTTGGGGTGTGATATGTTGACTGTTCAATGGAAGATAGATTGGAGAGAGGACAGAGTAGCAACAATTAGATCAATAAGGTTATTTACAATAGACCAGATGAGAAGTTATAAGGGTCTGAATGATGGTATTAGCTACATAATAGAGATGAGAGAGAGACAGAGATTTAAGAGATGTGTGTGGATGGAATCAACAAGGCTTAAGCAACTAATTGAATATGGGGTATGAGGAAGAGGAAAGCATCAAACATGAAACTGATGTTATAAACAAGAGTGACTGGAAGGATTCTGGTACTCTTAAGGGAGCAAGGTAGGGCAAGGAGTGGGTAGAATGGACCTTGATTCAAGAAGACTTGATTAAAATCTAGTCTCAAATGTTTACTAGCTTTAGAAAAGTCACTTAGCCTCAGTTTCCCTATCTGTAAAATGGGGCTAATAATAGCACACCTCACAGGGTGGTAAGTGAGGATAAAATGAGATAATATTTCTAAAGTGCTTAGCACAATGCTTAGCATGTGGAAAGTACTTAAATGATTGTTTCCTTTCTTCCCTGTCTCTTAATAGCTGGAATTAGAGGAAACCTTAGAAATTATAAAATTCAGTCTGAGTAGTGATCATTCAGACTGAAGGCCCCTAGTAAAGAGCCATTTATTGCCTCTTGGAAACAGCATGTTTCCTTTTCCTCTATTGACTTTCTTCCAGAATTCAAGTAGCCAGTTATAAGGAGGCAGAAAGAAGTTAGGGAAAACTAGAGAATGTTGTAAGTAAGGTGTTGACTTGGGAAAAGATCAGTTTATGTGAAAGGGAACAAGTGTGAGAGAGCATCAGACTGGAAAAGAAGGAATCGTTGGGAAGAAATCAGAATGGCAACTATGAGGACAAGATATTTAGACTGGGTTAAAAGATAGACCCAACTCAGATTTCAAAGAGAAAAGGAGGAAGGTTAGAAAAGAAGGGTTAATTTA
Source organism: Sminthopsis crassicaudata (assembly GCF_048593235.1). Lineage (NCBI taxonomy): Eukaryota > Metazoa > Chordata > Mammalia > Dasyuromorphia > Dasyuridae > Sminthopsis > Sminthopsis crassicaudata. The sequence continues at coordinate 575,490,468 of NC_133617.1, read as the reverse complement.
AATTTAGGTGAATAACATAGACAAACAAGAGACATATAGGTGATTCAGTTAGAACCATGGACAGCTATTCCATTTAGCTAAAGAAAGATATGTGGGGGAGGGGAGATGGGAAAGTAAATAGCATTAATTGTTAAAATAGATTTTTAAAAAAACCTATAAAAATATAACTATATTCACTCCTCCAAATGTGCTCTCTACACAGAAATTGATAGTTATCTGAAAGGATGATTCAAAATTCCATGCTTTCCTTCTGGTTTTTTCTTTTGGTGAATTTCCTCTGCCAACCAATTGTCAGCTTCTAGAGAGGAAAATCAAGATTATTTAGCCCATGAGCTTGCATTTATTATTTCATTATCTATTACTTTCTGCTTGTAGTTTCATTTTTATATTTCTTGTTAAGAGATCAAAAGAAAAGAAAACTAGCTCCAAATATTGCTGCCAACAGACTCTAATGTCTTGAGTGAGGGCCTAAACATCATGTGCTCTTCAATCATGTTTTTCTCCTGTGCTGGCTCTGCTATAGCCCTTTGTCTTTTCTGCATGCATCTCTATGAGGAGGTTGAATAATTTGGTTTAAAGACCCATTTGATTAATTTGATTTGCAAAGACCTTAACATAGTGCCACCATAGTGCCTAATATAGGTGCTTAATATCTTAATAATGGTCTGAGATACTATGCAACAAGATCATAGATTTAGAGCTGAAAGAACTTTAGAGGTCACTTTAGAGGTCAACACCTTCATGTTTTACTAATGGCTTCCCATCTCCTCCCACTTTATTTTTATTTGGGAAGGAAGATGCTTATATACTACCTCCAAATAATGTCAGTGCTACATGGAGCAGCAAATTTTATAGGTGTTAAAAAATGGAAACTGAAAATGGGCTTTAGCATCCATCTCTTTGTTTCTTGCTCCGACCTTATCCAATCTTATCCTATCCCTTTCTGATGCTTATTGTGATAAATGTTTGCTTACAGCAAAACTTCTGAGCCACAATGTACTGGAAAGAGCTCTGAATTTATAGTCGGAAGACATGGGTTTGATTCCTGCCTCTTCCACTAATGTGACCTTTATGAAATCTTTCAATTTCCTTACTGAGAAAATAGGTGGGGGGAGGGGACTGGGCTAGAAAGCCTCTAAAATCCCTTGCAGTTCTAAAAATATAGTTTGGTGAACAAGCCATTTAATGCCTACATTGACTTTTAATATTTTAGAACCTTATCAATTTGGATTCCTACAAACTGGGAGGGTTTTGACTAGGTCAGATCTAATTTGAATGGTTTCCCAGAATATTTGCCCTAAGGCCCAACTCCATTTTCTTAATTCTAGTTTCGGTGCTATTTCCTAAACATTATTCCCCTCTTCCCGCTCCCCCTCCCTTCACCAATATCAGTTCTCCCAGCGCCATGAATCTGTTTATCTTATTACCTATTAGCAACACAACTGATGGTCAATATGGCATCAGCCATCAATGGTGGTTGTGGAAGCAAAATTTGAGGTTCAACCAACATTTGTTAAAGTCTTGGGGGAGACAGAAAAATTAAATGACAAATCCCTCTCCCTTCATGTAATTTGCAGTCTAGTATGGCAATAGATATAATAATACAAATAATGTGATGCAAAGTAAACATCTAAGTCCATAACAGCATTTCCACAAAAGAACAATTAGAGAAGTTCTAGAAATCCCAGAATCTCTGACTAAGAGGACAAGGGAAGATTTCATGGAAGAGATAAGATCTCTATTGGAGTAGCACAGAGCCCAACGTCAGTAACTTGGGTTAAAGACCCAGGGCCTCTTTGTTCCTATGGGATAGCTGATGTTAAGAGTCTAGCCTTTTGAACGCTGACTCCGATGATGAATGTACATCAAATTTCTGCTGGTTGTAAGGTACCTGGGAAAGTTCTGATGAATGTGAAAGAAGAAGACAGAGAACTTCATAATTTGTATATGTAAAATGTGTCTCCCTTTACCCAAGGAAGAGAAGAGGATAGGCAAATAATTTCCTACCAAAAGGGTTACAAAATGACTTCCTGTCACATTTCTTGACATTGAGAAATCTTCATACTTCCCAGATCCACATTCTCCATTATCTCCTTATTAGCAGTCTTCCCCTCACACCCAGTTTCTGTAAAATTTCCCCCCATTTGCAGTTCTGTCATGTCTATCTGCCATGTCCATGAGGACAGGGAATGTTTTTTTGTTTGTTTGTTTTTGTTTTGTTTTTTAGCTTGTACTACGGTAAGCATTTAATAAATGCTTTATCTGGGACAGCCAGGTGGCTCAGTGATTGGAATATCATGGTCAGGAGTCTGGTAGTCTGGAGGACCTGAGTTCAAATCCAGTTCTCAGATACTTAAAACTACCTTGTGACCTTAGGTAAGTCAGTTAACCCCAATTGCCCCGTAAATAAAAAAACCAATACTATCTATCTATAACTGTTAGTTGTTGCAGCTCCTGTGAGAAATTAACCTATTAGGAAATATAACTTCATCTTTGAAAGGAAGGAAGCATCTCTTCTTTTTTGCAAAATTAAACCTTTTCTCCTCTTCCTCTCCTTACTTCTCTATTAGTGCCTCTTCTGTTTTGTCAGGCCAGAGTCATCAGGTCCTTGAAAGCAAGCTGTAGCTTCAGATGCTCTCTCTCTGGTCTCTGTCTCTGTTGACTTGGTCTCTGTCTCTCACTTCTTTTCTCTGTCTCTCTGTCTGCCTCTCTGATTCTGTCTTTCTGTCTCTATCTCTGTGTCTCTCTTTTTTTTTAAATGTCTCTCTCTCTCTACATACACACCCCTTCACCTCCCCTCTGATACCAACGGTCACACCACCTCGTGGATTTTGGCACAAAATGTGAGGCAGGATTTCTAGCCGGGAAGCAGGGGAGTCTTTTTCCTGTTCCCGAGGGATATTGACTTCTGAGAAAGGTCAGAAGAGGAAGGTGATTGCGGGGGGAGGGGGAAAAGGGGGAAGAAGAAGGGGTGGGGGCAAGGCGGTACTATCTCTGCTCTAGGGTAGTCGTGGGAGAAGCCGCACAACCCGTTTTGTGGATGAACAGAACAGGAGACAGAAGGCAGGTCTGAGAACAGAAGCGATCTCTATATAGAAAAATGAGGTTTTGCCAAGCCCAAAGGCCCCCCTAGAACCCGAGATTTGAAGATGGTTACCTCAGGACCACAGCTCTGCTTTGAGACTTCCACGTGCACTCGTTACTCGCACCCCCCTACTCTCTCTCCCGGTGCCCGGATTTCTCTGGGACTTCTTTTT